>NC_045959.1:79617122-80354956 GCF_010909765.2 Amblyraja radiata
GAAGCTGGTGCCACTCTGGTTACCTTGTTTCTGGTAGGTCAATCAAAGGTCAAGCAGATAGACTCCTTACTGGGAAAGGGAAAGATAAATCTTCTCAATTTCGGGAAAATGTAGCCCTTCTATCTATATTCAAAAGGTTAAAAGTTAAAATTTATATATGTATTATAATTAGTAGCACTAATTGTTGCAATGAAATATAATTAATTAATAGTAATTAGGTTGTAAGATGTCATGTATTTAATTAATTTTGGCGAGGTTGAACTTTGGACAGCAGCTCTAAATCCCAAATTGTAGCAGCTGTGTTTTATGCTCTGTGGAATTGAATTGGGTATGTTTTAATACACAGCAATAACTTTTTTCAGCATTTAACATTACCAATGATGAATTTCAAGGTGCACCTCTTTAAGTTTGTATTTTGTACAGAACATGTTTTCTCCACCAAATAACAAATGCAGCCTAATATCTCAAGATTACGAAGATAATTGGAGCTGTGTAATGCAATTCGGAAAACATATATCAGCATTTCATGGCATTTATTATTATAAAGCAATCGACAAGAAAACTCATCAATTGAAATTAAATGATCTTATATTACCTTATAGTTCAAGTGGGAAAATCACTTTTCAAAAGCAACAATGTTGGTCATTTTATTCAGCCCAAAAGTCATCTGATCTGATAAAAGAGATAAATGATAAATCTTTGCTATTCCTATAGATGATGTGACCTAAAAGTACTATTTATATTAGATGATTCTCCCCAATATGCTCAAGAAAGAACTGCAGATGCTGGAAAAATCCAAGGTAGACAAAAATGATGGAGAAACTCAGCAGGTGAGGCAGCATCTATGGAGCGAAGGAATATGCGACGTTTCGGGTTAAGACCCTTCTTCAGATTGACGAAGGGTCTCGACCTGAAACGTCGCCTATTCCATGACTCGGCTCCATAACAGAAATAGCACTTTTATGTCACACTACCTAATATGACATAGTTATATCGCAGTGCAAGTAGTAATTAGATATTTATGTCAATCAAATTGGGGCCCTACCACAGGTATCAAACTCAGTAAAAATATAAGAGATTTTGCAAGTGAAGTTAACTTACTGGAACTACGAGGAGGAAGTGTCCTCCCATGATTTGGGCTCGTCAAGTGTTCACAAGACTTTCTTCCAAAGCTTATCTTAATACCATAGATTGGAAGCTGGGTTCCATAAAAGTCAATCAGTGGCTCTTCACATCTGATAGGCAGGAGGGAGGACCAACAGTACCTAACCCACCCTAACATATCCCAGCATGTTGCCCAAGCAAAAGTCACATTATCTTTAATAAAAAATTCAATGCCAAAGCTGTGTGCATATGAGTAATGTGGGAGAGATTATAGATAATAATGCTTCACCACTGATCACCTCCCATCCTCATTCAAAGAATAGAATTAGCACTTTATTCATTAATATCCAAAGGGAGTGTCTTAGGTCACAGTGAACGTAAAACAAACTGTGTTTCTGCAGCACTAAGAAATGTACAGTGCATTCAGAAAGTATTTAGACCCCTTCACCTTTTCCACATTTTGTTACATTAAGGCCTTATTCTAAAATTGATTAAATTCATTTTGTTTTATCTTCAATCTACACAGAATACCCCATAATTGTCCCAGGGCTCGCAGGTAGGTGCTGTAGCTGGTCCATGACTCGGCTCCATACAACAGAATGGCTCTGTGGACCAGCCGTTTTGTTTGAGCCTTTAGGTCTCGGTCTTCAAAGAATCTTTTCCTGAGTGCTCCGCTGGCAATGGTTGACCTCATAGAGTCGATGTCAGCTTTTGAGGAAAGAATGCTGCCAAGGTAGGGGAAGTGGTCAACATTTTCAAGAGTGGTGTCGACCACTTTTATAGTTGGCTGTGTAGACGGCTGGTTGGGTGGAGGTTGATGTAGGACCTGTGTCTTCTTGATATTTAAGGCTACGCCCATGGCTCTGTATGCCTTGGCAAAGGCATTTAGGATGCCCTGGAGGTCTTCTGCAGAGTGTACTGCAATGGCACAGTCGTCCATGTACTGAAGCTCCATGATGGCGGTGTAACTGACTTTGCTCTTGCTATCTTCCTATTAAGGTTGAAGAGCCCACCGTCAGTTCTGTAGAAGATTGGAATCCCCTGTGGCAGCGCTTCACCAATGAGGTGAAGTATGGCAGCAATGAAGACGACAAACAGGGTGGGTGCGATGATGCATCCCTGTTTGACCCCCGTTTCCACAGTGAAGGGCTCAAAACAGAGCTGCAGTTGCTGAGCACTGTGACCGATATACCATCATGAGAAGCCTCAAGATTCTGATGTACTTGTAATGGCAACCGTACCTTGATAGTATGCTCCAAAGAGCCTGGCGGTACTACCGTCAAAAGCCTTTGTCAGGTATATGAAGGCCAAGGCTACCATTGTTCACGGCATTTTTCCAGGAGTTGGCTTGCGGTGAATATCATGTCTGCTGCCCTGGAAAAATATCATCAAAGATCCTTACGAAAGATTCTGAGGATCAGCTGGGAGGGCAAGCACACCAACATCAGCGTTTTGGGACAAGCCAACATAACCAGATAAACCGCCACAATAAGCAGCATCAACTTCGATGGACTGGCCATGTCATCCACATTTCCAACACACACCTCCATAAACAATCCTGTACTCTCAATTGAAGGAAGGTCGACGAGCCCCCGGCGGGCCAAAGAAACACTTCAAGGACAACACCAAGAACAGTCTGAAGAAATTCCACATCACAACTGGGAGCACATTGCACTAGACAGGCTCTCCTGGAGGAAATCCGTGCAGGAAGGAGCTGCAAGTCACGAAATGTAAGTATGCCGTGTCGCAGAGACAAAGCGACAGCACCGTAAGGAGAGAGAGAAGGGGGCTCGACGACAAACACCGCCAGTCTCCACTGCCCACGTTGCACCAAGGTGAGCGGATCGGCCTCGACAGACATCTGCAGACCCACAAGTAGACAACCCTATGGAGAGGAGAGGACAGTCACACTCATTTCGAGTGACCGCCGATGATGATAACCATAATAAAAAAGCAAATACAAGTGTTTAGAAATGTTTGCAAAGTAATTAAAAAGAAATAACTGAAATATCACATTTACATAAGTGTTTGAGACCCTTTACTCAGTACTTTGTTGAGGCACATTTGGCCGCGATTACAGCCTCAAGTCATCTTGGGTATGACGCTACAAGCTTGGCACACCTGTATTTGGGTAATTTCTCCCATTCTTCTCTGCAGATCCTCTCAAGTTCTGTCAGGTTAGATGGGGAGCGTTGATGCACAGCTATTTTTAGGTCCCTCCAAAGTGTTCGATCAGGTTCAAGTTCCGGCTGGGCCACTCAAGGACATTCACAGATTTGTCATGAAGCCACTCCTACGTTGTCTTAGCTGTGGGCTTAGGGTCGTTGTCCTGTTGGAAGATGAACCTCTGCCCCAGTTTGAGATCCAGAATACTTTGGAGCAAGTTTTCATCAAGGATCTTCTGTACTTTGCTCCATTCCTCTTCCCTTGATCCTGACTCGTTTCCAAGTTCCTGTCGCTGAAAAACATCCCCACAGCATGATGCTGCCGCCACCATGCTTCACCGTAGGTATGGTATTGGCCAGGTGATGAGCGGTTGCCTGTTATCCTCCAGATATGACGCTAGGCATTCAGGCCAAATAGTTCAATCTTGGTTTCATCAGACCAGAGAATTTTGTTTCTCATTCTTTTTGGCAAACTCCAAGCGTGCTGTCATGTGCCTTTTACTGAGGAGTGGCTTCCGTCTGGCCACTCTACCATAAAGGCCTGATTGATGGAGTGCTGCAGACATAGTTCTCCTTCTGGAAGGTTCTCCTATCTCCACAGAGGAACTCTAGAGCTCTGTCAGAGTGACCATCGGGTTCTTGGTCACCTCCCTGACCAAGGCCCTTCTCCCCCGATTGCTCAGTTTGGCCAAGCGGCCAGCTCTATGAAGAGTCCTGGTGGTTCCAAAGTTCTTCCATTTAAGAATGACGGAGGCCACTGTTCTCTTCAGTACCTGCAATGCTGCAGAAATTGTTTTATACCCTTCCCCAGATCTGTGTCTTGACACAATCCTGTTTCGGAGGTCTACAGACAATTCCTTCATCTTCATGGCTTTGTCTTTGCTCTGACATGCACTGTCAACTGTGGGACCTTATATAGACAGGTGTGTGCCTTTCCAAATCATGTCCAATCAATTTAATTACCACTGGTGGATCCAATCAGTTGTAGAAACATCTCAAGGATATCAATGGAAACAGATGAACCTAGGCTCAATTTTGAGTGTCATAGCTAAGAGTCTGATCCTTATGTAAATGTGATATTTCAGTTATTTATTTTTAATTACTTTGCAAAAATTTCGAAAACACCTGTGTTTTCGCTTCTTCATTCTGGGTATTGTGTGTAGATTGATGATTAAAAAAAATAATTTAAAATCCATTTTAAAATAAAGCTGTAACGTAACAAATGTGGAAAAAGTGAAGGGGTCTGAATACTTTCTGATGCACTGTATATGAACACCCATGACCTATGCGAGTGAAGGATCATATTGATATTCTTAAGACATCATGTAATTGATGATGACACCAGTGAAGTAAAGGGCCTGTCCCACTGTACGAGGTAATTCAAGAACTCTCCCGAGTTTAAAAAAAAATCAAACTCATGGTAAGTACGTAGAATGTACGTAGCGGGTACGACGGAGCTCGGGACGTCTCTTAGTGGCTCGTAACGCTAACGGCAGGTACTCGGGAATGCGGTAAGCTCGTGAAGATTTTTCAACTTGTTGAAAAATGTCCACGAGAGCCCCGAGTACCTACGAGCGTAATTCTCCGAGTTCGAATCAGGGGAAACTCGGGAGAAATCTTGAATTACCTCGTACAGTGGGACAGGCCCTTTACACTTCACATGTCTGGAAGTCATCTATGTTGGCAGGGCAATGGCCACATTATAATGAATATGTTTATGCTTCTGTTGATATTATCATTCAGAAGAGTACTGTACAAATAGGTTAAGCTTCTTTCCACCAAAATTAATGATTTCTCAGGTATATTCGCTTTAATTCATACTTTCCTTGATCTTGCCTTCACTGCAGTGGAGTCTCTATTCTGATAGAACTTTATTTGATGGGCAGCTGCACTTTGTCGTGTCCTATACACGTACAAGTCCAATTGTCTTTTAAAAGAGTCAAGAGAGTATTATTGTCATGTGTCCCAGATAGGACAATGAAATTCTTGCTTGCTGCAGCACAACAGAATATTGTATGCATAAATACAGAGCAGTTCAGTGTGTCTATATTGCATAGACCATATATATATACATAAATAAACAGATAAAGTGCAATAGGCTGTTATAGTTCAGAGTTTGGTTGATATCGTGTTAAAAGATTTTTCATCAAATTTGATCAATTGGGATGCAGCGTTTCATTTATCTAAGCTGGAACTGCTTACTCTTCTTGATATCAGAACCTAAATAGTTTCTTTAAAGTTTTGGAATGAAAGAAAATCTTATAAAATGGTACTGGTATAAAGGAAAGAAGGGTAAGGTTTGCATTTTATTTGATCATGGTGTCACTAGAATTATTTGTATGTTGGAAGGAACTTTTTTTTCAAATGCATGGATATCTAGTATATTGTGTATTCTGAGTCTCATCATGGAAAATGCATTTCTGTGTAACCAAACATAAATTACGCACTTGCTTCAGCATTTTCCTGGTGCCCAGTTCTGAAAGTTTGGGCAATTATACAACAAGAAAGTAAAACATGACTTGGAATCTGAATCACTACTGTAAATTATTGGGCAACGTACAGCTGTAGCAAGTATCACATGATAATGTGAAAAGTAAGTTTGCAGTTATGCCCTCTCATATATTTTTTCTCTCTTTCTTTAAAAACTAAATATAAATGTAATAAAAGTGCAACCTTAAGTCTCAAATGTGAGTAATAGCACACTTATTTTTGGATGTTCAAAGAGAATCGGTGGCGACATCAAAGAGGGCGGCATGGTGGAGCAGTGGTAGAGCTGCTGCCTTACAGCGCCAGAGACCCGGGTTCAATCCAGACTACAGGTGCTGTTTGCACGGAGTTTGTACGTTCTCCCCGTGACCTGCGTGGGTTTTCTTCGGGATCTCTGGTTTCCTCCCACAATCCAAAGACGTATAGGTTTGGTAGGTTAATTGGCTTGGATTAATTGTAAATTGTTGCTTGTCGGATAATGTTAGTGTACGGGAATCGCTGGGACGAAGGGCCTGTTTCCGCGCTGTATCTCTAAATTAAACTAAACTAAAGAATCAATATGACAGGTTGATAATATTAAACCTTTAAAGTTCATTAGCAACAATGTCAGTGATGAAATGAAGGTTGGGTATAAAAAATATTTATATCTCATATTTTCCTATGACAAGGAAGGAGGCATTTGGCCTTTTAGGCTATGATGGCTCTCAGAGCATTCCTATTAGTCCCATTTCCAAACTTGTTTCCCTGTAACTATTCTCTCATACACATGCCCATCAACTCCTCTTCAATTCTCCTGCCATCACTTACACGGGGATTATTTATGGTACCTAATTAACCACCAAACCACTCCATTAGTCAAAGCAAGATCCAAGGTTGACTTACAAATTCTGAAGACACCTTTATACTGCCACTCATATGGTATAAAATTTATGAAACTTAATTTTGGTGCACATTAACATTATATCTGGCAACTAATTCAGCAACAGAATCATAGACCTTTGAAAAACTTTGACAGGATAACAGTTTCAAAATGTAAATATCTGAAAATAGATCATAAACTGCAGAAAGTTCAGTTCCATTTCAAAGAGTTAAAAAGTCAGTGAAAGTGTAACCTACTTTCCCATGTCAAGGACACATAATTTGGACAGAAGGGTGATGCAGAAATAACCTTTTGTTTAAGAAGTCGCAGTATAAATTATTACTTGGATGATAAATGGCACTGTAAGGTATCAGGGTATCCACCCCCTCCTTTTCATCTCTCACTTCAGACAAGGCAATAGCACCTTGCACCAATAAATCAGCTCTGATTTGAGTTGTAGATGAATTATTTGTGCAAATATGAAGGTATGATTTATGAGCAGGTGGCTCTGTATCATCTGATAGTTTGTTCTCTGATGCATTTTGGACTGAGCTATTTGGCTTACCAAATTGCCAGAAATGCTTTACAAGAGCAATGTCTTACTTAATACGATAATGCAATCACATTAAATAAGCCTAAATTACAATTAATTTTACAAAGCAAATAGCAAAAGCAAAATGTTGAGGTACCAACACTGCACTACCAACAGAGCACTATGATTTGATACAGTGATGCACAGCATATTTTATTACCAGAGTATTCTTCAGCAATCTCCCACATACTTGAGCAGCCAAACTTGAAAATGAAACCTTGGAACTACTTAGAGGCAGAGTTAATTGCAAGGTCAGAAATAGTAATGAGAAGTGCAGCTGGATTGAGGGAATGAAGGTGTCTGCAGCTGGGAGCAGCCAGGACTCAGTGGAGAAAAACAGTTTGAGAAATCTTAACTTGTCAAAGAAATCATGAGATCTTCTTGGTATTTCTTCAGATTAGCCATTGAGGAATTAATTAAATTGAAAATTTAAATGAAGTGATCTGATTAGTCCCTGTTCCTCACTGGTTTCTAAGTGATATTTGCCATTCAGACAGAATGCTTTAGACATCTTTACAATTTAGTCTGATATCTAAATATACCTTTAGAGAGAACCTTGCATTTATGGCAGAAACGTTGACGTGTGCCTGCAAGGAAATGGATGAATGGCATAATATCATGTGACACCCTTAAGCATAGGTTTCAGATGCAAAACCTTTGAAAGACTCATGCCCAAAGATATGTATGACAAAAGAAAATGTTTCATATCTCTGCAGAAACTTCAAAGAAATAAAAATGTTTTTTATACTCTGGCCTGTGCCGACACTATTGGCTGAACCACATTGACCTGACAGTACTACCTTATCATTCCTTCACAATGTCTGCAGCAGTAAAGGTAATCTTGCTGTTAAGACCATTTCTGGAGCCGAATAACAGGATTCTGGCTAATCCCTCTTAGGAGGGTCCCTCATGATTGTGACAGAGACAACATGGGCAGGTCAGAACAAGAAAAAAGAACATCGAAAATTACCAGCAAACTTCACCTGATAGCAAGCCAAACTTGTCAAGCTTTTCCGATGATTCTGCATGTCAGTCATATTCAGAATTACATCAAAAAAATATTAATAAAAGAGACCAATTAAACATAATTAAAAAAATAAAACTATGTTTTTGCACTTTTAAATGATGAATATTATTATATTATTGTGTTGGGTTATATTATTCCTGAGAAATGTCTGTTGGCTGATTTCTCGGTGTCAGAAATGTCTGTTTTCTGGAGCTACACATATAGTATCACTCTATGTACACTAGCCATGAGTCTTCATTTCATCGAATAGATATCCTTAATACCCATAATTAAGCTAATGAAATATACACCGTACCATTTGAAACATTATATTACCATTACTAGCTTGAAAAATGCTTAGTGATTTTACAGATAAATTTGCGCAAGTTAGATTTCCATAAGACAGGTCACTGGTAAACAAATGAGACCTGTAATGGCAAATAATTATTTATCTTCTTTCCTTGACCCATTAAGGCTCCATTGAAATAATTGGCCTGCCAGATTCCAAGAGTCAAGAGTGTTTAATTGTCAAATGTACTGAAAATGGAATAATTAAATTCTTATCATAAAGTAAAACCGTAATACAAACAAAGTGAAGTGTGTTGTGCAACCAAAAAGACACAGTCAATGGTTCAATGTTACATTATTGTCACATGTACCTAGGTACAGTGAAATTCCATTTTGCATACAGTTCATTAAAAAAATCTTACTCCACATAAGCACCATCATTCTTAAGTACAAGAGTGTAGGAATAGTAGATTGTACTGAGACAGTACACAAGAGTCTCCACGTTTCCAGAACCATTTTATATAATTCAAGGGCAGCACAGTGGCACAGTGGTAGAGTTGATACAGTGCCAGGGACCCAAGTTCGACCCTGACTACGTTTGCTCTCGGTACTGAGTTTGTACGTTCTCCCTGAGACCACGTGGCTTTTAGAAAATAGGTGCAGGAGAAGGCTATTCAAGCCAGCACCACCATTCAATATGATCACAGATCATCATCCAAAATCACTACCCCGTTCTGGCTTTTTCCCACATCCCTTGATTCCCTTAGCCCTAAGAGCTAAATCTAACTCTCTCTTGAAAACATCCAGTGAATTGGCCTCTACTGCCTTCTGTGGCAGAGAATTCCAGATTCATAACTCTCTGGGTGAAAATGTTTTTCCTCATCTCAGTCCTAAATGGCCTACCTATATTCTTAATCTGTGACCACTGGTTCTGGACTCCCCCAACATTGTGAACATTTTACCTGCATCTACCCTATCCAATCCAATAATTTTATATGTTTCTATAAGATCCATCTCATCCTTCTAAATTCCAGCGAATTTTCTCTGGGTGACAATAGACTACAGACTATTGTGCAGTAAGCCATTCGGCCCTTCAAGCCAGCATCTCCATTCAATGTGATCATCCACAATCAGTACCCCATTCCTGCCTTCTCCCCATATCCCCTGACTCCGCTATCTTCAAGAGCCCTATCTAGCTCTCTCTTGAAAGCAAAGATCAAAGAGTGGATCAAGATACTCCACTGGGCGGAAAAAGCGTAGTATGTCATGTGTGATTTTTCTGCCATTTTGATGTGCTGCCTCGATTACTGTCATGGCAGCCACATCTACATCTACAGCTCACTGTTCTGCTATAAGTTGCTGTAATCCGACAATGTAGACGACCCGACCTGGCTTTCTTCCGGTTTCCCAATAAACAAAGAAAGGTGAGAAAATATTATTGCTTTTTGTCGATATTATTCTGTCCTGAAAATGTTATTTTCTGTTCTCCCATCAACGGTCTGGGAAACTAGGTTTGTCAGTACATTAGAAAGTTATTAGAATTTTTTATAGATCTAGACTTACCACAATAATAAAATCATCAGTTTTTACAACGTTGTACATTTTTGTTTGTTTCTTGTAAGGCAGGGTTCTCCAAAATATGGCCGGCGGGCCACATCAGGCCCACCACGAGATTTTTCAAGCTCAGCGTCGAGTCGATTCGAGTCGGAGAGTGCGGCGGCCCGGGAATGCTCTTAGTGTTGTTACCAGTTAGGTCCCTCGAATTGTCAGAGCCAAGACATCACAGAGCCGCCGTGAAGAAGGGGGAAATGGGGGGGAGGGGGGGGGGGAGGCGTGGCAGTCAGAATGGGTCGGCGGCGTATTATAACGTGCCATCGTTCCTCTCTGCCGTCTCTCTCTCCCCTCTATGCCCTCTCTCTCTGCCTGCCCTCACTCTGCTCTCTTCTCTCTGCCGTGTCACTTTCTCTGTGCCCTGTCTCTTCTCTCTCTCTCTGCCTCTCTCTCTCTGACCTTTCTCTCTGTCTCTGCCCTCTCTCTCTGTCTCTGCCTTCTCTCTGTCTCTACCCTCTCTTGCCCTATCTGTCTTTCTCTCTCTCGTGAGAGTTGACAGCCCTGCTAGTGTCTTATGTCCAAGAGGATAGAAAGAAAATACTTAAAGGGCTATGTAAGAACATTTTAATAAGCTCTTCTACATTTAAGGTAAATTGACATATTAGAGGCAAAAGCATCTTCAATATACAGGTCTCCCCACAACTGAAAACAATTGCACCGAAGTGGCATATCATCCATTCTGCAGTTATAATCATTTTTTCTTATTAGTTAATCCTATATGATATTTCTGTAATTTCAGATGTCGACAGTGAGTCCAGAATACTCGTTGACAAGAACTTCTACACCGCAATTTACATCACTTTCATTGGTTAGCTGATATGCGAAACACTGCAACCCTGTATATCTCGCACACAAAATGATGTAAATTATGTAAATATCACCATGAATGTCGGAAATAAAGTGTTTTCATGTTAATGAAGTTCAATTTAGAATTATTTGAAATTGAGGGGGTTGGTTTAATATACTGCTGACCAACAAATGTCGTTATGAGACATTCACATTTTAAAAATCCATGTCTCAAAAAAAGCAAGAAGGTCCCCATGTTATTTGACCAACTTATCAGCTGAATTTAAATATGTAGGTATGTATTCACTACATTGTATTACACTAATATAGAATGGAAGAATGGAAAAATAACTTGACATGTGTTCATGGATATTTTATTCACAATATTAGGATTTCGTATATATATATATGTGTGTGTGTGGTGGTGTGTGTGTGTGTATATATTACACACACACACATCTATATCACATATATATATGTTTGACATAAATTGGTCATCAAAACCAAGAAACTGAGCCAATCTTCAATTTGGCAACACACTGAATCTTGTTTATCTTTTGTACGGACCAAGTCGCTAACTTCATTCCTTCGTGTTAACTTCGGGAAGCTCCACAACGACTGTTACGGAGACATTTCACTTACCAAATACAGCCCAAATCAAACGTTCTGACGAATCATCGGCCATCTATGGCGCTCAGATCCATAAGGTAATGTACCGTTTAGATCACATCAGTGAAAATGCTTGGTTTTCGCTAATAACGTAACGTTCATTTTCTGGGCCACAAAACGGAAATTTCTTTTTGTGTGCACCGCAACGTACATTTGTGTGTATGATGTGCAACGCGCGTTGCGGTGTCCACTCAGATGGATGCGTATTCAGATGAATGAAGTGAAAATGGTGTTTGCAATTTTATTGTTCCATGTGGTATTCATAAACATGGAAAGGAATAAGAAATATTGCACATACTGTGCCAACCAGGGCAGGCACATGCCGTCAGGGTAGGCAAGGTAGGCACTGCCTACCCTGACTAAAATTATAACATGGTAATTACTAAATATAAATAGTAAAGGCATGGGAGAATTATGCCTATCTAAGAGATCGATCTCTTAGGTAGGCATAATTCTCCGTGCCTTTCATCCGCAGCACTTGCAACAAGCGAAGGTCTGTGCAGCCCACGTGCCGTCAGCGCTGCTAGAAGCCATCAATGACAAGCGGGGCTGAAGGCAGCTGAATTCTGCCTTTGCTGTACTGCGCAGGGCAGCAGCAGCCTACTGCGCATGTGCAGCGCTAGTTTCTTGGCGGGTTTTTCCAAATATGGATTGCCATTATCTTAAGCATATTTAAGAAACAGAGAGAGAAGAATGGAGTTGGTGTACCGATAATGTGGTAAGTACATTTCTTGGTGCTATATGTTTTAAAGCACCGTATTTCCCAGGGTGGGCCCAGAAAGGAGAGTTCCTTTCACAGCGTTTGGGGAGTCTGGCCCGGGGTAAAGTTGCGGGGAGGGCAGGAGCATTGTGAAGGACGGGATTGGGATGCCAGTAACCCACTTGCGAAGCTCCTTGCACGGAGCCACTGCATTGTGGTCGGGAGGGAAGCAGCTCGGGTGGCTGCGAGCGGCCGCCGGGCCTGACAGCGGAACTGGCTGCCACCTCAGCTCCTTCTGCCGGCCCCCGCTCACCTCTGGCATATCTCCGTCTGAAAACCTCTCTCCTGCTGCTCGCTGGACTCACTCATGTCAGCAGCTTCCCGCAATTCGTTAAATTCAGACAGCGCGATTGAGGTTACTCGGCTGTGGGAATTTAAGGATTTGCGGGAAGCGGCTGACATGAGCGAAGCCGGCGAGCGGCAAGGGTGACAGGTTTTCAAATGGAGAGCACTGCCAAAGGTGAGCGGGCCGGCAGAAGGCGCTGAAGTGGCGGCTAGTTCTGCTGTCGGGTCCCGGCGGCCGCTCGCAGCCACCCAAGCTGCTTCCCTCCCCGGCCACTATGCGGTGGCTCCTTGCCCGGAGTGAGTAAGTTACTGGCATTATCCCTGACCCCCTCCTTCTCAACACTCCTGCCCTCCCCGCAACTTTACCCCTGGTCAGACTCTCCACATGCTGTGAACGGAACTCTCCCCCCAATTGGTCACTTGAACAAGTGTTGTCATTCAATAAGATGACAACTGTGTGCTCCCGTTTTTCCCACCATCTCTCCACCTGCCGTCACCCTTCACCCCCCCGTCCATTCAGTAATTCAGAATCAAGGAGACTTGGAAGCCTTGGCAAATTGAATTGTTACTATCTTATTTTTATTTTTTATTTTTACGGAGAGAACAATCTGCGCATGACCAGTTTAAGTTATTTTTTAAAAAAGCCGACTGACTACCTATCCTGAGTAATTACTCACGGCACATGCTTGCAACAGGTCACTGGTGGACACCACGTGACAACCATTACACAAAATGTATTTGTGTATTCTGATGCAATTTTCGGAAATTTGCCATCAATATGCTATATTTTCTTATATTTGCTGTTGATACTATGTTAGTCATGAACCCATTAAAGTGCTTGTAACTTTTTTTAAGATTTGAAATTTGCCCCCATTGTGAATTAATATATTTAATATATGCATATATTTATATGTATATATTTATAAATATAAGTGTCTTTATGGTTTATGTACATCATCTGACAAACAGATAAGAGAGAATAGAGTGTTGCTTTAAATCAAAGTTGTTTCTGATGCAGAGAAGGAACTTTGAGATCTATTTATCTCTATCTTGCCTCTCACACCACAGGCACACACACAAACAACCACATTGATTCATATGCTGGGGCAGAAGGATGGGAGGGAAACTGGGCAGAAACAGATAGATTAAGCAGGGGGGAAAACATTTAAAAATAAAATTAACTAAATATGTGAATTGATAGATGAGCAATATCACACACACACACTGTTCCCCTACATTACGATGACACTGCGGGAGGCATAACGGAAGTCGGGTTTGAGCATTTCCCAAGATGGCAGCTGTTATGCTCCGTTACGTACTACGCTTAGTGCATTGGATTACGCAGGAAGTGGAGTATCTTGCTCCGCTCTATGATCTTTGCTTGAAAGTATCCAGAGAACCGGCCTCCATCTGAGGCAGAGAATTCCACAGACTCACAACTCTCTGTGTGATAAGTGTTTCCTCTCTCCATTCTAAATTGCTTACCCCTTATTATTAAACTGTGGCCCCTGGCTAGTAACTCGGTTGCTCCGGTTTTCTCCCACACTCCAAAGACCTAGAGGTTTGTCGGTTAATTGGCTTCTATAAATTGTCCCTTGTGTGTAGGACAGTGGTAGTGTATGGTTGATCACTGGGTGGAGGCGGACTAGGTGGGCTAACGGCCTGTATCCACACTGTATCTCTAAAGTCTAAAGTCAAAGTTGTTATAAATGTAGTCTTAACTTGGGAATGAAGGCCCGTTGTCCTGACCTGGTCAGGAGATGTTGATGTCCTCCATTGCTGCTCCGTCGCTCCGTGCCATTGCAGGCTGGATCTGATCTGTGTGCTCAGCCTCTTGGAGCAGCACCTGATCCATTCGAGTTCCAGGCTGCTGCAGGGCCTCTAATGGCCCACTCCACGGACACCCTCGATCCCGACATATCGACCCGCGAAGACCGTCCTGTGCCTGGGACATCTCTTGCAGCCGACCAATGGAACAGCCAGAGTGCCACACAGGCGATGGGAGGTAAGACCCCATCTCAGGTGCTGAAATGTATTTTCAACTCAGCTATATCACCAATGACAAACTGGAAATTAATATTTCAAATTGGTAGGCTCTATGTACAGATAAAACAGAGTCCTCAATGTGAATGACTTTATGTTAAGATTAATTCGCCAGCTAACAGATGTTAAAAATGTATAACTTTTACAAATTCCTGATGTGAATTTAAAAATAAATAATTTGCTATATAGTGCCGCTTCCGATTAAGTTTCAGAAATTTAGTTTAAGCAGCACGGAGTCAAACTATTGGAATATGCTTTAATCCTGGCCTAGGAAATGCTATACTATTGTGGATTTCATTAGAAATGAACTAAGCCTATTTGCACAATCCACTGTTTTACTTACCCAGTAACATGCAGTAGAAATTTTAATCTAATGATATTCTGAAGGGTTTACTGACTTCAAGTCTGTTGTCAAGTTCTCACTAACAGGAGTAATTTAAATTTAATGAAGGAGCGAGATTTTGATGTTACGATTAATACACAACCCAAAAACGTCATAATTAACAATTGTGTCACTTACTGAAATAAAATAAATACAAAATGCTGTTTGCAGTATTTGAAAATATAGACGGACACAATTTTCCTGCAGGTGGGGTTAATATTGGCTTTAGAAATGTACACTGAAATTAGGGCCACATTTCAGGCTAAGTTAATGATTAGTAAGATTGATTGTTTCCTTAATTTGTCATCTTGTAATCAAATATTAGTGGCTATGTTTATGTATTTCGATGAAAGAAATCAATGCTTTACATTACTGACATTCACACAGAAAAATACCTGCAGGGAAGAAGATATTCCACAGCAAAGCAAATTCATGACAATCATTTGCAATTCTAGAACAGGTTTTCCTCATCTTTTCTTTGCAGTTTCCCATATATCTATCATATCATATCTATATACTTTTAAAACTGTGTGTGTGTGTGTGTGATTTTTTTGCCTGCTGGCCAGCGACCATAACAGCTGCTGCCGCCCGGCTCTCCTCCAAAAACGTCGAAAATTTTCCCATTTCGCTACCGATTTCACTTCCTCCACTCCCCCCCCCCCCCCCCCCCCCCCACCCCGGCCCAGCTCTGTCACGCTGCCCGAAGCCAAAGATGGCCTGCTCCCCCGCTGCTTTTCGCCGTCCTCGCTGGCTTGCACTCTCCGAAAATCCTGCGCGTCATTAACATTTCTTAACATTAACTTTTAATTTCAAAGACAGTTTTTTAAAATTGATAGTTCCAAGATGGCAGCTTGATATCAAGGGGGGTAGTTAGCGTGTGTGTGGGGGGTAGTTATGTGTGTGTGTGACGCCGCATGCCGCCTCCCCCAGTCCCCCCTCCCCCCCCCGTCCCTCCCGCAACCGCACATTGGGGGAACAGGCCCACGGGTCTGCACTTGGTCTAGTATACTTATAAAACTCTGATCTGATCTTTTGTTTGTTCGTTTGTGAATCACACCTTCTCGAAGACCCTGACGCGCTAATGGTTAAATGTTTACATATTCCGGGTAGAGATTTACCCTCATGATGTCGAAAATCTCTGAAATGTCTGAAAATTTGGTTCATTATTTCCCGAGATTTTTTACTAAAATTGTTCACCAATCTGAGAACTTTTAAAATCTAACGAGCTGAAGCGAGCTGAATGATGTCACAATTCCTCTGCTCCTCGTGCGCAGCTACGCAGTCTGCTGGGCACTGTCTTCCACAAGCTGCGAGTTAGTGGCCCAGCCGCCCTCCTGCTGGAGTGAAGCCACAAAACACGTGCTCAAGTCGTGCTGCGCGCTCCGTTGGGCTCCTTGAAGTTCTACAACATGGCGGCGGCGGTCATTATCGCAGTGCGGCCTCGGGGAAGCGCAGTGGAAAAGTGGCCGTGGCGGCCATCACAGGAGACGACCTCCTCTCCGTCTCCCCCACCCGACCGTCTGTCACGCTGGTGCGTCGGCTTCCCCTCGCGGAAGCCATGATTGGCCGGCACTCTGCTGCTTTTGATCGAGGGGGAGGGGGGGGGATAAGGGGGGAGAGAGGGGTGGGGAGAGGGGAGGGGGGGGTAGAGATGGAGGGGTTGGAGAGAGGGGGTGGAGAGAGGGATGTAGAGGGGGTAGAGGGAGGAGAGGGGGGAAGGGGGAATCGATTGGGGAGGTTGGGGGAAAGAGGAGTGATGGGATGAGTGGTAGGAGGTTATGCGAGGGGGAGGGGGGTAGGAAGGGGGGTGAGGAGAGGGGGTGAGGAAGAGGGGGTGAGGAGAGGGGGGTCTAGGGGGCCTCCCTCTCTGCCCCCCCCCTCTCTACCCCCCTTCCTCTCTGCCCCCCTTCCTCTCTGCCACTCCCTCCCTCTCGGCCCACCCCCCCCCCCCCCCTCTCTCGGGAGTGGTGAGTATTGGGACCTATGGGTGAGTGGTGGAGTATTACGTTCGGGCACCAGCCCTCCCTGTGATGCTGTGCCCCCAGACCCTCAATCTCTACCCCCTTCCTCTCCCTCTCTACCCCCCCCCCCCTCCCTCTCCCACCCCCTCCCGCTCAAGCTGTGCCTGCACAGTTGGGGGTTATGCATGAGTGGATAGGGCGGGGGATGGGGTAAAAGGAGTGAATTAATAATATTAATATAATATCAAGGGGGGGAGGGGTTAGTGTGTGTGTGTGTGGGGTGGTTAGTGTGTGTGTGTGACGCCGAAGGCCGCCCCCCCCCCCCCTACATCCGGGCGTTGAGGAGACAGGACCCAATGGGTCCCCCAGGGTCCACTAAGCCATAAAAGCAATTATATTTGCCTTTATTTTTTTGCCAATAAGATATAAGAAGGAGCATGAGCCATAAAGCCAAATATATTTGCCTATATTTATATATTATAAACACGTATATTTATATATGATATATACACACGTATATAAATGTGATATAGATGTATATAATTATATAACACACATATAACACATTCGGATTCCGGTGGCGCTATGGAGTAGGAGAGACTCGCGCCAACTAGCTCCGTGAAAAAAAACGAAAAAATGGGGGGGAAAGACAGATCCTACCTGCAGAAAACGGCACCGATTGTTTTGCAATAGGCCCGCGACGTCATCAGGCGCGCGACACAGGCAGTATGTCGACCCAGCATACTCCCCCCCACAAGACAACAAACGGCAAGACTAAAGAGGTAGGCCCAACTGAAGCCTCGGCCTCAGGTAAAACAGCATCCCGAGAAGACATCTCAAAGAAGAAGAAAAAGACCGAGATGGAAGAATTAAAAACGTTTCTTACGGAGGAACTTAAAAATCTTAGACAGAACTTCAAAGAAGAGCTGACATCTTTTAAAAAATAAATTAAAGAACAAATTAAAGAAGATGTTACAGAGATTGTACACAAAGTCCTTGAAGACTGGAAATTAGATATGGAAAGAAATTTGACTCAAAATGTTGAAGAAGTAAATGAAAAACTGAATATGATGGAATCCAGATTTGATTCTAAACTTGAACCTATCTTCCAGACATTAAACCAACACCACAAGATTGTAAAAGAACCTGAAGAATTTGCTGAGACAAGCACCGCAACTACAAAACAACTCATCACTGAGAACCAACGCCTATCAAAGTTATTGCGTCAAATAACCGAAAAATGTACAGACTTGGAGGGACGACAGAGGCGTCAGAACTTAAGAATCGTGGGCATCCAGGAAGGCAGAGAGGGGACTCGTGACCCCCGTGAATTTGCTGCAGATGTACTGAAAACAATTTTGAACCTGGATCAGGCACCATTACTTGCCCGAGCGCACAGAGTGCCGAGACGTCCCCCAAAGGTGGGCGACCCTCCAAGAATAATGATAGTAAAGGTCCAATATGACCATGTAATGGATGACATGATGAGGAAAATTGGCAAAAGCAGAAATCTTGTATATGAAGGAGACAAGATTAGCATATTCAGAGATTATCCTGTGGAAGTTGCTAAGAAAAGAGCATTGTTCACAGAAACAAGAAGAATACTGAAGAACATAAAGAATTTGAGATATGGACTGTAATGGGGCTTTTTCACGGGGCGACTTGACGCAAGAGTTAACCAGAGTTTAACATCGTGGGAACCTCGTGCGATAACAGTACGGCATTCGTGGACCACCGTGGCGCTAACGGCAGGTAATCGTGTAACTTGGTGACTCGGGAGAAAATTCAAGCAAGTTTGAATTTCTCCAAGAGTGACTTGTACACTTGTGGTTGAGCATTGCAACATTATATGAACGTAGTGGCCAGTGCGATATCCGTGCGATATCCGTAATAACTCTTGCGGTTACCGTGGGAACTCCTGCGAACGGTGAACCCGGAAGCTGGACAGAGGGGACAGAAGGTGAGTAAAAATTGTCTTCTGTGGGATTGAATTTAAAAAATAAAGATTTGCATCCGCATATGGACATCAACTTATTCATGAGTTATGTTAATGAGATTCAAGAAAATAACTATAATCTTTAAAAGGGACTTTAAAAGGGACTGAAAGGTCCCGCATTTTTATGGTCAGTGAGAAATTTTTCATATGTACTTCTTTGAGAGATACAGCTCGGAGTCCTCGCCGACTAGCGATCGATGCCTTTCCGAAGCAGGGTCCGGAACGCTACCAATCAATGTTCTCCAGAGACCCGTGTAAGGAGTGAACTGCACATGTTGGTTTAAACCGAAGACAGACACAAAAAGCTGGAATAACTCAGCGAGTCAAGCAGCATCTCTGGAGAAAAATAGCTGATGTTTCGGGACGAGACACATCTTCAGACTCAATTCCGATTAGGATGTCTGAAGAAGGGTTCCGATTCGAATCGCCACCTATTCTTTTTCTCCAGAGATGCTGCCTGACCCGCTGACTTACTCCAGCTTTTTATGTTATTCTTCCCAGATCTGACTTACCTGCTGAGTTACACCAACATTTTGTGTCCTTTTGTGCGTATTAACCAGCATCTGCAGTTCCTTTAGACATTACCTAACTTCAGATTTTAGAGATATAGCGCGGAAACAGGCTCTTCGGCCCACCGAGTCCGCGCCGACCACCTATTCTTATCCGGCTTCAGAACGGTTCTTCCTTCCATTCGTTTGGGCACTGACCCGACCTACCAACCTACCTCAATGCGGACATTGGACTTTTTCCCCCTGGAACTGTCCTGAAAACATATATTCTGAACTCTGGTATTTTCCTCTTCGCTCTACCTGGTGTTCTTGTGCATGTGTCGGAAGGAACAGCAGATGCCGGTTTAAAGAGAATGCTGGAGTAACTCGACGGTTCAAAATGCTGGAGTAACTCAACGGGACATGCAGCATCTCTAAAGAGAAGGAACGGGTGACGTTTTGGGTCGAGGCCCTTCTTCAGACTGTACGTGGCTTGGTTATATTCATGTATGGCATTATCTGATATGATTGTATAGCACGCAAACAAAAGTTTATTCCCTGCATAGAATCATACAGCGTAGAAACAGGCCCTTCGACCCAACTTGCCCACACCGACCAATATGTCCCATCTACACTAGTCCCACTTGCCCGCGTTTGGCCCATAACCATCTAAACCTATCCTATCCATGCTTCAGTCTAATGCGTCTTAAACATTGCGACAGTACCTGCCTCAACTACCTTAACGGATAGCTCATTCCATACACCCACCACCCTTTGCGTAAAATAGTTACCCCTTAGGCTCTCATTAAATCATTCCCCCCGAACCTAAACCTGTATCTGCTGGTTCTCGATATGAGACAATAATAACAAACCAAAGCGAGTTAGGACATCAACGGGGAGATCCTGGATAAACCCAAGGTAGCCACAAAATGGAGGAACTCAGCGCAACAGGCAGAATCTCTGGGGAGAAGGAATGGGAGACATTTCGGGTCGAGACCCTTCTGATATGCTGCCTGTCCCGCTGAGCTACATGTTGTGTCTGGAGACAGACATAAAATACTGGACGGGCAGCATCTGGATAAAAGGAATGGGTGACGTTTCGGGATGAGACTCTGAAGAAGGGTCTCGAACCGAAACGTCACACATTCCTTCTCTCCAGAGATGCTGCCCGTCCCGCTGTGTTACTCCAGCATTTCGTGTCTATCTTCCGTATGCTCTGTGATGGTCATCTCGGAGTCAAGTGGCAACTCTGGTCTGTAGACACGAGGAACTGCAGATGGAGGAATCAGGAGCAAAACACAGAGCGTTGGACGAGCCTGACCCTTTGAGTTCCTCCATCACTTTGTGTTGAAGTCAGGTCTGGACATTGCTTGGCTCAGTCTCAGGCGCCGGCTAACTAGGAAGGTCGAGTCAAAGTCCAGCACTAACACTCAAGAAATAACGTTTGCGGCCTGATGTTCCCAATATTTAATTGAAATCATTAATAAAGTAAATAAATAGATACCGGTCTAATCAGTATCTACGGGATTGGACAGGCTAGATGCAGGAAGAATGTTCCCGATGTTGGGGGAGTCCAGAACCAGGGTCCCAGTTTTACAGTCTACCGTGGGAACTTTTTAACTCAGTAAAGTAAAGTAAAGTAAAGTAAAGTAAAGTAGTCTTTATTGTCATATTAGCGCACAGGCAGCAGGTGATTGTTGCTCTATTCAGTTTCCCAGGGGGTCGGGACGGGACTGGAGTTGGGAGGGAAAGGTGGGGGAGTCGAGGGAGAGGAGGGGGAGACAGATGGGGGTGTCTTCATTTACTGGCGGCGGGCGTCTGTCACTGAAACAGGCAGGTGAGATTTCACATCCACCTTGTGTGTGCCTCTCTCTCTCTCTCCCTCCCTCCCTCTTACACAGGCTGAGAGACTCTGCCTCTGTGAGTGTACGTCTCTTTCTCCCCCTCTTCCACACACAGTAAGACCGAGGTACTGTGCTCAGTCCATCTGTGTCTCCCACATACACAGTAAAACATGTCTCCAAATGAGCCAATTCAACCAAGGGAGGATATTTATAGTGTGTGAAAAAAAAGTGACATCATTTGTGCCACGTGATGATTTAACAACACTTCACAATGTTCATTCAAGATTTAACGGGAAAGCTCGGGAGACGGACAAGTCACTCGCACAAATAACAGAAATGTCGAGTACCGTGGGAACTCTTTATCTACCCCCCGTTATATCATGTGATATCGTGCTAGACCACGACCACTTCACTCTGGTTACATCTTGCGTCAAGTCGCCCCGTGAAAAAGCCGCTTTATACCCCGCAACACTAAGAGTTAGTTACGAAAATAAGGAACATTTATTCATCAAGCACACAGAAGCATTTGAATTTGCCAAGAACATCGAGGACAAGATCGAAGATTGAAAAATATTCAACACTCAACACCTACCTGGATACTGCTATCTCGCAGAGAAGATATGGAACTCTAAACTCTAAATTTTAAACTATTATATTTAAGAGTTGCCTAAAATTCGCAATAAGATTTGGGTAAATATCCTGCAACGGATATATAATACTTACATTTTAGTACTAACTTCTAACAACTATTAATAATCATGAATACTAACTAACACTAATTATTGATAATTAGATTATTTAGATTATTTAAGAATTAACTAAAAGTATGAAACATAAGTAAAGTGTGATTCAGATATTTTACAATGAAAAATGTATGGTGGCACTCTCTCTGATGTTTTTGTTTTTGATTATTCTTTTATAAATGTTTATATTATACAAAACTAACATTTCAATTTGAGACTACTAATTATATCATTAATGGAATATAATCATTATTTCTTTCCCCCCCACAAATTGTTTGCATCGAATTGGAAACTTTCCTTTCAAGGAAAGTACGGAGCTAGTATTTTTATTAACCAAAAGCTACGGAAGTCCATAGATGCTTAGCCACATTAGGGTGGCTATCACTAACTGCACTAATTGCAGTTGTAGTTGCTTTTTCTTTTTACTTTCCACACTTTACTAATCCAATTTGCTATCACTTTTTTAATTTTATATCATATTATATTTTGTATTTGGAATGGAATTGCATATTTTACTTAAGGAGATATGTTCGGATGGAAAACAGACGTGACCTAAAATTCATCTACCTGATGTTCGAGTATAAGGTAGGGTTGAGTGTGCTGAATCATCTGCTCTGCCACTTAATCACAAGATGCAAGACATGAATATAAAAATTGGGGGTGAGGGAATTAAATTCTGTAGTTGGAATGTTAAGGGAATTAATGAACCTATCAAGAGAGGCAAAGTGTTAGCTCATTTAAAATCATTGAAAACAGATATAATATTTCTCCAGGAGACACATCTTAAAAAGGAAGCACAACACAGATTGAAAGCAAAATGGATTGCTAAAGCGTACCACTCTTCATTCTCACATAAATCTAGAGGTGTTGCAATATTAATTCGTAAAGGTATACCCTTTAAACATATATCAACGATAGAAGACACTGATGGCAGATATATTGTAATAATAGTTATGCTAAAAAAAGGTGACTCTCCTCAATGTGTATGGACCAAATTTTGATAGCCCTCTGTTTTATAAGAGAATTCTTAACAATATCCCGGAATGCACACAACAAAACTTAATAATCGGTGGAGATTTAAATTGTACATTGGATGCTTGTTTGGATAGATCATCAACTCAAAGAAAACTAAAATCTCGATCAAGTGAATTTTTAAACTCATACATTAATACTACTAATATTAAGGACGTTTGGAGAATTGAAAATCCATCGGGCCGAGAATATTCATTTTACTCACCAGTACATAAAACTTACTCAAGGATAGACTATTTTTTAGTAGATTCAAAACTTATCCCATTTACCTATAACTCGCAATATCATAACATCATAATCTCAGACCACGCTCCACTAACATTTATGATCAAACTAAACGGAATGGTAGAGACACAGTCACAATAGAGATTTAATCCCCAAATCTTAAAAGATAAGTTATGTAATGAATACCTAATAAAACAGATTTAAAAGTTTTTTGAGGCTAACGATAGCCCTGAAATCTCTGCTTCCCTTCTTTGGGAAACATTTAAAGCATTTGTACGAGGAGCATTAATTTCTTCCCAATCATTTTTTAATAAAGAGAATAGGGCCAAACAACAGAAACTGGAAAAGGAAATAAAGCAATTAGACACAGAAAATGCAGTAGCACCATCCACGATAAAACACAATAAAATTGCAGTACTGAGGTATAAATTAAACAAGATATATTCAGACCAAGTTATAAAACTTTATCAACATACAAAACAATTAAATTTTGAATTTGGTGATAAACCACAAAAACTACTAGCGCGTCAACTTTGTAAATTGGATGGGGAAAAAACAATATACAAAATTAGAACAGACAAGAGAGAAACATTAACACTGCCTAAAGATATTAATGATAGATTTCTACAATACTACCAAAAATTGTATACATCTAAAATAACAGAACAACCAACGGGAATGGAAACATTTTTACAGAATTGTAAGTTTCCGGGTCTAGATCAGAAAGAGAGAGAATTACTAGGGGCTGAAATTACGATAAAAGACATCGAAGAGTCAATCAAATCTTTAAAAAACAGAAAGGCTGCAAATTCTGAATTTTATTAAAAAAATTATGATTTGCTTTCCCCACGCCTACAGACAATGTACAAATACGCCTACACTCAACAGAAACTCCCAGAAACTCTAAACGAATCTACAATCATACTCATACCAAAAACGGACAAGGACCTTGAAGACCCAGGTTCATACAGAGCTATAGCCCTCTTAAATATTGATCAGAAAATATTAACTAAAATTTTATCTAATAGATTGAGCTTAGTGATCAGTAAATTAATACATCCCGACCAAACAGGGTTTATCCCAAAACGTTATTCATTTTATAATCTGAGAAGATTATTTAATATTATATACTCCAATAGAATTCCTAATGCAGATCTAGCAATTATTTCGTTAGATGCTGAGAAAGCATTTGACCAGGTAGAATGGCCATATTTATTTTCGGTGATGGAAAAATTTCAACTAGGAGAGAAGTACTGTACATGGGTTAAATTGTTATATTCTAATCCAACAGCTAGAATATTAACAAACAAAATGTTATCAACTAAATTTAATCTCTCTAGAGGCTGTAGACAAGGATGTTCACTATCCCCACTATTATTTGCTCTTGCAATCGAACCCCTAGCAGAAAGCGTTAGAAACCATCCAGGAATATATGGATACAATACTAGAGACACAAAGAATAACATTTCCTTATATGCAGATGATGTACTAATATATATTACAAACTAGTATTCCAAACTTATTAAATCTAATAACTCAATTTGGTCAGTTTTCGGGATATAGAATTAATTGGAATAAAAGTGAAATCATGCCAATAACAAAATTCAATTTACATACAATACAACAATCCCCTTTTAAAATAGTTAAAGATAAATTTAAATACTTAGGAATCTATGTAACTAAGACATATACCTCTTTATTTAAACTAAATTTCCCACCCTTACTGAATAAACTACATAAGAATATTCAATACTGGAAAACACTCCCCATTTCTATGCTTGGGAGAATTAATGCTATAAAAATGATTTTTTACCGCAACTGCTGTACCTATTTCAATTAATTCCGATATATATTCCAAAAACTTTTTTCAAAAAAGTCGACTCCATTGTTACAAGTTTTGTCTGGGATTATAAGAATCATAGAATAAGTAAAAAACATTTATGTAAGTCAAAGATAAATGGAGGTTTGGCTTTGCCAAATTTCTTATTTTATTTTTGGGCAGTCCATATTAAAAACATGAATTTCTGGCTGGAAGAAATGGATCGACAACCAGATTAGTTAATGATGGAAAAGGAAGACTGTCTACCTTTTGAAATAGGTCCGATCATATTTGCCCCCACAAAACTGCACAAAAAAACCTATAAAGAAAACCCCATAATACATAGTGCAATACGAATTTGGAAACAAATAAAAAAAGATTTAAAATTGAATAATATACCACTATGCCTTCCCATTGTAAATAATCCTTCATTCAAATCATCCTTTATGGACAAAGGTTTCACACAATGGAAATATTATGGAATCAAAAATATTGGACATCTTTATGGGAAAGGCACTTTTCTTTCATTTCAAGAGTTACAACAGAATTATGGACTGCACTCAAATAATTTCTTCAGATATCTACAAATTAGAGATTATGTTAAATCTAATACACAAGTCTACAGGAGTAGGGAATCAGAAATTCTTGATGAATGTTTGAACAAGCATCCTAATACTGAAAAACTAATAGCTTATATTTATAACACCCTACTAAACAACGAGGTACCACCGACCGAACCATATAGATACAAATGGGAAAACGAAATAGGTCACCCTATAACGAAAGATATGTGGGACGAAAGTTTACAACAAATACATCAATGTTCATTAAATGCCAGATACAAAGTAAAAATACAATTCAAGGTCTTACATAGACTACACTACTCTAAAATAAAACTAAATAGAATCTTCCCACAAATCTCTCCTATTTGTGATAAATGTTTACATCTAGAGGCTAATTTAACACATACGTTTGCAAACTGTATAAAACTTAAACATTTCTGGACTGATATTTTTGAAATAACTTCAGAAGTTATTAATACAAAACTGGACCCAAACACAAAATTAATAATACTTGGAATATCAGAACAAAGTTTAACACTCACAACAAACCAAAGAAATGTCCTCGACTACAGTATAATAATCGGAAAAAAAATTAATATTAAAATTTTGGAAAGGCCCTACAACCCCCACAATTAATATGTGGATTACGGAAATGTCGGAGACCCTATACTTAGAAAGAATTAGACTTGTCTTAATGGACAAACAAGATATTTTCGATAAAATCTGGGCTCCATTCATTAACTATCTGAAGGGATAGATTGGCACAGCACGAGGACCCAACTGAAACTTGAACTCAGGATCAGATGAAAAGCTATACTTTATAATCTACAAACCTATCTCCATTGACGTATTACAGGTAACCCATTCCACCTCCTCTGTTTTTCTGTTTTTTTTAATTTGTAACTTTCTACCCTCTTTTTCTCTCTCTTTCTATAATTTAAAAAAAATATATATAATAAAAATATATATATATATTTCACTAGTTTCTTATATATATAAACACATATATATTTATGATATATTATCATGATTTTATCTATATTACTAAAAGTCTGATCTTGACCGCTTTTGGCCCACTGTGCTGCGATTTCCAAGAGAACGGCGCCACCTACGGCTGTCACTTCTGGCCACCTCGCTCAGGACCCACGTCTGCCTTCCTGGACCAGAGGATTTTTCCCATCGATGAAAAATCAGAGAGATATTAAATTTTTTTTTTTAAATCGCCATTCTCCCTGCTGCCCCTGCTGGAGGGATGGGGAGGGACTATAAAACCAGAAAGTGATGTGCCTCACTCAGTCTCTGCAAGATGGAGGTCACGCCTCTCTGAGCTCTGAATAACACTGAACACATGTCTACTCAACTGTGAGTGCCCTTAATGTGGTTTGAAAATGAAAATATGGTTGGTTTGAAGTAAAAAGGCACTGCCTGCAAATGGTTGTTTGGGGGGTTTGGGTTGAAGTAAAAAGGCACTCTCTGTCCCCTCCTCTCTCTCCCCTCCTCTCTCTCTCCCCCCTCTCTCCCCCCCCCTCTCTCTTTCTCCCCTCTTTTTCTCCCCCTCCTCCCCTCCATCCCCCTCCCTGCTCCCCACCTCTCCCCCTCCCCTCACCTCACCCCCCTCTCAGCACCCCCTCTCTCTCCCCCACTCCCGCCTCTCTCCCCCCATCCCCTCCCCCACCCTCCCTCCCCTAAACCCCCCTCCCCAACCCCTACCCTCTTCCCTCTCCCCTCACCCCCTTCTCAGCACCCCCTCTTTCCTCCCCTCTCTCTCTCCTCCCCTCCCTCTCTCCCACTTTCCCCCCCTCACCCACCCTCCCTCTTCTCCTCCCCTCCACCCCCCTCTCCCTCTTGCCTCTGTCTCTGTCTCTGCCCCTTCCCTCTCTGCCCTCACTCTCTACCCCCGCCCCCCCTCTCTGGATGTGACTGCAAGTTGGGGGCTATGCGTCAGTAGATAGGGTGGTTATGGGGTAAAAGGAGCAAATTAATAATATGAATATAATATCAAGGGGGATAATTAGCATGTGTGCGGGGGGGGGGGGGGATAGTTAGTGTGTGTGATGCTGCATGCTGCCTCCCCCCCCCCCCTCCCCACAACCGCACGTTGGGGGAACAGACCCAACGGGTCTGCACTTGGTCTAGTATATATATATATATATCTCTTCTATACTATTACTAAAACTCTCTTCTTGTCCTCTTCCGGTTTGCGTTGTTTTTAAATTTGCACAAAAATAGTGCCGTATATTGCGGGCGGGGGCAGGCTGTGTTTGCAGGTGGGGACTGTGAGCGCGACAGGCACTGGGGACGGGAGTCACTGAGCGACTCCGGAGCCGGGTTCTGGAGCCAGTGAGTGCGGTCGGAAATACGGGGCCGGGAACCGGTGAACCCACACAACTCCCTCCCACATACCCCCTCCCCTCCACACATTCTTCCTCCCCCAAGCACCCCCCTCCCCCAGACCCCCCTTCCCCCACACAACCCCAGCCCCCACCCAACCCCCTCCCTCACAAACCCCTCCCCCACACCCCCCTCCCCACACCCCCCTCCCGACACATCCCCCGTCCCCCTTTCCCACACACCCCCTTCCCACACACCCCCTTCCCCACACCCCCCTCTCCCCACACCACCCCCTCCCCCACACCCCACCTCCCCCATAATCCCCACCTCCTCCACATACCCCCATCCTCCACACACACACTGAAGCCATCCCCGTCACCCGGTTGCGGAACGCTCCGCCGTTGCGTTGGGGGAACAGGTGAGTGGTGGAATATTGCATTGGGGAATGGGTTGCGTTGGGGGACCAGGCCTCCCGTGTGACTGGGACCCAATGGGTCCCACTTAGTCTAGTAAACATTAATAATGGAAATTTTTCGTTCAAAGGTGTGACAAGCCATGATGCTTCTTCGGGATGTAATCATTTGTATTTCTCATCTCTCCGCAACTTCATCCTTAATCACTCGTGCATAATACATATATGCAAGAATTCAGAGTGAAGTCTGATACCAAAAGATCCAACTTATTTTCCAAGAGATATATGTACAACATTTTCCACCTATTTCAAAATAGTTTATCCACTGCACTTGAAATAAATTATAGCAGAATTTAAATAATAAACTGCAGAATGGATCTTTTATTTCTGGAATGCTTGCTCATACAGCTAGGAATAGGTCAAAGTTTGGAACAAATTAATAAAACCACACACAAATTGATTTGTGAATAATACACAATGGCAGCAGTAGACCATAGACAATAAGTGCAAGAGTAGGCCATTCGGCCCTTCGAGCCAGCACCGCCATTCAATATGATCATGGCTGATTATCCACAATCAGTACCCCGTTCCTGCCTTCCCCGACTGCTGTCTTTAAGAGCTATATCTAACTCTCTTTTGAAAGCATCCAGAGATTTGGCTTCCATTGACTTCTGAGGCAGAGAATTCCACAGACTCACAATTCTCTGGGTGAAAAAGTTTATCCTCATCTCCGTTCTAAATGGCTAACCCCTTATTCTTAAACTGTGGCCCCGGTTCAGGATTCCCCAACATCGGGAACATATTTCCTGCCTCTAGCATGTCCAATCCCTTAATAATCTTATATGTTTCAATATGATAAAGTCCAGAATATACAAGCCCAGCTACCCCATTCTATCAACATATGACAGTTCAGCCATCCTTGTGAACCTACGCTGCACTCCCTCAATAGCAAGAATGTCCTTCCTCAAATTTGGAGACCAAAACTGCACACAATACTCTAGGTGTGGTCTCAGTAGGGCCCTGTACAACTGCAGAAGGACCTCTTTGCTCCTATACTCAACTCCTCTCTTTATGAAGGCCAACATACCATTAGCTTTCTTCACTGCCTGCTGTACCTGCATGCTTACTTTCAGTGACTGATGAACAAGGACCCCCAGATCTCGTTGTTCTTCCCCTTTTCCCAACTTGACACCATTTAGATAATAATCTGCCTTTCTGTTTTTGCCACTATATTGGATAACCTCACATTTATCCACATTAAACTGCATTTGCCATGTATCTGCTCACTCACTCAACCTGTTCAAATTATCCTGCATCCTCATAGCAGTTATCCAATTGTCCATTTACAACAGTAGAGACCAAGTCAAGGGATATATTTAAGGCAGAGATAGATTCTTGATTAATCCAGGTGCAAAATTCTTGGAGATTATTGGAAACTCATTATAAAGCCAAGAATGAGTGGAAATTTGAGCAGCAATGGTACAGGGAGTGGGTTCCACGGTGCAGGACAAACAGACTGTGATATATAAAACAGATTGCACGCAGAGGACCTGGGCTCATGAAGAGGCCAAATAAAACTTTGCCTATTTATTTCGCTCCATAGATGCTGTTGCACCCGTGAGTTTCTCCAGCACTTTTGTCTAGGCCAAATAAAAAACTGTTTCATCTTGCAGATACTCTTAGAATTAATGCAAGTCAGGAAAATCCTACGCTGGAAACAACAGAAAAGGATCTCTCGTGGGGAAAGGTGGCAGTGATATCAAATGCATCCTCTCTCATTCCCAAGGTGATAGGCTTCAGGTTGGAAACAAAGTCACCTGATGAAGGCAGATAAACAAATGTCTCTTCCTTCGATACCATAGTCACAAAAAGATTATTTACAATCTAAAGTCGATAACTTGCCCTTTAATGTAAATAAAGTACCTACTGAAAAAATATGCTGGAGTTTGTCTGTAAAGAGTTCCACTGCAAGTTATTGATGGAACAGCTTGTTCTTAAAATCCATGGCTGTTCTCAACTTTGTCGGACTTCAGGGTGTGATTATGGCTGTTGAGCCCTTCAGTATTCACAAATTCTTTACCTCAGATGAGCATACCTTTACTTCCCTTGTAGCAATACCACTTCCTACCAGATACGTTGAGTTTGCTATTGAAGCCGGTAAGGGGTAGGATTGCACAGGTACATTAATTATGGGAATTCAATTATTTCTGAGGCAAGGCATAAGCATTGCTCTTCAGGAATGCACCAGGTCTATATTCCTCGATTTGTTTGATGATACACAGACACGTACTTTCTTTCCTTCCCCTAACCTGCGATCAGAAAGGCAATAGCCTGCCCTTTGCAGATATAGTCAGCTAACTCAGCAAGACCAGTGAATCAAAGTGCAGGCTGCATTCCTAGTGCTAAAATCAACTGACAAATCTTCCCACTAAGCTTTGGGGAAGTCCAGTTTCATTTTAAATGCTAATTTGCACACGCAATTTAAATTCATAATTAACAAAGGTCCCATTATCAAATAGCAACAAAAATGTTATCTAACATAGCCAATTATGATTTAGGTAAGACCAGAAATATATTTTCTGTGATTTCTCATTCGTTCTCATTCACTGGAGCCAATAAGCTAGTTCCGATGCAATTGGAATCACAGAGGACATGGTGCAGGATTTTCTGCATCAGTAGTTTATCTTCAGGGCTGTGTATAATACAATGCTATGACCAGATTGAGCGGAGCGCATTGGGTAATTCCCATGCCAATCAAGCTTTAAGTGACTGATAATGATTTTATGCATAACATATGCGTTACTGACACATAATGGTTGTTGCTGAAGAAGTCGAAGATACTCACAAAAAGCTGGAGTAATTCAGCGGGACAGGCAGCATCTCTAGAGAGAAGGAATGGGTGGCGTTTTGGGTCGAGACCCTTCTTCAGACTCGTCAAGGGAAAGGGAAACGAGATATATAGACGATGAAGAAGAGAGATATAGAACAATGAATGAAAGATATGCAAAAAAGTAAGGATGATAAAGGAAACAGGCGATTGTTAGCTGTTTGTCACTGTTTTAATTGGGACAATTTGCTCCATTTTCCGTTTCATCTGTACTTTAAATAACTGCTCTTTTGCGCAGAATTTACTTTGTTTGCTGAACAATTGACTGTTCACTGCGAATTAGTTGCCTCTCCCCGCCCCTCACTCATTGACTCAATAATTACTCAATTCCTGGAGAGCAGCAAGCTGCTCACAGATGACAACTCACTGTCCTTTCAAGACAGCAACCTGCTCCAAGGCTACAATCTGCAGCAATTTAATGGGGTCAATCAGAGACTAGGCAGTGATGTGAACATTTTGATTGACCTCAGTCTGCCATATCAAGAAAGCCAAAACAAAAGCCACTTCCTGTTGTAAAATGGAATTGTTGCCAGATCCTTGAATAGAAAAATATGTTTGCTCCAGGATTGATGTGACGCTCTTCTGCCTTTATACTTTCCCCTGCGAGAGGTTAGAAATGGCTTTTCCATCTTCCTTGCTACCTTGTGCATTTGGTCAAGCAATGGACAATGTGCTATCTATCTTGATTTACATCCATGCAAGCCTTCATGTGAGTAGTTTATTTCTTAGTCCTTACCAGAGTTCTCCTGCTCTTGTGTTACCAGTATCTGAACTTTTATATGCACAGTTACATGTAGCAGAATGGTCAATTCATTAGGAGATAGCGAGTGATGAGGATGCCCAAGCTAGATGGTTAGCACAACGACCGACAGCTTCTTCCACTATATTCTTAGCATGGGCCTGGGTTATCCATGTGCCCATAAGGGAATCCTCCCTATCAATCTGGCAAGACTCTGACTCAGAAAGAGACCCCGTTCTATTCGAAGAGAAAGCCAATGATTCCTCTCAAACTCCCCCCCCCCCCCCCCCCCCCACACAAAAACTAAAAAGAAGCATTTTATTGGTTTATCAACATTATTGTTCATTGCTATATAGATGTATGCCTGATCGCAATACAATTTACCAACATTCACAACAATCTTCTGTATTGCCAAGCTGATATTAAAGGGAAACAATAGTCCTTTAAAGGACAAGCTACTAAGATATTTGGAGAACTCTCACCAGGGTCTCCTCTATATCCCGTAACTCTGCTCTCACTCCCCATCCCCCCCACTCGTAACAAGGGCAGAGTCCCCCTTGTCCTCACCTTCCAGCCTACCAGCCGTCACATACAACAGATAATCCTCCGACATTTTCGCCACCTCCAACGGATCCCTTCATTGGCCACATCTTCCCATCTCCTCCCCTTTCGGCTTTCTGCAGAGACCGCTCCCTCTGTAACTCCCTGGTCAATTTGTCCTTTCCCATCCAAACCTCACCCTCTCCTGGTCCTTTCCCTTGCAACCGCAGGAAGTGCTACACTTGTTGCTTTACCTCCCCCCTTGACTCCATCCAAGGACCTAAGCAGTCTTTCCAGGTGTGGCAGAGGTTCACCTGCACCTCCTCCAACCTCATCTATTGCATCCGCTGCTCTATGTGTCAGCTGCTCTGCATCAGTGAGACCAAGCGTAGGCTTGGTGATCGCTTCACCCAACACCTCCGTTCGGTTCGCAATAACCCAACCTGATCTCCCGGTCCTCAGCACTTCATCTCGCCTTCCCATTCCGAATCCGATCTTTCTGTCCTGGGCCTCCTCCATGGCCAGAGTGATGCCAACTGTAAATTGGAGGAGCAGCACCTCATATTTCGCTTGGGTAGTTTACATCCTAGAACATTCTGAGATATGAACATTCACTTCTCCAATTTCAGGTAGTCCCTGCTTTCTCCCTCTTTTCCCTCCCCTTCCCAGCTCTTCCACAGCCCACTGTCTCCGCATCTTCCTTTCTTCTTCCAGCCCCCACCCCCACATCAGTCTGAAGAAGGGTCTCGACCTGAAACGTCGCCTATTTTCTTTGCTCCATAGATGCTGCCTCACCTGCTGAGTTTCGCCAGCATTTTTGTCTACCCAAGATATTTGGAAATGTGTTGTATATTTGTTTCCACAACTTTTAAAAACTCAGAAATGGCCATTTATACCTACTCTCAGATTCATCACTAAATTGCTTGAATCTTTGTCTCCTGTAGAGTATTGTATCCTGTAGAGTCCAAAGAAGGGTCTTGATCCAAAACGTCACCCATTCCTTCTCTCCAGAGATGTTGCCTGTCCCGCTGAGTTACTCCACCATTTTGTGTCTATCTTCAGAGTATTTGAGGAGGAGGGTCAAGCAAAATCATGGTACTGTTTGTGGCATTGCCACACATTTCTCAGGGTTTCAATCCTGTTGAAGTTCTCAAGCCTCATCTCCAGCCCAACTTTCCTATTCATGTTTTTGATAACATCCTGGGGCCCAGGCAAATGATGCTATTATCATAGTGTCATCTTCTTGACTCCTATCTCAACTTCTATGCCAACCTGTCAATTTTCTGCTGATGGAGATTCCTTTGTGTGTTCAAAGATAATCTACAGCATACTAACTACCTTGCCGAGGCTTAACATGGTCTTGTTCTCCACATGTGAACCACCAAAGCTGTTGATTAGAGCCTATCTATATTTCCCTAGTCAGAGCATCCCCGATTATCTTAACCAATAGCATTTACAGTGGAGAACACTGCAGATTGGGTTAATAATCTAAAATGTTTTGCCTCATAATTCTGTGAACTTGACAGTGGATTGAGAGAATTTGAACTGGATTTAGAAACAGGGAATTCAGATCAACCCTTTGTGCCAGTTCACCTGAGGAAATGTCTTGGCAAAACAGAGGGTGGTGAAGCCAAACGTGGTGGGAATAGAAAGGAAGGAGGGCAATTTGAAGAAAAGTAAGATAATGTTCAAATCAATGGACTGAAAGTTAGCTGGACTCATAGTCAAATGTGGTTTGGTGCCACTTACAATGAGAATGGCAGAATTTTGGAAATTGTACTCTGGAAAGTACTGGGGAAATAATGTCGAGCCGAGGCAGAACTCCATAGCTTGGAGGAGTTAAAGTAAGAGCAGAAAGAAAGAACTGCAGATGCTGGTTAATACACAAAAGGACACAAAGTGCTGGAGTAACTCAGCAGGTCAGGCATCATGCCCTGGAGAACATGGAAAGGTGATGTTTCCGGCCGAGATCCTTCTTCAGACTGATGAAGGGTCTTGACCCGAAATGTCACCTATCCATGTTCTCCAGGGATGAAGCCTGATCTGCTGAGTTACTCCAGCACTTTGTGTCCAGGGGGTAAACTAACCTTTATTCTGAAATTGAAAACTGCAGGTTCAGGAAGCCTCATTTCGGAGATTCGAGCACATGATGCTGGGTGACATTTCTGTGCAGAAATGAGAGCACGCTGAACTGTCAAATAAGCTGCCCTTAACAGTCATTCCAACTGCGCTCTCTCAGGAGGATGCAAGAGATTCTATATATACAGCTCAATTTTTAACTCTCAACAAATAGCTAAAAGAAATGATCTGGCACTTATTTTACTGTTATTTGTGGGAGCATCTTGTGTATAAATTAGTTGTTTCCTCCTCTAGACCAGTCAATATATAAAAAAATAGGATGTACAGAACTTTTTGAGACCCAGTGCAAAAGGCACCATATAAATATATTTTTTTAAATACCTCTTTTTTCATTTTCTTTTAATTTTCTTCCTTTGTAAAATCAGTAATTCCTTGGAAGTCAGAATTTTGAAGGTGTGTGAGAATCCAAAGGATTAACATCCACAGTTATTATTGATAAACTATTTATTGACAGACTAGGAGAACAGCATGCTTTTACAGATGTGCTCAAATTCTGTCAAACGTTAAGGGCACTGTCATTCTCTCTGAATTTCTTGAAGGGAGAGTCTTAGATGAAGACAAATGAGATGGAAGGCAATGGTCTCAGGAAACATTTACTAGTCCTTTCCACCGAATCCAACACAAAAAAAGTATTTACAAAACATTTTGACTAGCTAACTGTTCCTTCTATTAGAAAAGCTAAAAGAAGATATGAGGTTGCTTTGGCAAGTAAGGTGAAAGTAAATCCAAAGGGTTTCTACAGCTATATTAATAGCAAAAGGATAACGAGGGATAAAATTGGTCCATTAGAGTCACAGTGGACAGCTATCTGCAGAGCCAAAAGAGATGGGGGAGATATTGAACAATTTATTTTCTTCCGTATTCACCAAGGAGAAGGATATTGAATCATGTGAGGTAAGGGAAACAAGTAGAGTAGCTATGGAAACTATGAGATTCAAAGAAGAGGAAGTACTGACACTTTTGAAAAATATAAAAGTGGATAAGTCTCCAGGTCCAGACAGGATATTCCCTAGGACATTGAGGGAAGTTAGTGTAGAAATAGCAGGGGCTATGACAGAAATATTTCAAATGTCATTAGAAACGGGAATAGTGCCGGAGGATTGGCGTACTGCGCATGTTGTTCCATTGTTTAAAAAGGGTTCTAAGAGTAAACCTAGCAATTATAGACCTGTTAGTTTGACGTCAGTGGTGGGCAAATTAATGGAAAGGATACTTAGAGATAATATATATAAGCATCCGGATAAACAGGGTCTGATTAGGAACAGTCAACATGGATTTGTGCCTGGAAGGTCATGTTTGACTAATCTTCTTGAATTTTTTGAAGAGGTTACTCGGGAAATTGATGAGGGTAAAGCAGTGGATGTTGTATATATGGACTTCAGTAAGGCCTTTGACAAGGTTCCTCATGGAAGGTTGGTTAAGAAGGTTCAATTGTTGGGTATTAATGGTGGAGTAGCAAGATGGATTCAACAGTGGCTGAATGGGAGATGCCAGAGAGTAATGGTGGATGGCTGTTTGTCAGGTTGGAGGCCAGTGACTAGTGGGGTGCCACATGGATCTGTTTTGGGTCCACTGTTGTTTGTCATGTACATCAATGATCTGGATGATGGTGTGGTAAATTGGATTAGTAAGTATGCAGATGATAATAAGATAGGTGGTGTTGTGGATAATGAAGTAGATTTTCAAAGTCTACAGATAGATTTATGCCAGCTGGATGAGTGGGCTGAAAGATGGCAGATGGAGTTTAATGCTGATAAGTGTGAGGTGCTACATCTTGGCAGGATAAATCAAAGAGGACGTACATGGTAAATGGTAGGGAATTGAGGAATGCAGTTGAACAGAGGGATCTAGGAATAACTGTGCACAGTTCCCTGAAGGTGGAATCTCATGTAGATAGGGTGGTAAAGAAAGCTTTTGGTGTGCTGGCCTTTATAAATCAGAGCATTGAGTATAGAAGTTGGGATGTAATGTTAAAATTGTACAAGGCATTGGCGAGGCCAATTCTGGAATATGTTGTACAATTTTGGTCGCCTAATTATAGGAAGGATGTCAACAAAATAGAGAGAGTACAGAGGAGATTTACTAGAATGTTGCATGGGTTTCAGCAACTAAGTTACAGAGAAAGGTTGAACAATTTAGGTCTTTATTCTTTGGAGCACAGAAGGTTAAGGGGAGACTTGATAGAGGTCTTTAAAATGATGAGAGGGATAGACAGAGTTGACGTGGATAAGCTTTTCCCACTGAAAGTAGGGAAGATTCAAACAAGAGGACATGACTTGAGAATTAAGGGACAGAGGTTTAGGGGTAACATGAAGGGGAACTTCTTTACTCAGAGAGTGGTAGCTGTGTGGAATGAGCTTCCAGTGAAGGTGGTGGAGGCAGGTTCGATTTTATCATTTAAAAATTAATTGGATAGTTATATGGATGGGAAAGGAATGGAGGGTTATGGTCTGAGTGCAGGTAGATGGGACTAGGGGAGAATACGTGTTCGGCACGGACTAGAAGGGCCGAGATGGCCTGTTTCCGTGCTGTAATTGTTATATGGTTATATGGTTATAACAACTTGGACTTGGAAATGGCATCAAAATCTGGAAAATCTTGTATAATGTCTCAGTGTACTATTCCTATACACTTGTACTTAATATAGTAAGTATAGGAATACATTTACCGAACTGCATGCAAAAAAGAATTTCACAGTACCTCGGTACATGTGACAACAAGGTATCATTGGGAGCACGTACTCCCCAGGTTTCTAGCTTCTGTTTACACTGTACTACACTGCAATCGCAAATATATAGTGCATCCTTTCTCTTTGAAATAATTTTATTGGCCAATTACTATGTTTTCGTTGTGTTTGTTTCTCTACTCTGCAAAGAATTTGAAGTATGACATAATTAACCAAAACACTAGTTTGCAAAGGTGCTGTTAACATCTGACTTTCGATCAATGGAAATGGTAGTAATAATCATTGCTGAGGTATCAAGGAAATGACATAACCTGATTTAAATAGAAAACCTGTTCCAGGAACACAAGGCATGAAATCAGTGGACATCTTTACTGCAAGTAAACTCAGTTAATGTGATAATACAATTAAGCACAATTTATATCAAGATGTTCACTCATTATTAATCAGCAGCATTATCAAATTACACTTCACACTCCTAAGACAGATACATTCAACAAGTTTGGAATATGCAGTCATTTGTGTCAATTGCGAAAATCTAATAAACTGATGAATTGCTCAAATACATTTGTGCTAAATAGCTCCAAATATCTGGCAACCATGAAAATAAAATCTCGGCAACAGCACTCGTCACTCCCTCTTTCCCCCTCTCCCCTCAGGCTAGAGGTACAGAAGTGTGAAAATGCACACATCCAGATTCACGGACAATTTCTTCCCAGTTGTCATTAAGCAATTGAACCACCAACTAGAGAACGGTTCTGAACTACCATCTATCTCATTGAAGACCCTCGGACTATCTTTAAGCAGACTTTACTGGAATTTATCTTACACTATACGTTACTCCCTTTATCATGCATACACTGTGGACAGCCCAATTATAATCATGTATAGTCTTTCCACTGACTGGATAGCACGCGCCAAAAAGCCTTTCACGGTACCTCGGTACACATGACAATAAACTAAACTGAACTAAACAAAAAATCATTAGCTTACTTCAACTGCTTTTAGTTAACTGAAGATGTTATGTTTCCAATATGTGAGATTATTTGAAACAGAAACTCGGGAAGTTTTATTATCTGGTATTAAGGAAAGCACAGCAAAATATGAGTGTGTGTCCAATTTTGTACGGTAGGGAAAAAATTATAGTATATTTGATTTTTGCCGTAGCGATCTTTGACATTTCTCAAAAGTATAATAAACTGCTTCTGTAAAGTGTACTGCCTGGGGGTAGTGATGCAAGCCCTGTGCCAGGAATTTTGGAACATTATGTTGCAATTCTGAGTACTTTAGAGTCCATGATAAAATAAGACAAAGTTATACACTGTACAGTTGGACAACCTGCTTTTGACAATCATATCCAATGAGAACCACAACTACTCACTTGGGCCTCACCTGCATTGTTTTTTTTGTTGGCTGCAAGCCAATTCCAGCACCCCTCCCCCAGCTTTTCCCTGCTACATCGACAACTGCATCAGTGCTGCTTCCTGCATTCACGCAGACCATGTCAATGTCAAAACACCTTTTACTTCCACAGATGCTGCTTGACCCACTGAGTTCTACCAGCGTTCTGTTGCTTGTTCCAGATGCCAGCAGCCGCTGTCTCTTTTGTGTTCACAGCAATGGCCATAATAGGCACTCTGAAACTATCCCTCACAAAACTGTCTAATAGTCATACAGTATGCAAACAGGCCCTTCGGCCCAATTTGCCAACATGTCCCATCAACACCAGTTGCACCTGCCTGTGTTTGGCCCATCTATCTATCTATCTATGAATATATAAAACTGTGTGCCTGCCGTCGTCCGGGGTCTGGCGTCCGGCATCTGGCTGCCGGCTGACTTTCTTCCTTTGATTCCTTGCTACGCCAAAACCAGACACAGAATCGCCGAGATCTTTTCCATTTCGGTAGAGATTTCACTTTTCTTTCTTAGTATCCACTCCTGATTACATTTTGTCGTGTTTATGTACACATTTTTAATCAAATCCTTCTCCCCCCCCAATATTTCAAAAAAAAAAAACATGGCTTCTCACCCATAGAAGTAGCCCCAGCCCCAGCCCCAGCCCCAGCCCCTGGTGAACGTTCCATCGTGTGATGTCACAATGCCCAATGTTCGCATATGTCCAATCAAAATGGATTAATTTACATATGCCTTTGCAGGAGCACCAGCACCTGGTGAACGTTCCATCGTATGATGTCACAATGCCCAATGCTCAAAGACATTGTTGCCATAGAGGGAGTACAGAGAAGGTTAACCAGACTGATTCCTGGGATGTCAGGACTTTCATATGAAGAAAGACTGGATAGACTCGGCTTGTACACGCTAGAATTTAGAAGATTGAGGGCGGATCTTATAGAAACGTACAAAATTCTTAAGGGGTTGGACAGGCTAGATGCAGGAAGATTGTTCCAGATGTTGGGGAAGTCCAGAACAAGGAGTCACAGTTTAAAGATAAGGGGGAAATCCTTTAGGACAGAGATGAGAAAAAAAAAATTCACAGAGAGAGTGGTGAATCTCTGGAATTATCTGCCACAGAAGGTAGTTGAGGCCAGTTCATTGGCTATATTTAAGGGGGTGTCAGATGTAGCCCTTGTGGCTAAAGGGATCAGGGGGTATGGAGAGAAGGCAGGTACAGGATACTGAGTTGGATGATCAGCCATGATCAAATTGAATGGTGGTGCAGGATCGAAGGGCCGAATGGCCTACTCCTGCACTTAATTTCGATGTTTTTATGTTTCCCTCTCCTCACCCCTCTCCCTCTCTACCGCACCCCCTTCCCTCTCCCCCCCCCCCCAGCCCCCTTCCCCCTCTGTCCCTCTTCCACCACTCCCCCTACCCCTCCCTCCCCACTCTTCCACTTATCTCCCCTACCCCACCCCTCTCCCTCCCCACCCCTCTCTTCCCCTCCCTTCCCTCTCTCCCCCACCCCTTCCCCCCTACCCTGTCCCTCTTCCACCACTCCCCCGTCCCTCTTCCACCACTCCCGCTACCCCTCTACCCCTCCCTCCCTCCCCACTCTTCCACTTCTCTCCTCCTTCTCTCCTCCCCTTCTCCCTCTCCTCACCCCTCTCCCCCACCCCCCTTTCCTCTCTACCCCACCCCCTTCCCTCTCTCCCCCCGCCCCTTCCCCCTATCCCTCTGTCCATCTTCCGTCACTTCCCCCCTACCCCTCTCCTCCTCCCTCCCCACTTCTCTCCCACTTCCCCCCCACTCTCCCTCCCACTCTTTCCCCTCTCTCCCCCACCCCTCTCCCCCTCCCTCCCTCCTCCCCATCCCCCCCTCCCCCACATCTCTCTCCCCATCCCCCTCTCTCACCCCCTACCCCGCTCTCCTTTCCCTCCCAAATCTGTCCCGTTTCCTCCTCCTCCCCTCCCCACCCTCCCCTCTTCTCACCTCCCCTCCCCCCACCTGTGTGTTTGGGGGATGGTAAATGTGAGTGTGATGCCGCAGCCTCCCCCCCCCCTCCCCAAACGCAGTTGAGGAAACAGACCCAACGGGTCTGCACTTGGTCTAGTATCCCTCTAAAACTGTCCTATCCACATACCTGTCTAGATATTTCATAAATGTTGTGATAGTACCTGCAATGTATCATTTAAAAAAATATTAAATTGAAAAAGGGGCACCAACCTGTTATCAAAGAGATTGAGTGCATCTTACCTTCCTTTACATGGAATACAGTCACATAAGACATTTCTGATAAAATGTATGATTATGCCCTTAATTTAATATTTTGCTTGCAATACCTAAAGAGTTAGTTTCTATATTCGTTTTCATTTACTGATGAAACTTTTAGGTGTTAAAAACAAGTTGTTTTTTATACACCTTCCCCTTGCTAAGCTAAGTATGAGCTAGTAAATAGCTAAAAGTTAGTTTGATCTTTCAATCTGTGAAACAATAGTTATTCCACATCAGTAGGAACTTACCATTGATGACAGATTGAATTTGTTTTAAATATTTAAAATTTGGTGTTGGAACAACTGCAGCAACTGTAGCTTTCTGCTGCAATATCAATATTCCGTGGAGTAACCCAGATGCAACAAGATAATGCTTTACTGCAGTGCTGCAGATGGCATCATTGGAATAATAGACTTTGGTGCACAAATGGCCACCAATGGTTTATAGTCCATGATCCGAGTGAAATGCATGTAAACTAGAAACATCTGCTCATGTGTCTTGACCCATTTTTGAACAGACCATGGCCTTGTCAGCAACCATCTTTACAGAGCGATCATTTATTACAATCACTGTCATGTGGCAGGCTCATCTGCTGGTGCCAAGAAACCACTGCTTGCAGCATCGCAGTTTCTGGAGATCCTTCCATGACTATTCTCCACAATACTTTTCCCTATCATTCCTGCCTTGAGACCATGTAGCCTAATGCCCCTGTCCCACTTAGGAAACCTGAACGGAAACCTCTTGAGACTTTGAGCCCCACCAAAGGTTTCCGTGCGGTTCCCGGAGGTTGCAGGTGGTTGCCGGAGGTTGCAGGTAGGGAGACTGACAAAAACCTCCGGGAACCGCACGGAAACCTTGGGTGGGGCACAAAGTCTCCTGATGTTTCCGTTCAGGTTTCCTAAGTGGGACAGGGGCATAAGAATTGTCCTATGTTTTCTCTATAAGACATTGTGGATGAAGGCAACATCACCACTGTTACTCCCTCTTCAGTTTGGCTGACACTTACTCTCTCAGATTAATGCACCAAACCAAATTGCCTAACCCATTTCACTATTGTTTCCTAGGCAGAGGTGCTGCACACCAAGTTCAAGTTCAAATTACATTTATTGTCATATGCACCAATTGGTACAGTGAGATTTGAATTACCATACAGCCATACGAATAAAAAGAACACAACACACGATAGAATTTAACATGAACATCCCCACAAAGCGGAATCAATGTTTCCCACTGTGAGGGAAGGCAATAAAGTTCAGGCCTCTTCCTCTTTGTTCACCCGTGGTCGAGGCCTTTGAGCCCTCCGCAGTTGCTGCTATGGGCGGCCCGATGTTCAGGCCCTCTCGCCGGGATGATCGGAGCACCGGCGTCGGAATGGAGAACACTCTCAGCGACTTGGAGTTTCCGAATCAGCCACTTCCTACCGGAGACCGCGGATCCCGAAGTCCACAGGCCGAACTGGACGGTGATTCAACGCTGGCGACCCTCGGCAAAAGATCCCTGGACTCCGCGATGTTAAAGTCAGCGCCGCCCGCGGCTAGAAGCTCCACAAAACACAGCTCCACGGTGTTAAACAGCTGGCCCAACTCTCCGGAGCTCCGGCGATCCCCGATAAGGCATTGATCCACTCCGCGATGGAATCCAGTGCTGCGCTGCCGCTGAAGCTCTGGCCGGTCTCCGGCAGGAAAGGTCGCGCCCAATGCAGATGGTAGGGGGGGGGGGCGCGAAGACGCTACTCGGAGAAGAGAAACATCCTCGACCAGGAAGTGAGTGTGAAACCGGTTTCCCCCTTCCCCCACCCCCACATAAAAAAGATTAAGAAACCTTAAAAACAATACTTTTGACACACTAAAAATAACAAAAGGGTGAAATGACCCGATGTCCCTTTCCAAATATTAAGGCCCCTGCATCAAATAGATTCTTCTGCGCATCAATCAGTGTTGGCTGGCCCTAAAAGGCCTGTCAATAGACAATAGACAATAGATGCAGGAGTAGGCCATTCAGCCCTTCGAGCCAGCACTGCCGTTCAATGTGATCATGCCTGATCATTCCCATTCAGTACCCCGTTCCTGCCTTCTCCCCATATCCCCTGACTCTGCTATCTTTAAGAACCCTATCTAGCTCTCTCTTGAAAGTATCCAGAGAATCGGCCTCCGGCAGAAAATTCCACAGACTCGCAACTCTCTGTCCGACTTAGGTGAATTTTTGTTCGGCGACTGTCAGCGACAGTCACAGTCGTAGCAGGTCGCCATAAACCGGAGACTGGACCCCCCCAACGACAATGTCTACGATAACCTACCACCTAGTCAACATCAAGCTATGGCAAGCTACCAACAACCGGCGACCCATTAGGACGTCCACCTACGACCACACATGCGACGACCTACGACCACACCTGCGACGACCTACGACCACACAGGCGACAACCTACGACAACCGAAGTCAACCTACGTCCACCCGCAACAAGCTACGACCCTGTCTGCGCAACTGAAGACAATTCAGTCGCCGGTACCTGCCGCCGGTTGATGTAGGTAGTCGCCAATGGAATTCAGTGAAGTCATCACTTGGCGCCAACCTGCGTCATCCTGGCAATAACCTACGACAGCACCTACGACAAAAGATAAGCTATGTCAAACCTACAATTGCCGAAACGTTTTTTCATTTCAAAATCCAGCGGCGACAAGAAAAAAGTTACGACTCTTTAGGCGACTTGAGGAGAAATCTCACGAACATAGAGGCATCACCCCGCGACCATGTGGCGACAGCCTAGTCGCCTGTAGTCACCGAAAAAAATCGCCTAAGTGGGACAGGCCCTTAACTCTTTCTTCTGGTCTTGTTATAAATACTGTATAAGGCCCTTTGCTCTCCGTTCTGTGAAGGAACTGTGTTAAGAGTCTTCATGCATTGCTTGCTCTGCTGGCAAATTCACTGATGGCTTATATGTCTCCAGCCCTACAGCCAGTAACATCGCCTTCCTCGTGCTGCAGATCGTTCCATCTGCTCTTGGGACCTAGATCGTGTTTTCAAGACAGTCACGAATGTCAAGGAAGGAGTGCTTGGCAAATCTGTTTTAAAGGCAAGAGGTCACATTGCAAATTGTGTTGATATATGTAAGCAGGTAATGTCTCAATAACAATATTCCATAGTTTTCCCCACTTCCCAGACAAAAAATATTCTTGTAAATAGCATTTGCTTAAATGTTTATATAATTTGATTGCCATTATATTTTCTAGTTTTAATTTTGTTTTTCATATGAAAACCTGGGTATATTGTGTTGCACGGACAGCAGTACCTCCCAAAATAATTTGACCCTCTCCAGGGATTAATTGATAATAGCTTATTTTGTTAACCTGTTACTCACTAGAGTAAAACAACTACTTAACTCATTCCTTGTGCTCATCATAAATACATTCTGAAGTTTGACTGTTAGCATGTCAAATGTAATAGAAGCTTATTTTTACTGTCAAAGTAATCAAAGGGAGGTTGAGAATGGGACCTCTGAACAGATGCTGTCCAATCAAAAACCTTAAAGGACAAGACTGTGTGGCCAGATGTTGAAATGACCTTCGGACTGAGGAACATGCTGACATGGCATTGATTTAGATGGTAGTTGGCAGGGGGTTTTATTCCAGCAACAGGAAAAGCAGAAGGTAAAGAAAAAAACCTTTCCCGGTATTCCCTTCAAACAAAATTTAGAAGTACTGGTCGACAGGGCTGATGTCTGTCAAAGATGTAGAACTCACCATGAAATCCTGCCAGTAGTTATCACATCAAAAAGAATTACTTGACTGAACACAAACATCTTGAGGCTGTGCCAAGCTGCATCCCTCTCAACTTTGTAACAGCTGTATTTGTTAGAATACAGATTTGAAATAATTAAAGCTAAGTCAATTCTCAAAGGTGTTGCATTCTTTTAAGATACAGTAGATATGTGTAAATAGTTGTACAATTACTAGTCATATTTTAATCAATTGTTCTGAATAATACACCTAATCATATCCAAAACTGCATTATATATCAGCTGAAATGTCTGATGGATACCACATAATAATGTCAGAAGCAAAGGTCTTTACACAAAGCTCTATGCAGTGAAGTCAATTCATTTCATTGTGTTTTTCAGTGGTAACCAGCATTACGAAATAGCATTAGCCTGGGCACTAATTTTTTTCTGAATGTGACAATCACATTTCACATGTATGCCAAACACTGTATACTTTGTACAATGAAAAATCCTTGAACTGACCAGTTTACAATACCTCTTACCTTGTACAATATCCCATGCACATCTTGTCCTCCTTTACTCCAAGAACAATCCCATCATCTCCAGTCTAACCTTAAAGCTCATCCCTGGAATCAATCTAATAAATATCTTCTGAACCCTTTCTAGGACCTTCATCACCCTCCAAAAATCTGGAGACAATAATGAAATACACCAGTTGTAGACCAGATAATGTGTAGGAAGGAACTGCAGGTGCTGGTTAACACTGAGAATAGACACAAAATGTTGGAGTAACTCAGTATGACAGGCAGAATATTGAGAGAAGGAATGGGTGACATTTCAGGTCGAGACCCTTCTTCAGACTGTCTAAGGTCTTCAGGTCTGAAGAAGGGTTTCGACCCGAAATATCACCCATTCCTTCTCCCCAGATATGCTTATGTCTATCTTCCGTGTAGACCAGACAATGTTTCATATGGTGTAGGAAGGAACTGCAGTTGCAGATTTACACCAAAGAGAGACACAAAATGCTGGAGTAACTCAGCGAGACAGGCAGCATCGCTGGAGAGAAGGAATGGGTGACATTTCGGGTTGAGAAGAATGGTCTTGACCACGAAGAAGGAACTCGACCTGAAACATCACACATTCCTTCTCTCCAGAGATGCTGCCTGTCCTGCTGAGTTACTCCAATGTTTGAAAGGGGTTCAATAAACCACCCTGCTTTTTGGTTTATGTTTATTATTCTCACGTGTAGCAAGGTGCAGTGAAAAGCTATGTTGGATATGCTAGCTAATTGTCAGATAATTCTATACATAAATGCAATTAAGCCAAACTAAAGTACATTTGGAGCGGCAAAGGGGAAGATACAGAGTGAAGCTTGTAGTTCACAGCATTGTAGTGCGCCAGTTCCAGAGACAATGTCCGCATTGTACTCAATCTCCTTATTACTAAACTGACCAAAGCTTATACTGTACTAACTGCTCGTAACATCTATAGGAAGGAACTGCAGATGCTGCTTTAAACCGAAGGTAGACACAAAATGCTGCAGTAACTCAGCGGGACAGGCAGCATCTGTGGAGAGAAGGATTGGGTGATATTTCGGGTCGAGACCCTTCTTCAGACTAGTCAGGGGAAAGGGAAACGAGCGATATAGACGGTGCTGTAGAGAGATGTAGAAAAAATGAATGAAAGATATGCAAAAATGTAACAATGATAAAGGAAACATTGGCTTGTTTCCAATAGCTTGTTCCCTTTATCATTGTTACTTTTTTGCACATCTTTCATTCGTTTGTTTTATATCTCTCTACAACACTATCTATATCTCTCATTTCCCTTTCCCCTGACTAGTCTGAAGAAGGGTCTCGACCTGAAACGTCACCCATTTCTCTCCAGAGATGGTCTTGTAACATGTTGTGTCAGTGGCCAGAACCGCTGGTACTCAAAAGTAGTAAAATACACCAGGAAATGTCCAATCATGTTTTCAAATTAGTAACAACTAGTCGCATCCGTGTCTACCCTGTAACATGTGCTTTTGTTAATATGATCGATGTTATACATTATTGCCTTCACTTGCAACAGGCATTAGAGCTGGTAAGTTGTTAGTGCAGAGGATGTAAATAGATTTTAAAGACACCCATTCTATGCCTGTATGGTAATTTATAGTTTCAATTTTACAACTTAGTACAAAATAGGTTAATTTTGTACTGAATTAGCTGAGATGATGGATTTGCCTTGTGAAGAAGTGAATCTCGGGAATTTCCTGCTCCAGAAGATGGTGGAGGACAAAATATTAAATACATATTAAGATAAAGATAGATAAACATTTGAGAACATGAGGAATTGAAGGTTATGGGGAACTGGCACAGAAGAAGAGCTGAAGCTAGCAAAATAGGGACATGAGATGTTAGTAGCTGAGAGGTCATCTTCCCTCATGGCATTAAATTAAAAAAACTAGGGATCAGTTTTAGATGAGGGGGTCAACCTTTTAAGATAAAGATGGAGGAAATTCTTCGCTCAGAGTGCTGTGAATCTTTGGCATTATCTACACCAGAGAGCTGAAGACATTGAATTACTTTGCTGTTAGCAGAGGTTTTTATTATACTTGAGTATTCTGCATACAGCAGTCATGCCTGAGATAAAACTGATTTTTGGTCGATTTGGGGAATCATAGGAACCAGCGGAAGAGTAGAGCTGGGGCAATGATCTCATTGAACAGCCAAGCAGACTCAAAGAACTGTACAGCCTACTCATGCTCTCATTTCTTGTTCTTAGTGCCTGCTATCTAAGGAGCATGTTGGAGGATTGGAGTTTCTCTGCAGGCTTGTAAATTGACAGGCTCAATGCTGAGGAATTACATTGCCTCCAAAGGATACAATTACATCACATAAGGTTTGCATAGACTGTCTTCACTTTAAATCAGTATTATAGTAAAAAACTTGACAATGCCATGAGGTTTGTAGACAAGAACGACATACAAACCCAAGGTTAATACATTAAGTTTTGACATATCTCGGTGTTCTTGTTATCCAACTTCCTCTCTAACCTTGCCATGTTCTGTCTGGCTGCAACAACAGTTATTAATAAAGGAAATTACCACTACCATAACTTGCAGTCCGAGTTTTCTATGTGTCGCAATTAGCCACAAATACAAACATTTCTTTCACCTGATATACCAGCTATGCCAAAAACGATGTAGTTTAAAATCAGCAAAGTAAATGTACCTTTATTGAGGCAAATCATTGTCATTCTGATTATTGTGTTCTTGAATTAATGCTTTGCTGACAACCATTTCTAGTGCTAGACATCTAATCCAGAAAATAGTCATTAGAAAACATATCCTAATTAAAGTACACACTATATTCATATACTATAGAGTATTGCCTTCCATCACAGTGAGGAGGAAATTCACTGTGATGGATGTTTGTGTAAATTGTGTTGTGTCTTGGTTCTTTTTCTTGTGTGTATGACTGCAGAAACCAAATTTCGTTTGAACCTCAAGAGGTTCAAATGATAACAAATAAATTGTATTGTATTGTATTGTATTGACATAGAAATGCAGATGCTGGTTTATACCAAGGATACCCTTCTTCAGACTGGAAACCTGACTGAAAGGCCACCCATCCTTTTTCTCCAGAGATTCTGCCTGACCCACTGAGTTGCTCCAGCACTTTGTGTCTATCTGTGCTGTTAACTATAACACGTTAGAATTCACAACGTTTTATCCATAATAACTACCTCAGCGAATACAGAGTATCATTTTCCAACAGGATGCTAAGTATGCAGTACATAGTTTGTTTTTCTGAATAAAGATCAGAAGTACCGCCATTTACAGCATAAACATTGCGGATGCTGGATATCTGAGATAAAAAAAGTCTAGAACCACAAATTGATGACTCTACTCTCGCCACACATGATATCTGACCTTCTGAATATTTCTGATATTTATAACAATGGCCTTCCACAGCCCATCTCGGACAGTAATAAAATAATACTGAACTATTTTTTCTGCTCTGCGAAACCCACCCTACATTCCTATGCGTCAAATATTTACATTACTCAGGCCCCGCACAGAAAATCCAATCCTCTGTAGATTTTCTATGAATTTATGATAACTTTCACTGTGAAAAATTCCTTGTTGGGATCCATGCAAGGGAAATTAGACCGTGTTGCCCTGGGAGCAGCCACGACTGGTCATACTTGGAGCTCAGTTAACATAACATGACTGGATTTGGATTTGTAAGATGTATCATACTTCCCTCTGATCCTTTAAGGCTTTCTTCGATGTACTGAGATCTTCCTGACACAAGCCCAAGACTTCCATTATTGATCTCGTCCTCAGACGACCAGCTACCTCCATCCCGACCGGCAGTTCTGCCCAGGCTCCCTCTCCAGTAATCCTCGGTCATCTTATTCCAAGCTCCAATTATTCCGGCAAACTGACCCTCTAGCCACTCGTTGCACTTACCTTATTCCCAGCCTGATCCAGTCCCTGATGCCCACAGCTAACAATGGACCAATTAGTGCGGGTGTCAGGGGTTATGGGGAGAAGGCAGGTGAATGGGGTTTTCTGATAATTTGTTCCATCACAGTCAAATCCATCCCGCTCCCTGACACCCGAATGGAAATGAACCAGGTTGTTCACAACCTTGATGTCATACTTCACCCAGAGATGAACATACAGTATATTTGAACAGATGTGAATATACTGTATTTAACGCAGAGATAGGTTGATTCTTGATTAGTACGGGTGTCAGATGATCTGGGGAGAATGGTGTTAGGAGGGCGAGGTAGATCAGCCATGATTGAATGGCAGAGTAGACTTGATGGGCCGAAAGGACTAATTCTGCTCCTATCACTTATGACCTTATGACTGTTTCATTTATCAATGTTACTTTTTTTACATATCTTTCATTTATTCGTTCCTTATCACCATATCTCTTGTTTCCCTTTCCCCTGATTTTCTGTCTGAAGTAGGGCCTCGGCCCAAAACATCACCTATTCCTTTTCTCCAGAGATGCTGTCTGACCTCGCTGAGTTACTCCAGCTTTTTGTGTCTGTCCCTGATTTAGGCCGCTGGTTGCCCGCCCGCCCCCTTCCCAACGTTTTGAGTTACTCCACCGTTTTGCGTCTATCTTTGGTGTAGATAATGTTTTATAAGCTGTAGGGAGGAACACTAAAGATAGACATAAAATGCTGGAGTAACTCAGCCAGATAGGCAGCATCTCTGGAGACAAGGAATGGGTGATGTTTCACGTCGAGAAGAAGGGTCTCGACCTGAAACATCACACATTCCTTCTTTCTAGAGATGCTGCCTGCCCCAATGAGTTACACTAAATTTTTAATAGGGATTCAATAAACCACCCTGCTTTTTGGTTTTTGGTCCCGGGCATCTCTCTTTACCGTGGCAGTTTGTTAGCGGCTACAGCCATCCAGTGCTCCCCTCTGTGTGCACTAGGATTTCCAGGCTTGTGTATGATTAAACATGGGTGATGCTCAGCACTTGTCAAAACAAGTATCAGTCTAGAATGTCGCAGACTGGTGAAAAATGACAGTTGAGGATTTTAAATAGATGGAGCCCCAGGAAAAAAAGCAAAATAGGCAGAAAATGTGATGTTCCAAATTACATCGGAACAACTTCTGTCAACATCATGTCAGAACAGGGGAAAAACACAGTTATTTTAGATCATTGTGTGTGGACTCCGAAGGTGATGAAGCTAAATTAATCAGTATAATCTACAAATGAATCTAATTAGAGCCCTGGAAAATGTTCGTGAAAATTGTACGGTGTAATTAACATGTGCCCAATTGACCATTTGATGTAGTGCAGGAAACACATGACATACAGTGCATTCAGTCTGCTCCTGACCATGACTTCTGCAATCAGCCCCTGCTAACAACACGGCCCATTGGGCATCAGCACAGGGTTCGATTCCACAGGTGGCCTACTACCATTCAAGTGGTTTAAGCCAGTCTGTACCCTCTTAAAGGGCTGATGCACTGTAGCCAGAACTAGTGGTGAAAGTCTTTCCAGAGGATACCAATCATGCTAAAGGGTCCAGATCCAAAACACTAACTGTCCATTTCCCTCTACTGATGCTGCTCAACTTGCTGAGTTCCTCTTCCAACACTCTTTGTTTTAGCATCAGATTCCAGCTGCCTCAGTCACTCGTACCTCATATCCAGAGGTCTTAGTGGCTTTCTAAGACATGGTAAAACATGGTCATCAATTGGCACTCAGATTTTCAAGTGCAACATTCCACACATTGGTAGATGCAGAATCGAGGAGGTATTTTTATTAAGGTTTGTCCGGGAAATTGGTGAGCCGCATGCGTGTGGAAGGAAACAATTGTCAAAGTAAAAAGTAGGCAGTTCCAAATAAATAAATGCTCTTCAATTAATTTGCATGGGGAGTCTGAGATTGAGATACCAGTTCCATGAAGATAAATACAGCCATCTATATTTTACTATGCACCTTATTCCAGAAGCTCAATGATAGTCTGCATGGATACTGTTTCACCTGCACTTCCAGTGGTTATGCATCCCCACATTTCAGGACCATGATAGCTAACTGATGATATATTTTTTCTGCTATTTTCTCCTTCATCTGTTCTAGCACTTTTTTAGATGGGACATGAGCCATATAAATAGTGTCCCTACACCTGCTCCCTCACCACCATCCAGGGGCCTGAACAGCTCTTCCAGGTGAGGCATCTCCTTCATCCTCTTCTATTGTATTCGGTGCTCTTGACTAGGCCACTCTTCGCACTCACCTCCTTATACTGGCTCCTTTCTACTCTCTCGGCCCTGATCCAAAATGTTGACTGTCCATTTCCTTCCACTAACTGATTTTCTCCTGATGCTTGCTTGTTGCTGCAAATAACTAGTCTACTTAATTTTCCTGACATTATTTCTTTATGACTCTCTGCATTTTTTTTTCACTACCTGAATCACAAATACCCTATGAATTGGAAAGAATAATCATCTTGCCTTGCTCTACCGGTGTTATTTAACGTTTAACTAGTTCTTAATTGCTTTTCCCCATGATTGTTTTTCCCCATTACACTGTCTATTTCACGTGGAAATTTAGACCACACTGTATTCCTCTGACTAAAAAAAATCAATCTAAAATTTAGAAGTTTTATTTATTCCTGTGTACTTTGAGCAACAAGAGCAAACCATCAAAAATCGTACAAAAGGAAATGAACTCCCCTCAAATCTCAGCATAGCAAAGTGGAATGGAATTATCTGCTGTACTGTTTAGATATAATCGGATTGCATATTAACTTTCCAATTCCTCAGGAATCCACACTCTAGTGAAGAATATGGATAAACTGAAGTACAGATAGAGCACAATTCTGCATTGTAAGGCCAATAGTAAAATGCATGCTCTCTAGTTTTACTGGCATTAATAGCTCAATCCCAAAGGAAGGTTAATAAAAAAACCCAAAAGAAATGGCGAATTCAGTTATATGGCCAGAATGGTTTTAATAGGGTTCCAATTATCTGAGAATGTTACTGTTGTTGTAAGTATATGACAGCTTGTCACATATTCTAGAGAAAAAGAGTATCAAAAAGAGCTTGTCTCCTTAGCAATCCTCTACTTTTCACAATGTTTCAGAGATTCTTGGTTTCAGAGTCCCTGGTTAACTCCTCAGAGTTTCAGGTAATTTTTTTCTTATTTTTTGACATTTAGTTACATTTTTGAGATTTTTAGAATTTTATTCAAGTCCTGTTGTCTGTCTCAATTATCTATTTGGTTATGTTTATTTAATGGTCGGTACACCAGTCATACTCCAAGAATGGATCTAAATCAGTTATTGAATTAATATCATAAACATCATATTGTAGTCAAGTAATTTCATAATCATAAAATCATAAGTGATAGGAGCAGAATTAGGCCATTTTGTCCATCAGGTCTACTTCACCATTCAATCATGACTGATCTATCTCTCCCTCCTAACCCCATTCTCCTGCCTTCTCCCCATAACCCCTGAATTTCATTACGTGTTTATTCATAACTTTATCAAGATTAATTTTTTATTTGCACGGACCTGGGATGAACTTTCACAGAGAGAAGATATGGAAATCATGGGGCCCATGATTAACCTCCTGTTAAAACCATTGCAACTGCACACTTCAGTATGTTGAATCATTTTATTTAAAATGATGGCATGAAGGTACTGAGCCCAATAATGCAATGGATAGAAAGACCTACAGTCTCAAGCTTTCAGTCTCAATTAGCCCATGTTTTCCTTCTTCTGCTCTATTTACACAGAGGGTGGATGTCGGGAACAAGTTGCCAGAGGAAGTAGTTGAGGCAGGTAGAATGACAACATGTAAAATTGAATTGAATTGAATTGAATCCTTTATTTGTCATTCAGACCTTTCGGTCTGAACGAAATGTCGTTGCCTGCAGCCATACATGTAATACTAAACAACACACAATAAACACAAATTAACATCCACCACAGTGAGTTCACCAAGCACCTCCTCACTGTGATGGAGGCAAAAGTCTTAGGGTTGCTGTCTCTTCCCTCCTCTTCTCCCTCTGCGCTGAGACGATACCCCACCGGGCGATGGTAAGTCAGTCCCGCGGTTCAAGCTCCGCGGCCCGGGGGTGGTCGAAGCTGCCGCCCTCCAGTCCAGCGGACGCAATTGTTGCCACGGGAGCTCCGGAAAACAGGCATCAACCTGTGACCCGCGAGCTCCCGACGATGTCATCCACTGGCCCGCGGCCGAGCCCCGGATTCAGGTCGCCGCCGCCAGAACGCCGCCTCAGCCGCCGGAGCACCGTCTCCGCCCCGCACCGGGCCACCCACACGGGAGCGTCTCAGCCCTGCACCGGGCTGCCCCCACGGGAGTGCCTTCCAGCCGGGAGCCGGGCCGTCCTCACAGGAGCACCTTCCAGCCGGGAGCCGGGCCGCCCACACGGGAGCGCCTTCCAGCCGGGAGCCGGGCCGCCCACACGGGAGCGCCTTCCAGCCCCGCATCGGGCCGCCCTCACAGGAGTGTCTCAGCCCCGCACCGTCCACCCTCACCAGAGCGCCGAGTCGAGCCGCTGCCCGATCGCCGCCGTAACTCGAAGACGGCCAGCCTCGCGTTGGTAAGTCCTGGCTGGCTCTACCTCCGGATCCTCGAGGTCGGTCAATGGTTGGAGGCCGCCAGCTCTGCCATTAGGCCTCAGCTCAGACGGGGGAAGAGAAGGGGAATACGACAAGAAAATCGCATTCCCCCGAAGGGAGAGACCCACCCCCCCCCCCCCCCTAAATGCATTTAGACAGGCACATGGATAGGAAAGGTTAAGAGGGACGGGAACCAATGTGGGCAAATGAGACCAGGTAAGATGGGGTATTTGGATGGCACGGACGAGTTGGGCTGAAGGGCCTGTTTCTGTGCTGTATGACTCCATCCAACACACCAGACCCTACCCCAAAGAACACATCAGCATTTCACTGAGTCACAGACAGATGCAGCATGGAAACAGGCCGCTTGGCCCACAGAGCCTACACCGATCGTTAACCACCCATTTAAACTAACCTCACACTGATCCCAATTTAATTCTTCCCACGTTCCCATCGATTGTACCACTCACCTACATGCTGGGACAATCTACAGTGGCCAAGCAGGTTACCAACCTACGTATCTTTGCAACGTGGGAGGAAACTGGTGCACCCGGAGGAAACCCATGCAGTCACAGGAAGAACATGTGAACCTCACACAGACAGTGCCAGAAGTCAGGATTGAACCCTGGTTGCTGCATAAGCTCTTGCATTTGCCACCGGAGGTAGCAAGTGGAGCTGGCGCTGCAAGTTGCCAGGGAAGATGTGGGTGGTGCGGGCAGCTGTCGGTATGTCTGTCCGCTATAACCGAAATCCGTTATAAAGAGGACCATTAAAACATGGGTTCATGTAGAGTGCCATGGAGTGCTGTATCATATTATTTTCCTCAACTAAAACCTATTCTTTTCCATCTCATCAGAGAAGGAAATAATTGTTTATTTTCTCACCTCTTATTTTCTCACAAGCTAAAAACAAAGAAATAATTGAAATTATGTTCCAGCAGTAGTTAAGGTATGAGATGAATTTCACCATTCATCAGGTTATTCCTGCATTTATAAAAATGCAGCAGTCATGCTAAATGTAGCACAATGTCGTTCTACATTGAATAAGCATTCAAAAACAACTGGTCATGCTTAGTTAGCCATAATGTTTGATGTGTTTGTACAGCTAGTCAGTAGATATCGCATATGATTCCTTGATTTCCTGAAAAGGAACCCAAGCAAAACAAAACAAAATGATGGAGAAGGTAATACTGACCGCCACTGGTAGCACAGTCACAAGGGAAATAGCATGCTTGCAGCAGAAGTACGCATCTGCAACTAATCCCATCCTGATGTGAAGGCTTTAAGGGACTGTCCCACTTTCACGAGGTAATTCACGAATTCTCCCGAGTTTTCCTCTTGATTCAAACTCACAGAATGTTCGTAACGAGTCCGTAGGAGGCCGTAGGAGTTCGTAGATATATCGTAGCGGCTATCCGTAGGTACTCGTGGCATCAGGTAAGTTGGGACATTTTTTCCAGCCCGATAAAAAATGTCCACGAGTAAACAAATTGTCGGGATGAAAGAAATTGCAACTTTTTACTCGTAAGGAGGGCATCGAAATAGTCGTGTGAATTCGTAGACATACTCGTAGGAGTTTGTAGGAGTTCGTGAACATAGTCGTGGAAGGTCGTAGTAGTTCATAGATTACCACGATCTTGATTTTTTTTAGGTCCTTTAAACACGGCAGAGGTTTTGAATTAAGTCGTGAAAGTGGGACAGGCCCTTTACAAGTCAAATCCCATGCAGTCCTTACTGGAGAAGTACAACCAAGCACATGGATAAGTTAGCCAGTTATGTCCGATTTTCCGGGCCTTAAATTTTCACCTTAAAAACTTTTGGCACTAATTATGTGATGTTTCAGAGTCAACCACTATCAATACTTTAAAATGACCTCGCTGACCAGTATTGAGATTCTAAAAGTTTCAAAAAGTAGATCAGTTTTCTTTATACTAGTTATTCCTGTTTAACCCAAAATGGAAATGCTAATATTGCAGCCAGTCAGTTTTCAAGTGAACCGGTAGGTATTTGGCTGTTTTAATTACCAACACCTATTGCTAAGGAAGCTTCACTGCCTGATATAAGGTCCCAGCATTAAGAGAACTGTAATAGGAAGCTGAGGGGCAAAATTTCCATTCCATTCTGCAATGAGTTGCCAGAAGACGTAGTTGAGACAGGTACAGTTCTATAACTGCATGCAGAAGTCACTTGGACAGGTGCATGGAAAGGTTTAGAAGGGCCTAACGCAAGCAAATGGGATTAGCTTAGGTGGGTCATATGACTATGTAGTAAAGGAGTATGCAAGGAAATATGCTTTTTAATAGTAAGATTAAACGAGAACTTACCAGTTTGAAGTTTGATCTTTATTTTATGAGGAGTTACGTTGGTGATTACGTGAAGAAGCCCCGCCAGTCCGCATGCACGTCAATCTTCAAAGCATCAGTGTGAAATCACAGGTAACAGTAATTGAAGTAACATAGTAAGATCAGAAACCTGGAACTACCAGATGACCTTTGTGAGAGAGGGTTGGGAGTGGAGGGCACGTAATCACCAATGTAACTCCTCATAAAATAAAGATCAAACTTCAAACTGGTAAGTTCTCGTTTAATCTTACTATTTTACTTCGGAGTCACGTGAGTGATTCTGTGAAGAGTTCAAAGCACTGTGATTTCATGCCGTAGATTCAAATCCAGGTGGCTCACTGCATCGATTGACTCAGGATGAGTGAATAATCAACAATGCATTAACCATGACATTGATTTAAATGTATTAATGGTTTATTTTAATAAAGAAAATCAATAGCAACCCCTCTGTCCCAGGGGGAGGCTATGAAACTGAACTCAAAACAGAATGGGCAAATAACCCTGGTTCGGCAATCGGTTTATAATAAAGTGTTTGAAAAATCAATTCACTTGACCACCCTGCGGCCGCGAGGATATGGTCGATGAGGACTTCCATTGCCCTGGCCGCCGACGTTGATGCCGCCCTGGTGGAATGAGATTTTAAATTGTCAGTGTCAATACCTGCATAAACCAGAACCTGCTTCAGCCACCTTGAAATGGTCTGAACCAACACTTTCTTATGCGGTTTTTTGTGGCTAATAAACAATGCTGATTCCACACTTCTGAGGGTTCTGGTGGCCTTGATATAATATAGCAAGTGTGACATCACACATAGGCATGAATCCGTGGGGTATGCCGAAAATATGATCTTAAACCCTGTCACCCCTGGTCTGCTCTGCTTGAGTAGATCATAAATGTAAAACGTAATGGCATCTGCAGACTCTTCCATCCTGTCTAGCCGCAGCTTCTGCAATGTCTGCACCTGTTGTGCTGATGCCAGTGCCATGAGCATGACTACCTTCATGGTGACTTTGGCCAAGGACAGGGAGGTGACGGGAGTCCACTGACGAAGTAGCATGAGTACCACGCTTACATCCCAGATTACCGAATACCTGGGCATGGGAGGATTGGAATTAAAATTCCTTTCATAAATCGAGAGATTAGAGGGTGAGACCCAATAGAATATTGTTCTGATCCCATCCACAAGTATGAGGACAAGGCACTTCTGGCTGTATTGATCGCGCTATAGCTTAACCCTTCATCGAAATAGAGAGTTGCCAGGAATTCTAGCACATCTGAGATGCCTGCCGTGTGATATGTAATATTCTCTTGTGAGCAGAGCACCTCCCATTTCCTAATATAAGAGATATACCAGGGCTCTCGCTTAACTTTTTTCCCCTGTTGCCAGCCGGGCAACCTTGGCAGCTTTTTAGGTTGTCAAATGACATTTTAGGTGGTCATTTAAGATGGCTTGCATGACGCATGCTCGGATGAAGTGCGTAGTTACCAGTCGGAATTATGCTCAATGAAGCATTCACATATTATTTCTGCTTCAAATAAAGTCACAAACTAACATATTCACCAATCAAGACATGATATATACCACAATGACATGCAGCAAAATTATAATACGGTATCTCAACTCTTTTTACACATTGCAATTAATGCAATTTTTATTATTTCTTTCCACTTCCAAACAAAAATGTGGTTGGATTATTCAGCGTATGATCAACCCGTGTTAATAAATCCTGGACCTTGATAACATATATGCTTAACCATGCACACTGCAGATTGATGCAAGCATGTTTTCTGTGAAGGACCGAAAATTATCATGACATGGCCATAACATGGGTCGTTATTGCTATTGGTACAGAAACACTCTCGCTTCCCACATAATTTATCCACAACAAAATATACAGGTTGCAAGGAATTTTCTAAAGGCATTTTATGATAATAGCTGACAAAACTGACTATACCTATCTGACAGGTTAAACATTACACTAACTAACAAGAGATGGCCAAAGGACATAAATGCAGCAAATGTTTGGTAATATATTTAAAGGTGTCAAGACGCCACATTACCAGACATTCAGATTAGATTTATGTGGCAATGAAGATACCCAGTTTGTAAGCACCATTTAAAAAAAAATTGTTGATAAATGCTTTCTCCATCATTCCCACTTCAGAATTAACGTTAAAATTTCAACTGAAATATCTCGACCAAATTTGTGATGTATATGACTGACTGTAGAAGTAAACCCTGGATAAATCCAACGTATAGTTGTGAATGTTGCTCATTAAATAACTACAGTACTGATACTCCATATTAACATCATTGATTTGCCATTAAAATTAATTCTGTAATAACGTGTCAGTGACAATCGAACACTGCGGTTTTAATGTTTCACGTGTTCAAAATTTAATTAATCCATCTTTATGGATTAAAACAAATAATAACATTGGGAATTAAAACATATTTGATTGCATTCCGTTATCAAACATAGTCAATGTTAGCTCTGAAGACATTTCCAGCACAATAGGGTCGGGAGGGGGGGGGGGGGGGGGTGTATGAATCAGTGCAGGATGGATAGATGGTGGTGGGGGGGGGGGGGCTTGAGAAGGCAATTGGTGTAGATTGGATGGATTGAGGCAGGGGAATTAATGAGTGTTGGTTGGAGTAGGTAAAAGTATGAGGGGAGAGTGCGGGGGATGTCAGTGGGGTTGAATGGGGGGGGGGGGGTCTGTGCAGGATGGATGGGAGGAGCAGTGCAGGATGAAGGGGTGACAGTACAGAATGAATTGGGGGACCAGTGTAGGATTGATGGGGAGTGTCAGGAGAATCAATGCGAGGTGGCTAAGTAGATCAGTGCAGGATGAATAGATGGGGGGGGGGGGGGGGGAGTGGGGAGCACAGGGGATGTCAGTGAGGACTGAATAGAGACAGGAATGGGGATCAATGCGGGATGAAGAGGAGGGCTCTCAGGATAAGGGGACTGGAAGGGGGGCGTATGAGAGAGAGAGAGAGAGAGAGAGAGAGAGGAAGGAGCAGAGGAGGTGGGAAGGAAGGCCAGCGCTCCTCGGACAACACTCCTCGGTCAGGCACGGAAATCGCAACCAAAATATAGAGGGGACCGCGGACAGAATATCTTGGCGGCCGCGCGCGCATGCGCACACTCACACACGCGCGCGAGGCTTCGGAGGCTTCTGTGAACGGTAATTGCAGCTCAATCCAGCGCTAAATGCAGCTCAACTGCCTGTCTTGCCTACAGCCCTGTCTCAATCCAGACATGGCTGTTGGTTAACCTGGCGGGACAGGCAGAGTTGAGCTGGGTTTTGCACTGGCTGTGGGCCTGGGGGCGCCGCGCCCATCTGACTCCCGACGCCTCAGGCCAGTGGCGGTTTGACAGCGATTGCAGCGCCGGAGACCGGGATCGATCCTGGCTGCGGTGCAGGGCTGCCGAGAGTGTTCTGGCACGTCTCCCTCCTCCAATCACCCCCACCCCCCCACCACTCTACATCCGCCTCTAACCGACACCTCCCTCCTCCAAGGGTCTGTTTTGAAAGCGCCGTTGTTGGCAAAGATCCTATAGGATCTTTGGTTGGCAGAGTGGCAGCAGCTGCCGCTAACAGGCCGGGCAGGGCGGGGTGCGGGAGGAGGAGATGGAGCCGTCACCGCCGCTGCTGCTGTGCGGGGCCCGACATTCGCTCCGACCCTCCGTCACGCCACACTTAGCATCTTTCCCACAACCGTCGCCGACACAAAACGTCACGTTCCTTTTCTCCAGAGATGCTGCCGGACCCGCGGAGTTACTCCAGTTTTTTTTTGTCTATCTTCGGTATAAACCAAGTTGCCAAGCCGGGCAAAATGACTCGCCGTTTAGTTTGCCCGGCGGCACTTTGAGTGGTCATTGGCACCCGGGCAACCATCAATTTCGAGCCCTGTATACTGCTTTTGGGTACTATCCCTCCAGGCCACAGTAATCACATCCACGGTTCGATCGGCTAGTCCTCGCCCCAGGTTTGGCCTTCTTAGAATCTGCAAATTAACAGATCAATACGGTCATATAAAGGATGTTGTTCGCCAGTTACAGGGTGCATCAGTAGGTTTCTACGTTTGGGAGCAGTCATAAGGGGCTGTGTCATTATCTCCAAAACGAGAGGGAACCATGGCTGAGTAAGCCAGTCGGGTATCACCAATACTCCTGAGGCGGAGTACTGCTTAATTTTGAGCAGTCATCGACCAATGAGGCAAAATGGAGGAAATGCATATAAAAACTTTCCTCCCCAATGTAGCGAGAATGCATAAACCACTACTGCCCCAGGATCTGGTTCCCATGAAACATATTTAGGTAATTGGTGGTTGAGTCTGGATGCAAACAAATCGATCTGGCATCCCGTACCGAGCAACAACATAATTAAATACCTCATGATTCAACATCCATTCTGTGTTGTCATTGAATTTGCGTGACCTGGTGTCTGCCACTATATTGATTCTACCTGGTAGGTAGATAGCTGAAAGCCAAATGTTTCTGGTAATACACCAATTCCAGATCTGATTAGCCAATCTATCGCAAGATTCCAACTTGATTCCACCCATATGATTAACATACACCACTGCCGTAGTGTTGTCAATCTGAAGCTGAACATGCAGGTGACATTTAGTAGAGCAATAAGCCTTAAGCCCATAAAATGCTCCCAAAAATGCTCCCAAAAGCTCCAAATAATTAATCCCACGTGATTGCAGAAGCGGTGCCACATGCATATTCCATCTGCCTCCACAGCTGGAAATTGTATCAGTAGCACCCCAACCTAGGGCACTGACATCAGTCTGTAAGACAATGGAAGGTTGTTCAACCAGAATTTTACTGGAACAATTTGAGACATTCTTTATCCACCACTGCACTTCAGTAATGGCTTCAGCTGGTAATTGCATGGGCCTGTCATAGTGACCTGTATGTATCCTGAGTGCCTCCTGAGTGCCTGTTCCTTTGCACGTTGTAACTGTTGGTAATGCAATGGTCCAAACTGCACAGCTGGAAAAGCAGCCACTAATTTGCCAATCAAGCTGTCTAATTGAAGGTTGTTGCTCCTCAATGAGCTTGATACAACCTTCAATTAACTCTAGCCTTTTGTCCCTGGGCAGAGTCACTGACATATGATTTGAGTTAATAGTGAATCCCAAATAATCAATAACTGTGACTGGTGTTAATTTTGATTTATCTGGATGAATGATAACCCCCAATCTCTCAAAAGTGAGCTTAACAACTGAAATGGATGATTCAGCTTTTTCCCGAGTCTTTCCTATGATTAAAATATCATCCAAATAGGCCATTACAATATGACCGTGAGCTCGGAGTAGCCCCAGTACTGATTTTAACAGTTTCGTAAATAATCTAGGGGCTGAGGTTAGGCCATTAGGCAGTGCTTTGAATTTCAAATATCTCCTATCATCCCTATGAACAGGCACTGAGTAATACGCATCTTTGAGGTCTATACTTGCCATATAACATCCTCTGGAAACCAGTTGTTTGGCAGTAACAAAAGTTTCCATTTTGAAATGTTTATACTGTACAAAGGGGTTAAGGCTCGTTAGGTCAAGGATGATTCTACATCCTCCATCCTTTTTTGACATAGGAAAAATATTGGACACGAATTGGTGGAGTTGGTGAACCGACTTCTCAATTACCCCTTTTTTGTATAATTTTCCAAGTTCTGCCTTTACCTCCTTATTCTCTTTTTGTGAGAAAATGAGTGTCCGGCTTGGAACATGCTGAGTGGATGGACTCAAATTGGAATATAATTCAATTCGAAAGCCTTGTATACTGCCCCGTATAAACGGATCTGATGTTATCTCATGCCATTCCTTTATAAGAACCAGACCCACCTACCTCCATGGTTACCGGTGGAATTTGCTGCCCCCGTTTTCTGGTGTGAAAAACCACGTTTGCTCATGTCCGTGTTGCAGCGCGCCAGCTGTGCACATTAGTGAATGGCCGGCTTGTTCCTTGACCGGACCCGGCCTCTGCAACCCGTATGTAGGGGTACTGTTGCCGAACCATTCTGCTGACCACCGGTGGTTAAATCATTCCCACCGTTCTTGCCTCATCATCGAGCTCCTTCACTCTCTTCGCGAGGTCTTCCCCAAACAGCAGATTTGGCGGCTGAATGTTGCTGGGTTTACACAGCGCCGCAAATTTTGGGTGGATGGTCGGGCGGATGGCACTTTTTCTTAAACAATTAATTTCAAAATGTGCACTACACATGAGGGCTGAGGCATCCTGCTGTGTATCAGACAGGTGCCCCTCGTCTACCGATCTGGCGAACGCCGTAATGCCCGAGCCGAGCAACTTCAGCACCCGCAGAAGCTTCATTTCTTGAGCTCGGATGCCAATACCTATATGGCCCCATATAACATGATTTACCGCCGGTACTTTAAGTAGCACACAGTTAACCGGGATCTCATATTTCTTAGCTGTTTCGTCCATAGTCAGCTCTTGCAGCTGATGTGAAACTAGATAGTTGATGGTTGTGGCCAATTCATCACCCAGCGGCTCCCCTGACTTCCTTGGGATGTCAAATCTTGCTGCCAGGCATGGAACTTCTGGCTCATGCCCTTCATCCCTTGGGATAAAATCCCCCACAGATTCGGCGTCAGAATAAAACTGACCCGTTAAGCTCTCCTCCTCCAAGAGGGAGCGATTGAGCAGCGCTATTTCAGGCTAGCGCGGCCTCTCCTTCAGGCTGGCGCTGGCACAATTCCTCCTCCCGGAGTGTGCCCTGATGGAGCAACCGCTCCATAAGGAGCTCCATTTTTGATAACCGTGCAAACACGGTATCCATTTGCGGAGGGGAACCCTCTTGGCTCGACTCCCCCGAGTCTATGGGCCGTGCAGACTTTCTAACGGCCTTGCGCTCCAACGGCGCAGCGACGGTGCCCTGAGGCAACAAGTCTGCAGTCGCTGACCTTCCTGCCGACGACTGAATAGGTGAACTGAGCGGCCGCTCGCTACCCGCACTCCATAGTCTTCCATAGCTTTCCCAGTGGCTCGCCTCGCCTTCACCTTAGACGTTTCTCCATGTTGAAAACTTGATCCTGAAAACAAGACTTACTCCAACCCAGAAAGCAACCTCCGACTAAGTTGTACACTTACCTGAGGCTTTTAAACTTACCGCTGGAGGAGCGCTGCACCTCCCAACCGGTCGCTGCGCCATGCGTCAGACGTAATGACGCGCATGCGGACTGGCGGGCTTCTTCACGGAATCACTCACGTGACTCCAAAGTAAAATCCACTACCGTGGAGCCTTGGTTTTTGACTGATAACTTAAAAAGTAATTCTTCATAACAACTTATACTAGCATTGAAAACGATGATTCATGGAAACTATGAGGGATTTAATGGAAAGAAGCCCTTCGGCCCAACTTCCCCATGCCAACCAAGATGCCCCATCTACACTAGTCCCATGTGCCCGTATTTGACCCATATCCCACTAGACCTTTCCTATCCATGTACTTGTCCTCAACTACTCCCTCTTGCACCTCATTCGAAATACTCACCAAGCTCCGTGTGAAAAAGTTCCCCCCCAGGTTCCTATTAAATCTTTCCACTCTCACCTTAAACTTATATCCTCTGGTTCTTGATTCCCCTACTCTGGGTAAAAGACAGTGCAACTATTCAAGGATAGACACAAAAGCTGGAGTAACTCAGCGGGACAGGCAGCATCTCCAGAGAGAAGGAATGGGTCGAGCCCCTCTTTGTGTCTATCTTCGATGTAAACCAGCATCTGCAATTCCTTCCCACACATTCAGTGCAACTACTCGCTCTAGCCCCCTCAAATTTTATACACCTCTATAAGATCACCCCTCACCCTTCTGGGCTCCAAGGAATAAAGTCCTGGCCTGCCAAACCTCTCTCTATGGTTTAGGCCCTTCAAGTCCTGGCAACATCCTCGTACATCTTCTCTACATTCTTTCCAGTGTAACAACGTCTTTCTTATAGCAGGCTGGCCATAACTGAACACAATAAACCAAATGGGACCTACCAACATCTTGTACAATTGTAACATAACATCCCAACTTCTATACTCAATACTCAAGGGTGTCAGGGGTTATGGGGCAAAGGTAGGAAAATGAGGTTGAGAAGGAAAGATAGATCAGCCATGATTGAATGGTAGAGTGGACACGATGGGCTGAATGGTCTAATTCTGCCCCTAGAACTTATGAACTACTCTGACTGATGAAGGGCAATGTGCAGAAATCATGTTCCCGATGTTGGGGGAGTCCAGAACCAGGGGCCACTGTTTAAGAATAAGGGGTAAGCCATTTAGAACGGAGACGAGGAAACACTTTTTCACACAGAGAGTTGTGAGTCTGTGGAATTTTCTGCCTCAGAGGGCGGTGGAGGCCGTTTCTCTGGATACTTTCAAGAGAGAGCTAGAAAGGGCTCTTAAAGATAGCGGAGTCAGGGGATATGGGGAGAAGGCAGGAACGGCGTACTGATTGGGGATGATCAGCCATGATCACATTGAATGGCAGTGCTGGATCGAAGGGCCGAATGGCGTACTCCTGCACCTACGTTTTTACTTTTTTTTAACTTTATTAATTTATTGAACATGTTAAAAAATACAAACACAAATAAACTTGTAGGCAATAAAAAAATAAAATAAAACACAAAGGAAAACAAACAAATAAGTAACTCAAATAATACAAATAATATCGTTCATGTTCAAAAGGGGTAAGAAGAAGTTCGAAAACTTTTCTGGTCCTACCCCCTCTTATTTCCTATACATTTTCATGGAAAAACAAAATAATGGGAACAAATGGACCCAAAATCTGTTGAACAGTCCACACACAAGAAATAACCAAACAGAAAAGAAAAGAAAATCACTGGTCCAGCTCATAACCATTCAATCTTTTGTTTCTGAAGAGTGTTTTTAATAATAATAATAATGGATGGGATTTATATAGCGCCTTTCTAATACTCAAAGCGCTTTACATTGCATTATTCATTCACTCCTCAGTCACACTCGGTGGTGGTAAGCTACTTCTGTAGCCACAGCTGCCCTGGGGCAGACTGACGGAAGCGTGGCTGCCATTCTGCGCCTACGGCCCCTCCGACCACCACCAATCACTCACACATTCGGTGGGCGGCGCGACTTTCGTCAGCAGCGGCCTCTGCAGTCTGTCTGCGTTTTTATTATTTTATGTCTTTGTTTTTATGTAGTTTTTGTTATTTTTTGTTGGGGTATGTGTGTGGGGGGGGGGGGGTGGGGGTGGTGTGGGGGGGGTGGGGTGGTGTGGGGTGGTGTGGGGGGGAGGGGGTAACTTTTAAATCTCTCCCTGCACGGGAGACCCGACCTTTTCTTTGTCGGGTCTCCGTTGTCGTTGGGGCTGCAACGAGGAGCGGCCTCCAACAGGAAGACCGGGGGCTGTGGTGCCGACTACTCACCTCACCGTCGCGGAGCTGGCCGAGTCCAGAGCGGGTGGAGCTGTGGTGGACGCTGCTGCGACCCGACCCCCGGAGATTCGGAGGCTGCAACTGCGGGTCTGGCGGACGGTAACACCGGGAGCCCGCGGGTCCCTGGAGGGAGACCGCTTTTCAGGGCTTCCGCAACAGCGACTTCTCCCGCCCGAGTTGCGGGGTTGAAGAGCACCTGGAGCGGGGCCTTACACCATCGCCCCGCGCGGCTTGGAATGGCCGCGGGACTGCGAGCGCCCGCCGGGGGCTCTAACATCTAGAACCCGGTGCGCGACCTTGCATCACCCGGCGTGGCTTTAATGGCCGCGGGACAATTCGCCATCGCCCGCCGGGGGCTTTGACTTTGACTCTGACATTGGGGGGGAGAGTGCAGTGGAGAGAGAAGTTTGTTTGGCCTTCCATCACAGCAATGTGATGGATGTTTATGTAAATTATGTCGTGTCTTGGGTCTATTTGTTTGTAATGTATGGCTGCAGAAACGACATTTCGTTTGGACCTCAAGGGGTCCAAATGACAATAAATTGAATTGTATTGTATTGTACACACATTCACACACAGGCAAAGGTGGGTGAAGTGTCTTGCCCAAGGACACAACGACAGTATGCACTCCAAGCGGGATTCGAACCGGCTACCTTCCGGTTGCCGGCCGAACACTTAGTCCATTGTGCCATCTGTCTTAGAGTCTTACATTTTTTCAGCTCATCATGGCAGTTATTCCAGAGACTAACACCCTTTGCTGTAACACAATGGAGTTTTGCATTAGTTCTTATTGCCGGTTTTTCGAATATATGGGTTCCTCTCAGGTTGTGTTTGCTTTCTCTCCGTTGGAACAACCCCTGGATATTACAAGGCAATTGCTGATTAGCTGCTTTGAACATAATTTGGATAGTTTTATAATCTGTCAGATCTTGAAATTTTAATGTTTTTAAGAAAACATGTTTAAGAAGGAACTGCAGATGCTGGGAAATTGAAGGTAGACAAAAATGCTGGAGAAACAGAGAGTGAGGCAGCATCAAAGGAGCAAAGGAAATATGCAACGTTTCGGGTCGAAACACTTTTTAATGGGGGCCTAGAAAACGGAAGTCCTAGAGTAAATGAAGAGCGTGTGAGGTGTCTTGAACATAGGTAGGGAGGGATTTAACCAGGGGGGGTAGGATGGAGTCGAGGTATGTGGAAATAAGTTCGGTAGGACACGAACAGGCAGAAACAATGGGTCTGCCAGGACAGTCGGGTTTGAGGATTTTGGGGAGAAGGTAAAATCAGTCCGTGCGGGGCTGGGGAACGATGAGGTTGGAGGCTTGGGAGGGCAGGGAGCCAGAGTTGATGAAGTCAGTGATGGTGCTAGAGATAGTGGCCTGGTGTTCGTCTGTGGGGTCATGGTCCAAGGATAAGTAGGAGGAGGTGTCTGAGAGTTGGCGCATGGCCTCAGCCTTGTAGAGATCAGCGCGCCAGACTACCACGGCACCTCCCTTGTCGGCAGGTTTCGACCCAGAAACGTTGCCTATTTCCTTCGCTCCCTAGATGCTGCCTCACCCGCTGCGTTTCTCCAGCATTTTTGTCTAAAACAGAAAACATGGAGTGGTAACTAAAGCATGGTGTGCCAGACCTTTGCACTTTACCATATAAATAAATGATTTGAAATTGGGAACTGGCGGCAATCTGCTAAAATGTCCAATCATTATCAGATGACAAATAATATGCAAAATGTATTAGGAGTATATAAATAGGCTAAAAGAGGAGCAAAGCAGCTATATGTATTTAGCAACATTTTATCATGATGCCCCTTTCTAAAAAAAAAGTATAAATATATTTTTCTTTAAACCCCAACATTTACAAATAGTTTGCATCAACAATTGAATCAACATTGCAGAATTCTGCCTAATTTTTTACAAAGAACCCCTAAGGAAACTAAATGATGTGCTTCACTTCCTTGTTTTACATTATATTTAAATAAATGACAAACCATAATCCAAGAAGCTTGCTCTTCTGTCACTCACCTTGTTCGCTACAAAATAGTTATTCTAATTTGCAATCAGATCCACATTGAAAAACAACTGAATGACAAACATGTAAATATTATTTCACACTGCGATGGATTGTTGACATTCAAATCTCTCATGGTGTCCAAATTATTTTGGTTGGGAATTTTGGTTTGAAGTTTAGGTTTCTTTGAGCTGAACAGAAGGAGTTATGCCAAAGATATTTCAAAATATTTATTGATAGTTAAAACCTCGGTTTACAATGTGACTATAAACATATCTTGTTGGGTTTTATCATAAGTTGATGTCTTTGTCAAAACATTATTGCTGCTTAAATGAAAGATGCTTCTTTTTCATATTTCTGTCCAGTTTCATCTCCACTCATCTTTGAACTACAAGTTTACGAGTCTGCATGTCATTGTGAACTGTCTGCTCAACTGGACGCAGTTATCTTGTAGCACTTGATTTCATGTCTCAAGGCACAAAATATCACTAATGCATAGATGATGCCTTGATTTAAGCCAATAATGGTCCTGAACTAACTTATTTCTTCACAGAAATTGAACAACAAAAAGGAGACTTTTATTCTGTGATAATGCGAGACTTTATCAGTCAGTGAAAACAGGATAAAGAGAGTAGAGTTTTAATTGTAATAAAGTTAATGGAGTTTTGTCGGCCGACTAGAAATGCACAGATGTCAACTGTTCACGTGACGTTTCGGCTCAAGACCCATTTTTAGACTCATGTTTCAGGTCAACTCACACTGTCACCTATTCCTTTTCTCAGAGATGTTGCCTGACCCGCTGAGTTACTTCAGCTTTTTGTGTCTATCTTTGGTGTAAACAGCCATTTGCAATTCCTTCCTGCACACAAAGGTAGAGAGTTGGACATGGAGATTAATTCAGATTTTTCAGCACTGGGAAAGTGGGTTCTTAATCACAGCATTTCTTTATTCTCCAAAACCTGCAACTCATCAAGCTTCAAGCTCACAACATAACTGTGTTCTGGGAGAAACATTTTTCTTGGTATTCCTGAACAGAGTAATTCCTGTTCAATTGAGTGTTCTCAGATTAAAAATCAAAAGCCCCTGATGGGAGCATAGTTGCAGCCATTCCTATCCACTGACCAAAATTTCAAAAGGCATTTTGAAACCCATATGGAAGTCAAAAACTTAAAAACAGAAACATAGTAAATAGGTGCAGGAGTAGGCCATTCAGCCCTTCGAGCCAGCACTGTCATCCAATATGATCATGGCTGATCATCTAAAATCAGTACCCCGTTCTTCCTTTTTCCGCATATCCCATGATTCCTTTAGCACTAAGAGCTAAATCTAACTCTCTCTTGAAAGAGTTTAGTTTAGTTTAGTTTAGTTTAGTTTAGTTTAGTTTAGAGACAAAGCGTGGAAACAGGCCCTTCAGCCACCAAGTCCAAGCCGACCACATTCACACTAGTTCTGTTTTCCCACCATTGCATCCTACACATAAGGGACAATTTACGGAAGCCAATTAACCTACAAAACTGTGCATCTTTGGAATGTGAGAGGAAACCGGATCACTTCGAGAAATTCCTCTTGGTCGAGGGGAGAACATACAAACTCCACACAGACAGCACCCGTAGTCAGGATTGTACGTGGGTCTCTGGCGCTGTGAAGCAGCAACTCTACCACTCCACCACTGTGCTTTCCGTCAGAGAACTTGTCTAAGAATTAGTTATATTTCCCAAATACAAAGCACAATGCAAAATTAATTTTTTGTACACTTTTCAAATTTAACTATAGCGAAGACATCTCAAAAAAGTTTTAAACTTTTCTAGCTATAAATGGGATGGAGCAGGTGTCCCATGCAATTTTTCATCAATGTGACAAAACACCCATGTTACTGTCAGAATTACTCTATAGTCATTTATAAACGATGCTCCCAAATGATTGTATTCATGAATACTTAGTTCCTCTCAAATTCTAACAAAACAAAGATCATCAAAAATAAAGTTGATCGGCATATATTTTTCCCTTAAGTTCTAATTTAATAGGCTGCCAAACAGTATGAACTGAGATTTATAGTGTCTTTTCTCCAGCAACATCCGGCACACCATACGTTATTCCCAAACAAAGAGGTCAGGCCCACAACCTGTCTACAGAATTATAATCTTGCCAACGCCATATCTGTTATCAGCTGTTAGTATGTACATGTGAATAATCCATTTTTTTCTCCCAGTAGGAAGCACCTCCCTCCTCCATCTTGCCCTCTTCATCATCAGTCATCGTGGGCATGTATATATCAGAGGATCTTTCCTGGATCCAGCACACCGATGCAATTGTAAAGAAGGCACATCAGCGACTCTACTTCCTGAGAAGATTACGGAGATTCGGCATGTTGCAGAGGATTCTCCAAAATCCCTACAGGTGCACGGTAGAGAGCATTCTGATTGGTTGCATCGTGGCCTGGTTCGGCAACTTGAACGTCCAGGAGCGAAAAAGACTACAAAATGTTGTGACCCCTGCCCAGTCCATCACCAGCTTTGACCTCCCCACCGTCGAAGTGATCTATCGTAGTCGCTGCCTCAAAAAGGCAGCAAAAATCATCAAGGACCCACACCAACCTAGCCACACACTTATATCACTGCCATCAATGAAGAAGGTATAGGAGCCTGAAGACTGTAACGTCCAGGTTCAGGAACAGTTTCTTCCCCACAGCCATCAGGCTATTAAACACAACGAATAAGCTATGAGCTCTGAACTGCAAAAGACTATATTATTATTTGTTATTTGCACGATATTTGTTATTTATTGAACGTTTTCTTTTTTTTTCCCGTTATTATACAATGTTTACATATTCACATATTCTGTTGTGCTGCAACAAGTAAGAATTCCATTGTCCTGTCTGGGACATATGACAATAAAACACTCTTGACTTATCAACAATATGGAAAATAAATAAAATATTTAAAATTAGTTGAAATCTTGCAACATTGTTAGATTATTGCAAACAAAAATGTTTTAATGTAAATTGTGGTGAAGATTACTCTTATCAAGGAAACAATGGAAGTATGCGGTACTCTTTTTTTGCACGATTGGGAGCACAAAAAAAAATCTCTGAAGAACTAATGAAAAGCTAAGATGTGGGAATGGAAATTTCTTATTTTTTTTATACCTCTTACTTCCATGAATGTCATATACTCAATTACACGTAAACTCACACGCAAGTAAATCACACATTCAATGTGTAGCACAATAAATAGCAAATAGTTAATCGGTGCCAGGAGTCCTGGGACACCAAAGGTTCAATAATAACAAATGGATACTCCAACTTGTTATGTTATCGCATTTGCAATGTCAGGAATATTTCCACCACTTCACAAAAAAAATATTCCAATACAAGTTACCATTAAAGACATTAAATCCCTTTTGTTCTAGCAACAATTCCTTCACAATTTTACTGATCTTTCATGCAATGCTGTTTTGTTCCAATGGCTAACTCAATTTCTTCTGTTACTGTAACATTACTTACCTGTGTTTGTAGTTAGAAAATTACAAAAGTTAAAAGATACATAAAGCACCAAACGAACACAAGCTTACGGTTTGAAACATTTGTTGGAATGCCAAATTTATCACAAAAATAAATCTTCTCTAATATAAAATAATGTTTGATCTTTTATGATGTTGAATGTTGGATTAAAGTCCAATGGAATGGTATCATAGCACAAATAGATATGGTTAATAAGTTGTCTGTTCATGTCCACTTAACTGTACATCTGCAAAAAGCACATGTTTTATGCTTCAAAAATAATGAAGTGTATATGGGTTTTCACTAGGTGGCAATTGAAAATGTTGCCAGAATAAACACATAACCATAGCAAAATCTTGATAGGAACACCTGTTCTACTTCTGCAAAATTCAACTTCCGTAAGTACAGAGGTCTCAAATTGGTTTACCTGGCTGCAGGAATTTGGTTACATTTCTGTGTTAAATCGATATTTAACTGTTTTCCATTAATGTTAAGATGGGTTTTAATGCTGTTGACACCCTCCTACTATGACCCTAAGAGTAATGAAAACCTCACACATGCATGAAGCTCCAATAATTATTTTATACAACCTTCTGTTGTCCCTTGAGGAACTGTGTGGTATTTGTTTGACGCAGTTTAATTAGTGTCATGGTAATTAATGCTATGCTAAATACAGGAACTAATAAAAATGTTGCTGGGTTAAAATATGGTTACAAAACCACCAGAATATTTTCAAAATATCCCCTGAAGCAAATTGTGAAGAACCATATGCAAGACAATTCCAGTGTGTGCTATTTGTGAAGACAACAAATGTGGTAAATTATAAGTTTATATCTTGTAAAAATATCTTTATGATGCAAGGCTACAAGATAAATATCTATAATGATTACCAAAAAATATCAAAATAGTAGTCTGATTCACAAGAGGGTGAGCAAGTGCATTTGTTCTTATAATCATCTTATAATTTAGAGTCGAGGAAAAATAAAATATTATTTTCTAACCCTCAAACAGCAATATCATCAACATAAAAATGACAACAACTGAGGAAGGCACAAGAACCGGCAAAAGCGAAAATTCAGAAGTTATTGAGAATTAATTTCGGCTCGCTCACTGTGCCATTTATTTCAGAATAACCGAGGGAAATCAGGGATTAGGTTTTAATGAACTATGCTCCTGGTAAAATGTCCTGAAAAAGTTATGCCTGGTTGCATGCGGTGTGAAGTGAGTTCCCAATGTTATTCTAAAATACTAATGCTTGGCTGCTCATCAGAAGAACAAAAACAAATCTTATATATGTGAATTTATAACTTCCTCAGATAAATGTTTCAAAATATAGTAAATTTAAAAATAATTTAAAGTATTTTAAATTGCTTTTACATAGAAACATAGAAAATAGGTGCAGGATGAGGCCATTCGGCCCTTCGATCCAGCACCGCCATTCATTGTGATCATGGCTGATCATCCCCAATCAATAACCCGTGCCTGCCTTCTCCCCATATCCCTTGATTCCAAGAATCTTAACTTGATATTTAAGTTTCTAGTATGATGTTGTGCTGCAATCTTTAATTTTTTCATTTTGTAAAACATTAAAAATGCCATTTAAAACTTTAGTTTTGACTTTCTGGCTTGCTGTTTGTGTAAATCATTCATTGTGTTGGCTAGTCTATAAACTTCAACCAGTCGATGCCAGTTTTGCTGGATACCAGAAAATATCTGTGAGCCAATGCCTGCATCTCAAAGGAGTGCACATTTATGTCAAAGCAATCACTAAATCCCTCCAGGTTGCTTACTACAATGCCACAAACAGCCATCATCCAGATCTATATTATTCTTGTGCGTCCAATCAATACTGTTACAGTGTGATATTTACATTGATAAAGAATGTGAAAACTCGGAGGATTTGAAGCATTATAGTAGATATTCATTCACGCTATTTAATAGGCTGCGTGCTCAGCCCCCTGCTGTACTCACTCTATACTCATGACTGCGTAGCCGGACATAGTGCGAACTCCATCATCAAGTTCGCTGACGACACCACTGTTATGGGACGTATCACTGATGGGGATGAGTCAGAGTATAGAAGTGAGATCGACTGATTGACCAAATGGTGCAGCACAATAACCTGGCTCTCAACACCAGCAAAACCAAGGAACTGATTGTGGATTTCGGAAGGGGTAGGTTGGGGACCCACAATCCCGTTTATATCAACGGGTCGATGGTGGAAAGGGTCAAGAACTTCAAATTCCTGGGCGTGCATATTTCCGAGGCTCTCTCCTGGTCCCAGAACACTGATGCAATCATAAAATAAGCACATCAGTGCCTCTACTTTCTGAAAAGATTAAGGAGAGTTGGTTTGTCAAGGAGGACTCTCTCAAACTTCCACAGGTGCTCAGTAGAGAGCACGCTGACCGGTTGCATCGTGGCTTGGTACGGCACCATGAGCATCCAGGAGAGGAAAAGGCTGCAAAAAGTTGTAAACACTGCCCAGTCCATCATCGGCTCTGACCGCCCTACCATCGAGGGGATCTATCGCAGTCGCTGCCTCAAAAAGGCTGCCTGCATCATCAAGGACCCACACCATCCTGGTCTCATCTCACCGCTGCCATCAGGTAGAAGGTACAGGATCCTGAAATCTGCAACATCCAGGTTCAGGAACAGCTACTTCCCCACAGCCATAAGGCTATTAAACACAACTTCAAACAAACTCTGAACTATAACAGCACTTTATCTGTTTATATACGTGTGTATATATATATATTCTATGGTATATGTACACACTGATCTGATCTGTATTTATGCCTAAAATATTCTGTTGTGCTGCAGCAAGCAAGAATTTCATTGTCCTATCTGGGACACATGACAATAAACTCTCTTGACTGGACTAATTTTAACCTGGGTTTTCAAAAAACTGAACAGTAACGTTTGATCATGAGCAGCAGGCTCAGAAATTAAGACATCCAGCAGTGAGTATGGACAATTGCCAGCACTCTGAGCTGACCCAAAAGGTGGAACAAAGTCCAAGCAGGGCACATAAAACAGCAGGTTAAAAATCTGTTTAAGGGCCAGAGATTTACAGTAGATGAAACAGCTAAATTTATCTTTGAAATCTGTGCTTATAAAGTTATCTTTTTATTATGTGGAATTTGTCTTAAACAAAGGAATGTACAAACAATAGACAATAGGTGCAGGAGTAGGCCATTCGGCCCTTCAAGCCAGCTTGGCTGCATGGCTGATCGTCCCCAATCAGTACCCCGTTCCTGCCTTCTCCCCATATCCCCTGACTCCGCTAACTTTAAGAGCCCTATCTAGCTCTCTCTTGAAAGTATCCAGAGAATCGGCCTCTATCGCCCTCTGAGGCAGAGAATTCCACAGACTTACAACTCTCTTTGTGAAAAAGTGTTTCCTCGTCTCCGTTCTAAATGGCTTATCCCTTATTCTTAAACTGTGGCCCCTGGTTCTGGACTCCCCCAACATCGGGAACATGTTTTCTGCTTCTAGCGTGTCCAAACCCTTAATTGTCTTGTGTGTTTCAATAAGATGCCCTCTCATCCTTCTAAACTCCAGAGTGTACAAGCCCAGCCGCTCCATTCTCTCAGCATATGACAATCCCGCCATCCCGGGAATTAACCTTGTAAACCTACGCTTAACTCCCTCAATAGCAAGAATGCCCTTCCTCAAATTAGGGGACCAAAACTGCACACAATACTCCAGATGTGGTCTCACTAGGGCCCTGCACAGCTGCAGAAATAAAAAGGATTGGCAAATATTGGAATTAATTTGCTTTTGTTCCTGAATTTGACATTACAAAAATTAAACTAAAAGTTAAATTTGCCCCAACAATAAAGGCTACAAAGTTACCTTGTAAACAATCCTTTTAATTATAACTCATTAACTCATTTAGAGGTTAGAGATGGTTATCATTTATATAAGACTTGCTTTTATTCTAATTATGTCTTTGCATTAATATATTTGTTTTTTACAGTCTTTCTTTTAGAAATATTATGGGTAATTGATGTGTAATTTATTTAGTGTATTTGTCTGAGTCTATGTGCGTGATCCTGCTGCAAGCAAGATTTTTCTGAAGAAGGGTCTCGACCCGAAACATCGCCTATTCCTTCTCTGCATAGATGCTGCCTCATCCGCTGAGTTTCTCCAGCATTTTATGTCTACCTTCGATTGTTCCAGCATCTGCAGTTATTTCTTAAAGATTTGTCATTGTACTTTTGCACATGACAACAAACTCAACCCGAGCTGATTTAAATCATTAATAAGTTGATCATCAGTGCACTCGGTAATGTCACTAAATTGTCAGATTGTTAAACTGACATCCATGAATGAGGTTGAGCAAAATATTCTTGCAATTAAACTTTGGGAAAATTTGAGATAACTTTTTTGTTCCATCGAAACCTTTGTCAAATCTATCCCACACCCTGACTCCACAGAATGGAAATGAACCATCCTTGATGTCATACTTCACCCAGAGGTGAACATCCAAATACGTATCAACAATATCTCTGTTAATTTCCAGCTCAATTACATGGCCTGACTTCACTCTGCCTCATCATATCAGCTGCTGAAGCCCTCATCCATGTCTTTGATACTTCTAGATTTAACCATCCTAATTCACTCGCAGTCATCCTTCCTCATTTTATATTTGATAAACCTAAAATTGTCCAAAAATGTAATCAGTACAGAGATAAATCAGTGGCTTGATAGGAAAATCCTGAACAGTATTTGATTTCAAATTTCACTGGGGCCTTGCCCTTCCCTCCCTCTGCAAGATCCCACCTTATGAACCTGAAATTATAGTGATTCAGGCCACAGTGGCAATGTAATGATGTTATGTTAAGCCGTGGCCGGGACCATCAACATGAACACACAAGTTCAAATCCTCTCATAGCAATAAGAGATTTTTAAAATTTGAATTATTAATTGAATCCATACTTAGAAACTTAGAAATTTGTTTGCGAAATCATCTAGCTAGCAGATCCTCACTCAATCTGGTTCACCTGCTGTTACAATCCATAGCAATGTGAGAGACTCTTAAATATCTTCCAAGCAAATTACGCAAATTATATATGGAAACAAAACAATGCCACTGTAGGAGTCTTGTCACCTCATTGCCAGCAATAATTCAAGCAATAAATCCATTTTCTTCAGAGTTGCTGCCTGACCCGCTGAGTTACTCCAGCACTGTGTGTCTATCTTCGGTATATACCAGTGTTTGCAGTTCCTTTCTACACATAACTCAAGGAGATATCTACTCGAGGACAGTCATGGATGGTCAATCAATGCTGGCCTTCTCAGTGAAATCTTCATATAATTAATGAAATATAAATTCATGACATTATGTTTCTGGCTCAGTAATGATCTAAAAATTCAGCCTATCATTAGTGACTAATTTCTGGATTTCTTTCCCTAAACCTTTTAAATCTTTCTACCGCTTTTATTTAGGATGCGTCTTGAAAACCTAACTATTGGCAATCGTTATCAACTCTTAGTTATCAACTCTCATAAAACCGTAGCATTTTCTTTGATAATGCTCTGTGAATACTATGGTATGTTCTAGTATTTTCAAGATGCAATAAATATTCTCTTGTCTTTTAATGACCTGACTGATAAAAGTACAACAACAGAGATATAAAAAAACACTTGCTCTTCAGTCCTGTGGGTTTACGTACAAATCAAATTTGTCTATAAATAGAATAGTTTTACATTAATACCAGTGCAAGAATTTAACTTTACATTGCAGATTTACATTCAGTGGATCAGCCTGAAGAAGGGTCTTGACCCGAAACGTCACCTAATTATTTTCTCCAGAGATGCTGCCTGACCCATTGAGTTACTCTTCGGTTTCAACCAACATCTGCAGTTCCTTCCTACGCAGATTGCAATATAGGTTCTGTACACACTCAGATTAAAAGTGCATCTTTTCTCACTTGCCTTCCAATTTAATAATTAATGTGGAGAAAGCAAAGCTGGTGACCCTCTGTCATGACAATGTGGATTATAATACTGTAACCTCCAGTACCCTGAAACAACAAATGTAAGCAGAGTTCAGCAACTGTGAAAGAACTATTAAAGGAGGACACACAATGTGTGACCTTGACTGACAACCACACTTCATTTCAGCAATAAACAGCAGTCTCCTGATAAGTGTTCATTGGTGCACAGAGTAATTACCTATCTGTCAGCGTTACTGGTGTGTGCGAAGTAGTATAAATGAAACATACATAATGTTCAGCAATAATACTGCACATGCAGAACTTAATGTATTATCTCAGATGTGGGTTTATGCAACTGTTTCCACTCAGTAAATGCCTTCAAGCCATGATAATTTCATTCTAATCTCAGTTCCATATTATAATTTCCATAGCTGGACGATACTAGCAAGCAATACGTTTCAATCAAGGATTAAATGGAACAGAACCCGTGGCTGGATATTTTATGAAGCTATATTTTTGTCTTTCTAAAAATGAGATACAGAAGTCAAAAATAAGCTGTAAATTCATGGATGACAACGTCTGTCTGCACCAATGTCACAGAATCTGCAGACAAGTGGTACATACCCTGTAGAAGGGATTCTACCCTTGTCTAATCGGCACCCCTAATAGAACTCATACCCTGCAGCAGTTACTGTTCAGTCCTGTTTCTCATTTGACAGATTTCCATTCAATTCTTCTAATCTTTGAAACAGACGGAAAAAAAACTGGAAGACATCACTAATTTATTGATGCAAGGAAAAAAAATAACAGGATAAAAATTGTAATTTAAAATTTTAAATTAATTGATCACAGAAAGCACCGGCACCTACAATTAAGTTTTTTTGACACACTGGGTGGCATGATTGCTGGGTCAGCCATATAGAACCAGCAGTAAGGCACAAAAGAGTCTTCAAATGCAGACATGACAGTCTCCTCAACAGAGGTCAGATGTAACATGGCAGGTTGGTGTCAGTCAGGACTGACAGCCTGGAGAAATGTAATGTCAGGCAAACAGAGAGAAAGACAAACAACTCGAATTATAACCTAATAAAACCTGGCTAGTGGAAATTCGAAGTCTGGAAATTATTGCCTGTGATGTTCCTGCATAATTGCTAACAATCGGTTCAAACTTCTGTTACATTAACTGAGGGAAGAGGTGCACCGCTCCACTAAAACAACAAAGAAAAAATGAATACAATTGATTTCAATGCGTCAGAATTTCATAAACAGCTGTATTATATTTTATATAATGCAATGTAGCAAACTATTCCATACTGCCTCACAAGTGTTCCATCAAATAAAATTGTACACAGAGCTACAGAAAGTAATTTTATGAGGCGATGACCAAAAACCTGGCCAAAAATGTTTTAAGAAACTTCTGAGAAAACAAACAGAGAGATTTAGTGAAAGAATTACAGAGGTTGGGGCTTTAGTAGCTGAAAAAAAATAACCATCAAGGATGATGAGATAAAAACTGGGCAGTCAAGAGGCCCAGTGGGCAGCATATAAAGTGCAAGGGTCATTCGGCATAGGGGATCATAGAAATACAAGAGGCATGATAATTGAAGACTTTGAAATGGGTATAATTGTATGTAATAGAATTACGGTGATCTTATAGAGGTGATCTTACAGCATTATAAAATCGTGAGGGGTTTATCTTATAGAGGTGTATGAAATCATGAGAGGAATAGCTAGGGTGAATGCAGTGTTTCCTATGTCCAGGATAGAAAAAATAAGAACCAGAGGACATGATTTAAGGTGAGAGGGGAAGATTTAATAGAAAGCCGAAAGGCAAAATTTTCACACAGAATATGGAACAATTTGCCAGAGGAGGTAGTTGGCGAGGCTACCATAACACCATTTAAAAGACACTTGGGCAGGTCCATGATAGGAAAGGTTTAGAGTGCCTGAACGCCAGCAAATAGGACGAGCATCTTGATAAGCATGGATGAGTTGGGCCAGGGCATTTTTCCGTGCTGTATGACTCTATGTTCACGAGGTTGGGGGAGTCCAGAACCAGGGGCCACAGTTTAAAAATAAGGGGTAAGGCATTTAGAACGGAGACGAGGAAACAATTTTTCACACAGAGAGTTGTGAGTTTGTGGAATTCTCTGCCTCAGAGGGCGGTGGAGGCTGGTTCTCTGGATACTTTCAAGAGAGAGTTACATAGTGCTCTTAAAGTTAGCGGAGTCAGGGGATATGGGGAGAAGGCAGGAACGGGATACTGATTGGGGACGATCAGCCATGATCACATTGAATGGCAGTGCTGGCTCGAAGGGCTGAATGGCCTACTCCTGCACCTATTGTCTATTGTTCTGTGACTATAATTCCCAATGGGCCAAATGTAATGGACAAAAAAACTATTGTATGAATAGTTTAACTATACACTCACATATATTTTACATTTTTCCAAGATACACTATTATATACTGACTATAAGATAAAAGGACTTGCATATATCATAGAAGAGTTAACAAATTAGAAAAGACTTGCGGAAATGTTCCTCAGGAAAAATCTATTTGTTGGAGGTACTCAGCAGGTCAGGGGCCTTTGTGGAGGGAAATGGATTTTCCCTCCAAATGGCTGTTTTGTGTCATGACCCTTCTCTTGTGACTTCAGAAAAATGTCATTATCATGGAGGCCTTCCGTTGGAAAGTTACCATTGGCATAACATCAGACTACATTATTTCTATATTGTAATGTTAATGAATCCCAAAACAATCACACATGAATAGGAAAACCAAAACAGAATCCAAACTACTGCCAAATAACCTTGTTTGTTCTTGTCCCATCGAACTTATTTCCACATACCTCAACTCCATCCTATCCCCCGTCAAATCCCTCCCTACCTATGTCCAAATCACCTCACACGCTCTTCGTCTCCTCCATGACTTCCGTTTTCCAGGCCCCCCACTCCATCATCTTCACCATGGATGTCCAGTCACTCTAGACCATGTCCAGTTAAAGCCCTCCGTTTCTTCCTCGACCGCAGAACCAACCAATCTCCATCTACTAATACTCTCCTCCGCCATGCGGAGCTGGTCCTTACCCTCACCAAATATTCCATTGACTCCTCCCATTTCTTCCAAATCCAAGGCGTAGCTAAGGGCACGCACATGGGCCCCAGCTATGCCTGCCTCTTTGTAGGGTACGTCGAACAATCCTTGTTCGAGACATACCGTGGCCCTATCCCCGAACTCTACCTCCGCTACATTGACAACTGCATTGGTGTCACCTCCTGCACCCATGCAGAACTCACTGATTTAATCCATTTCACCACTAACTTCCATCCAGCACGCAAATTTACCTGGATAATTTCTGACATCTCCCGACCATTTCTCGACCTCACTACCTCCATCGCAGATAACAGACTACAGATCGACATCTACTATAATCCCATGCCCATCAGGACTACACTTCTTCCCGCCCTGCTTTCTCTAAGGACTATATCAGTATGAGGTGTTCCAAACCAGGGCACAGCCATCACATACAACAGATAATCCTCCAACATTTTTGCCACTTCCAACAGAATCCCACCACTTCCCATCTACCCCCCTTTCGGCTTTCCGCAGAGATCGCTCCCTCTGTAACTCCCTGGTCAATTCGTCCCTTCCCACCCAAACCACCCCCTCCCCTAGTACTTTCCCTTGCAACCACAGGAAATGTTACACTTGGCGCTTTACCTCCCCCCTCGATCAGTCCAAGGACCCAAGCAGTCTTTCCAGGTGAGGCAGAGGTTCATCTGCACCTCCTCCAACCTCATCTATTGCATCCGCTGCTCTAGCTGTCAACTGCTCTACATCGGTGAGACCAAGCACAGGCTTGGTGACTGCTTCGCCCAACACCTCCACACAATTCGCATTAACCAACCTGATCTTATAGAATTTTTCGAAGATGTAACTAGTAGAGTGGGTAAGGGAGAACCAGTGGATGTGTTATATCTGGACTTTCAGAAGGCTTTCGATAAGGTCCCACATAAGAGATTAGTATACAAACTTAAAGCACACGGTATTGGGGGTTCAGTATTGATGTGGATAGAGAACTGGCTGGCAGACAGGAAGCAAAGAGTAGGAGTAAACGGGTCCTTTTCACAATGGCAGGCAGTGACTAGTGGGGTACCGCAAGGCTCAGTGCTGGAACCCCAGCTATTTACGATATATATTAATGATTTGGACGAGGGAATTAAATGCAACATCTCCAAGTTTGCGGATGACATGAAGCTGGGGGGCAGTGTTCGCTGTGAGGAGGATGCTAGGAAGCTGCAAGGTGACTTGGATAGTGAGTGGGCAAATGCATGGCAGATGCAGTATAATGTGGATAAATGTGAGGTTATCCACTTTGGTGGCAAAAACAGGAAAGTAGACTATTATCTGAATGGTGGCCGATTAGGAAAGGGGGAGATGCAACGAGACCTGGGTGTCATGGTACACCAGTGATTAAAAGTAGGCATGCAGGTGCAGCAGGCAGTGAAGAAGGCGAATGGTATGTTAGCATTCATAGCAAAAGGATTTGAGTATAGGAGCAGGGAGGTTCTACTACAGTTGTACAGGGTCTTGGTGAGACCACACCTGGAGTATTGCGTACAGTTTTGGTCTCCTCATCTGAGGAAAGACATTGTTGCCATAGAGGGAGTACAGAGAAGGTTCACCAGACTGATTCCTGGGATGTCAGGACTTTCATATGAAGAAAGACTGGATGGACTCGGTTTGTACTCGCTAGAATTTAGAAGATTGAGGGGGGATCTTATAGAAACTTACAAAATTCTTAAGGGGTTGGACAGGCTAGATGCAGGAAGATTGTTTCCGATGTTGGGGAAGTCCAGAACAAGGGGTCACAGTTTAAGGATAAGGGGGAAATCTTTTAGGACCGAGATGAGGAAAACATTTTTCACACAGAGAGCGGTGAATCTCTGGAATTCTCTGCCGCAGAAAGTAGTTGAGGCCAGTTCGTTGGCTATATTTAAGAGGGAGTTAGATGTGGCCCTTGTGGCTAAAGGGATCAGGGGGTATGGAGAGAAGGCAGGTACATGATACTGAGTTGGATGATCAGCCATGATCATATTGAATGATGGTGCAGGCTCAAAGGGTCGAATGGCCTACTCCTGCACCTATTTTCTATGTTTCTATGTTTCTATCTCCCAGTGGCTCAGCACTGCAACTCCCCCTCCCATTCCGAATCCGACCTTTCTGTCCTCGGCCTCCTCCATAGCCAGAGTGAGTCCCACCGCAAATTGGAGCAGCAGCACCTCATATTTTGCTTGGGTAGTTTACACCCCAACGGTATGAACATTTACTTCTCAAATTTCAGGTCGTCCTTGCTTTCTCCCTCCTTCCCCTCCCCTTCCCAGCTCTCCCACAGCCTACTGTCTCCACATCTTCCTTTCCTCTTCCCGCCCACCCCCACATCAGTCTGAAAAAGGGTCTTGACCCAAAACGTCGCCTATTCTTTTTCTCCATAAAGGCTGCCTCACCGGCTGAGTTTCTCTAGCATTTTTGTCTGCCAAATAACCTTATTGGAATGATTCAACTTCAGTCTTTCTTAGCTTTATTTATAAAGTAAATATGGATGGCTCACACAGATAAATGGCTATTGTAAAGGTGATTGCAAAATGGCGTCATTGTTTGCTAGATATCTTGTCATGCCTTAGGCATTGATTATCAGGAATGCAATGTACCTGGAATGTACCAGTGTAGTACACACTGGTACATTCAATTTGGACAAATAAGTCCAGGTGGCAGAACAAGCAGATAATATCATAAACTTCGATAAGCCCTGCAAGGAACAAAGAAAATAGCAGAGTACAGTAAATAGCAGAGATAGACACAAAATGCTGGAGTAACTCAGCGGGTCAGGCAGTATCTCTGGAGAAAATGGATGTGACCTTTTGGGTCAGGACCCTTCACTTTCTTTCAGTTCACTTCGCTTTTGGGTTGAAATGTCACCTATCCATTTTCTCCAGAGGTGCTGCCTGACCCACTGATTTACTCCAGCACTTTGTGTCTATTTTGGCATAAACCAGCATCTGTCGTCCCTTTTCATTACATTCAGTAAATAACAGGATTTGGTTGTGGGAGGCAGGAGTCATACTGAGACATTGCATGGTTGCTTATGTCAAGGTTGACCTGTGCATGTATGATTAAGAGCCAATACAGAAATTGGCACAGTTACATCAAAAGAACTGAAAAGCCCTGAATTCAGCGATGACTGTGAAGATCAACCGTCGCACATATAGTGACAGGCGATGGGAACACTCTTCTTGAGGATCTGGCTAGTTTGGAAATGCCCAGGTAATATTACACCTGAGGAAGGTAGCTATTTTTATCTGTTCAAAGGAACAGGCCAAATAAAATAATTATGGAGATCTAATTCAGCATGCATCAAGGGGCGGCTTTGCTGGAGAGTTGACATTGCAATGCTGTGCAGTTATATCTCAGCCCAAGCTTTGTAGAAGTATGTTTTTAATTTAAAATGCCATTTATGGGGCCTTAAAACATGATTGAAAATATTTCTAGTTGCAAGTTCCATAGTCATATATTAAAATCAAACAGAAACCAAGCTGGAGACATAAAAACCAACCTGTTCATACTGTTGTGTCCAATGATCATAGCCCAAAGAGGCTGAGGCAAGGATGGGACAAGAGGCACGGAGCTAATCTATTATATTAAATGAATAATTACAGCATTTTAACCTGGGGTCTGAATATCCCAGCGGGCCAAACTGACCAGCAGGCCCGGGTCGCCTGCCACTGACCGAGGACTAGCTCACCAAGGACGGCTCAGCAGACACGGCACACCCAGTGCGGACTCCAAACCCAATCCCAAGCCACCGGCGTCGACGGGAACCCGCGCCACCAAAAGCGATTAGGGGGACCATCAAGAGTGAGGTGGACCATCGAGAGCTTAGGGCAAGGGTTCCAAACCAGGGGTAAATTTGTTCTCATTGACTCACTGTGTTTGGCTCTGGTATACTGGTATCTGTTCATTATTAGCTGTTCATAAATAAGTGAAATAACATTGTTATGTGCTATTAAAGTTGCCAGGGGTAAACGGGACAAAAAAGGTTGGGAAACCCTGGCTTTGGGGGACTGTCGAGTGTGAGCTTGACTATCGAGAGTGAGGTGGACCATCCAGAGCATGGTGGACTGTCCAAAGCGCTGGGGTACCCACGCCACCGAGAGCTACTCAACGGGGAGTCGCCAAGAATGATGGGGGAACCCAGCGGCTGGCCACTAAGAACAATGGGGTGAATTGGCAATTGAGCGCCGAGGAGGAAGGGGGACCCGGCAGGGGGCCACCTGCTGCCACATGCGGCGGTAGGCAGAAGGTAGGACAATTTGGTGGACTTTTGTAACTTTGTTGTCTCCAAAAAAACGTGGCGACTCTTGTGTACTGCCTATGTGAGGTCTGCTATATGATTTTATGGCTGCTATTGTATATACAAAAAAAAACATTTCACTTTACCTAAGTACATGTGACAATAAATTATCATTGAATCATTGAATTGAGTGGGGAAATAGTTGCAGTTTTCCATCAAAACAGAACGCATTGTTATTACACTGAAAGTTAAAACAGATGCAATCGATAAATCAGAAGAGATTCTTTTGTTGGTCAGGAAAAGCAGGAGGCTCCTCCCCAGGCATCACAGGTACATTTATCAACTCCCTTTAACTCAAATTCCTACACCATACATGGTGTTCCCAAATCATCTTTATCATCATTTAATTGTTAGATAGGGGTCAGGCCAATGTTGTGTATTCTTCAAATACATCCTGTTTGACCTGGAATGTGCAGCAAATAAACAGGGGCCATTTAACTGAGGTCAAGTTGTTACAATGTCTGGTAAACAGCTCTCCCCCAAATTGTGCCCGCTAAGAGTGCTCTGTGAAGATTTTGAAATTACCTCTTTTCTTCCCTTAAATATGTTTTCACTAATCACAAAATGAGAGGAGACTTGGCTGAAATATATAAGAACCTGGGGGACATAACTGGTTGGACATGGAAGAAGCAGTTCCTCCTGTGGGACAATCTGGACCAAGGGGTCGTTGCAATAACAAAATGTCTCCCGATGAAGACAGAGACAGTGATCAGATATTTGAAAGTGTCTGAAGCAGATTATTGGAATATTTTTAAGGCAGAGATAGATGTATTCATGATTAACAAGGGGGAGTGGAGTTGAGATTTCAATCAGATCAGCTGGCGATGACTTGAAGCCTCCTCTAGCTCATAATCCATGCAGTTTTTTGAAACTGCACTAGATTTGGCTGATTTTAGTTTTCAATTGAAACAGCAAGTTTTTTCATGCTGACTGTATTGAGCTTGTTTGAGGGGGATGGGGTGGGCGGGTTGGGAGTGACGACTTTCTTACATTCATTAGGTCTTCATTCATTCTTGCTTAGGTCTTCGGTAGCATTTCCATTTGGCAAAGTGCTGCTCGACTTATACCTTAATAATGAACCATTTCACAAAGACCTTGAAGTGCACTTTTCCACTGTCTTTGGGAGTTTATGTAATGTTTCATATGCATTAAAGCTAAATTCTTTTGGTTTAACTTAAAATGTCTTTAAATTGGTTGTCAAAATATATTTGTTGTTTTTCATAGTAAAACTGGTACACTGATCATGTCTAACAACCTGTGGGACTGGAGCAAGTCAAGACCAGATGCCCAGTTACATTGTACCTGCTTTTATTAACAATTAACTATGGAAAGACAAGTTTGCAGAGACTAAAGGTGGCATATAACGATGCCATGAGAACACTGCTAAGGAAACCTAGATGGTGTAGTGCCAGTAATATGTTTGTGGCTGCAGGAGTCAGTACTTTAGACACATGCTGTATGTACAGGCGAATATCCTCTTGGGAAAATTTGGTGCGTGTGCAGATGTGGTGAAGATGTCGCTATTTAGAGCATACTGCACACCCTTCTACACTGCGCACCTGTGGTCGAACTATTTAAAGACAAGTATGCAGAGACTAAAGGTGGCATATAACGATGCCATGAGAACACTGCTAAGGCAACCTAGATGGTGTAGTGCCAGTAATATGTTTGTGGCTGACACTGGTATCGTTGTCTCGTTGTAGGACATTGATCATTCTTTTGATCTGGATTTTTAACATGTATTGTTTTAAAAAATATATAATTTATGATGCTTTTATAAGTAATATACTAAGATTTTATATGTACTTTATGATATTTAATATGCAATGCATTTTTTAATGTAATGTTGCCCCTTGTCTGGACCTCGAGTCCCTAATAAAGTTTATTATTATTATTATTATTATTATTATTAGTGTTTCAGAAACTAACTTCAATTTCCTTTACAACAAACAATCTGCTGCAGAACTAAATAGTGGGGGGGAGGGATTGACAAATTGGGAGTATAAAGATGGAGTTGAAGGGGAAGTGACTACAGGAAAAATTACAAAAGATTCTGGAATTAATGTGAAGGAAAGCTCAAGAATGGACAACAGAGTAAGGTCAGGACCAATCGCGAGTGGTGCGAGGGGGGAAGTGAATACGGAGGTCAAAGTGCTGTATCTGAATGCGCGAAGTATAAGGAATAAAGTGGACGAGCTTGAGGCTCAGTTAGAAACTGGCAAGTATGATGTTGTGGGAATTACTGAGACATGGCTGCAAGAGGGCCAGGGCTGGGAACTGAATATTCAAGGGTATACCTCCTATCGAAAAGACAGACAGGTGGGCAGAGGGGGTGGGGTTGCCCTGTTGGTGAGGAATGAAATTCAGTCCCTTGCAAGGGGTGACATTGAAATAGGAGATGTGGAGTCAGTATGGATAGAACTAAGGAATTATAAGGGTAAAAATACCCTAATGGGACTAATCTACAGGCCCACAAACAGTAGCCTGGACATAGGGCGCAAGTTGAATCAGGAGTTAAAATTGGCATGTAGTAAAAGTAATGCTGTGGTTGTTATGGGAGATTTCAACATGCAGGTAGACTGGGAATATCAGGTTGGTCCTGGATCCCAAGAAAGGGACTTTGTAGAGTGTCTTCGTGATGGATTCTTAGAACAGCTTGTATTGGAGCCTACCAGGGAGAAGGCAATTCTGGATTTAGTGTTATGTAATGAACCGGATATGATAAAGGACCTCGAGATTAATGAGCCATGAGGAGGCAGTGACCATAACATGGTCAGGTTTAATCTAAAATTGGAGAGGGAGAAGAGTAGATCGGAGTTGTCAGTGTTGCAGTTGAATAAAGGGGACTATGGGGCCATGAGGGAGGAGCTGGCCAAAGCTGACCAGAAAGATACATTAGCAGGGATGACAGTGGAACAAAAATGGTACGTGTTTCTAGGAATAATACAGAAGATGCAGAATCAGTTCATTCCTAGGAGGAAGAAAGATTTCAAGGGGAAAAAGGGATGACCATGGCTTACAGAGATGCCAGGGACAGTATAAAAATTAAAGCGAAGAAGTACAATGTAGCAAAGATGAGCAGGAAGCAAGACGATTGGGTAATGTTTAAAGAACAACAGAAGATAACCAAAAAGACAATACGGGGAGAAAAGATGAGGTACGAAGGTAAGCTAGCCAAGAATATAAAGCAGGATAGTAAAAGCTTCTTTAGGTATGTGAAGAGGAAAACATTAGTTAAGACCAAAGTTGGACCCTTGAAGACTGAAAAAGGTGAATTTATTATGGGGAACAAGGAAATGGCAGATGAGTTGAACAGGTACTTTGGATCTGTCTTCACTAACAAGGACACAAACAATCTTCCTGATATAGTAGTGGCCAGAGGATCTGGGGTGACAGAGGAACTGAAGGAAATCCACATTAGGCAGGAAATGGCATTGGATAGGCTGATGGGACTGAAGGCTGATAAATCCCCAGGGCCTGAGGTCTGCATCCCAGGGTACTTAAGGAAGTGGCTCTAAAAATCGTGGATGCATTGGTGATAATTTTCCAATGTACTATAGACTCAGGATCAGTTCCTGTGGATTGGAGGGTAGCTAATGTTATCCCACTTTTTAAGAAAGGCGGGAGAGAGAAAACAGGGAATTATAGACCAGTTAGCCTGACATCGGTGGTGGGAAAGATGCTGGAGTCAATTATAAAAGATGAGATACCCGAACATTTGGATAGCAGTAACAGGATCGAGTCAGCATGGATTTACGAAGGGGAAATCATGCTAGACTAATCTTCTGGAATTTTTTGAAGATGTAACTAGGAAAATGGACAAGGGAGAGCCAGTGGATGTAGTGTACCTGGACTTTCAGAGAGCATTTGATAAGGTCCCACATAGATTAGTGGGCAAAATTAGGACACATGGTATTGGCGGTAGAGTGCTGACATGGATAGAGAAGTGGTTGGCAGACAGGAAACAAAGAGTAGGGATTAACGGGTCCCTTTCAGAATGGCAGGCAGTGACTAGTGGGGTACCGCAAGGCTCGGTGCTGGGACCGCAGCTATTTACAATATACGTCAATGATTTGGATGAAGGGATTCAAAGTAACATTAGCAAATTTGCAGATGACACAAAGCTGCGTGGCAGGATGCTATGAGAATGCAGGGTGACTTGGACAGGTTGGGGGAGTGGGCAGATGCATGGCAGATGAAGTTTAATGCAGTTAAATGTGAGGTTATCCACTTTGGTAGCAAAAACAGGAAGGCAGATTACTATCTAAATGGCGTCAAGTTGGGAAAAGGGGAAGTACAACAGGATCTGGGGGTCCTTGTACATCATTCTCAGATTCAGATTCAGATTCAACTTTAATTGTCATTGTCAGTGTACAGTACAGAGACAACGAAATGCAGTTAGCATCTCCCTGGAAGAGCGACATAGAATATGAGCAATAAATACATCTATTTACATGCATACAGTCATAGTGTTTTCCTGGTGGGAGGAGTGTCCGGGGGGGGGTGATTGGCAATCACCGAGGTACATTGTTGAGTAGTGTGACAGCCGCAGGGAAGAAGCTGTTACTGGACCTGCTGGTCCGGCAACGGAGAGACCTGTAGTGCCTCCCGGATGGTAGGAGGGTAAACAGTCTATGGTTGGGGTGAGAACAGTCCTTGGCGATGCTGAGCGCCCTTCGCAGACAACGCTTGCTTTGGACAGACTCAATGGAGGGGAGTGAAGAACCGGTGATGCGTTGGGCAATTTTCACCACCCTCTGCAGTGCTTTCCGGTCGTAGACAGAGCAGTTGCCATACCATACTGTGATACAGTTGGTAAGGATGCTCTCGATGGTGCAGCGGTAGAAGTTCACCAGAATCTGGGGAGACAGATGAACCTTCTTCAGTCTCCTCAGGAGGAAGAGACGCTGGTGAGCCTTCTTGACCAGAGTTGAGGTATTGTGGGTCCAAGAGAGGTCATCGGAGATGTTGAACCCCAGGAACCTGAAGCTGGAAACACGTTCCACCTCCGTCCCGTTAATGTGGATGGGGGTGTGCGTGCCGCCCCTAGACTTCCTGAAGTCTACAATGAGCTCCTTGGTCTTCTTGGAGTTAAGGGCCAGGTTGTTGTCAGCGCACCATGCTGCTAGGAGCTGAGCCTCCTCCCTATAGGCCGACTCATCTTTGTTGCTGATGAGGCCAATCATCATTGTATAATCTGCATACTTGATGATGGTGTTAGTACCATGTACAGGTGTGCAGTCGTAGGTGAAGAGGGAGTAGAGGAGGGGGCTCAGCACACAGCCCTGTGGAACGTCGGTGTTCAGGGTGAGGGTTGAAGAGGTGTGCTTGTCTAAACTAACAGACTGGGGTCTGTTGGTTAGAAAGTCCAGTATCCAGTTGCAGAGGGAGGGGTCGATGCCCAGGTTACCGAGTTTGGTGATCAGTTTAGAGGGTATAATGGTGTTGAATGCTGAGCTGTAATCGATGAACAGCATTCTTATGTAAGTGTCTCTGTTGTCGAGGTGGGAGAGGGCGGAGTGACGTGCCGTTGAGATGGCATCCTCCGTACTCCTGTTCTTACAGTAGGAAAACTGATCGGGATCCAGTGTGGGGGGTAGGCAGCCTTTGAGGTGTGCCAGGACCAGCCTCTTGAAGCACTTGGTGATGATGGGAGTAAGTGCAACTGGGCGGAAGTCGTTGAGGCTCGCCGCAGTGGAGTGTTTTGGCACTGGCACGATGGAGGTGGTTTTAAGGCACGTGGGCACAACTGCTTGGGCAAGTGACAGGTTGAAGATGTCAGTCCAGACGTCTGTCAGCTGCGCAGCACAGGCCCTGAGGACGCGCCCGGGGATGATGTCAGGGCCAGCAGCCTTACGTGCATTAGTCCTACTCAGTGCCACGTACACGTCGTAGGGGGTGAGTGTGAGGAGCTGGTGATCGGCAGGTAGCACAGCCTTGATGGCTGTCTCTAGATTGTCCCTGTCAAAGCGGCCATAAAAGTGGTTAAGCTCCTCAAGGAAGGAGGCGTCGCTGGATGTGGGGGTGGTGTTGGAGGGTCTATAGTCCGTGATGGCCTGGATGCCTTGCCACATGCGTCGGGGGTCGGAGTTGTTGTTGAAGTGCTCCTCAATCCTGAGCTTATGGCAGTGCTGGCCTTCTTGATGCCCCTCTTCAGGTTAGCCCTGGATGAACTGTAGGCTCGGGCATCGCCTGACCTGAAAGCGGTGTCCCGTGCTTTCAGCAGTAGCCTGACCTCGCTGTTCATCCATGGCTTCTGATTCAGGAATATGGTCACCCGTTTGAGGGAGGTGACACTGTTGATGGCGGAGTTTATAAAGTCCATGTATAGGAATCAATGTCCGTGTGGGAGTCAAGGGTGGCCTGGGCTGCAAATGCCTTCCAGTCAGTGTTTCCAAAACACTGCTGAAGTGTGGAGTCCGCCTCCTCTGACCAGACTTTAACTGTCCTCACAGTGGGTTTAACCCGTCTGATGAGTGGGGAGTACTTTGGGAGCAGGAACAATGAGAGGTGATCAGACTGACCAAGGTGGGGGAGGGGGACAGCTTTGTAAGTTTCAGCCATGTTGGTGTAGACTTTGTCCAGTGTCTTGTCTTTTCTAGTGGCGAAGGAGATATGTTGGTGGAATTTGGGGAGTACAGTCTTCAGGTTGGAGTGATTGATGTCACCCGCAACAATGAAGGCTGCCTCGGGGTTGTGAGTCTGTTGTTTGCTAATGGCAGTATGCAGCTCTTTCATTGCAAGCTTGGCATTAGCATCAGGAGGAATATAGGCTGCAGTCACAACAGTGGAGGTAAACTCTCTGGGCAGATAGAACGGTCTGCATCTAACGAAGAGGAACTCTAGATTAGCTGAGCAGTGACTCTCGATGATGGTGGAGTCCATGCACCATGCTTTATTTACATAAATGCACAGACCCCCACCTCTGGTCTTACCGGAGTCTGTTGTTCTGTCCGCTCGGAGCAAATTATGCCCCGTTAGCTGGATTGCGCTATCAGGAACGTCGGTGTTGAGCCAAGTTTCAGTGAAGATCAGGATGCTGCAGTCTTTGATCCAGTCGTGGGAGGTGATCCTTAGCCGGAGTTCGTCCATTTTGTTTGCCAGTGAGCGCACGTTGGCGAGGAAAAGGCTAGGAATCGCTACCTGTGTGGGGCTAGCTCTAACCTGGCCTTTAACCCACCTCTGTGTCCCCGGCGGTGCTTTCGTACGCGTCGCCGTCTGTTGGTGCTTCCGGTCGGCCGAGCTGGCTTGGTGCGCGCTGGTGTTCTGCCGCTCCGCGGCTCCGCTGGCGTTCTCCAGCCCCGCGGCTCCACTGGCGGTCTCCAGCCCCGCGGCTCTGCTGGCGTTCTGCCTCTATGAAAGTTAGTATGCAGGTACAGCAGGCAGTGAAGAAAGCGAATGGCATGTTGGCCTTTATAACAAGAGGAATCGAATATAGGAGCAAAGAGGTCCTTCTGCAGTTGTACAGAGCCCTAATAAGACCACACCTGGAGTATTGTGTGCAGTTTTGGTCCCCTAATTTGAGGAAGGACATTCTTGCTATTGAGGGAGTGCAGCGTAGATTTACAAGGTTAATTCCCGGGATGGCGGGACTGTCATATACTGAGAGAATGTAGCAGCTGGGCTTGTACACTCTGGAGTGTAGAAGGATGAGAGGATATCTCATTGAGACATATAAGATTGCTAAGGGTTTGGACACGCTAGAGGCAGGAAACATGTTCCCGATGTTGGGGGAGTCCAGAACCAGGGGCCACAGTTTAAGAATAAGGAACAAGCTATTTAGAACGAAGACGAGGAAACACTTTTTCTCACAGAGAGTGGTGAGTGTGTGGAATTCTCTGCCTCAGAGGGCGGTGGAGGCAGGTTCTCTGGATGCTTTCAAGAGAGAGCTAGACAGGGCTCTTAAAAATAGCGGAGTCAGAGGATATTGGGAGAAGGCAGGAACGGGGTACTGATTGGGGATGATCAGCCATGATCACATTGAATGGCGGTGCTGGCTTGATAGGCCGAATGGCCTACTCCTGCACCTATTGTCTGTTGTCTATTGAGGCCTGAGGCAGGAATTCAACCCATAACATCAACAATTCTTCCTCCACATACCCACAGATGCTGCTCGACCTGCCGAGTTCCTCAAGCAAATTGTTTGTTACTCCAGGTGCCAGCAGCTACAGTGTGATTTAAATCAATTTTCTTTAAATTCACTCATCATTCCATGATCTTTCCTTGGCATTTCACGTACCTCGGATGCCCTTGCTTGTGGTCAAAATGAACAGGCTCGTTCATTCCTATTTCTTTCAATGTGTGAAGAATAGGAAATTTAATTTCCAATGTGTCCCTATCATTTATATATTTTTGGTCACATTTTGCTCAGGTAACATTACTGTACATCAAACAAGTTAGTGTGCATTCCGTCATACTTCACCGCCACTTAATTTTAGGTTTATGATTGTCAAATGTTCCAAGGTACAGTGGAAAGCATGTTATCCAAACAGATCAGATCAGATATCTTCAGTCCGCAGTCATTTCATGTTTAGCAAATTCCAAGTTGTGGATGATCACAATATCCTTCAATGAAAATATCAAATCCACCTTACTCTGCCGTAAATCCTGTATCCTTGCTTTCAGTGTTTTTGTGCATTTCAGTAGTCTGAAGAAACATAGAAACATAGAAAATAGGTGCAAGAGTAGGCCATTCGGCCCTTCGAGCCTGCACCGCCATTTGATATGATCATGGCTGATCATCCAACTCAGTATCCTGTACCTGCCTTCTCTCCATACCCCCTGATCCCTTTAGCCACAAGGGCCACATCTAACTCCCTCTTAAATATAGCCAATGAACTGGCCTCAACTACCTTCTGTGGCAGAGAATTCCACAGAAGATAGTACACATTCTAAATGGCAAACACTCCATTGGTCTCTCCCATCATTTCCAATACTTTCTGTCTAAATACACACTACAAAACATCTGGCTCAACCAACTCTCTGTGCCGGACTAAGGCCTGTATTTCATCCCTGTATTATGATATCCATTAGTCCGTTTCCAATATGACTAAAATTCACAATTGACACACTGTTCCATGGGGTTCATTCACCCTTCCGGTGGCACTGCGAGTCGGTTGCCTCGCCTGCAGCGGGTTCGTTGTTTCGACTATTTTTGTTTTTTTTTATTATGTGCAAAAGTATGTTTTATTGATTCTCTGTATGTTTTGCATGGGGGGTAGTGTTGGGGAGGGGGGGGGGGTGGGGATAGGGGGAAACAATTTTCGGGCACCTACCTCAACGGTCCCGACCAGAGGATTTGAACATCGGGCCGTCCGTAGCGGCGACTACGGAGGGTCAGGGCCCCGACCACGGGTGGACAACGGATGAGGAGGACTGTCTGAACTGTATTGCCTTCCGCCACAGTGAAGAATGCTCTGGTAGATGTCTGTGTTGAATTATGTTGTGTACTGCATGGCTCTCACTTAACTTTTTTCCCTGTTGCCAGCCGGGCAACCTAGGCAGCTTTTTAGGTTGCCAAATGACAGTTTAGGTGTTCATTTATGACGGCTTGCATGACACGTGCGATAATTTGCTCGGACAAAGTGCGTCGTTATGAGTCAGAATTATGGTCAATGAAGCATTCACATATTATTTCTGCTTCAAATAAAGTCACAAACTAAACATATTCACCAATCAAGACATGATATATACCACAATAACATGCAGCAAAATGACATTGCAGTATCTCATTTCCTTTCACACATTGCAATGAATGCAATTTTTATTATATCTTTCCACTTCCTTAAAAAAATTCTGGTTGGATAATTCAGGGTATGATCAACCTCAGTGAGACCAAGTGCAGGCTTGGCGATCGCTTCGCACAACACCTACACTCAGTTCGCAATAACCAACCTGATCTCCCGGTGGCTCAGCACTTCAACTCCCCCTCCCATTCCGAATCCGACTTCTCTGTCCTGGGCCTCCTTCATGGCCAGAGTGAAGCCCACCGTATATTGGAGGAGCAGCACCTCATATTTTGCTTGGGCAGTTTACACCCCAGCAGTATGAATATTGACCTCCAATTTCAGGTAGTTCCTGCTTTCTCTTCCGCTTCCCAGCTCTCCCTCAGCCCACTGTCTCCGCCTCATTGTTTCTTCTTCCCACCCCCTGCACCCTCAAATCAGTTTGAAGAAGGGTCTCGACCCAAAACGTCGCCTATTTTCTTTGCTCCATAGATGCTGCCTCACCCGCTGAGTTTCTCCAGCATTTTTGTCTCCCCATTCACACAAGTTCTGTTATCCCACTTTCCTCACCCACTCCCTACACATTAGGGGCAATTTTACAGAGACAAGTTAACCTACAAAGTAAATGCATCTTTGGGATGTGGGAGGAAACCTAGAAGAATTTGCAGGGAGAATGTGCAAATTCAACACACAGTGCCCGAGGACAGGATCAAACACAGATCCCTGGCGTGTGAGGCAGCAAGTCCACCAGCTGTGCCACTATATTTTATTTTCCAACACACAAAAAATTGATAACTTTATTTACTAAAAAAAAAGAAACTATCCATTTTCAGTCTTAAATCTCTAAGTCATGCTATAGACTATAGACTATAGACTATATGCTATATACAGCTATATATATATATATGCTATATATATATGCTATGCTGTATATGCTATATACAGTCCCCCTTTACAGCTACTGTAGGTTTTAATTCAGTTCAAGACTATGGGACAGTGCATTGGCCATAAAGTTGCTGCCTGAAATTGCCAGAGACCCGGAATTGATCCTGAATATGGGTGCTGTCTGTAGGGAGTTTGCTCCTTTTCCCTTTGATCGCTTGGGTTTTCTCCAGGTGCCCTTGTTCCCTTCCACATTCCAAAGGTGTGCAGGAACCTTTTTCAGGCCCAACCCAAAACGTAATATTTTCCTTTTGACCAGAGATTCTGTCTGACCTGTTGAGTTACTCCAGCTTTTTGTGTCTATCTTCAGTTTAAACCAGCATCAGCAGTTCCTTCCTACACACACGATACTATACGATAGAACTTTATTAATCCAAGGAGGGAAATTGTGTGTGTGTGTGTATAGTTATATATTCATATATAAATATACACTGTTTTGTTTTCTCGTTTATAACATTGTTTACAGAGTACTATGTTTACATATTCTGTTGTGCTGCTGCAAGTAAGGATTTCATTGTTCTAACTGGGACGTGAGAGAATAAAACACTCTTGACTCTTGGCTGACATCGCTAATGTGTAGGATAGAACTAGTGTACGGGTGATCGGTGGTCAGCATGGATTCGGTGGGCCGAAGAGCCTGTTTCCACGCTGTATGTTTAAATTAAACTAAAACACTAAAACCAGAGGAAATCTAAAGAAAGGTCTCTACCCGAAACGTCACCCAATTTCTTCTATCCAGAGATGCTGCCTGCTCCATGGAGTTCCCCCGCACAATTAAAGCATGGAATAGTCTTCACCCTCCTATAGGTACCCAACCAGAAGCAATTAAATTTAAGGTAGCTCTTTTTTTCCCCAAGAACCCTTTTTTGTTTAAGTCCAAGTCAAGAGTCAAGAGAGTTTTATTTTCATGTGTCCCAGATAAGACAATGAAATTCTTGCTTGCTGCAGCACAACAGAATATGTAAACATAATACAGAACAGGAGATAAAAGTTCACTGTGTTCATAGACCATATATAAACAGATAAAATGCAATAGGCTGTTACTTTTCCGAGTTTGGTGGTGGTGTATAAATTCTGTTCAGATTCCATTTCGAATATTTTTGGGGGACCAGGAAACCAAGAAGCAAGAGTTACTCCAGGGAGTTACTCCAGCTCCAGCGAATGAGTCTGCGTTGGTTTTCAGCGGTCGCGGTGAGTGGACAACAATGGCAGCCAGATCCCCCACCATGCAAAGGGAGGGAGAAAGTGGCCGAGGCCGACCAGTTGCAGTGGCAGTGCTCATGTGCAGGGCAGCACATGCGCACAACCACGGCCGATGATGTGCTGGCCAAAGATCCTCGCAAAAGGATCTTTGGTGCTGGCCGTGGTTGTGCGCATGTGCGAGGCGGCCGGCCGTGCCAGCGGACGAGGAGTGGGTGGAGACCCGAGTCACGGACAGCGGGCGGAGACCCGAGACATGGACACGAATAGCGGGCGGAGGGAGAGTGAGAGAGAGAGAGAGATAGAGAGGGGGCCCGCTCAGAATTTAACGATAGGTGTCCAAGGTGCTTGCCAAGCAGGGCAAAATGGCATGGCGTTTACGTTGCCCGTCGGGGCTGTGGGTTGCCATTGGCAACCGGGCAACCGCTAATTTCGAGTCCTGGATCCTTTTTTAATTGTAACGCTGCATGGTAAATTCATTTCACTGCACCTTATGGTGCATGTGACAAATAAATTTGAACTTGACCTTGAACATCCCTACATCGAAGCCCAGGTCCTCCAATCTGAACAAGTCTGCACCATTCCGCCTGGCCCCAATCTACAGCGCTATCAACAATATGGCCTGCATCAATATATAGATAACCTTTGATGATAAATCATTCGGCTTGTTATTTCTCAAATTGAAAGTATACATTTTGCACCGTGCTATTGGTGTTCTCTTAAAAAGCTCAGTCTCAATCACGGCACTATGACGCAACTTTGCAGTATTCTAAATTTAAAAGCATTGTGAACTGAAAGCTTTATGGGCCTGTCCCACTTAGGCGACTGCAGGAGAATATGCAGTCGCCACATGTTGCCACATGTTGGCGGGTAGTTGCCGGGAAGGTGCCTTCATGGTCGCGAGGAGTACCCGCATTCTGGGAACTAGTCACGGACTCATTAAGTTCGCTGCAAATTTTTCAACATGTTGAAAAATTAGCGCCGACTAGAATGAAGCCGCCATGGAGAGTAGAGAGAATTCTCATGCCATAGGTGGGTCGCCAGGAGGTCGAAGGTTGTCAGCGGTTCTGACCGGGGAATTCCATTGGCTCATTGGGGGAAAAAGGTAAGCAGTAGTTTTCAGAACAAAGGATAACCGACTGGTAATGTTAAATGTCCACTGAGCTTCACAGCCATGTATCTCTGGCTTATTAAAAGTTGGCTCCACTCCTTCTGCCCCTCTCTCTTTTAAAGGACTTACTGTACACTGTGCTTTAGCCGTCTTTTTACAGCGCCAACCTTCCTGTTCATCACAGTGTGTGTCTGTTTCATCTTGGCTTTGCACCATGTGAATTTTTTAGACAGCGCTCCCCCACCTGGCCCTTTCCCCCCCCCCCCCCCCCCCCTCCTGCATAAAGGGCTGGTGAAGGATGGTAGGGTGTGTGTGTGTGTGTGTGTGTGTTCCACTCTGACAGTTGCCGTTCCAGTTGCCGGTTTTTCAGGCGACTGCCGGCAACTTCACAGTCGCCAGCAGTCCGCTGAAAAATTACCTAAGTGGGACAGGCCCACATTGCACATTGCTTCTCCACATTGCAGCGACATAAAGTAAAGCTTCTTTATTATTATCAAGTAAATAACCAAGTTGGTGCTGAGTTATTCAATCTCACTTCCTGCAATGCAGCTCATAAGGTCACAAGGAATAGGAGTAGAATTAGGCCATTCGGCCCATCAAGTCTACTCCGCCATTCAATCATGGCTGATCTATCTCTCCCTCCTAACCCCATTCTCCTGCTTTCTACCCATAACCTCCGATACCTACAATAATCAAGAATCTATCTATCTCTGCCTTAAAAATAGACACTGACTTGGCCTCCACAGCCTTCTGTGGCAAAGAATTCCAAAGATTCACCACCCTCTGACTAAAGAAATTTCTCCTCATCTCCGTCCTAAAAGAACGTCCTTTTATTCTGAGTCCTAGACTCTCCCACAAGTGGAAACATTCTCTTCACATCCACTCTATCCAAACCTTTCACTGGTCCGTATGTTTCAATTATGTCCCCCCTCATTCTTCTAAACTCCAGCGAGTACAGGCTCAGTGCTGACAAACGCTCATCACATGTTAACCTACTAATTCCTGGGATCTTTCTTGTAAACCTCCTCTGGACCCTCTCCAGAGCCAGCACATCCTTCTTCAGATATGGTGCGCAAAATTGCTCACAATATTCCAAATGCCGCCTTACCAGCGCCTTATAGAGCCTCCATGGATCGTCACCTTGTCGTGGTGGAGAAGCTTGTGTGGTCCTGAGATCCTGAGAGCGATGCCGTCTGGAGCTATGCTCCTGGTAAGGCCACCCATGGCGGTAAGGTTGAGGGGGAGGTCTCTGACAAAGAGCAATCCAATCAAAACCTCAACGGTGGAATAGGCGGAGGATGATGGCTGACTTTAGTGGAGTGTCACAACGGCTGGGTAGGGGGATGAAGGCTGCAGCAGAAAAGGATCACCGGTCATCTTGGACTCCATGCCACTGGATCCTGGCCAAGATCCTGACCCAGATCATCATCAGCCGACTTAATTGGACGGTACAGCAAACAATCAAGTCTGGTCGTACTTGTGACTTTTTCATGGATGTCATTTATGTAAAGCAAAAACAGATGTGGGCCAAGTACTGTGCCCTGAGGTGTACCATTCAACACTGGACGCCAATCGGAGCTCTTTCCGTTCACACATACACGCTGAAGTAGTTTTGTCAGGATACTGGAAATCCATCGTTTTGTGTTGGAACGAATACCATAGAAGTCAAGCTTCTGAAGCAGTCTCTGGTGTTGGATGACATCAAATGCTTTAGAAAAGTCTAGCACTATTAAATCCGTGATGACGTTGCTATCAAAGTGTTTGGCCAGGTCATTTGTCGTCAGGATAAGCTGAGACTCACATGATCCATGCCTCCTAAATGCATGTTGGTTGTCAGCAAGGATGCTATGTTTGCTCAAGTGTCTCATCATGACTGACCATAGCAGCCATTCCCATGCATCTATCTGCACTTGAACTCACGCTGGTGCCAACCAGCTATACTGTTTGGCCAGGAAACAGATACCAAATAAAGAATTAAGCCCCAACATCTAAAGGGGCTGAGCCTAGGCTTTTGAGTTGGTAATCAACAATTGGATCTTAAAGTTCAAATCGGTCCAATGTTTTATTTTAAAAAAAATTATAGTTGTCAGATGTGTACATTCCATTCGAGAAACAACATCTAAAAATACATTTACTGACAGAAGATTATAAAACACAGACAAAGAAGCAAATAGGATTTGAAAATCATAATAACATTTCAAAATTAAGTGATCGGCATTTAAAATTTCATAGTATTGACGAGTTCTTAAACCAAAAAAGTGTCACAAAGCAAATGTACACATTGGTAGACAATCACAGTGCAACAGAAGGTCCACTTGCCACAGGGCAAGATGGATAACGTCAGTTTTTCACCCCTCTGAGATAAGAAGCTCTACTTCCATGGAGTGCCACATCTAGCAACTCAGCCAAGCACTGACAAACCTCATTACACATGTGGCTGGTGAATTTGAGCATAAGGCAGCCCTAGGGTCAAACCCTGTGAACCTAGGGATGTGAAGTAAACATTATAACCTTTTCACTAGCAAGCCACAAGCAAACGTACAACTTTCTGAATATATAGGTTGTCAATGGATCTTCAGAATGGATTCCTTAATGATCAGCTAAATAAAAGCTATCGTATTAATGGCACAAAATATAAAATAAGCCTCATCTTTATTTGACATGTTCTTGGCATCAAAGATCCCTTCAAACCAAATGGAACTGTCTTTGCTTCTTAGCCTAAAGAATCAAGAGAAATTGTTTGTCAAATCAATGTCTACAGGGGGTGTTCCAAAGACATACTTCTGAACATGAGTGGAGTTACATGACTGCCAGGCAACCAATCCTGTGATGGACACGACATACAAAGGCAAAGCTGAGATCAAAGCAGTCACCCATTTATTTTCACTATTAACTATTCGAATACCAGTTGTCAATTGTCTTTCATAGCTTTTAGTTAGAATGGCTACTGCTTAAAAACAAAAGATTATGACATACAAAGTAAAGTATCATTTATTGTCATTCAGACCTTCCGGTCTGAACGACATTTTGTGCCTTGCAGTCATACATATAATAAAATAACAAAAACACACAATAAACACAAATTTAACATCCACCACAGTGAGTTCACCAGGCACCTCCTCACTGTGATGGAAGGCAAAAGTCTTAAGTCTTTGTCTCTTCCCTCCTTGTTCTCCCTCTGCGCTGAGGCAATCCAGGCTTCAGATGTTGTGACCCGGCCGGGTGATGGTAAGTAAGTCAGTCCCGCGGCTGGATCCGAGCTCCTCGAACGGGCCGGTTCAAACTCCGCGGCCGGGGGTGGACGAAGCTGCCGAAGCTGTCACCCTCCAGTCCAGCGGACGAAGCTGGTGTTGCGGGAGCTCTGGAAAAACAGGTCACCAACCTGTGACCTGCGAGCTCCCAACGATGTCGTCCACTAGCCTGCGGCCGAGCCTCCGAAGTCGGGTCGCCGCCGCCGGAACGCTGCCCTAGCCCCAAAGTCGGGCCGCCTCCGGAACGCCGCCACAACCCCGGTCAGGCCACCACCACCGCAGCCCCGAAGTTGGCCAGCCTCGTGCTGGTAAGTCCTGGCTGGCCCTGCCTCCGGAGCCTCGAGGTCGGTCCCAGTTGGAGGCCACCAGCTCCGCCATTAGGCCTCAGCGCAGATGGAGACGGAGACGGGGGATACGACAAGAAAAGGTTGCATTCCCCCGAAGGAAGAGACTAAAGCAAGTTTCTCCCCCCCCCCCCCCCCTACACATACACAACCTAATAACTAAAATTAACTAACTAAAACAGGACAAGAAAACAACAAAAAAAGAAAAAACAGATGGACTGCAGGCGAGCCGCAGCTGCTAAGGCAGCGCCGCCACTTCCGGTATGTCAAATAATGACTAGCAAAGTCGCTCTAATCACAACGAAAAGGATAACTGTGAGATCACAACTCCCATTGACATTCTTGATGAATTAACATACAACAGGAATGGTGCCCATTCAATGGCAGATAGACAACACAGGGGTACATGGATAGGTTCCAAAACGTATGTGTGAATGGCTCAACAAATGAAACAGGGAAGTGGGGGAGGAGAGGGGGGGAAGGGAATAGTTAGTGGGTTGAGGAAAATAGTCTCTGGGAATCTATAAGGTTGGAGCAATTCCACATCTCGCTCACAAGGAATGTTGAAATAAGCAATTTATTTTCAGAATCAGTTCTTTTGTTCTTGAGAAGAGACTGTGCTGGAGTAACTCAGCGGGTCAGGCAACATTTCAGGTCAGGACCCTTCCTCAGACTCATTATGAGGGTTGAGGGTGTGTTTGGGGGGGGGGGGGGAGGAGGAGAGAAATCTGGAAGAAAGGAGGCAGGACAAAGCCAGGCAGGATATAGGCTGACACAGGCTGGGAGGGTAATTTGATAGGCAGATGGTTGGACAAAGGAGAGAGATGAAAAGACAGAAGGACAGAAGGTGTGAGACAAAAGGATGGAAGAGTTGCAAATTGTGAAGCTAGAGGAAGGAAAATAGGTGGTCGGGAAGGGGAGAAATAGGTGTGAGTCCAGACAGGGGGGAGGGTGGAGGATTAAGTAAAGTGGCGCTATATATGGGTGAAGAAAGGAGAGGAGTGGTGGTTATGTAGTGACCTAAAATTGGAGAGTTCAATGTCCATATCATTGGGCTGTAAACTACCCAAGTTGAATATGAGGTGGCAATGAGGAGACCCAGGACAGCAAGGTCAGTATGGGAATGGGAAGAGGAGTTAAAATGGATAGCAACCAAGTGATCCTGCAGGCCTTGACATACTGAGCATGTGTTCGGCGAAATGGTCGCCAAGTCTACGCTTGCTTTCACTGATGTCCAGGATCCACATCGGGATCCGTGGATGCAGTAGATGTGGTTAGATGAGAGGTAAACCTCTGTCTCACCTGAAAGTATTGCTGGGTTCTTTTGTCCTTCCTTTTGATGTATTTTTCAATCCTTGGGAAATCTGCACAGCAGTCAATTATAATTTGGGTTCCCAGTTATTGCATGGGTGTATGGTTTGGGTCAATTCACTGCTGAATGCTTCAAAATGTACCCTTGCAACATCCGTCAAGAGACAGAAAGACATTGGGTGCAAATATAATGTTGCACTCCTTGCAGTAAACCTTTTCAATCGTCTTCCATGCCTTAAACCGCATTAATAACGAAAATCTTAACAACATTAACATAATCTACAAAAATCCTTAAAATCGTTGAATCTAAGAACAGTTTGAGGAATGAGTACAAAAATAAAAAGAGAAATCCATACGCAAAAAACAACTGGTAATGTTTTTCCTGTCTCTAATCCACTTATGGAACACGACTACTTGATGCAGGTAAAAATTGCCTTGGATTTAAATAATTTGCAAAATGAATTTTTTCTCAACTATTTTCAGTTAGGAATACAAAGAGAGATAAAAATTCCATAAGGGTTCTCTTGATCGTTATATATATATCTATATAACTAAAAGTCTCATCTTGACCACTCCCTGTCTGCGCTGTATATTGATTTTAGAAAAAACTATATCGCTGTGATTTTTGGCCATCTTACTCACAGTCCTCCTCCGTTGAGGCAGCCCCGAGGATTTTTTCGATCGATGAAAAATAAAAAAGGTATGAGTGTTTAAAAAATCTTGAGATCAGCTGATTGGTCCCCTCGTCTGTCAATCACCACGATGAAGGTAACGCCCCTTCTGGGGGGGGCAGGACTATAAAACCCCGGATGCCAGGACATGAGTCAGTCACTCTGTAAGATTGTGAGGGAGAGTCCACAACTGTGATTCTAAGCTGTGAATCAACTGAACTGTGAGTCTGCAATGTACTTGCAATAAATGATTTGTTGGCCCTTAATGACAATGCAATGAGTTGTTTGGCAATTTGATGGCCTGCATTCTGCCTGAAATGCTATGAAATTGAATTTGGTGGCCTGCACTCTGCCTGAAATGCTATGAAATTTAGTTTGGTGGCCTGCACTCTGCCTGAAATGCTATGAAATTTAGTTTGGTGGCCTGCACTCTGCCTGAAATGCTATGAAATTGAGTTTGGCGGCCTGCACTCTGCCTGAAATGCTATAAAATTGAATTTGGTAGCCTGCACTGCCTTGAATGCTATGAAATTTAGTTTGGTGGCCTGCACTCTGCCTGAAATGCTATGAAATTTAGTTTGGTGGCCTGCACTCTGCCTGAAATGATATGAAATTGAGTTTGGCGGCCTGCAATCTGCTTGAAATGCTTTCAAAATGAGTTTGGCGGCCTGCACTCTGCCTGAAATCATATGAAATTGAGTTTGGTGGCCTGCACTCTGCCTGAAATGCTATGAAATTTAGTTTGGTGGCCTGCACTCTGCCTGAAATGCTATGAAATTTAGTTTGGTGGCCTGCACTCTGCCTGAAATGCTATGAAATTGAGTTTGGCGGCCTGCACTCTGCCTGAAATGCTATAAAATTGAATTTGGTAGCCTGCACTGCCTTGAATGCTATGAAATTTAGTTTGGTGGCCTGCACTCTGCCTGAAATGCTATGAAATTTAGTTTGGTGGCCTGCACTCTGCCTGAAATGATATGAAATTGAGTTTGGCGGCCTGCAATCTGCCTGAAATGCTTTCAAAATGAGTTTGGCGGCCTGCACTCTGCCTGAAATCGTGTGAAATTGAGTTTGGCAGCCTGCACTCTGCCTGAAATCGTATGAAATTGAGTTTGGCGGGCTCCACTCTGCCTGAAATGCTATGAAATTGAGTTCGGCGGCCTCCATTCTGCCTGAAATGCTATGAAATTGAGTTTGGTGGCCTGCACTCTGCCTGAAATGCTATGAAATTGAGTTTGATGGACTGCACTCTACCTGAAATGCTATGAAATTGAATATGGTTGCCTGCACTCTGCTTGAAATGCTATGAAATTGAATTTGGTGGCCTGCACTCTGCTTGAAATGCTATGAAATTGAATTTGGTGGCCTGCACTCTGCTTGAAATGGAATTTCAAGGAATAGCCGTGAGTGAACTGCCAGCCTACCAGCCCTGAGTGACTGAGGTGCCAGCCCACCAGCCCTGAGTGACTGAGCTACCAGCCCACCAGGCCTGAGTGACTGAGCTGCCAGCCCACCAGGCCTGAGTGACTGAGCTGCCAGCGCAAGAATCCATTCAGCCCACTATGTCCATACTAGCCCTCTGGAAACCAGTCCCTTCGGCCCACACACCCATACTAGCGCTCCAGAAAGCCCCCCCCCCCCCACTGGCCACTGGGGAACCAGCCCTCCCGTGTGAACATGGGACCCAACGATTCCCACTTAGTCTAGTGTGTGTATATATATATATATATATTTCAAGGAATAGATAGATAGATAGATAGATAGATAGATAGATAGATAGATAGATAGATAGATAGATAGATAGATAGATAGATAGATAGATAGATAGATAGATAGATAGATAGATAGATAGAAACAGCCATGGAATCATGCATTTACATGGAGAATTTTCTTCAATGGTCTTATGGACATTCTCTATGGAATTATTTCAACTTCCCTAACAGCAACTGAATCACCCATATTGTAAGGGGCCTGGACAGGGTGGAATTTATTAAATGTGTCCAAAAAAGCATCCTTAATCAATATGTAGAGGGACCTACTCGTGGATGCAACTCCTCATAGGGAACAAGGTTGGGCAAGTGACTGAAGTATCAGTGGGGGAATACTTTGGGAATGGTAACCATTGTTCTATTAGTTTTAATGTAGTTATGGCCCACAAGTTAAGGCCCTAATGTGGGGCAAGGTCGATTCTGGAGCATTAGTCAGGAACTTGCAGACGCATTTGGGAGAGGTTGTTTTCCGGTAAGTGAATGGCTGGCAAGTGGAGGCCATCAAAAGTGAAATGGCAGAAAAACAAGGGCAGCACGTACCAGTTAGGGTGATGTTTAGGGTTCAGAGGAGATTGACTAAGATGTTAGGGATTGCGGGCTTGAGTTATAGGGTGTAGTGGAGTCGGAAAACAAGTCGGAAAAACCTTGGATGTATGTTACTGTTTTATATCTACAATAAAGAAAATATTCATCAAAAGACTGTGTGTTGAAGCTTTATGAATGGAGAAGCTCTGAAGGTCTCTGAGGCAGCTTGCATGCGTACCGAAGATATTCCCCTTATCCATTCTCATCCAATTAGCGGCTAGGGTGCTAATTACCTGAAAGATATGAAAAATCTGCCGCTACATAGGGAGAGATTGGATTAGTTTCGAGTACAGGGGGTAATCTTACTGAGGTGCACAAGTTCATCAACGGCATGGATAAAGGGAATAGTCACAGTCTTTTTCCCTGGTTAGAGGATCCTAAAATTAGGGAGCATAGGCTTAAGGTGGGAGGGCAGATAATTAAGAGGGACCTCAGGGCAGCCTATTCACTCAGAGGGTAGTGTATATCTGAAATGAGCTGCCAAAGGAAACTATAAAAAGTGGATACAATTACGACATTTAAAATACATTTGGACAGATATATGACAGGAAGGATTTAGAAGACTATGGGACAAATGCAAGCAAAGGGACTAGCCGCAAATGCCAACTTGGTCGGCATGGACAAGGTGGACCAAAGGTCCTGTTTCCATGCTGTTTAGCTCTATGGCACTATGAGGTTTATCAGCAAATGCCACTAAAATGTTGTTCTTAGAGCAATTCGTTTTCAGAAAAATTCTTCCACCATGTTGAATAAGAAAAGCAGAAATCATCAAAGATCTTTTCTAAGTTAAATCAATGTAGGTGTTGATTTCTTCTGTGCAACGTGCAGTAAATTATAAAAGTTCTATGAGTGGGTATACAATTTCATTTCGCGCCATGAGAATCTTGCTCTGATTTATTTTATCAGATATGTTGTTTTCAATGGTATCAACTCTTTAGATGATCATTAAGATTTGCAAGTTTCAAATAAACACCTCTACAGGATTTAACATGGTTACTTTTTTGATCACTTAGAACATATACTTCCAAAAACTAAGTACGTGCTTATATTTAAATGCGAACTGCTTTCAGTTTTAAAAATGTTCTTTAAATGTAATAATTAAGTTTCAAAACAATTACAGAATTTAAAAAATTAAATATCATAGACATTTAAAATCAATGAACATATTACCAAGTTTAAGTAATCAAACCGGTTACATTCTGACACTTTTAACAGTTCTGCTTCAGAATGCAAGATTTGAAGTTTTATGATAAACAGGATGAAGATTTGGAACTGACATCCACCCTGCATGTTCTTGAGAGATTATATATTGAAAAAAGAATATCAGTTTTCTTTCCGAATCAACAATAAATGACACAATAAAGTATGCTCACAACCTATATGTTTGGGGAGAAACACCTCTCCTTGTTTCTAATTTGCATCAGGTACCACGAGCAATGATCTGCATTATAACATTAGTGCAAAGTAACAGAATTTCAAAAGTGAAATATATTGAAAAATAAAGCAAAGTAAAATTCAACTCAAAGACAAAGAAGGTACAACGCTCGATGTTTTTGCACAACACATGCAAAGGCAGAGTGGAAAAGCTGCAGAACAGAAAATTAGGAATAAAGGCAGACAGCCACAGCGCAGTCAGCACGGGGGGAAATACACGCACTTGACAAGCGGTGAAAAAGGACCAACAAAATGTAATGCATGGAATTGACTAAAGTGGTTTTCATTAGATGGGACAGATTGCTACATGTCTGACTGACTTTATCTGTTTGACTATCCATTGAGGGACTGAGCAATGAGCAGCTTTTAGGTTTGCGGGCCCCAAACAGCCCAAAATTCATGCAAATAAAAAGCTTTTCACTAACACAGACCGAACAATTGAATGAAAGCTTTATTTATTGGTGCTAAATATCTTGCTCAGTTTTCAACCATACGGTCCATTTCACTCTATTAGCCCTCCACAATAGTTGCAAGGCTGGACAATCTGTCTTGTGTCTGTATTGAGTAAAGCTCCAACTGACCAGCATCAATTAAAGAACAAAAAAACACACAAAAAAACTGAAACTCATTAAAATAAATTTTTAATGGAAAGACTTCACAATTGCAATTGAATTGATGTGCTTTCTTTTCTGCTGGTGAAAAGTGCATAATTGAGCTATACATTCATTTGCTTTTGCCTTGTGCCTTTCTGTGAATTTTAACTTTTGGTTCCTCCCAACAGTCCTTCAAACAATTCAAAAAGAACCTTAAAAGAAATGATGCATTTTTATTGAGCAGAAGGATCAGTCCATTACTCCAACTTAAAAATGCAGCTCTTTGATTTTGTTGGCCACCAGATGTTCTTGCTCAAATCTACTTGCTTGAACTGTGATCGCATGAAGTGATTTGTACATACAATAGTGGCCAGGTGTCAACGTATATACCACTGGATACTCCATCAATTTAAGTTACAATGATTTGTGTGTGCTTTGCCAATGTAATCTGAGGTATTAATACTTATCTAGTCATTTGCTTCAGGGCAACAACATTTTTGATAAAGATTGATGACAATATTGGCCCAAGGGATATTTTAAAATATTTTTATGAAATAATCATGCAAAACTAGTTAACATAAGTACCATTTTTATGTGATCTACTCTCAGTCACTTGCACAACCAAAGAAAAACAGGAATTATCCACAATTGTTTTGACAAAATCATTTTATTTGTTTGCCAACATGGGACTAAGAGTTTAATGATGCCATAGTATGGTATAAAATCTTCAATCTTATCTCTCCCTGAACAGAGACTGTTTGTCACATGCAAATCGATGGTGCTGTTAAACTAAGAGATACATTTCTCAAAAGTATTTCACTTCTGAACGTTCACCCTGGCAGGTGGCCAATGTCCCCTCTGAAAGTGCATAACCCAATGATGCATTACAAAAGTACTTCACGGTGCTTAATCATACTTCAAAGTTGCAAATGTTTATGTGAAAACTCTGCTGGGGTGAAATATGGGTGAAAATTGAAACAAATACAGAGTCTCTTCAGGTAAAATAGCAGACAAAAGGAGATGAAATGTGTTCACAATTTAAAGCCACAAAGGAACATTTTAAATAGAAAGCTGCCTCAAAATTAAGGAGTCGGGCAAACTGCTGAAGTTTATACTTCAACAAAATTAAGTGAATGGTAAAGTAGAAAATATTACTCTGCTACTCAGAGGGCTGTAATATTATTTGTAGCAAAATGAAAGACTGCAATTTGAGTTAAAAAAAGTATGTGAAAGATGTGTTTCGGTCAAAAAACAAGGTAAACCTGAATAATCAATGAGCAAGTATGATAAAATGAAGACAGAGTTCTGAACCACATTTCAAATGAAACATGAGCCATGAGAAACAGCAATCCAACCAGCCACATGTTTAGACATGAATCCTGACTATTTGACTAACAAGCATTAATACTAAACACAGGATGATATGAGACAACAAATCTATTCCTGAACTACAAAAAAAAAAGCATGAACAATCTGTCATTCAACAGAGATATACTATTGATGCTCCTGCCAAGAATAGCAAAAATGATTTTAACAACAAAACTTTTGTTTTCTTATGTGTGTGGACAATTACAACAGACCCAGCATCCATTTCCCATCCAAGTTCAAGTTCAAGTTCAAGTTCAAGTTCAAATTTATTTGGTCACATACACCTATTAGGTGTAGTGAAATTCTTTTTGCCATGCAGCACATAAAAAAAGAATACAACATGACAGTAATAGATAGTTTCAACATCAAAACATCCCCCACAATGGTTCCCATTGTGGGGAAAGGCACAAAGTCCAGTCCCATCCCCATGTCCACCCATAGTCGGGCCTCCTTACTCGGAGCCGACAGGGCCGCGCCGAATGGAGCTCAACTGGCGATCTCATCAAGAGATCCCAGGTTCCCGATGGAAAGTTCAGCGCCGCCGCCCGCAGCCGCTCCACAGACCCGCAGCTCCGCAACGGACCCAGCTCCAGTTACCGGAGTTTCAGCGAAGTCACCGCAAGCCCCGCAATGGCGCTCCACGCTGCACCGCCGTCCTCCGACCTGCAGCTCCGCCGCCGCGGATGCCGAGCCGGTACCGCCGCCGCTGCTGAGCCGGTGCCGGTGCCGCCGCTGCTGAGCCGGTGCCGCCGGTGCTGCCGCTGCCGCTGAGCCGGTGCCGCCGCCGCCGCTGCTGAGTTGGTGCCGCCGCCGCTGAGCCGGTGCCGCCGCCGATGCCGAAGCTCCAGGCGGTCCCCTCAGGAGACGCCGCTCCAGGCCCGCTGGTAGGCCACGGGGACGGGTCGAAGCTGCAGCCCGGAGAAAAGCTGCATCTCCGACCAGGTAGGGACCCTGAAAATTAGTTTCCCCCTCCCCCCCCCCCCCCTCTCCCACAGATAAAAAAGCTAGAACTCCTCAAAACAAAACACTAAACTAACTAAAAATAAGAAAAAGAGTTCTTATTTCCATACAGTTCTTCAAAACATTGTGGTGAGTTGCCTTCTTGAATGGCTGCACTTTTTATGGAAAATACTCCCAAAGTGCCTTCAGGTAAGGATGACAAGAAATGGCAAGAAAGCCCAACATTTCCAAGCAGAGATGGTGTGCAAATTGGAGAGGAGCTTGCAAACAGAAATATTCCCATTTGCCTGCTGCTTTGCTCCTTCAAGAGAGTGTAGGCTGTAGGTTTGTGAGGTGCTGTGAGGAGTACAGAGAGCACACTGCAGCCAGAACTGCCAGTAGTTTAGGCAACAATTGCCTTGGGTGGTGTAAACAGTTTGACCTGAATGGTGTTGCATTCAGCCAAGCAAGTGCAGAGTATTTGCAATGCACTCATGATTTGTGCCTTGTACCTTGCCTTGGAGGCGAGTCACATCCTGAAGGTCATCAATCATTTGGTCTCCTTTGTAACCAATGTAGTGTACTATTTAGCTGGTCCAGTTACATTTCTGGGCAGTGGCAACTACCAAAATATAGACGATAGGAAAGTGGCTAATGGTTATACTGTTGAAAACCAAAATAAACTGGCTAGACTCTCTTTTTGAAGATAGTCAATTTCTGACACGAAGGCCATTTGCCTCTATCGGCCCAGGACCGAACGTTATTCAAGTTTGGTACACACTCATGGGTACAGACGGCCTCATTATCTGGGACTGAACACTGCATTCCCCAGTGAACAGTCTCACATAATAATGCAGGCAGGATTATCTTCTGCATTATATATTATATATTAATCTGCAGATGATGGGTGGGGGTAAGGTGCTGCGCTGAAGGCCACCCCTGCCATTTTCTACTGCTGATGTAACTGAACACGATAAAATAATAGTGTTCTAATAGTTTGTAAGTTCATAAGTAATTGAGCTTTGTCCTGAAAAGGTAAAGAATCAAACTCTTTCCAAGGGTTAATGGTAAGTCGGGAACATTGGTCAGAAAACATTTTTCTATGAACCTTCCAGTTGATACGGTTGGGATGGTTTCACCAAGGACCACTTATTGAGCTAACTCTCTCCAGAAATTAACCAGATACGAAAATAAGCTGTAGGAAACAACACCTTCCAGGGCAGCACAATGACTCGGTCGTAGATCGGCTGCCCTACAGCACCAGAGACCCAGGTTCGATCCTGCGTAGTCAGTACGGAGTTTGCACATTCTCTTTGTGGCCGCGTGGGATTTCTCCGGATGCCCCGGTTTCCTCTGACACTCCAAAGTCATACATGTATGCAGGTTAATTGGCTTAGGTAAAATTGTAAATTGTCCCTAGTGTGTAGGATAGTGCTGGTATATGAGGTGATCGCTGGTCAGCAGGGACACGATGGGGCGAAGGGCCTGTTTCCGCACTGTATCTCCAGAGTAAATTGGAGTGTCCAGGAGCGCCCAGAACATTTTTCAAATAGAATGAGATTGAAAGATATTGATGTACACACGGACCCAAGATCCTTACATAGGAATCACTAGGTTAACATGCAACTACAGAAAATAATTAGAAAGGTTAATGGTATATCGACCTTGGTAATTGCAGTAACACATCTTTACTCTTCAATTTGAATATAAGAGTAAGGACGTGTTACTGCACTTATAAAGGGCCATAGTGAGATCTCACTTGGACTACTGTATATAGTTCTGCTCTCCCTCCCTAAGAAATAATAGATTTGCAATAGAGACAGCATTCACCAGATTATCTGGATTAATTCTTGGGAACAAGATGTGGCTTGTTCTTTGAGGACATATTAGAAAGATTATGTACTCAATCTTCATTTTAAACAATGAGAGATCGGCTCACTGAAGTATTCTAACAAGGGTTGACAGGGCTGATATTTATCCGCCTGAGATATCCAGACCAGTGGTAATCCATTTCCAATAGAAATGACAAGGTATTTCTTCATCTGGGGGCTGGGAAATTTTTGCAATTTTCTTCCCACCAATTTTGTGGAAGTTTAGTCATTATACACAAGTTTTCAGTGAAGATAAAAGGAAGAACAGAACTGAAGGGATTACATGGCATGTGCAGGGAAGAGGAACATTGGTAAAGGATCTGTCAGAAGCGCAATGAATGTCAGAGCAGGCACAAGGGGCCTATAATAGAAACTAAAACTGTTGGAAACACTTAACAGATCAAGGGACAGCTGTAGAATGAGAAACAGTTAAAAGTTTCAGATCTGGGATTCTTCTTCAGAATAGCCTATTCCTGCTTCTATTTCTCATGATCTTATTACGAGAAGTCTAACTTGTGTAAGTTACCACCAGGGGCGCCGCACGATTGGCAGCCCCACCAACAGTTTGTTTTTTCGACTTTTTTTATTTTTAGTGGGTGTTCAAAGTTTGCTTAAATGTTCTCTGGTTTGTTTTATATGGGGGGAGTGGGAGGGGTCAGGGGAACTTTTTTTGCAGTTTCTTATCTTGCTGGAGATGCGATTAATTTTAGGATTGCATTCTCTGGTTGGTCTGCGGCCTAATATCGATGGAGCTGGAGACCTCCTGGGACAGACCTTGCCTGGGATCGTTCTAACCGCGGCCTACGGACTTTACATTGGTAGCTCACAGTCTCGGGAGAGACCGTGGATGTCGCAAGCTCCAACGTCGCGGAAGGTTCAACCAGCCCCGACACTGGGTTCAATTGTCCGGCGCGGGGGAGCTGACATCACCCCTATGCACAAGCTAATCGCCTCGACGCGGAGGGCGCGCTGCGGGCTACGGGAGTCAAGATCATCCCGTCAACGGAGGGCTTGAGGACCCTGACAGCGGGAGAGCAAATGGAAGAGATTGAACTTGTTTTCACCTTCCATCACAGTGAGGAATGTAGAGGAGTCACTGTGATGGATAATGTTAAAATGTATTTTGTGTATTCCGTTGCTTTTTATTGGTATGACTGACTTGGCAAATGAAATTCCTCATATGTTGCAAAACATACTTGGCTATTAAAGTATTATTGTGATTGCGATTGTAAGACAGACACAGAGTTTCTGCTCATTCAGCAATCTGTCCAAACATTGGCCAGTAAACCATTTCACTTGTAACTGATTGTTCTGACGAACTGTCATGTTGTACTTGTCACTTTACAACAAAATATTAAAGTGCTCATCATTTTTCAATCTTAGGGTTATCTGTGACCCTTGAGAAAATTCAATATCTTACGTTATTCACATCCTTCTGGTTTGATGCCAGACGAAACAGAGTTTTCTCCAGATATCTTTTGGCATTAATTCCACTTGGGTTCCATTTCCATGGCCTATTTGGTCAATTGCTGCCATGATATTGAGAACGGGCAATCTCTCACCTCACCACTCGAATTCTATGCTTTTATTCATATCTTGACTGAGGCAGTAATGTTTAGAACAGAAAGATCCTGGTACATCTAAAACTGAGCATCATTCATCAGATTGTTGGGAAGGAAAAGCCACAAGATAGCATAGTTAACCATTTAATGTGTTCAGTATTTCTTCACAACAAAAAAATTAACCCAAGACAGGATTCTCACAGTTGACAGTTCAGGAAGGAGCTGAGATGGATGGCATTTCCGACTGAGATGCTTGGAAATTCATTCTCTTTTACACAATATTAAAGATGTTTACTGAAGCTGAACCTCCACTGTTGACTTAATGCCAGATGAGTTAACTGAACCCTTAGTCAGTGCTCCCAAATGCAGGATACATCTCATCATTAAGACAGGATATTTTTGGATGATGGTTGAATCTGGAACATTGGCTGAAATATGTGATTCTGTCCATATGACCATGTCTGGCTCTTGCATGAATAATCACTGTTCACCCTTCTAATCTCCATTTACATGCCAAACATGGGACTTTGCAAGTTTTGACTGGGCTGCATTCCCTATTATTGTGTCCGGCCACTAGATCCACACCATATGGTCTAGTTTGTTTTACTTTAACTGTTTCTTGTAGAAGGATGCAAAAAATAAGTTAGCTAAGGCATGTCATCAAATAATTGATGCACATCCTCAATTAAGTCACAGATAAGCTGCATTGGTAATGATGGTTGATATTCTTGCCTGAAAGAGTAATTATTACATCAGATTTTATTTAAAAATAGTATGATAGTAGTTTCACAGGCTTCACTATCACCAGCTTCCTTCAATTTCAAATTGATTTAATTAGTTTGCCATCTGCTAATCTAATAACATAACCACCACGCACCATTTCTACTCACTCCTTCGGCACACAAGTCAATTTTCCATCGAGATCCAGGGATAAGAAAATCGGACTAGGTGTAAAATGAGTGGCCATAAACATCTTGCCTAGTGGGAGCAATTAAAAATTAACACCACAGAATCAAAGCTGTGAGACGGCGCTAAACGTGAGCTTGCTGAAGCAGCAGCTTTCACTCCCCTCAGTACTCTGAGTGAGTTACATTCTTCCTTATATCTTGACTGAAAACCCATTAGAGAAGGAAAATACTTATGTTGTTGATGTAATTAAACTTTGTTTAATTGCTTTAAAATTTTTTACATCTGACTGCTTCTGTCTGTTTTGCACCATGCAGTATGCGTGAAACTGCCTTTAATTGCATTCCTAATAAATAGGCCTCCTCCTGTCAATGTACAACTGTTAATGACTTTACTTTGCAGCGTGCCAATTATTTTACACTGAAGAAATGCGTATAATGGGGCACGTTGTGGATGATAGTGCTATATACTCAAATAGCTTCTTGCAAATGCTTATAATCATTGAATCTTGTCCGGAACGCAAGATGCGATACTTCTGAATTATTACAATGCAAAAAAAGAAACTCATCTTCCTGATTTCAGAGAAGGATGGGTGACTATATATTCCGTTTTCTCCGGAATTCTCCAGGGTTGATTTCCAGCAGTCCACAAATTCCAACCTCTTCCTCAAAACCATACTAACTTTGCACTCATTTTGTTGGTCGAGAGCAATTTTAGATGTAGGTCTTCCAAAAAGACTTCAACGACCAAGAAGGGGGGTTGTATCAAGGACGGCAATGAAGGCAAATGTGGGGAGGAAGGCCTTAAGCTGTTAAATGATGTGCCATAATTTGGGTATAAATAAATAGTCTTTTCCAGCAACTGTCCTTGCATCTATGTGCCAGGCTTGTCCCCATGTTTCATAAAGTAGCAGAAAATCAGACCGATAGTGGGAAACTTTGTACAAGAAAAGATATATCTATATCACCACCAATGGAGATATCTCTTACCTCGATGGAGATGAAATTGTTTTTCCATATCGTATCTCCGTCTGCACTGCAGCCTAACATCGTGGAGCTGGCGGTCCCTGTCGGGGTTCGACCTCGGAGCCCCAACTGCGGGAGCCTGCGAACTTGAACATTGCGGAGCTCGCGATCCCTGGTTAGAGACCGACTTCGGGAGCTCCAAGCTGCAGCTGCTTCGACTGCCCCAATCGCGGTAGTGGGTGGGCGGCGAGCATGACGTTGCAGCGGCCTCTGCAGTCCGTCTGTCTTTTAAAAAATTTTTTTGTCTCGTTTGAATGTAGTTTTTATTTATTTTTTATTTTTTAAACTGGGTATGTGTGTGGGGGGCGGGGGGGGGGGGGGGGGGGGGGGATGTGTGGGGAAACTTTTAAAATCTTTCCCCTGCACGGAGAACCCGACCTTTTCTCTGTCGGGTCTCCGTTGTCGTTGGGGCCTAAAATTAAATTAAATTAAATTTCTTTATTTATATAGCACATTTTTAGTCAACTTGCATTGACCCCAAAGTGCTTCACATAATTACATTCACACACACAGGCAAAGATGGGTGAAGTGTCTTGCCCAAGGACACACACAGGCAAAGGTGGGTGAAGTGTCTTGCCCAAGGACACAACGACAGTATGCACTCCAAGCGGGATTCGAACCAGCTACCTTCCGGTTGCCAGCCGAACACTTAGCCCATTGTGCCATCTGTCGTCCCACCGTGGAGCGGCCTCCAACCGGAACGACTGGGGCTCCAGTCGCGGAGCTGCGGACTTACCCACCATCGTGGAGTTGGCCGAGTTCGGAGCGGGAGGAGCTGTGGTGGCACGCTGCTGTGGCCCGACCCCCGAGATTCGGAGGCTCCAACCGCAGGTCTGGTGGACAGTAACACCGGGAGCCCCGCGGGTCCCTGGTGGGAGACCGCTTTTCGGGGCTTCCGCAACGGCGACTTCTCCCGCCCGAGTTACGGGGTTGAAGATGACCTGGAGCAGGGCCTTACATCGCCCGGCGCGGCTTTATAATTGCTGCGGGACTTGCTACACAACTACATAAAAGTTAACATAAACATCCACCACAGCGGATAAACTTGCCGGGGGCTCCAACACCAAGACCCGGAGCAGGGCCTTGCATCACCCGGCGCGGCTTTATAAGTGCCGCGGGACACTTACCATCGCCCGCCGGGGGCTTTGACTCTGACATCGGGAGGAGAACGAGGAGTGCAGGGGAGAGATAAGACTTTGCCTTTCATCACAGTGAGGAGGAGATTCACTGTGATGGATGTTTGTGTAAATTGTGTTGTGTCTTGGTTCTTCTTCTTGTTTGTATGACTGCAGAAACCAAATTTCGTTTGAACCTCTGGGTTCAAATGACAACAAATAAATTGTATTGTATTTTATTCAATCGTCCCAACGCGGGAGCTTCGATCCCCGGCTGCGGATGGTTCGACTGCCCCGACCGCGGGCAAAAAGGAGGGAAGATTAGACTTTATTACCTTCCATCACAGTGAGGAATGTGGGGAATCCGCTGTGGTGGATGTTTATGTTAACTTTTATGCAGTTGTGTGCCTTGGTGATTTTTTGAGTATGGCTGTATGGTAAATCGAATATCACTGTATCTTAATTGGTACACGTGACAATAAATGAACCTTTGAACCTTTATATCTTGCTCCAATTTCATTGGGTCCTGGTGTGGTCATCACTGGACATTGTGCATAGGTCTGGTCTCTCTCCCCTAGGAAGGATATACTTGTAACCGAGAAGTGCAGTGGATGTTCCTGGAATGGCAAGTTTATCATCTGAACAGTAGAACAAACTAGGCCTACAATTTAGAAAAATAATAGGTGATCTCATTGAAATGTACAAAATTAGAATGTTAGATTGTGAAATTGGTTTCCTCTGGTTATGACAAACAAAACTTTGGGTTGGTCTCAAAATAAGAGGTTGGCCATTCAGGACAGAGATGGGAATTAATTTCTTCACCTCAAAGGAGGTAAATTTTGGAGTCATCTATCCAAGAGGCCATTGGAGGAACAGTCACCCATGACATTCAACAGAGACCAATAGCTTTTAGGATGTACAAAGAAAGGGTATACTTAGATTAGAGGCTGTGCAATGGAGGTTCTCGTGGCTAATCCAGAAGATAAGAGGGTTGTTTCATTGGCTATAGAAATTAGTTTATTCTTTGGAAGTCAACTTTTTCATTAAGGCACATGAAAAACATGATCTAACCCATGATCCAGGCATGAATTGAGAAGTTGGTCACACTTTCTGCAAATTTTGGTTGAAGGGAGTGTCTCACACTCAACTACAACCTCTAGCTTTTCTCGCAGGCCAGATGAGATGGGGGAGGATGGAGGCAAGGTGTGTCATAAAACGGCAATGGAGCCGTAGTGGGGGAGAAGCCTTGTGGGTCGACCCGCAGTCGGCGGTCAATAAGATTGTGGGGGGACCGCTGTTAGGGGGGGTGGAGGGAAGAACTATGGACAATGGGGATGGAGGGGGGAGAACAATGGATATTGGGGACCCGGTGTGAGGTGGTCTGCGGTGAGAGAGGGGATGAGAGCAATGGACATTGGGGAGGCAGAGAAGAGAATAATGAACAATGGAGGACCCAGCTAGGGAGGGAGGGGGGCTGTCGGGGAGGGGAGGAACAAAGAAGGAACCAGCGTACTTTGTCAACGGTCTAAGTGGTTGCTATTTGTATACATTGGGTATGCAAGCAAAGAATTTCACTGTGCCTTGTCACATATTCCACATAAAGTATTCCATTCCATTCCAAAAAAAAACATGTAGTTGGTGTCCAGAATACTTTGTGCAACAGTCCTATTCATCCTGGTCCCTCAGACAAACCCTATATTTACATACCTTTGTTTTTTTCTTTATGCAGATGAGATACAGAATGTACTATGATACAGGGCTAGCATGCAAATTGGTAACATGAGGCAAACTCGTCACCTTCTCTTTGACCAAACTACTGATACCTCTGGAATGACATCCACCACTAGCCACAACTACGATGCATCTCCCTCCAAAAAGTGCTGATTTAATTGGCATAACTTTGCCAGACATGGTGCATCGCACTCTTAATATTGAGCCAACCTTGACCTCCACGGTGATCAATGAAAACTCTGGATGGGATGCAAAAGGAAGAAAGATGTCCTGACTTCCTGACTCAGCAAAATGGAAGTAGAATGGAAGTATTTGCCTGCCAAGATCAAAAACATATATTATTATTTGAATGAAATGCTTAGCTTATGTCATTTTTTTCTGAATGTCCTGGAGTTTGCCTTTGGAGCTTAATGATTAAATTTCAGAAGCAAATCAGTGAACTTTGCATTGTACTTTTTGTTCTTTTTGTACTCCAATAGAGGCAGGAAACATGTTCCCGATGTTAGGGAAGTCCAGAACCAGGGGCCACAGTTTAAGAATAAAGGGAAAGCCATTTAGAACGGAGACAAGGAAAAACTTTTTCACATAGAAGGTTGTGAATCTGTGGAATTCTCTGTCTCAGAAGGCAGTGGAGGCGAATTCTCTGGATTCTTTCAAGAGAGAATTAGATAGAGCTCTTAAGGATAGCGGAGTCAGGGGATATGGGGAGAAGCTAGGAACGGGGTACTGATTGTGGATGATCAGCCATGATCACAGTGAATGGAGGTGCTGACTCGAAGAGCCAAATTGACCTACTCCTGCACCTATTGTCTATTGTCTATTGTACTTATTAGAGCATTTTATTCAGTTCCATTTCTTTGCTTGTTGCTTGTAACACTGCAATATTTTCTCTGATACGGCATTCAGATTCCTTTTTGAGAGATAAGACTTTGCCTTTCATCACAGTGAGGAGGAGATTCACTGTGATGGATGTTTGTGTAAATTGTGTTGTGTCTTGGTTCTTCTTCTTGTTTGTATGACTGCAGAAACCAAATTTCGTTTGAACCTCTGGGTTCAAATGACAACAAATAAATTGTATTGTATTTTATTCAATCGTCCCAACGCGGGAGCTTCGATCCCCGGCTGCGGATGGTTCGACTGCCCCGACCGCGGGCAAAAAGGAGGGAAGATTAGACTTTATTACCTTCCATCACAGTGAGGAATGTGGGGAATCCGCTGTGGTGGATGTTTATGTTAACTTTTATGCAGTTGTGTGCCTTGGTGATTTTTTGAGTATGGCTGTATGGTAAATCGAATATCACTGTATCTTAATTGGTACACGTGACAATAAATGAACCTTTGAACCTTTATATCTTGCTCCAATTTCATTGGGTCCTGGTGTGGTCATCACTGGACATTGTGCATAGGTCTGGTCTCTCTCCCCTAGGAAGGATATACTTGTAACCGAGAAGTGCAGTGGATGTTCCTGGAATGGCAAGTTTATCATCTGAACAGTAGAACAAACTAGGCCTACAATTTAGAAAAATAATAGGTGATCTCATTGAAATGTACAAAATTAGAATGTTAGATTGTGAAATTGGTTTCCTCTGGTTATGACAAACAAAACTTTGGGTTGGTCTCAAAATAAGAGGTTGGCCATTCAGGACAGAGATGGGAATTAATTTCTTCACCTCAAAGGAGGTAAATTTTGGAGTCATCTATCCAAGAGGCCATTGGAGGAACAGTCACCCATGACATTCAACAGAGACCAATAGCTTTTAGGATGTACAAAGAAAGGGTATACTTAGATTAGAGGCTGTGCAATGGAGGTTCTCGTGGCTAATCCAGAAGATAAGAGGGTTGTTTCATTGGCTATAGAAATTAGTTTATTCTTTGGAAGTCAACTTTTTCATTAAGGCACATGAAAAACATGATCTAACCCATGATCCAGGCATGAATTGAGAAGTTGGTCACACTTTCTGCAAATTTTGGTTGAAGGGAGTGTCTCACACTCAACTACAACCTCTAGCTTTTCTCGCAGGCCAGATGAGATGGGGGAGGATGGAGGCAAGGTGTGTCATAAAACGGCAATGGAGCCTTAGTGGTGGAGAAGCCTTGTGGGTCGACCCGCAGTCGGCGGTCAATAAGATTGTGGGGGGACCGCTGTTAGGGGGGGTGGAGGGAAGAACTATGGACAATGGGGATGGAGGGGGGAGAACAATGGATATTGGGGACCCGGTGTGAGGTGGTCTGCGGTGAGAGAGGGGATGAGAGCAATGGACATTGGGGAGGCAGAGAAGAGAATAATGAACAATGGAGGACCCAGCTAGGGAGGGAGGGGGGCTGTCGGGGAGGGGAGGAACAAAGAAGGAACCAGCGTACTTTGTCAACGGTCTAAGTGGTTGCTATTTGTATACATTGGGTATGCAAGCAAAGAATTTCACTGTGCCTTGTCACATATTCCACATAAAGTATTCCATTCCATTCCAAAAAAAAACATGTAGTTGGGGTCCAGAATACTTTGTGCAACAGTCCTATTCATCCTGGTCTCTCAGACAAACCCTATATTTACATACCTTTGTTTTTTTCTTTATGCAGATGAGATACAGAATGTACTATGATACAGGGCTAGCATGCAAATTGGTAACATGAGGCAAACTCGTCACCTTCTCTTTGACCAAACTACTGATACCTCTGGAATGACATCCACCACTAGCCACAACTACGATGCATCTCCCTCCAAAAAGTGCTGATTTAATTGGCATAACTTTGCCAGACATGGTGCATCGCACTCTTAATATTGAGCCAACCTTGACCTCCACGGTGATCAATGAAAACTCTGGATGGGATGCAAAAGGAAGAAAGATGTCCTGACTTCCTGACTCAGCAAAATGGAAGTAGAATGGAAGTATTTGCCTGCCAAGATCAAAAACATATATTATTATTTGAATGAAATGCTTAGCTTATGTCATTTTTTTCTGAATGTCCTGGAGTTTGCCTTTGGAGCTTAATGATTAAATTTCAGAAGCAAATCAGTGACCGACCCTGCATTGTACTTTTTGTTCTTTTTGTACTCCAATAGAGGCAGGAAACATGTTCCCGATGTTAGGGAAGTCCAGAACCAGGGGCCACAGTTTAAGAATAAAGGGAAAGCCATTTAGAACGGAGACAAGGAAAAACTTTTTCACACAGAAGGTTGTGAATCTGTGGAATTCTCTGCCTCAGAAGGCAGTGGAGGCGAATTCTCTGGATTCTTTCAAGAGAGAATTAGATAGAGCTCTTAAGGATAGCGGAGTCAGGGGATGTGGGGAGAAGCTAGGAACGGGGTACTGATTGTGGATGATCAGCCATGATCACAGTGAATGGAGGTGCTGACTCGAAGAGCCAAATTGACCTACTCCTGCACCTATTGTCTATTGTCTATTGTACTTATTAGAGCATTTTATTCAGTTCCATTTCTTTGCTTGTTGCTTGTAACACTGCAATATTTTCTCTGATGCGGCATTCAGATTCCTTTTTGAAAACGCCAACAGGTTGAAATGTGCAAAGAGCAAGGAGGTGGAGGAGCGGCAAGAGAAGATGCTAGGGAGAACATTTAGATAGCTAATCTCAAAGTCCAATGCAAAAGGCAATTTTGCTTCACAAAGGAAGCAGGTGAAGAAATCTTACAACTGCTACAAGATAACCATTGTTTTATTTTGTTTAATGAGCATAGTTCACCAAGGTTGCAATTCATTACAAACAGCAGGGTAGGAGGTACAGAAGTCTGAAGTTGTACATTACCAGGTTCAAGAACAGTTACGTTCCAACAACTATCAGCTTCTTGTCGTGAACCCAGATGCACAACCCTAATCCTACTTTGATAACAGAACACTACGGACCATCTCCTGCATGATATTTCTTTTTTATTTTCAAATTATGTTTTGCACTAATCTCTTGGGAATTTGTTTGCAGTCTTTTTCCTGCTTGATGAATTTTATGTGTGATTTATGTAGAATGTATGTTTTTGTCTATGTGGCTGTGATGCTGCTGCAATCAATATTTTCATTGTGCCTGTACATCACTGCACTTGTGCATATGACAATAAACTCAACGACTTGACTTGACTTGGCAGTGCTCCATAAATGAACCCATTCATCCTATTCCTTCCAACCAAGAGACCAGAGGCTCCAGAGAAAGCCCGAGGTTTGCATGTTGCCCTCAATGTGGAGTGCCATTGACAGTATGAACATTGCTTTTTCATGTTTGTCTGTGCCTGGCCATCTAAATCAACCGATGGGGATTCCACTGCCGTGCTGCCCATGGTCACACACCAGCTGCACATTATGCAGGTGAATGCCTGTCAGCCTGGCAGCAATCAATTGTTTCATTCTGAGGCACTCCCTCTTCGTTCTGGATTTCAACCAACATTTTTATTTCAAGAAAAGAACACTAATGTGTTAATTATCCTCAAGACCAGCTTCTTTTGTGTAACCCTTTCTTTTGCCTATTATTTTGTGTCTCTAAATCCCTTCTCTAATTTGGAAATCAGAATTGGTTGTGTCTTGATGACATTAAATCCTGGATGGCCCTAAACTTTTTAAATTTTAATGAAAATAAAACAGAAGTGATAGTGTTTGGTCCCAATGGCTCCCGTGAACCTCCCCCTGTTGACCTGGGTCCCTTGGCACTGTATGTGAAGCAAATAGTTTTAAACTTGGGTTTTAAGATGGACAGTGATTTTAAATTAGATCGTCAAATAGGCGCGGTAGTTAACATAGAAACATAGAAAATAGGTGGAGGAGTAGGGCATTCGGCATTCAATATGATCATGGCTGATCATCCAACTCAGTATCCTGTACCTGCCTTCTCTCCATACCCCCTGATCCCTTTAGCCACAAGGGCCACATCTAACTCCCTCTTAAATATAGCCAATAAACTGGCCTCAACTACCTTCTGCGGGAGAGAATTCCAGAGATTCACCACTCTCTGTGTGAAAAAAGATTTCCTCATCTCGGTCCTAAAAGATTTCCCCCTTATCCTTAAACTGTGACCCCTTGTTCTGGACTTCCCCAACATCGGGAACAATCTTCCTGCATCTAGCCTGTCCAACCCCTTAAGAATTTTGTAAGTTTCTATAAGATCCCCCCTCAATCTTCTAAATTCTAGCGAGTACAAGCCGAGTCTATCCAGTCTTTCTTCATATGAAAGTCCTGACATCCCAGGAATCAGTCTGGTGAACCTTCTCTGTACTCCCTCTATGGCAAGAATAGAGTCCAGCTTCTTTCATTTAAGGCAGCTGGCAAAGGTGAAGCCCATTCTTGAACGACAGCATTTTGAAACAGTAATCCATGCCTTCATCACGTCTCGGCTGGATTACTGTAACGCACTTTATTTTGGAGTTAGCCAATCTTCCCTTGCATGTCTCCAGTTGGTTCAGAATGCTGCTGCTCGCCTTTTAACTGGAACACGTAAGAGGGAGCACATATCGCCTATTCTGGCCTCCCTCCACTGGCTGCCTGTGTACTTTAGAGTTCATTTTAAGATTCTTTTATTTGTTTTTAAATCTTTAAATGGTCTCGCCCCGCCTTACCTCTCTGAGCTGCTTCATCCCTACGCTCCTGCTCGGTGCCTCAGGTCAGCTGATCAGCTGCTCCTGGAGGTACCGAGGTCTAAGCGGAAGCTCAGAGGGGATAGAGCCTTCTCAGTTGCTGCTCCGACATTATGGAACACTCTACCTTTGCACATTAGACAGGCCCCTTCACTGTCCATTTTCAAAACTAGTCTTAAAACCCTTTTCTATTCCTTGGCTTTCGACCCTGCATGAGACTTTGCTCCTGTTTTAGTGTTTCTATTGTTTTTTATTGTTTTTACTGTCTTTTAATGTTTTTATTGTTTTGTTTTATGTTTATGATTAGTCATGTACAGCACTTTGTTGCAACAGTGGTTGTTTTTAAAGTGCTCCATAAATAAAGTTCAGTTCAGTTCAGTTCAGTGGCAATCCAACATGGTTCTATGCACCTTATCATCTAGAAATGAGGCATTATACATTGCGCCATTAACAATATAATTATTTTTATTCCCTTTACTTGTTATCCTCACTTTAGATACTTGCTTTTGCAGGTGAGTGCATATTTCTTACCAAAATATACCATCTCACATGTTTGGTCATTTGCTAATTACATTCACATTCACAAAATGTATTAATGTCTCCCTGGATTTAGTCACAGTCTGGTGTCATTCTCGTGTTTTGAAATGTTTAAGTTATACTTCCAAACAAAACCGGTAGCGACCACTCTATGGGGCTTAAAACATGCAGTCAAGCAAGGCATGTCCTCCAGTTCTTCCCACCTGTTTGCTGCTGTGCACCAACCTTTCAGAGAATGGAAAATGTTTCACCGAATGTCCCCTATTACCTTTTGATAATTTGACTGTCGTGGTTAAATAGCTTCCAATGCGTACAAACTGCAAATGTAAGGATTGCTGAGGTGCTAAGTGAGTATGTGTTAAACTACTTGGATTAAAAAGATTGGAGACATTGAAAGAAATTGATGAGGGGAGGATAATTGGTGTTCAGTAACGTGAACAGTAAATGAGGCTCTCGATGCAGTTGATAGGATAGGCTTCAAAGCACAAACTCACTCACTTTGACTGCTCTTCAGTAACATTATACTTCTTACACTATCCTATGTTCTTGGAAAGCAAGTACTTAAAGTGGGAAAAGGAAGTAATTGGGGTGAAGAGAGGACCAGAGGATGTAAAAATAACAATGCTGATGCCATGTTTAACTCACTTTAAAACATCTGTGCAGTGGGATTCATTTCTGGATGGTTAGACAACTTTACGCATTGGAGTGCTGCAAAACACTTCGTATTTCCATAAGGTAGTGGGGGCACTAGACAAAAGATTACTGACATACCATTTCGTATTGATTATAGTCAGAGTCATAGAGTGATACAGTGTGGAAACAGACCCTTCGGCCCAACATGCCCAGACCGGCCAACATGTCCCGGCTACACTAGACCCACCTGCCTGCGCTTTGTCCACATGCCTCCAAACCTGTCCTATCCATGAACCTGTCTAACAGTTTCATAAACGTTTGGATAGTCCCAGCCTCAACTACCTCCTCTGGCAGCTTGCTCATACACCCACCACCCTATGTGTGAAATAGTTACCCCTCAGATTCTTGTTAAATCTTTTCCCCTTCACCTTGAACCTATGTCCTCTGGTCCTCGATTCCCCTACTCTGGGCATCTTCCCGATCTATTTCTCTCATGATTTTTTTCACTCAGCATATGTTACTCAGCATATGTTTTGTGCACCTCCAACCCTCCTACGATTATGAGGAGCCTCTTCTCTCACACCTGGAACAAAAGCCTAGAGTGCCATATTCAGACATGCCACTGTGATTCTCTCACATATCGAGCCGTTCTTCAATCACCTCCCACCACTTCTTCCGGCCACATTGCACCACTCTTTAGCACTCGCCAGTGATCATAGCACCATCTTACAGTCAGCAAACCCCATTCAAATTAAGGATACAATCAACTCCATGTTTGTTTACATTCAGTAACAAATTAATAGAAATCTCTCCATTCTACCAGTAAGCTGGGAAAGCAGAATAGAAATGTATTTAATGAAAAAACTACAAACGTGGAGCCATAAACAATGCAAACCCAGATGTCTATCCTGGAATGTAATAGTTGGATAATGGCGACTTCTAACTACCTGCCTAACTTTGATTTTCAATGGTATTGGCATTGCCCAAATCCCCTATCATCAACATTCTGGGGATCATCTCTAGTTAATAGAATGGAAAAAAGAAGAGGTCAGAGCTGGTGTCACAAGTTCTCAAGTTATAGGTGTAGAATTAGGCCATTTGGCCCATCGAGTCTACTTCTCCATTCAATCATGGCTGGTCTCTGCCTCCTAATATCATTTTCCTGCCTACTACCCATAACCCTTGACACCTGTTCTAATTAAGAATTTGTCTATCTCTGCCTTAAAAATATCCACTGACGGCATCCACAGCCCTTTGTGGCATTGTGTCTTTGGTCATATCACTCATCTCCCACAACCCAAACAATTTCCAATAGGGCACATCAACAGCATGATGGAATATTTTGCATTTGCCTGAATCAGTGCAGATCTGTTCAAGAACCTCAATACCAACCAAGACAAAGCAGCCTGCTTTATTGGCACCTCATCCACCTTCCTAAATATTCATTCCCTATCGCACAATGGCTTCAATGTGTACCTTCTCCTGAATGCACAGCCAATCTGACAGTACCTCCTAACCATAGAATCACTGCTACCACGGAGGACAAGAGGTTCAGGTGCATGGGAATGTCAGCATCCTTTTGTAACCATCCTGATTCAGAAATGTATTATCATTCCTTCATTGCCACTGAGGTTAAATCCTGCTGCTCACTGTCCAAATGCACTATGAAGAATACATTCAGCAGAAGGACTGCAGCAATTCAAGGCAGTAATTCACTACCAGCTTCTCAAAGGCAACAGGGGATGGGCTGCAAATGCTGGCCTTGTCAGATGCCCATGAATTAAAATAAGTACATTTACTTCAAACACAATAGCAAACATGCATAAACTTTAATTTATGCGGCACGGTGGCGCAGCAGTAGAATTGCTGCCTTACAGCGCCAGAGACCCGAGTTCGATCCTGACTATGGGTGCTGTCTGTATGGAGTTTGTACGTTCTCCCTGTGACCTGCGTGGGTTTTCTCCAAGATCTTTGGTTTCCTCCCACACTCCAAAGACGTACAGGTTTGTAGGTTAATTGACTTGGTATAAATGTAAATTGTCCCTCGTGTGAGTAGGATAATATTAATGTGCGGGGATTGCTTTGTCAGTGTGGACCTGGTGGGCTGAAGGGCCTGTTTCCGCGCTGTATCTCTAAACTAAACTATCCATATCCTCCCAAAAATATTGAATTAGTTGAAAGAAGTTGATTTCCTTGCGGTGATGAGATGATTGTGAGCGGAAGACTTTGTCAGCTCTTTTATCCAGGGGGACACTACTGAGACTGTCTTTACTGTAGCAAAATGGCAAAGACCTACAGACAATGGGCAGAATTTGAAATCAGAATTTCAGCACCCTCTCCCCCCCCCTGTAATTTTGTCAGGTCCTGTGTTTATTAAAGTAGTTTACAGTGAAGAGATTACTGAATCTCTCTATATCACACTTACACAGTGTCTCAAAGCAACACATACGGCCCTTTGAAAACCTGTTATAAATCCAAAGCTGTATACAGAGCACTCTGGTTTCCAACAGGTCAAAATATTCAGCACTCAAATCCTCAAAAACCTATTTGCATCTCCAAACTAATCAGCGTCAGCAATTAAGCTGCCCTCCACTTTTTCCAGTCTGGTAACAGTGCCACAAACAAGAGTTTGATTTTCATTACACTATAATGTGCTGGGGCTGTGTCTGTGAATACAAGTGAATTGCTTGGAGACAAAGACCTGGTCCATTATCCAGGACATCCCTATTGAAGCAGCTGCCTCCACCACATTCATGCTGACAAACTTCCAGCAAAACAGATGGTTTGAGTATTCATGACTGGTTCTGTAGAAGCCCAAGAGTCAACTATTCAGGGGACTTTTTGTAATCGATTTGATAATGAGTCTTTCTACTCCAGTGGAAAGATTAGACCAGTTCCTTTACAAAAACATGTTTTAATACATATAAAAAGAGTTTGCACACACAGGCCAAAAGGCTGTTCTAACAGTAAGCATGAACTCAACCGCTTTCACTGCACAATGTATCCATTCCAATAAATCAATTTAAGGTAATTTTTATTTATATCAATGCACAAGATATAAATAAAAATAAATCATGTTCTTCTGCTCAAAAGAAACATACCATATATCCTTTTATATTTTTCAAAATATATATATAATTTATTACATTCTTGCTAATAGTTTCCCTCAGTATTGTGCAATATACTCTGGAAATCATAAGTACTGCTTATAAATCATTATTATGTTTTATTTCTTGACTTAGATTGGTTGTTGTAAGTCATTTGAAAATGTTAAAGCTCAGATAGAAGGAAATAACTGATGTACCTCAAAGGCAGAGCTTTGCAGAGAATATTGATGTAATGAGTACAAATTTACTCACCACCATTAAAAGTCACCTTCTAATTTCATACCCATGTAGTACTTAAGTTTCAGCAGTTAAATATTAATTGTAATCCATACAGTTAAAAGCTCATGAGAGGAAATAATTAATTTTGCATGTATGTTCACTGCCAGCAGGTACTCACACACACAACCTGCTCAAATTGGAAAACCTCACACCCACTATTTAGTCCCTCAGATAAAGCCTGCCAGATTTTCAGAAAAAAATGTTTTAAAAAAATTAAGTATTGAACATAATAATAAAAAATTCCCAAAAGATTTTCTATGATGATTTCATAAACTTTTCATGAGACATTTCAAAATATTCTGCATCATTTTAATACAGACTGTTTAAACAAGACCAGAAACAAAGCACAAAAGGAGACCACTTTCTGGATGCATGCGACCATGCTGTCAAAAGAATCGGCATGGACTCATAACTGTCCATGCTGATTCTTTGACAAAACTTTCATGTAGAAACATAGAAACATAGAAAATAGGTGCAGTAGTAGGCCATTCGGCCCTTCGAGCCTGCACCGCCATTCAATATGATCATGACTGATCATCCAACTCAGTATCCTGTACCTGCCTTCTCTCCATACCCCCCGATCCCTTTAGCTACAAGGGCCACATCTAACTCCCTCATAAATATCGCCAATGAACTGGCCTCAACTACCTTCTCTCCCTGTGTGAAAAATGTTTTTCTCATCTCGGTCCTAAAAGACTTCCCCCTTATCCTTAAACTGTGACCCCTTGTTCTGGACTTCCCCAACATCGGGAACAATCTTCCTGCATCTAGCCTGTCCAACCCCTTAAGAATTTTGTAAGTTTCTGTAAGATCCCCCCTCAATCTTCTAAATTCTAGCGAGTACAAGCTGAGTCTATCCAGTCTTTCTTCATATGAAAGTCCTGACATCCCAGGAATCAGTCTGGTGGGCCTTCTCTGTCTGAAGAAGGGTTTCGACCCGAAACGTTGCCTATTTCCTTCGCTCCATAGATGCTGCTGCACCCGCTGAGTTTCTCCAGCATTTTTGTGTACCTTCGATTTTGCAGCATCTGCAGTTCCTTCTGAAACACTTGTCTGTACTCCCTCTATGGCTAGAATGTCTTTCCTCAGATTAGGAGACCAAAGCAGTACGCAATACTCCAGATGTGGTATCACTAAGACCCTGTACAACTGCAGTAGAACCTCCCTGCTCCTATACTCAAATCCTTTTGCTATGAATGCTAACATACCATTCGCTTTCTTCACTGCCTGCTGCACCTGCATGCCTACTTTCAATGACTGGTGTACCATGACACCCAGGTCTCGTTGCATCTCCCCTTTTCTTAATCAGCCACCATTCAGATAATAGTCTACTTTACTGTTTTTGCCACCAAAGTGGATAACCTCACATTTATCCACATTATACTGCATTTGGAATGTACCACAGAATATTTATGATTTCGGAGGCCATTCCACTCTTCAGATACACATCCAGATTTTAAACTCTTTCACTCAGGGGATTCCAGAGTCTTGGTGTAATAAAAAAAATCCTCATCTCTCCTCTAATTTTCTATCCAGTGCTTTAAATCTATGTCTTATGGTTTTTGAGCTCTTGCTCAAGTCTCTACTCAATCTAGACCCTTCATCTATATTACTAAATCTCTGTTCTTGACCGCTTTTGGCCTTCTGTGCTGCGATTTCCAAGAGACCGCCGCCACCTAAGGCCGTCATTTTTGGCAACCTCGCTCAGAGCCCCCCTCCGCCGTATGTGTGCCGAGGATTTTTCCCTTCGATTAAAAATGACAGAGATATTAATGTTTTTACAAAATTCCCCATTCTCTCTGCTGCCCCTGCTGGAGGGAGGGGGAGGGACTACAAAACCAGGAAGTGGTGTGCCTCAATCAGTCTCTGCAAGTGGTGTGCCTCAATCAGTCTCTGCAAGTGGTGTGCCTCAATCAGAGCTCTGAATAACACTGAACAAATGTCTCCACAGCTGTGAGTACCCATAATGTGGTTTGAAAATGAAAATATGGTTAGTTTGAGGAAAAAAGCACTGCCTGCAAATGGTTGTTTGGTTTGAAGTAAAAAGGCACCCTCTCTCTCTCCCCTCCTCTCTCTCTCCCTATCCCTCTCTTTCTCTCCCCCCGTCTCTCTCCCTTTCTCTCTCTCTCTCTCTCTCTCTCTCTCCTCCTCTCTCTCCCCCCTCTCCCATCATCCCCCCCCTCCTCTCCCCCCCCCTCCTCTCCTCCCTCCCCCCTCTCCTCTCCCCCCCCTCTCCTCTCCCCCCCTCCTCTCCTCTCCACCCCCCTCTCCTCCCCCCTCTCCTCTCCTCTCATCTCCTCTCCTCCCCTCCCCTCTACCCTACTCTCTCTCACCTCTTTTTCTCCCTCTCCTCCCCTCCATCCACTCCCCCACCATCCGTCCCCTAAACCCCCCTCCCCTCCACACACCCCTACCCCCTTCCCTCCACCCTCCCTGCTCCCCACATCTCCCCCTCCCCTCACCTCACCCCCCTCTCAGCACACCCTCCCCCCCCTCTCTCCCCCCCCCTCCCCCCCCCCCCTCTCTCCCTCCCTCCCCTAAACCCCCTAAACCCCCTCCCCTCCACACCCCCTACCCTCCTCCCTCCCCCTCTCTGCTCCCCACCTCTTCCCCTCACCCCCCTCTCAGCACCCCCTCTCTCTCCCTCTTCCGCTGGCATGGCATATCCAAGAAGAACTGAAAGATTTGGGCCAGAGTCTCTTTAAACTTCACTCTCTCACTAACTTAAGATGTGCCCCAGCCAGATGAGTTACTTCTTTATTTTACAAACGGCCAAACTTTTAAGTGCCATGCTTTCATTCATTTTTAATCATAGTAAGCATCTCCCCCTCCCTTTTTGCTACACTGAGAATCCCCTCTTCTGTAGTGAGGATAAATAATTATAAACCAATCATGTAATCCTTCAAAGAAAGACACAAAATGCTGGAGTAACTCAGCAGGTCAGGCAGCATCCCTGGAGAAAATGGATAGGTGATATTTTGGGCTGGGACTCTTCAGATTGATGATCCTTCATTTAATCCCTCTATTTCACAAAATGAATTTTAATTTTAATCCTTGGTGTTCCTTTTACTGAATCCCCATCTATATTTGCTACTAGTCTATTCTTGTACACTATCTGGTTTGAAGCTCTCACTTTTGGTATTTTCCAAGTAAATGATTACAACCCAGAAGCTGGATCATACGTCCTAAAATGCAAATGCTATGTCTTGCACTATCAACTTTACCCAGAACCGACTACACTGGAATTTCCCAATAAAAATCAAATGGACTGAGCGTTTCCTATTGCCAGTCATATTAGCGAGGCAGGCATCCTCCTAGTGTCAGGATATATATCAAGTGGCATTACTTGCATAGTGTCCATTTCTGCCATTATACTGCCACAAAGGTTGCCATAGACCACAGCCTCAGTGGACCGTCAGTGTCATGGACCCTGTTCAACGTCCACAGCCTCACAGCCGCAACTGCTTGCCGATCAGAAGAGAAAGGCATTGACACAAGGGCAGCATGGTGGCGCAGCGATAGAGTTGATGCCTTACAACGCCAGAGACTCGGGTTCACTCCTGACTATGGGTGCTTTCTTGTTGTTTGTTACAGAATTTGTAAGTTATCCCTGTGCCAATGTGGGTTTTCTCTAGGTGCTCTGGTTTCCTCCCACATTCCAAAGATACACAGGTTTGTAGGTTAATTGGTTTCTGTAAAAAAAATGTCCATAGTGTGTAGGGTAGAACTAGTGTATGGGTGATTGCTGGTCGACGTGGTAGGCCGAAGCACCTGTTTCCACGCTATATTTCTAAACTAAACTAAACTATAAGAGACACTTAACCAGTGATGGAAATGGAGGCGTACGCAGAGGGACGGCATTCCCCTAGTTTTCAGTTTCCATCCTGTACGTGAATTCGCAGCTTTATCCTGCGCTACTTAATCCAAGGGCGAGCGAACGAGCGGACAGACGGACAAAAGCAACGATCATAGAGCAGAATAGGTGACATTTCGGGTCGAGACCCTTCTTTAGACTGTCAGGGAAAAGAGCAACAAGAGATATAGACGGTATTAAGGACAAATGAATGGAAGATATGCCTATATCTCCCGTTTCCCTTTCCCTTGACTGTCAGTATGAAGAAGGGTCTCCGCCCGAAATGTCACCTATTCTGCTCTATGATCGTTACTTTCGTCCGTCTGCCCGCACGTTCGCTCACTCTTGGTGCCAGCGCTTCTCCCCTGAGACTCCGCCAAACACACACACACACACACACACAGCATGTCCAGCAGATTGGTGCGGGCCTAGGCCAGGGGCACGGCGAAGGATGACATCAAGCGGGTCAAGGCAGCTATCGAAAAAGTACGGAAATGGTAAGGTAGAAATTTTAAAAAAAACACCCAAAGGAAATAGATGTTTAACGAAAAAAAGGGGGGCCGGCGATCAGTCCGTGTCCATGTCAGAGGGAGGGGTGGGGGGGGATGGCTTGAGTGGGTGCAGGATTTTCTGGAGCTCCTTCCAAATGGCAATATTTTGTACTGGACTAAGTGGGACCCGTTGGGTCCCATGTTCACATAGGAGGGCTGGTCCCCCGATGCAATATTGTGGGCCGAATGGACTGGTTTCCAGAGGGCTAATATGGACATTGTGGGCCGAATGGATTATTGGGCTGGCAGCTCAGTCACTTAGGCCTGGTGGGCTGACAGCTCAGTCACTCGGGTCTGGTGGGCTGGCAGCTCAGTCACTCAGGCCTGGTGGGCTGGCAGCTCAGTCACTCAGGCCTGGTGGGCTGGCAGCTCAGAAACTGCAAGAAATTCTGCCCAAAACAGGTGAGAGACTCTGTGCGAGAGAAAGGGGAGAGGGTGGAGAATCAATTTTAGACATTTTTCATCATTTTCTGCAGATTACAGCAATGAAAGAGGAAAGTATATCCTGGCCTGAATCTCACAGGGAGCCAATGAAGGGAGGGAGAAAAATACTGGGGTGAGGTTTAATACTTGCAGGGGGAATACTTACTGATGGGCTAAAGGGACTCCTTCTGGACTAGTACAGGCCTGATGGGCCGAAGGAGCTCTTTAAAAAGAAAAAAAGTGAAATCTCAGTAAAAGGCACTTTTTCTGGACTTTTCCTGGCCTGGCACGGGCCTTTTGGGCCAAAATGCTCCTCCTGGGCTAATGCGGGCATTTTGGGCAAAAGGGACTGGTTTCTCGGCTAATGGCGGCCTTGTGGGCCGAAATTAGTGGTTTCAGACAGGCCAAACAACTCATTTCATTTCCATTTCCATTTCCATTGCAGTTTCAAGCACAGGGCAGGCTGAACAGCTCATTGCATTTTAGAAACATAGAAAATAGGTGCAGGAGGAGGCCATTCGTCCCTTCAAGCCAACACCGCCATTCATTGTGATCATGGCTGATCGTCCCCAATCAATAACCCGTGCCTGCCTTCACCCCATATGCCTTGATTCCACTAGCCCCTAGAGCTCTATCTAACTCTCTCTTAAATCCTTCCAGTGACTTGGCCTCCACTGCCATTTACATTTCATTTCCATTGCCATTGCAGTTTCAAGCACAGGGCAGCCCAAGCCAAACAGCTCATTGCATTTTCATTTCACTTCCATTGCCATTGCATCTGTGGTTCCTTCCTTTTGAGGGGGGGTGGGGGGAACCCTGGCCCATGGCGGCTCTTGGTCCGTTCCCTCCGCGGGTGCTGCCTGGCCCGCTGAGTTCCTCCAGCACTCTGTGTTTTTTGTTTGGTTCTGGAGTTGAAGGTGGTCACGGGGGGGGGGGCTGGGGTGGCTCAGCGGGACAGGCGGCGGCTCTGGGGAGTGGGTGGCATTTCAGGTCGAGACCCTTCTGCAGCCAATCACAAGTACTCGCACCGATGAGAGTTCAGTTCAGTCTGAAGAAGGGCCTTCTCTCCAGAGTCGCTGCCCGTGTTACTCCAGCTTTACGTCTAACTTCAATTTCAAGAGAAATAAAAAACACAAGAGTGCTGGAGGAACTCAGCGGGCCAGGCTGCATCTGTGGAGGGAATGGATTAGGAGTTGTTTCGGGTCAGGTTTCTTCTTCAATAGGAAGGAACTGCAGATCAAAGATACTAGAGCGGATACTAGTATCTTTGCTGCAGATCAGGCATGATATTCTTCCGATTTAAATTGGAATTCCGATTTTATTGTTTTCCGCCAATTGTTTATTGTCAATTTTTTGTGCCAGATTATTTGGCAGCCAATCAACCACTGTCTCTAAGGGGGTTATGTCCAATCACCGACCAGCTTCCCTTAAAATTCCCTTCCAATCAACAAATCGGTCTTCTCCCGTCCAATCAGCCGCTGTCTCCAAGGGCATTGTCTCCAATCACATAATGTGCGGGTAACCTTTTGGAGGAGTGCTTTCGACGTGCTAAGCAGAGCCTATGGCCAGACTATTCCTCTAAACCCACTGTCAGCTATTTTTGGTATTCCCCCCAACACCAACCTCTCTGTTGCGTTGAAGCGGGTCCTGGCTTTTACAACCCTGTTAGCCCGAGACTGATTTTGCTTAACTGGAGACTTACCTGTTCCCCGACACACGCCCGCTGGATCAAGGAGGTGCTCTACAACTTAAAGCTTGAAAAACTTAGGTTCTCTCTCAAAGGCTCTACCAAGACATTCCTAGATACATGGAACCCTGTCCTGGAACTTGTTAACTCTCTTAACTTGTTTCCGGACTCGGAAGAGGACTGAGTGCCCTCTATCACAGCTCTGTCTTATTGCAGCTGCTATCCCTCAACCCCTCCCCCCCCCCTCCTTCCCCACAATTTCTTTTTATTTTCTTTAATTTTTTTTTAAAAAATTTTTATTTATTTATTTTTTTTTTTTCTTCTTTTTATTTTTATTTATTTTTTTTTTTTTATCGTATTTGTGTGGATGTGTACGTATGTGAGTGTTGTTTGTCCCCGGGTGGCGAGGGTGGGTAAGGGTAAGGGTAAGGGTTTTGAGGGTCGTTTACATACTGTTGTACAATTATGTCCTGATTATCACTGTCTGTTATCATTGTATGTATGCAAATTGCTGTTAAATTCAAAATTCAAATAAAAAGATTTAAACTACATAATGTGCTGGTCACTCGGCGGCCAATCAGGCACAGTCTCCGAGGGACCTTTTGATCAATCACCGACCTGCTTCCCTCTCCGAAGCAGACGATGGGATGGAGAGAGAGAGATATGCAAGAAAGCAGCTATGACATATAATACACAATAAACTATATTATAAATACACAATAAACAAGTTATGCATTCTTGTAATCTTACATGGGTATGACCGCGCATAAAATAATTCCACCCCCCTTCCTTCCCCAACCTCAGCCTCACGGACCTTAGAGTACCCCTAGTTCCTAAAACCCATTTCCATCACTGCGCTTAACAGAGAGACAATTTTTATAAGGAGCTAGCAATATAAAATTGCCCAAGGCTACTCAAGTGGCCCTCCCCACATGGCAATCCTTACCACGAGCATCATAATGCAGGAGAGCAAAGATGATGAATAAAATCTTCTCACATCCTGTGATGTGGGCAAACTCGTACAGATTAATGGACACATCTCTTCTACAATTCCAGTTCTCACTTAATGAACTGAGACCTCTACTTAAAATCTTTTTTCTCTGAAGATCTCAACTCAGAAGTTTGCCGATAGCCCTGATGTATATTGTGAAATCATGACTCAACTACAACCCAAAACAGTGGCGCAGTGATAGAGCTGCTGCTTCACAGCGCTAGAGACCCGAGTTTGATTTTGACTACGGGTGCTGACTGAGCGGAGTTTGTACGGACTCTTCTTCCCAAATGCACTTTGGACGTTTGCTCCCAAATGCACTTTGCCTTGTACAGTGCTCTTCATATTACAATTATTAAACAAATCCCTCCTCTGCTCCTTTTAATCTCTATACCTTTTAGCTCTGAGATGCTCCAGCTTTCAATATCCTTCCTTTCCTCTTAATGAGAACATAACTATTCTGTGCCTCAACCCACCTTCTTTCAGGGCCTCCTGTTGTTCAACAACTGATTTCTCTACCAATTTTTAATTTGAATCTGATGGCTCCTTCAGTTAAACATTTTAATGTAAAGGGCAAGGAACAATCAAGATAATTGCTGTTCCCCAAACAACATCCCACAGAAACAAGCACTAATTCATTATGCAGAACTAAATACATTGCAGCTTCCTTTTGATTTGGCTGGGGAAATGCATTCAATCAGTAAAGTTCTGTTTCAGGAACACCACTGTCTCTTTGCACCTTATGCTGTTACAATCCCAGTCTGTATTTGAATAATTAAATTCTTCCATTGCCACAACTCTGCATTTCAATACAATATAATACACCTTCATGAACATCATCATGAAAGTATGTGAAAAAAACTCCACAGTAATCTTGTAGCAAAGCCTTTTTAATAATAATTTGAACTTTTCATCACGGCATTGTTCAAATTGAAAATGATTTTCTTTATTATTGCAAACCACCACTACTGTATTCATTTCTTTCTTGATTAGTAAGGTTATAGGGAGAAGACAAGAGAATAGGGGTGAGAGGGAAAGATAGATGAGCCAGGATCGAGTGGCGGAGTAGACTCGATGGGCCGAATGGCCTAATTCTACTCCTACGACTTATGAACTTATAATCATGCTTGCAGTGATTGGAGTTTAAGAGTTTCTTAGCCAGGTAGATGCATGATGTACTCAAATGAGCATAACATGACCAGTGATGAAAATGGGGGGGGGGGGGTACGCAGGGGTACGGCGTTCCCCTACTTTCCAGTTTCCATCCTGTGCGTGAATTCGCAGCTTTATCCTGCGCTACTTAATCCAAGAGCGAGCGAACGCGCGGACAGACGGACGAAAGCAACGATCATAGAGCGGAATAGATGACATTTCGGGTCGAGACCCTTCTTCAGACTGAGTCAGGGGAAAGAGGAGCAAGAGATATAGACGGTACTAAGGCCTGACTTTGGGGGTGAACATGGGGTGGGGACTGGACATTGTGCCTTCCCCCACAGTGCGCTATCCACTGTGGGGGGATGATTTTTTTGTCTAATTGTAGTCCTGTAGGTCTGTGTCCAAGATGGCTGCCGTGAAGAGAGAGTGGACGCTGGCGCGCTTTGGCTGCCGCTGCTCTCTCTTCACACTGTGTTTTTGATTTTCTGTTTTTGGATTGAATTCTGTTTTTAATTTGTGTCTCTGTGATGTCTTTATTACTTGTTATATTCCGATTATATGTTATTCCGATTACTATGTAAGGTGTCCTTGAGATGTCTGAAAGGCGCCCATTAAATAAAATTTATTATTATTATTATTAAGGACAAATGAATGGAATTCCGATTTTATTGTTTTCCTATTTGTCAATTTTTTGTGCCTGAGTATTTGGCAGCCAATCAACCGCAGTCTCTAAGGGGGTTGCATCCAATCACCGACCAACTTCCCTTTTGATCAATCACCGACCTGCTTCCCTCACCGAAGCAGACGATGGCAGCAGCCAACACAGGGAGAGAGAGAGATGGAAGAAAGCAGCTATGACATATAATACACAATACACTATATTATAAATACACAATAAACAAGTTATACATTCTTGTACTCTTACATGGGTATGACCGCACATAAAAAAATTCTCCCCCCCCCCCCTTCCTTCCCAACCTCAGCCTCACTGACCTTAGAGCACCCCTAGTTCCTAAAACTCATTTCCATCACTGAACATGGCCAATCATATCCAGTTTTCATTTTCTTGCTCATTATTAGCCATTTTTTTCACCTTAGCTAATAATTTGTTTGTGAAGAAACACGGGGCCCTAATCAATTTTCTTTACAGCCATGAGAATTCAGATATTGATTGTCAGCTTGCCGATGTGAAGGGTGGGGTTTTCAATATCATTCACAAAAAATGTTGCAGTCTTAAGCCTCTATCCATAATGTGTTTGTAGATCCTACCTAGAGCAGAGATTAAAACACAAAATATCATAAATGCCAATAAGCAGGTCATGCAGCATCTGTGGAAAGTGAAAGAGTCAACATTTCAGGTTGAAGATTCTTCGTCAGTGCTGAAATGTTAACACTGTGTCTCTTTCCACAGATGTAGCCTAACCTTCCAAACATTTCCAGCGTTTTACGCTTTATTTCAGATTTGCAACCTCTGCAGATTTTGAATTTCACGTTCTAAATCAGCAATGGGAAAGCTCTATGTATGGTTGGGGAAAATCTAGTATTTGTTCTCATATATAGTATCTAATTAATGCAGTTGAAAATGCACAAATGTGAATACTAGATGCATTTTATTTTTATCTATTAGTGTTCCTCTCCATATGTTTTGAAGAAAAAAGACAAAAATAGCAATCTATCTTCCTGTGTTTAAAAATACCTTTTTAATTAAATAAAATGGGGATGCAATAGCATCAGACACTGTGCATTTGATTCCTGTCACATGACCATCACCAGTTGTGAGATGCTTTAAAACGGAAGCAAAGTTTAGAGAGGTGGGGAAAGCACTAAATATTGGTATCTGTTGCTTTAACTCATGGGTATCACCCATAAAGGAGGGTCCTCCAACTTACTGTAAATTCTAAGGAAAGAGTCTTGCATGAGGAACAAGCAAGACTGTTGTAAAAAAGGAATATATACTTGCTTATTTTAACACAGGAGGCTGCCATTTGTTCCACTGGGTCTTGCTGGTTCCCACCTCAGCAAAACCAACATGAAACATTTCCCCCACTGATTTCCCTGTCACTAATTGACTCATGTAGCCATCATCTCCCCTATGATTCATCCACCACTTACCTACACTAGGGGCAATTTAGAAAACCAATTTAACCTATCAGCATATCTTTGTGGTGAGGGAAGGTGTGGTCACAGAGAGAGTGTGCAAACTACACTCAGACAACTTTGTAGGTCAGGATCGACTTATGATTGCATTGTGAGGAGAGCTGCTCTGCCAATGTGTTGCCCAAGTTGTTTTTACGACCAAACATAAATGCATGTCCAGAAATTATACTTCACGAACATTGGTGACAAAATGAGTACTGTGTTTAGTCCTAACATCCAACACGGACAAGAAAAATATAGTTTTATCAAAAGCACTAGGTTTGTTTGCATGCATATTTCTTGGGTTCCCAAAAGTAACTAACGGTAAGCAAAACTTCCTGCTGCCATATAATTCCTGCACTGACTTGAAGCCAGTTAGAACCACAGAGGTGAGAGACAGCTGAGGATATGTCAGCAGAGGACCAGAGGCTTTTGTATCAGCATCCCCTGCATCTATGATGTGTCAATAGATCACTCAAGGCCAACGGATCAAGCAGCTCAAAGCCACTGCTCATAATACAGGCAGAAATCGCAGCACTGACATCTGTGGTTCAGAGTTCACTGTAAGCCTCCTAATGCACAGAAAAATCCCCTTGCACAAGCAGTACAATGAGCAAAAGACTGATTTCCCAGTGGTTTGTGACTTGAGAGTGGGATTTTATTTAGTGATGTCATCATCACCGCCATAAATAATACCAGGGAAATGGTGCTCACACATGTGTGAATCAAATGTCCAGTCCATTTGCCCAACTGTTGAGACTGCCAATGGAAATTGGGATTACCATATATACACAATCTTATCTCTGTTCCACCCACTCCCCTGATATCAGTCTGAAGAAGGGTCTCGTCCCGAAATGTCATCCATTCCTTCTCTCCAGAGATGCTGCCTGTCCCGCTGTGTTACTCCAGTATTTTGTGTCTGCCTTCGACTTAAACCAGCATCTGCAGTTCTTTCCTACGCACCATATGCACACACGTGTAGCTGGTTTTTGATGCAGTTTACTGATGAGAGAGAAATTACCTTTGATCCTCTTAGATTGTTTCACCCAAAGGAAAGTCACATTATCTTCCCACCCCAGCCATGATGAAAACTGCAACCAGTGTCCAATAACATAATCAGCTCTACAGCTGATTTAAACAAGAACCCCGCCACCTTCAGCAATATGTCTTTGTCACCTGCTCAATCTTATTTTAACTGCCCAGCCACAAAGTCCCAATGGGTGGTATGGTTAAAATATTTAGCAAATTGTTTTGCACATCAACTATATAGTGCAGAAAGGCAAAATATATAGTGCAAAAAATGTTAATACTATTGAACGTTCCACAATTACAGAATTCATGGAGAAATGGAGTGACGCTGTTTGTGTGTTTTAAAATAAAAGGTGGTGGAGTTCTTTAAATCGTTACATTTCATGGAGGTTGATAAGGTTAAATGAGCTTCCAGGTGATATGCTAAAATGAATAGGTTCAAAGGTCGAAGACGGGTGCATCTGACTGGATAGCAGTCTGTCACAAAGCCAATGGCAGATTCACTACAAACACAGCAACATTAAATAGCCTCGCTATTTTTCTCATGATCCTGCTCTTTCTTGCCATGACTTTTGTCATTAAGCTGGAGTTCACAAATAATCAGACAAAACACCCCAAAACACGAGACCCATTGTGAAAGCAGTGAAACATGTATTATCAAAGGCAATATTATAAAACTTCCATTACAGCATTATCCTGGTGACCAACAACCTAATTAAAAATCTCTGTGAAAATGTGCCTTCTGGGATGTAGCTCCCTATTAAAATCAATTAAGGAGTAATGTATATTAAAGCTTAAGCACAAGTAGTTATGGAAATCAGCAGACATCTGATTTACCACGTTATAAAATCTGGTTAAAAAAAATGATTAGGATTTGAGCTCTCTGTAGTGAATTGCAGAAATTTTAAATTACATTTCTTTATCCAGTATTTTTAAGGAAGCATTGTTTAAACAGTTCATATGCTAATATTCTTTAATATACAACATTAACGATCAGCAACAAAAAAATAAATTCAATAAAAAAATATCAATGACTCCAAATTCCAAATTCCTGAACTGTGCAGTGATTATTCCTTTGAGCTGACTGAGTTCAATGACCAAAAGAATGTGGCATAATACAGTGCATTTATTGTAACTTGAAAATGGGTTACAATGTACAAATGTTACAGAGAAAATTTGAATTTGCTTCTTCGTGCAAATTTAAAATTCCTATCATGCACAGACAAAATATATTTCAACCTTGCCCGATTATGTTTTATCATAACATTGATGTATTCCATCAAGTTGCAGCATATCAACACAGATTAAAACCAAACCTAATTTTCAATGAAAAATTAACAACCAATAATTCATTGCATGCAAACTAAAAATGCGAAGGTGTAAAGCCAATGTAAATCAGTAGACAATAAACCTCGCTCAAGCTACATTAAACTGTTTGGTCAATTTTGATGTATGCCCGCATTATTTAGCCGGCAATCCATTTTTGTTAGTCGTCCACGGACAGTAGGCAGGCCTTAATTTCACGGACTGATAACGTGATTAAATTCAAACACGCCTGCACAATCCAAACTCTTACCCTTGGAGGGCCTGGTTGCACAGGAGTATCAGTGAGTTGAGCACCAATTGTAGCTAAAATAACCAGCATTCCTCTTGAAGAGTACTGACTCATCCCAAGAAAAGCTGCTCAATCTGAACTGATACTAGGTATGCCTTTATTTCTCACAGAGAAATACTTGAAAGCAAATGGCTCATATTGAAAAATACAGGTGAGCATCTTCTCTTATCACCTGAACTATTTGTAGAAATATGTCTGCTTTTTTGTGCAGTCCAGGAACACGATTGCAGTTCAGATGGATTGAACAAATCTTGGCCAGGGTTATTTTCAGTATTATTCTATTCCAAAGAACAATCGCAGTTTTTTATGGCCATACTCCAAGCCATCTGGATATGCTCAGAATTTGAGAAATTCTCCACACTTGTTTCTAAAATGACCAGAGCTGCAGATTTCACAGATCTGTTGTTAACACACATTTTAGAAGCCTATTGTAGCCAATAACTAGATACTGCAGAACTTAGGCCCAACACAGATGGAAGTACAAAGGTAGAAAAGGGCAAATTTACCTGGGAAAAGCTGTATTTTGTGGTAATCTTCTCGAGCAAGCATCTAAAAATCAAAGTATAAATTCATGATGGATTTAAAAGTAGACTGCTGGGCTTTCTTAATTACTGCATTTATCCAGTAACCCAAGCCAAAAAAACTGCGATTTAGTTTTATTCTTAGAGAACCAGCATGGAAATAGGCTCTTCGGCCCACCGGGTGCATGCCTACCATTGATCACCTGTTCACACTAGTTTTATGTTATCCCACTTTCTCATCCCCATGCTGCACTAATTCCTGGCTTACACAGTAAACTAAATTTCATCAGGGAGATATAAACAGACTTCACGCAATCACAGAATTTGGAGACGACTACTTCCTGGGATTCATCATACTAAATGTCGTCCTTGAAGAAGCTGCATGGATCAAGATCACTTGAGAAATAAATATAGGGTTGACTGTAAGGATTTCCAGTTGCATATTCCTGGTGATATCTACGTGTAGTTCATGCATATAATGAAGGCATGAAGACATAGCACGATCAGCTGCTCTTGTTTTTGAAAGGTATTTTCCAAAATGGCATTTGTTCTTCCAAGCACCATCATCAGAAACAAGATCTTGTATGTGGAGTCTGTTCTATTGGTGTTAGGGCACAGCAGAACTCAGCTAGCTCTTCTGAAATTGTGTGTGTGTGGGTGGGGGGTAGGGGGTGGCGTAGGGAGTGGAAGAGCAAGTAAATTGAAACATATCTTGAAGCAGAGAGGGATGGAATTGATCAAGAAAGAAAGAAAGAAAAAGACTGAGGAGAGTGTAGAGTGGCAGAAATGGGCTCGCTAGGCAGGACAGAGGGAGTGAGGGAAGGGAGGGTGGAGAGTAACAGGATGAGTAATACAAGAAAGAAAGCACACAGAGAGCACAAGAGGTGAGAAATAGAGAGAACAAGAAAGTGTACAGAAAGAGGAGTGAGAGTAATGATAGAAAGAAATGAGAAAAAGGAAGAGCGGGAGAAGAAATAGGAGAAAGAGGAAGTTGACATTTTAGATGAATAACTTTCATCATACTGTAGTAGGCCATGTCTCCAAAGTAGAGTCCGGAAAAAAGAAACCCCCCATTTCCTCACCGCTATCCAAAGGAAATTCAGGTCAAAGGATGTTACAGTGGTCGATTTAACTATTTCCTCAAGAGGACGACGAGCTCCACTGATGCTAGATATATTTCACAAATGGAGTTCAAAACATTAATGATGGGCTTTTTGATGCTTTATTTGTACACCTCAACGTTAAGAAAAGACAGTGTGAGGTCAAGGTCAGTAATATTACGAATCTCATCAAGTGGTCAGGTGCAGGTGCATGTAAAGTATACTGCAAGACTAAAGACGATATTTCTACATCATCAAATAACTCAAACCTGGAGAGTACAACAGGGTACAAATAAGAAATACCAGATGGAATATGTTAATTGGAAATAACAGGTCTGATTCTAGTCTGATAACTATGGTAACCAAGCCCTTAACAGAACAAAGGGATGCATTAAGCACACGATCACTAGATCGGGATTTAGGAAGAACAAGTTGAGGATGGGGACACAAGGAATTGCAGATACACAAAAATGCTGGAGAAACTCAGCGGGTGCAGCAGCATCTATGGAGCGAAGGAAATAGGCAACGTTTCGGGCTGAAACCCTCAGTCTGAAGAAGGGTTTTGGCCCGAAACGTTGCCTATTTCCTTCGCTCCATAGATGCTGCTGCACCCGCTGAGTTTCTCCAGCATTTTTGTGTAACTTCGACTTTCCAGCATCTGCAGTTCCTTTTTGAACACAAGGAATTGCAGGTGGTGGTTTACAAAATAACCCACAAAGTGCTGGAGTAACTCAACGGGTCAGGCATCATCTCTGGATGACATAGATAGGCATGGTTTCAGGTCTGGAATGATCGAGCAAGAGAGGGGAAGGGTTGGATTTGGGAGACTGCAGCTGGTTGATAGGTGGAGACAGATATGGAGTGAGGAAAAGATTGGTGCCGATGGAGCCAGATGAGAGGAGGGGAGGGAAGGGTGGACGTGGAGACAAAGGCTGGAAGGTGATAAGGGCATGGTGAAGAGTGTTATCTACAAGATCTAGATGAACTGTAAAAGTGGCCTAAGAAATGACAGATGGAATTAAACTCAGACAAGTATGCTGTATAGCATTTTAATAAATTAAAGCAGGGCAGAACTTACACGGCAAATGGTAGGACCTTGGAGACTGTGATCGAACAGAGAGACGGGGAACAACAGATACCCAATTCCCTAAAAATGGTGACAAAGGAACAGAGAGAGGTGAAAAGGACAATTGGCATGCTTCTCTTCATCGGTCAGGGCACTGAGTACAGGAGTTGGACATTCGGTTAGGTTGTAAATGCCACTTGGAAGTATTGTGGAGTAACTTGCAGTTCTGATCACCCAGCCTTTAGACTTTAGAGATACAGCAAGCAAACAGGCTCTTCAACCCACCGAGTCAGCGCTGACCAGCAATCATCCAGTACACTAGTACTATCCTGCACATCAGGGACAATTTATCAATGGAAGGATGTTATTAAGCTGGCAAGGGTGCAGAAAATTTAATTAGGATGTTATCAGAACTGGAGGGCTTGAGTTATAAGGAGATGCTACGTAGACCGAGTCTTCTCTTTGCTGGAGCACAGGAGGTTGATGGGTGACCTTACAGAGGCATATGGAATCATGCGGGCCATAGACAAAGTGGATGGTCACAGTATTTCCGCTTGCATAGAGGAGTCATAAACTAATGGGCATAGATTTAAAGTAAGAGGGGAAAGATTTAAAAGGGTCCTGAGGTGCATCTTTTCCACACAGAATGCAGTTTATGAAATGAGCTGCAAAAGTAAACTGTGAAGGTGGGTAGAATAACAAAGTTAAAAAAAACTCTTGGACAGGTATATAGATAGAAAAGATTAAAATTATATGGGCCAAATGGAGGAAGATAAGACTTGCTCAGAGAGACATCTTGGTCGACATGATGAGATGTGCCAAAGGGCCTGTTTCCTTGCTGTACAACTATGACTCTAAATGGAGTCACAAGAGCCTGAAGATACTAGAATGCAGTTAGTAAGGGGGGGGTCATAAGTGGAATTTCCTATGGTTGCACTACCTACCAACTCCTCCCCATTCCGATAATTTTCCCTGCAACCATTAGCGATACAAACATTTCCCCTGTATCTTTACCCTGACATCCATCTTGAGACCAGTCATATTAGGTCAAGCAAAGATTCACATGTACCTCCTTCACCTTGTCTACTGCATTTGGTGCTCTTGATGTGGCCTTGTCGATGTCAGCTAGACTAAGCTTAGGCCAGGCAAAAAGTTACGGAACACCTGGGCTCAGTACGTGATGGCTATCTTGACCTTCCAGTTGCTTACCATTTTAACTCATCTTCCCACTCCCACAATAACCTGTCTGTCCTTGACTTCTCCATTGCCATGCTGAGGGAAAATGCAAAATAAAAGTACAACTTCACATATTCCACCTGGGTAGTTTACAAACTTATGTCTGAACATTACATTTTCCAATTTCAGGTAACTTATACCCAGTGTTCCTTTTGCACTACTTTTTATCCACCTAAGTTATTTTCCAATTCCCACACCCACCCTCCACATCAACCATTTCCAAATCACCCCCCCCCCCCCTCCCCAATCAATCACCGCATCACCAATATTGTTCCCTCCCCAACCTGGCTCCACCTGCATATAGATCCCCCACTTAATCGACTGGTCCTCTTCTCTTCTTCCCAACTGGTTCCATCTGCCCATCGTCCCTCCCTTATCTGGTTCCACTTATCATTTTCCTTATGTAACAAATTCCAGCATCTGCAGCTTCTTGGGTCTCCACATCACCTTAAAGCCTTGTCTCCCCCCATGTGGCTTCATCCACTCCTTTGCTCTCTCCTTATCTTTCTCCATCTATTACCCACCAACGTTTTTCTTCCAACTTCACCCCTCCCCATCCTCACCAGGTTCCACCTGTCACCTGCCATTCCCTCCAATGACCCTCTCGCCTCATTATACACATTATTTTCCCTCTAAACCCTCGGTCTTGATCTAGGATCTCAATGAGAAACATCAACCATCACTGCATCCACAGATTATGCCTAAACCACTGAATTCCTCCTGCAAGTTGATTTTTGCTCCAGATTACAGTATCCACAGACTTGTATCTCCACTTATTCAAAATGCTCGATTTGCAATAAGCTTAGACTATGCTGGAAATATCTGCATGATATGTATGCATTATCAAATCATTCAGTGTTGCAATCGCACTGTTTGAAAAACTTTCCAACAATTACATCACTTGAAAACAGATTGCAAACAAAAGAAAAATGGGTTGTTTTTTTAAAGCCATGATCACTGGAAACATTTGTGAAGCATTACATCCTGAAATAACCTAAAATAAAATTCACAGAAATTTGCAGCATAGCTAGTCAGTCCATTTCTGATGTGTGCACCTTATATTTGGCAAAAGTGATATTGGTAATACATGTTATACCATTTAGTCACAAGGCATTGGTTTCAAAGTTGATTTAAAGACCTCTTAAAATAAAGTTATTATTACATTTAAAATTACCATGTATTTTAAAATACTCTTCAAAGTACAACTCCATCCACACCAATATAGTTCATTCAGTTTCAATTTAAATCATGACTATAACGCACTTCCCCAAAACACTAACAAATGGCAAATCTTGGGAAAGTGAGTCAGAAGAAATGGGCTGAAAGATGGCAGATGGAGTTTAATGCTGATAAATGTGAGGTGTTACACCTTGGCAGGACAAATCAAAATAGGACGTACATGATAAATGGTAGGGAATTGAAGAATACAGTTGAACAGAGGGATCTGGGAATAACCGTGCATTGTTCCTTGAAGGTGGAATCTCATATAGATAGGGTGGTAAAGAAAGCTTTTGGTATGCTAGCCTTTATAAATCAGAGCATTGAGTATAGAAGCTGGGATGTAATGTTAAAATTGTACAAGGCATTAGTGAGACCAAATCTGGAGTATGGTGTACAATTTTGGTCGCCCAATTATAGGAAGGATGTCAACAAAATAGAGAGAGTACAGAGGAGATTTACTAGAATGTTGCCTGGGTTTCAACAACTAAGTTACAGAGATAGGTTGAATAAGTTAGGTCTTTATTCTCTGGAGCGCAGAAGGTTAAGGGGGGACTTGATAGAGGTCTTTAAAATGATGAGAGGGATAGACAGAGTTGATGTGATCAAGCTTTTCCCTTTGAGAATAGGGAAGATTCAAACAAGAGGACATGACTTCAGAATTAAGGGACAGAAGTTTAGGGGTAACATGAGGGGGAACTTCTTTACTCAGAGAATGGTAGCGGTGTGGAATGAGCTTCCAGTGGAAGTGGTGGCGGCAGGTTCGTTGGTATCATTTAAAAATAAATTGGATAGGCATATGGATGAGAAGGGAATGGAGGGTTATGGTATGAGTGCAGGCAGGTGGGACTAAGGGAAAAAAGTTGTTCGGCACGGACTTGTAGGGCCGAGATGGCCTGTTTCCGTGCTGTAATTGTTATATGGTTATATGGTTATAAGTCATATTAAGTATTATGCTGCAATAACTCTTTGTATTTAATCTCGAATGGCTGATAAAAAAAGAAACTCGTTTTACTGCACAAGACATCAATAATCAATGTCAACACCAATGAGTGACACTGCCTCAATAACCTTTGAACAGTTTCATTACAGACAATAGGTGCAGGAGTAGGCCATTCGGCCCTTCGAACCAGCACCGCCATTCAATGTGATCATGGCTGATCATCCACAATCAGTACCCCGTTCCTGACTTCTCCCCATATCCCCTGATTCCACTATCCTTAAGAGCCTTATCTAGCTATCTCTTGAAAGTATCCAGAGAACCGGCTCCACCGCCCTCTGAGGCAGAGAATTCCGTAGACTCACAATTCTCTGTGTGAAAATGTTTTTCCTCATCTCCGTTTTAAATGGCTTACCCCTTATTCTTAAACTGTGGCCCCTGGTTCTGGACTCCCCCAGCATCAGGAACATCAGTTTCCTGCCTCCAGCGTTTCCAAACCCTTAATAATATTTGGTGTTTCAATAAGATATCCTCTCATCCTTCTAAATTCCAGAGTATACAAGCCCACCGCTCCATTCTCTCAGCATATGACAGTCCCGCCATCCCGGAAATTAACCTTGTGAACCTATGCTGCATTCCCTCAATAGCACGAATGTCCTTCCTCAAAGTCGGAGACCAAAACTCTGCACAATATTCCAGGTGTGGTCTCATTAGGGCCCTGTACAACTGCAGAAGGACCTCTTTGCTCCTATACTCAACTCCTCTTGTTCTGAAGGCCAACATGCCATTCGCTTTCTTCACTGCCTGCTGTACCTGCATGCTTACTTTCATTGACTGATGGACAAGGACCCCCAGATCCTGTTGTATTTCCCCTTTTCCCAACTTGACACCATTTACATTAATAATCTACCTTCCTGTTTTTGCTACCAAAGTGGATAATCGTACATTTATCCACATTAAACTACATCTGCCCACTCACCCAATCTGTCCAAGTCACCCTGCAGTCTCATAGCATCCTCCTCACAGTTCACACTGCCACCCAGCTTCGTGTCATCTGCAAATTTGCTAATGTTACTTGCAATCCCTTCTTCTAAATCATTAATATATTGTAAATAGCTGCGGTCCCAGCACTGAGCCTTGCGGTACCCCACTAGTCACTGCCTGCCATTTTGAAAGGGACCCGTTAATCCCTACTCTTTGTTTCCTGTCTGCCAACCAATTTTCTATCCATGTCAGCCCTCTACCCCCAATACCATGTGTCCTAATTTTGCCCACTAATCTCCTATGTTAATCTACTAAACTCAATTTACAGTATATAGTTTTACCCAATAGCTGCTTTCACTGGCTATATCTGAATGTAATATACTTAATAAAGATCAACTAAATAGATCAGAGTATTTAGTTATTGTTTCATTAGTGCGGAAGCATTAAGCGGCCTTTTCACAGGGCGACTTGACGCAAGAGTTAACCGGAGTTTAACATCGTGGGAACCTTGTGCGATAACAGTACGGCATTCGTGGACCACCGTGGACCACCATAGCGCTAACGGCAGGTAGTCGTGTAACTTGGTCACTCGGGAGAAAATTCAAGAAAGTTTGAATTTCTCCAAGATTGACTTGTACACTTGTGGTTGAGTATTGCAACATTATATGAACGTAGTGGCCAGTGCGATATCCGTAATAACTCTTGCGGGTACCGTGGGAACTCCTGCGAACGGTGAACCCGGAAGCTGGACAGAGGGGACAGAAGGTGAGTAAAAATTATCTTCTGTGGGATTGAATTTAAAAAATAAATAAAAATAAAGATTTGCATCCGCATATGGACATCAACTTATTCATGAGTTATGTTAATGAGATTCAAGAAAATAACTATAATCTTTAAAAGGGACTTTAAACGGGACTTTACTGAAAGGTTACGCATTTTTATGGTCCGTGAGAAATTTTTCACATGTACTTCTTTGAGAGATACAGGTCGGAGTCCTCGGGTCCAGGGGTCCGGAACGCTACCAATCAATGTTGTACAGAGACCCGTGTAAGGAATGAACTGCACATGCTGGTTTAAACCGAAGACAGACACAAAAAGCTGGAGTAACTCAGCGAGTTAAGCAGCATCTCTGGAGAAAAAAAGCTGATGTTTCGGGACGAGACACATCTTCAGACTCAATTCCGATTAGGCTGTCTGAAGAAGGGCTCCGATTCGAATCGTCACCTATTCTTTTTCTCCAGAGATGCTGCCTGACCCGCTGACTTACTCCAGCTTTTTATGTTTTTCTTCCCAGATCTGACTTACCTGCTGAGTTACACCAACATTTTGTGTCCTTCTGTGCGTATTAACCAGCATTAACCAGCGTCTGCAGTTCCTTTAGACATTACCTAACTTCAGATTTTAGAGATATAGCGCGTGGGAACTCCTGCGAACGGTAAACCCGGAAGCTGGACAGAGGGGACAGAAGGTGAGTAAAAATATCGACAAGGGAACATGTGTCCTTCGAGGACGTCCCACCTAATTGTCATTGTTGGATAATCTTTTTAACAGGAACACTTGCAGAGATGGCTCCCAGAAAATCTCAAAGAAAGGGGGTAAAGCGTGTCAGAGATGTTTTTGCCATGTTGCGCTATTCAGTTTCTATATTGTTTCAGTTTCTATATCTATATTGTTGCTCTATTCAGTTTCCCAGGGGGTCGGGACGGGACTGGAGTTGGGAGGGAAAGGTGGGGGAGTCGAGGGAGAGGAGGGGGAGACAGATGGGGGTGTCTTCATTTACTGGCGGCGGGTGTCTGTCACTGAAACAGGCAGGTGAGATTTCACATCCACCTTGTGTGTGCCTCTCTCTCTCTCTCCCTCCCTCTTACACAGGCTGAGAGACTCTGCCTCTGTGAGTGTACGTCTCTTTCTCCCCCTCTCCCACACACAGTAAGACCGAGGTACGGTGCTCAGTCCATCTGTGTCTCCCACATACACAGTAAAATATGTCTCCAAATGAGCCAATTCAACCAAGGGAGGATATATATAGTGTGTGAAAAAAAAAGTTACATCATTTGTGTCACGTGTAGTTCACGATGTTCATTCAAGATTTAACGCGAAAGCTCGGGAAACGGACAAGTCACTCGCACAAATAACAGAAATGCCGAGTACCGTGGGAACTCTTTATCTACCCCCGTTATATCGTGCGAGACTCGTGCTGGACCACGACCACTTCACTCTGGTGACGTCTTGCGTCAACTCGCCCCGTGAAAAGGCCCCATTACACTGATACCTTGTGGTGACAGTGGTGCAGCTTTATGAGCTGGCAATGTAAATGGAAGTTTACTGCTCACAGCTCCAGTGAATAGGTTTCACTCTTGACCTGCAGTGCCATTTGTCTGGATGATGCACGTTCCCTCTTCTCCCGTCTTGAAGAAGAGTCGAGACCAGAAACATTGTCTATTCCCCTCCACAGATGCTGTCTGACCCATTGAGTTTGCTTTTTTTGTTTGCATTTTTGCAAAAAACTGACCAAACCTCTTCAGGTTTGGTCACTGAAAAGATGTCATTACAGAGGAACAAATGCAGAGAAGATTTACATGCATGTTTTCAAGACTTGAGAGGCTGAGCTATAGGGGGAGCACATTAGGATATTTTTGGAGCACAAGAGCCTAATGGGTGAATTTGTAGAGGTGTATGAAATCATAAGGGAATACAGTAGTTGAGTTAATGCACACTCATTTACCCAAAATAGGGGAAATCAAGAACTGGAGGAAATAGGTTTGAAAAGTGGAAGAATTAATAGGAACATGAGGGACAACTTTTTCCACACAGAGGTGGCGGGTTTACTGCCGAACTGCCAGAGCAAGTAGTTCAAGGAGATATAATTAACACCGTTTAAAGGTCCATTGAATAGGGGCAACGACAAGAAAGGTACCGACAGACAGGTCCCTTGTACTGTACTGTAAATGTAATGTAATACACTGTAAATACACTGTATGGCTCGATTGTAATCATGTATTGTCTTTCTGCTGACTGGATAGCATGCAAAAAAGCTTTTCACTGTACCTCAGTACACGTGACAAGAAACCAAACTGGATTAAGATTTAGTGGGACATGGACTCAACGCAGGAAAGTGGGACTAGCTTAGATGGGGCATCTAGGTTGGCATGCCTGAGTCAGGCCGAAGGACATGTTTCTGGGCTGCACACCACTATGACTCTCTTAGATCCAATGCAGCCCTCATCACAGGGCCACCCGCTGTCATGAGATACCATCGGGCCTGATTTCCACATCACCACCCCGTTCTCTCGTCTCCATGGTAGCAGCCTGAACAGAAAATGGCTGTGGCCTGTAAAATCTGCAGGTTGTATTTTCACTTCCCTAAAAGGGGAGAAAACCATGACAACAATTTCTTAAAGCACGGATGCACCAATTTCGCAATTTTCATTTTCATTTCTGATTCAGTATTAGACTGCACAAAGCAGCCATCTAGCACATCAAAAGTGCTTCAAATCAAATTTCTAGTCAGTAATGTCACAAATAGCTCTTTTACAAAAAAAGTTTTTGACAACATAGGTTTAAAAACAATTTCAATTGCGAGCTTAAATTTAATTGCAGATTCTTAAGTTTGCATCCATATATTGTGACCATCTCTATTTAAACGGCGCCAAAGTTGTGGCGAATATGCACCTGTGGCTGTGCAAAAGAATTTCATCGTGCTGTGCATGCGTGAAAATAAAGAACTATTGGACTTCCTAAAACGTTGCCTTCTACCAATTTTTCCTTACAAAGGGTTAAAGTAATTAACTGTCAAACTTACCACAGCTAAAAATAGCTCAGTTAAAGAATTAATCATCAATGGCAACGAGAAATTTCATTTTTAAATGCAGAATTCAAACTGATACAACTGTTGGCCATCTGCTCATTGTTCAGGTCTACATAATAGATTCAGAACAATTATAATAGGAACATTATACACTCATCATTGCTGCATCCAGGTGCACAGCACCGCACTTTCCTTGCTGCAGGGGTTCTTCCATATGTCTCTGCCGATGAAAAAGACAAACACAATATGTGGGCATTGCTGGCAAATCTACTGTTTATTGCCCATCCCTAATTATCTTTGAGAAGGTATTTATGTTTTCTTCAACCACCACAGTCTGCTTGGTGAATTTATTTCCACTGGGCTGGTTGAGAATTCTAAGATTTCATCGACAATGACAGGGCAGCAGTATATTTTGAAAAGGTGCTGTGCATCTTGGAAAGGACTTGGCATTCAGTGTTGCAAGATGCCCCTTCTGTCCGTGTGCCAAAGATCACAGGTTTCAATGGGGGTTGTTGAGGCACTTTTACAAATTATGTGTGGTAAATATTGCAAACAAAGTGCCAGTGATAGATACATTGAATGGTCAAGGATTAGCAAGTGGACTATTTGCATTGGATGGCACCCTACTCCAAGTATCGCCAGAGATTTACTCAACACTGCAAAAGCTCTCACGTCCCTATTATGTTTGCTCTTCAACAGCAGCACTCATAGCGTACTGAACTATGGAAGATTCAAAAAGATTGATACTGGTCTCCCTTACACCTTTTCTAAACAAGCTCCATGGCAGGAAATATAAAAAGAAAGAAAGGGATCAAAAACGTAATTCATTGGTTGATTTCCAGCACTGAGAGAGGACAATTTAGATTCCAAATAAATGAAATGGACAGGTATCACAATCCTTTCTGCATTTGTAGAGACATTGGCGGTTAAAGGGATGTACTCTCATCTACACCTGTAGAAACTCTCCCCAGGGCCAGACTTTCAAAGCTGTAACCACTTACTTCCTCCTGGAGGCTATTTTTGATTTTGTTTAGTGTAGCAAGGCCAAGATTACACTGATGTAATTATACAAATTGCTTGTGCTGCACATTAAGTAAAGACAAAATTACTCCCAGCTTCTTCCCAAACAGTAAACAGCCTTAGACTTTTCTTCTGTCATCTCCAATCCAACATTGTGCAAAACACCAGAACAAAACACCAGGACTCTATCATGGTATAATCACTCGGACATTAGTGATGCCATTCTAAGATCCACAGTACTGGAAGAGAGAAGGTGGGAGACAGTGAGAACGGGAGGGAAGCATGGAATGCCAACGTCCCCGGGTGTTGTACCTCTTGTGAACAGGTTCACCCACTTAGAAGCTGTCGGGACAGAAGAGGTGTTTACACTGGGCGGTGGACTGGCTTGTGATGCGAATAGGGCTGTTGAGCCAAAACCAAAAAGGCCTAAGGCAGGGAACGCCATTGTAGTGGGAGACTCCATTGTGAGAGGTACGGACAGGGGTTTCTGCGGCAACAGACGGGATGCGAGGATGGTGTGCTGCCTTCCTGGTGCCAGGATCCAGGATGTCACGGACAGAGTGCAGAAAATCCTCAAGGGCGAAGGTGAACATCCGGAAGTGGCAGTGCATGTCGGCACAAACGATGTCGGAAAGAAGGGGATGAATATTCTGCAGTGTGACTTTAGAGAGCTCGGAAAAATGCTGAAAAGCAGGACCTCCAGGGTTGTTATCCCCGGTTTGCTTCCAGTTCCTCGTGCTGGCGAGAGCAGGAACAGGGAGATACGGGACCTGAACGTGTGGCTGAGGAACTGGTGCACGGGGCAGGGATTTAGATTCTTAGATCACTGGGATCTGTTTTGGGGTAAGGGGGAAGTGTGCAAAAGGGACGGATTGCATCTTAACAGGTGTGGGACCAGCATTCTGGCAGGCAGGTTTGCCACTGCTACACGGGTGGTTTTAAACTGAATAAGGGGGGTGGGATGTCGAATGGGATAGTGGAGGATGGAGTTAAAGGGAAAGGGTTTCTTAAATGTGTGAGCGTAGAGACAGAGGGGTGTAAAATGAGGGTAGAAGCAATAGGTAGCAAGGTGAAAAGTAAAAGTGGAAGGCAGACAAAACCAGGGCAAAAATCAAAAAGGGCCACTTTTCAACATAATTGTATAAGGGGTAAGAGTGTTGTAAAAACAAGCCTGAAGGCTTTGTTTCTCAATGCAAGGAGCATTCGTAATAAGGTGGATGAGTTGAATGTGCAGATAGCTATTAATGACTATGATATAATTGGGATCACGGAGACATGGCTCCAGGGTGACCAAGGCTGGGAGCTGAACATCCAGGGATATTCAATATTCAGGAGGGATAGAGAGAAAGGAAAAGGAGGTGGGGTAGCGTTGCTGATTAGAGAGGAGATTAACGCAATGGAAAGGAAGGACATTAGTTTGGAGGATGTGGAATCGGTATGGGTAGAGCTGCGAAACACTAAGGGGCAGAAAACGCTGGTGGGTGTTGTGTACAGGCCACCTAACAGTAGTAGTGAAGTTGGAGATGGTATCAAACAGGAAATTAGAAATGCGTGCGACAAAGGCAAACCCGTTATAATGGGTGACTTCAATCTACATATAGATTGGGTGAATCAAATTGGCAGGGGTGCTGAGGAAGAGGATTTCTTGGAATGTATGCGGGATAGTTATCTAAATGAACATGTAGAGGAACCAACGAGAGAGCAGGCTATTTTAGACTGGGTATTGAGTAATGAGGAAGGGTTAGTTAGCAGTCTTGTTGTACGTGCCCCCTTGGGCAAGAGTGACCATAATATGGTTGAGTTCTTCATTAGGATGGAGAGTGACATTGTTAATTCAGAAACAATGGTTCTGAACTTAAAGAAAGGTAACTTTGAGGGTATGAGACGTGAATTGGCCAAGATTGACTGGCAATTAATTCTAAAAGCGTTGACGGTGGATATGCAATGGAAGACATTTAAAGACTGCATGGATGAACTACAAAAATTGTTCATCCCAGTTTGGCAAAAGAATAAATCAGGGAAGGTAGTACATCCGTGGATAACAAGGGAAATCAGGGATAGTATCAAAGCGAAGGATGATGCGTACAAATTAGCCAGAAAAAGCAGCATACCGGAGGACTGGGAGAAATTCAGAGACCAGCAGAGGAGGACAAAGGGCTTAATTAGGAAAGGAAAAATAGATTATGAAAGAAAACTGGCAGGGAACATAAAAACTGACTGCAAAAGTTTTTATAGATATGTGAAAAGAAAGAGATTAGTTAAAACAAATGTAGGTCCCTTGCAGTCAGAAACAGGTGAGTTGATCATGGGGAACAAGGATATGGCGGACCAATTGAATAACTACTTTGGTTCCGTCTTCACTAAGGAAGACATAAATAATCTGCCGGAAATAGCAGGGGACCGCGGGTCAAAGGAGTTGGAGGAATTGAGTGAAATCCAGGTTAGCTGGGGAGTGGTGTTGGGTAAATTGAATGGATTAAAGGCCGATAAATCCCCAGGGCCAGATAGGCTGCATCCCAGAGTACTTAAGGAAGTAGCTCCAGAAATAGTGGATGCATTAGCAATAATCTTTCAAAACTCTTTAGATTCTGGAGTAGTTCCTGAGGATTGGCGGGTAGCAAACGTAACCCCACTTTTTAAGAAGGGAGGGAGAGAGAAAACGGGGAATTACAGACCAGTTAGTCTAACATCGGTAGTGGGGAAACTGCTAGAGTCAGTTATTAAAGATGGGATAGCAGCACATTTGGAAAGTGGTGAAATCATTGGACAAAGTCAGCATGGATTTACAAAAGGTAAATCATGTCTGACGAATCTTATAGAATTTTTCAAGGATGTAACTAGTAGCGTGGATAGGGGAGAACCAGTGGATGTGGTGTATCTGGACTTCCAGAAGGCTTTCGACAAGGTCCCACATAAGAGATTAGTATACAAACTTAAAGCACACGGCATTGGGGGTTCAGTATTGATGTGGATAGAGAACTGGCTGGCAAACAGGAAGCAAAGAGTAGGAGTAAACGGGTCCTTTTCAAAATGGCAGGCAGTGACTAGTGGGGTACCGCAAGGCTCAGTGCTGGGACCCCAGCTATTTACAATATATATTAATGATCTGGATGAGGGAATTGAAGGCAATATCTCCAAGTTTGCTGATGACACTAAGCTGGGGGGCAGTGTTAGCTGTGAGGAGGATTCTAGGAGACTGCAAGTTGACTTTGATAGGCTGGGTGAGTGGGCAAATGTTTGGCAGATGCAGTATAATGTGGATAAATGTGAGGTTATCCATTTTGGTGGCAAAAACAGGAAAGCAGACTATTATCCAAATGGTGGCCGACTAGGAAAAGGGGAGATGCAGCGAGACCTGGGTGTCATGGTACACCAGTCATTGAAAGTAGGCATGCAGGTGCAGCAGGCAGTGAAGAAAGCGAATGGTATGTTAGCTTTCATAGCAAAAGGATTTGAGTATAGGAGCAGGGAGGTTCTACTGCAGTTGTACAGGGTCTTGGTAAGACTACACCTGGAGTATTGCGTACAGTTTTGGTCTCCAAATCTGAGGAAGGACATTATTGCCATAGAGGGAGTGCAGAGAAGGTTCACCAGACTGATTCCTGGGATGTCAGGACTGTCTTATGAAGAAAGACTGGATAGACTTGGTTTATACTCTCTAGAATTTAGGAGATTGAGAGGGGATCTTATAGAAACTTACAAAATTCTTAAGGGGTTGGACAGGCTAGATGCAGGGAGATTGCTCCCGATGTTGGGGAAGTCTAGGACAAGGGGTCACAGCTTAAGGATAAGGGGGAAATCCTTTAAAACCGAGATGAGAAGAACTTTTTTCACACAGAGAGTGGTGAATCTCCGGAACTCTCTGCCACAGAGGGTAGTCGAGGCCAGTTCATTGGCTATATTTAAGAGGGAGTTAGATGTGGCCCTTGTGGCTAAGGGGATCAGAGGGTATGGAGAGAAGGCAGGTACGGGATACTGAGTTGGATGATCAGCCATGATCATATTGAAAGGCGGTGCAGGCTCGAAGGGCCGAATGGCCTACTCCTGCACCTAATTTCTATGTTTCTATGTTTCTATGAAAATTTATCGTGATCATCCTTTGAGCAATTTTAAGGGCCAGCTATTCAAAGGACCCAGCAAGATGGAGGCAATCGTTGTGACAAAAGCAGCTGTGATTGGTTCTACCACAGCAAGGCATGGCATGTTGGCATAGCGGTAGAGTTGCTGCCTTACAGCATTGCAGCGCCAGAGACTTGGATTCGATCCCGACTAAAGGTGCTGTCAGTAGGGAGTTTGTATATTCTCCCCATGACCGCGTGGGTTTTCTCCGAGATCTTCGGTTTCCTCGCACACTCCAAAGACGTATAGATTTGTAGGTTAATTGGTTTGGGGTTGTATACTTGTTATAAGTGGAAAATTGTCCGCTAGTGTGTGTCGGATAGTGTTAATGTGCAGGGATCGCCCCCCGCTGGTCGGTGCGGACTCATTGGGCCGAAGGGCCTGTTTCCGCGCTACATTTCTAAACTAAAAAGCTAAAGCACAAGAGACCTCCTTCTGCCTGATAGGGAGCTTCAAAATCTAGTCCACACCATATTTAATGATTCAAAATGCATCATAGTTGAAATTCTGATAGGATTATATGGAAGCCAGATATTTGCAAGTTCTTTTACAAGAAATTGTACTGTAAGAGCAAGTTTTAATGACGTCATAATTTGATATGTGATCATGAATTAGTCATTTCATTCCGTGCTTTTATTGACGCTTGTTGATGGCCACTCTTTGTTATTATCTCAACTGTTCCTACATATATATTCACTTCAAAGAGCACATTATTTAATTGTTCACCACTCCAAAGATCAGTTCTGTTTTGAGAGTAATGGTTAGAAATAAGTGACATTAATTGGACCAAATCCTCCTACTGTTTGTTTTGACAGGTTGTGCTATTTGAAATATTAGTCTGATTGGTCCAAATATCCAATTGGTCTAAATGGAGAAAACAAAACAACAGTGGGTGAATCACCTTTGCACTGGAAGTGGGAAAGGTAAAATCAAATGAACATAATTCAGAAAAACAGGCTTAACAACTTGATAGAGACATGGGAACTGACTCGTGTAACAACTGCTGGAAGTGAAGCAGATAAACAAAATGATGTACAAAATACTGGAGATTGAAGTCACCTGATGAAACTGGTTGTGAGGTTTCAGAAATATTCCATTTTGTGCAGCAATTCCTCATCATGGGGAGGACTATGTATAAACACAGCTGTAATTTCCACATGGTGAAACCAAAATGTATAAAAATGGCCTTTAATAAAATCTGACAATGTGCACTTTAACATGTGATTTTTTCTATTACAAATCTCAAATTGTGGAGTACAGAGGCAAATAAATAAATGATGGGTCTTTGTCCCAAACATTATGGAGTGTACTGTAAGTGTTTACATTTATTTTATCAATCCAGCACCATATTTAAAGCAAAATCCACAGTCTCGAGGCACACCATATGTTCAGATTTATGCACACATTCCAAAGCATTTAGAGGGACTAGAAAGATGTTCAGAATAAGCACATCCTTTTCTGCGTTAAAAATGGAAGAGGAACAAGAGTAAATGTAATAGGATCAGAAATGTTGTAACTTGGCTGAGTTGCCTTAATCATCAGCACAAATATGTGCCCACTGATAATTACCGGAGTTGCTCCTACTTTGTCACTCTTACTTTTGTTAAGGATGTTGAAATTAGAAAGAAATTCACATAATTCAATGGCTTCTTCATATCAGAGGTAGAGACCATCTAAATGACACTGAAGGATGTAACAAAATCTTCTCACTATACCTCAGTATACGTAACAATAAACTCTTTTTTTTTAAAATAGGCTTTTGACTAGAAATATTAAAAGAGCACTTGCCGTTCCAAATGCATTTAGAAATTGGTGTCTTACTGTAAACCTGGTGGTAAAGTTTCAAAAATCTATTTTGGACAACTACATACATCTTCAAGTCAATGTTCAACTGTATTTCATACTTCATTCCAGTAATTGTTCATATTTTGGTTCATGCCTGACGTGGTGATGCAGAACCTTACCTGCAATGCCTCTGACAGTTTGTGCACATACACAATTTTCTGGAATTCAGAAGTCATAAAACATTTCATCCAAAGGTGTTCATCCCACAAACGGGCATTTCAAGTTGGATAAATAACTTCATCATTCAATGCACCACAGAAGGTCCTGAAGAAACTGAGAACAGCAAGCATGTGGTTGACTTTTAATGCCCTCTGAAATGACCTAGCAAGCCATCCAGTTACACCATTTTATCACTGTAAAGGCTTATTACCACGGCAAATGTTTATTTCTAGATACGGAAATAAAAAATTGATTAAAAACATCCCAATATAACTGTAGGCATGGAAGCTCCTTACATATCCAGGTTATTGGCAATTTATGTTGAAAGTATAATCTTAACCTCTAATTTAGTCCCGCCACTGCTATCATCAATTCGTTTACTTATCATATTTGTCCATCAAAATATCCTTGATTTTTCTTTCAAACATTAAATCTCTATTTCTTTAAAGTGCGTTGTGATTCGGAGAAGGCCTCAGTGTGACTCATACATACTGGTGGTAAATCGACAAATCGACAATTCAGTCCCTGCCTATTGTTCTTTCCCAACTGCTCTAAAACATTTCCTGAAAATTACATCTGGTCCTCTATTCCAGTAGAATGAAGGTACTAAGGGAATAGGACCAAAAAATGCAATCTTAATGCAAAAGCCAACTTCTAAGCCAGTACAGCGCAAATGCATTGAAATGTTTAATTACCTTAAGTTATGATATGTAATGAGAGATAATGTGTTATCAGTAGAGCCAGGATTTTGCCATGAATGCCTTTTCATGCCTTTTTTGATGATTTCACAAGGATAACGCCTTTTTCACGATCGAGTGCCTAAATCAGCCTTTTTTTGCCATTTTACTAAAAGGTTGTGCTATTTTCTCTTGTTGTACCGTGATTACAATGATGTTTTCTATGTTAACATTAATGTTATTATTAACGTGTTATCATAGTTTAACTTACAAGAAAAATTCCACCAGGGCACCACCGACGGTCGTTCATTCGTTCGGAAGGGGGAGGAGGGAGAAGACAAGGGCTACGTAAAATTAGAGAATTCAATGTTGATACCGCTGGGATGTAGACTACCTAAGCAAAATACCCAAGCTTGTCTCCTCGCTACATTTACTGCTGGCTCCAGTAGCAAATCTGAGTTTGAGTGATCTGTGCAAGGCATTCATTGCTGCTGGAATTCCACTGTGGAAATTGGAAAACAAATCTCTCAGAGGTTTTTTAGAGAAATAGACAAAGGAACATATACCAAGCGAGTCATCATTACGGAAAAATTATGTTGACAGCAACTTCAACATTGTTGTGCAGAAAATTAGAGATGAAGTTGCACGCAACAAAATATGGATCTCAATAGGCGAGGCAACCGATGCTGTGGGGAGATATGTTGCCAATGTGGTCATCGGTACACTGGAGGCAGGTCAACCATCAAAGGAGTATTTGTTGACATCGGAAGTATGGGAGAAGTCAAACAGCTCAACTATTGCTCAGTTGTTTACATCTGCACTTGCTGTACTTTGGCCAGAAGGTATAAAACACAAGAATATTCTTCTGTTGGTGACTTAAAGTTTAATTCCCCAAAATGTTGCATTAGCTTAGCTCAAAGACTTCATAGAATTGCCAAGCACATACGTAGCTTGTTTCCAAATGTCAATCGTCTAGTTTCCAATGTCAAGAAAATCCTCAGAGTACCGTCACGTGTGCAGTTGTTCAAGGAAATGGTTCCCGAGATTCCACTACCTCTTCAGCCCATTTTACCTAGGTAGGGTACATGAATCTCTGCTGTACTATGCTGCAAATTTTGAAAAGATAAAAGAAATCGTCAACTGTTTTGAAGAAGAAGAATCTGCTGCAGTCAGGATCGTCAGTGAAATCCTGCAGAAAAAGTCCCTCCACTGCATTGTGCTCACTGCTTCCAATTTTGCAAATTTCCACAAGCTATCACTTCCCTTGAGAAACGTTTCAACAAAGTAACTGACAATATTCGTAAAGTTCTTGGCGATATAGGTAAAGACATACACGGAAAATGTGAGAGTGATTTTAGCTAACAAATATCTTAAAGAAATACAAAACATAGCTAAAGTTCTCAAAGGTAGTTGTAACACACAAGATATCAACATGAATATAGAGTCGGTAGCTTGTTTCGAGTATGCACCAGTGACCTCAGCTGGGGTAGAAAGAAGTTTTTCACAACAGAAGTATACTCTGTCTGACAGACGGCAATTATCTGACACCAGATAATTTGGAAAAAAAATCCTAGTAATTATGTGCAATCAGGCAACTTTGGTCATTTAATGAAATATACCTTTATATTATTATTTTAAACCATATTTTGGTGGTGGAAATAAATTATTTTATGCCTTTTTTTGTTATAACTGCTTTTCGTGCTTTTTTTGTAATTTTATAATGCCTTTTTGCCTGCCTATTTCAGAGTTTTTTATTGCCTAAACATCCTGGCTCTAGTTATCAGTAAGAAATATAACACCTAATCTTTTGAATTATTTTAACATTACAATTGTCAAAATTGTGTTAGGCATTTTGCATTTCAAAATTGATATATTGGAAAACAAATTCAAAATTCACATAACTCTGGAGGGAATCAAGCGAATGACTTCAATCATCAAGATTATCACATATATTTGATCTCAACTCAGCATTAGTATTGGCTCCAAATTTAATTTACAATATGTTAAAAATGAGACAGTTCCCACTCACATTACAATTACTCTGACAGTGGGACCATTGCCAAGGATTTGGCAAGAGAAAATATCTTCAGCACCCTTTAAAAAACATATAAAATCAAATCACTAACTAAATTTCCCAAATTTGGGAAAAGTTATTTTAAAAAGCTAAGAATTGTGTTTTTTGAACTTTGCATACATTCAAATGTTATTCACAATATTCTAACATTTACTGTCATACAGTCACAGTGAAAAAACCTCTGGAAATTCTAACATGCATCTGGGTTGAGATATGAGCTAAGAAATGCCAATTGAAAATAGAAATCTTTCATTTTCACATTACCCAGTAATAATGTTCCTAACCAAAAATTTAGTTGTTAATGAGAAACTATTCCCTCTGAATTCTATTCCAGTTCGCACTAATGTTTTTACACATTAATACAACAAAAGCTGATCAGTATCCAAGAAGTTAACATTAAAAAACGACGGCCAGCCTTATTTCAGCAAAAGAATCACTGCCAAGCACTCCAGGAATGCAATCCTTTGTTTAATTTCTTCATCTCCTGATAACATCATGGATATGTTTTATCACAAAGTTCTTTGCCTATTGGAAACCTACTTTACAGGTTGGGTTGAAAGTGGCTGACATTCTAGAGCAGAGTTATTCTGCACAGCAACAACCACTTACAGCCCATCTGCCACTTACAGCCCATACTGACCACTACGCTAGTCCCTTACACAAATGATGTGCCCCTCATGAGGCCCGAATCCCTCTACTCCTTTCCTATCCAAGTATATTTTCAAATACCTTTTCGATATTATAACTGTATCTGTCTCTACCACTTCCAATGGAAGCTCATTCCATACAACCACCATTCTTTGTGGGAGCTGTGGGAGAAATGTACTCGGCAGATCTCATTTAAATTTCTCCCCTCTCACCTTATAACAGTTTTCCCCAACCCTATGAAAAATACTATATCCTCATAATTTTATAAACACCTGTAAGGTTACCCTTCTGTCCCCAACATTGAAATGAGAATGAACCAAGTCTATTATAGCGGCAGATTTTTATATCGTTCAAAAGATTACTCCCCCTAGCCACTTAAGAGACGAAATGGCTTTTGGAGAATGTTGTAATACGCATGTGAGCTCTCCATGAGACTTTCAGAACTTCTAAACAGATAAACCTTCATAACACACTTTTGATTAATAGTTTCTTTATTGTTAAAGAAAAACAATAAGATATTCATTCGGCCTTCTTCTCCGACTCGTACACTATAATCTTCGTCAAACTCCAGCATATCGCTTTTAAACATTTGAAAACTCCTTGTGTCTTGACAAAACTCTACATGGTCGAAGGGTGTTCCTTCTGCCATGTAGTTCTAAAACTAAACTAAAACTAAGCTTCTAAGCAAAAAAACCAGCAGCAAACACGCCCCTGACTACGTAATAAATCGCACCCACATAATAAAGGGCAGTCTAAAATTTAAAGACAAATGCCATAATTAATGACACACAAAATATGCCAAATGGCCACTACATACCGCCCCTAATTGTTCCGAGTGTATAACGAGGCAATTATTAATAAACTTCAAAGCCTATCCTATCCAATTATTAATAAACATCAAAACCAAACCTATCCTAGCCATTACAACTATCCAATCTCTTCTTATAGGTTGCCCATTCCAGGTAACATCCTGGTGAAACTCTTCCACATTCTTTCTAATACTGCTATATCCTTCCTGCATTGTGGCAATAAGAACCTTTTGGAGATTTACTTTACTTTAGAGATAAGCACAGAAACAGGCCCTACAGCCCACCGAGTCTGCGCCAACCACTGATCACCCCATATGCTAAAACCATCCTACACACTGGGGACAATTTTACAATTTTAACAAATTAACCTACAACGTCTTTGGAATGTGGGAGAAAACAAGAGCACCCAGAAAAAAACCATGTGGTCACAGGGAGAATGTACAAACTCAGTACAGACAGCTCCCGAGATCTCTGGCACTGTAAGGCAGCGACTGTACCACTGCATCACCATGCCACCCTCTACACAAGACTGTAAGTATTGCGTGACCAATCTCTTGTACAGCTGCAACATGACACACAAAAAGGAGTTGAAGTGATCGCCAAGCCTATGCTTGGTCTCACCGATGTAGAGCAGCTGACACCTAGAGCAGCGGATGCAATAGATGAGGTTGGAGGAGGTGCAGGTGTCAAGGGGGAAGCTAAAGCGACAAGTGCAGCATTTCCTGCGGTTGCAAGGGAAAGTACCGGGGAGGAGGTGGTTTAGGTGGGAAGAGACAAATTGACCAGGGAGTTATGGAGGGAGCGGTCTCTGCGGAAATCCGAAAGGGGAGGAGATGGGAAGATGTGGCCAGTGGAGGGATCCCGTTGGAGGTGGCAAAAATGTCAGATGATTATCTATTGTATGTGACGGCTGGTGGGTGGAAGATGAGGACAAGGGGGACTCTGTCCATGTTACGAATGGGGGGATGGGGAGTGAGAGCTGAGCTATGGGATAGAGAGGAGACCCTGGTGAGAGTCTCATCTATAGTCAAAGATTCAAGATTCAAGAGAGTTTATTGACATGTGTCCCTGATAGGACAATGAAATTCTTGCTTTGCTTCAGCACAACAGGCATGACTACAGAACAGATCAGTGTGTCCATATACCATTGTATAAATATATACACACATGAATAAATAAACTGATAAAGTGCAAATAAACAGATAATGGGCTATTAATGTTCAGAGTTTTGTCCGAGCCAAGTTTAATAGACCCCCGTTTGCTAAAAAATGAGGACATCTCCGATGCCCTGGTTTGGACTCCTCATTCTGGGTGCAGATGCTGCGTAGATGGAAGAATTGGAAGTAGGGAATAGAATCCTTACAGGAAGCAGGGTGGGAAGAAGTCACTAAACAACTACACTTTGAATTTGGAGATAAACCACAAAAACTATTATCTCGTCAACTCCGAAAACTGGATGGGGAAAAAACAATTTATAAAATTAGATCAGATATGGGAGAAATAGTAACATTGCCCAAGGATATCAATGATAGAATTTTATAATATTATCAAACACTTTATTCAACCAAAACGACAGTGTTCTGCAAGAATGGAATCATTTTTACAGAAATGTAATCTTACAGGTTTAGATCTGAAAGAGAGGGAATTATTAGGTGCTGAAATATCAGTAAAAGATATTGAAGAGTCCATTAGATCTTTGAAAAACGGAAAGGCCGCAAGCCCTGATGTCTTAAACTCTGAATTCTATAAAAAATGTCATGACCTGATTTCTTCACGCCTACAGACATTATATAATTACGCTTTTACCCAGAAACTTTAAACAAATCAACAATAACACTTATACCAAAAATGGATGACCTTGAGGATCCAGGTTCATATAGAGCAATTGCTCTTTTAATCACTGATCAGAAAATATTAACTAAAATTTTAGCCCATAGATTTAATTTAGTGATTCATAAATTAATACATCCCGATCAAACAGGTTTTATCCCAAAACGTTACTCATTTTATAATCTGAGACGATTATTTAACATTATATATTCAAATAGAATAGCTAATGTAGATTTAGCAGTCATCTCGTTAGATGCTAAAAAAGCATTTGATCAGGTGGAATGGCCCTATTTATTTTCGGTGATGGAAAAATTCCAACTGGGTGAGAAGTTTTGTGCATGGGTTAAACTCCTATATAGTAACCCAACAGCTCGAATATTGACAAACCAAATGTTATCACCTAAATTTAATTTATCTAGAGGTTGTAGACAAGGATGCCCATTTTCTCCGTTACTATTCGTCCTTGCTATTGAACCACTGGCAGAAAGTCTTAGAGTCCACCCAGAAATATATGGGTATAATACTAAAGATACAGTTAATAACATTTCTTTATAGTATAGTATAGTATATCTTTATTGTCATTTTCCTGAGTACTCACATACCCATAGGAAACAAAAACACGTTGCTCAGATACGCAGATGATGTATTTCTATACATTACAAATCCAGAAACCAGCATTACAAACTTGTTAAATCTTATAACTCAATTTGGCTCATTTTCAGGATATAGAATTAATTGGTACAAAAGTAAAATTATGCCAATAACGGAACTTAACCTACATACATTGCCACAATCTCCTTTTAAAATAGTCTATGAAAAATTTAAATATCTAGGAATTTATGTGACGAAGAAATATACATCTTTATTTAAATTAAATGTTGCGCCTTTACTTAATAACCCGCATAAGAATATTCAGTATTGGAAAACACTTCCCATCTCAAAGCTCGGTAGAATTAATGCCATAAATATGATTTTCCTTCCACAATTACTGTACCTTTTTCAATGAATTCCAATATATCTCCCCCAATTTTTTTTAATAAGTTGATTCTCTGAAAGGGTAAATTGGTCCAGCATGGAAACTTGACTGAAACTTGAACCCAGGATTAGATGAATAGTTACACTTTATAATCTACGGACCTATCTCCAAAATTGTATTACTGGTAATTTATCCTATTTTTTCTTCTCTTTCTCCCCCCCTTCTATCTATCTATAAAAAAAAATAAACAAATAGAAGCTGTGTTAATATGTAATTGATAAACGAGGACCTCAGCTATTTTGATAGCCGGGATCCCAGTGTAAGTTATTGGGGCAAATCCTCCAAAATTATGGAAGAACTTGGATAAGGACATGGATATTTTAAAAAGACAGATTTGCTGGCTGCAACGGAAAAACCCCCCAATCCACAGAAATAATCAATTTCAAGTTTCAAACCCGTCTGGCCTGTGGACTTGGACATCACACAACGGTGTGAACAGGAAAGGCTGAGACGGAGATAACGAGATTCTCTTGGATACACAAAGGAAGGAACCAAGCCTCAGCAGACGGTGGTAAACAGGCCAGCAGAAGCACAGTCACCATCGGGGATGATAACGATCAGGCTGAGGGATCATGACATCAGCAAACCCCTTATCATCGGAAGCCTATTGTTCATGCCAGATCGAAACTGGGAAACATCAAAAGAACCCCTTTTATCCAGAGGACCACCTGGGGGTTTCAAAGGAAGCTCAGGTATAAAAGCCGGTCAAGCCAGAACTCTCTTCCTCTCTTCCACTCTTCCTGCTCTTCCTGCTCTTTCTGCTCTGCTGGACAGCTCGTAAGCCTGCATCGACCTAAGCTGTGAGTATCCTGGTGACCTGGTGAAATTCCCGACGTAGGATCGAGGTCGAGGGGGGTAAAATTGTGTTAAAGTAAGTTTCACGAAGTGCCCGATAGTTTTCCGTCCATAGTCTTAGTTTAAAGCATAAGTTTAGCCACGTATTATGTAGTGTTGGTGAGATTCGATTTCTCATTGTTTAATAAAGCCTGTAAATTTTAGACTTGCTTTGAGTCCATCTTGGTTTCTGTTTTCTCTCATCGGCACACTCTGGTCAATTCAACCTTTTTATCATATCCCACCATAATTCCGAGGTCTAGAACCTAGGGGAATCCCTTTTGTGGAGTAAAGGGAAACGCAAAACCCCTACACCAGCTATTAACAATATGTAATTGATAAACAAATTGTGTTTTGATTACGATATGTATATGCTTCTAATAAAAATATTATTGAATTTAAAAAAAAAAAGTACCAGGAAAACTTCTGTTGATTTTACATTCTGATTGAACATCATTTAAAAGAAAGAAAAAGGAGGAAGCCCAGACAAAAACATTGACGTGTATTGTTCAGAATTTCTGGCTATTCACTTACTCAGAATCACTTAACTACGGTTTTCAAATAATTATTTGTTTTGGAAGCAGACTCTGACAGCTGATCCAAGATATTCATCCATTGAAATGTTTGTACTACATTGTGATTATTTTTTTTTTAAATAAAGAAAAAACCGAAACAAACAGTGAAGGTAGACAAAAATGCTGGAGAAACTCAGTGAGTGAGGCAGCATCGATGGAGCGAAGGAATAGGTGACGTATCGGATCGAGACCCTTCTTCAGACTGATGTGGAGGCGGGGGGGGGGGTGCGGGAAGAAGGAAGGAAGAGGCGGAGACAGTAGGCTATGGGAGAGCTGGGAAGGGGAGGGGAAGGAGGGAGAATGCAAGGACTACCTGAAATTGGAGAAGTCAATGTTCATACCGCTGGTTCTATTGCATCCGCTACTCTAGGTGTCAGCTGCTATACATCCGTGAGACCAAGCGTAGGCTTGGCGATCGCTTCGCCCAACACCTCCTCTTGCCAACATGATCTCCACGTGGCTCAGCACTTCAACTCCCCCACCCATTCCAAATCCGACCTTTCTGTCCCGGGCTTCCTCCATGGCCAGAGTGAGTCCCACCGTAAATTGGAGGAGCAGCACCTCATATTTCGTTTGGGCAATTTACACCCCAGCGGTATGAACATTGACCTCCAATTCCAGGTAGTCCTTGCTTTCTCCCTCCTTCCCATCCCCTTCCCAGCTCTCCCACAGGCTACTGTCTCCGCCTTTTCCTTCCCGCCCCCCGCCTCCACATCAGTCTGAAGAAGGGTCTCGACCCGAAACGTCACCTATTCCTTTGCTCCATAGATGCTGCCTCACTTGCTGAGTTTCTCCAGCATTTTTGTCTACCTTCACTGTTTGTTTAGGTTTTCTTCTTTATTTTTTTTAAATAATCACAATGGAGTACAAACATTTCAATGGATGAATATCTTGGATCAGTTATCAGAGTCTGATTCTAAAACAAATAATTATTTGAAAACCGTGGTTAAGTGATTCTGATTAACTGCATAGCCAGAAATTCTGAACAATACATGGCAATGTTTTGTCTGGGCTTCCACCTTTTTCTTTCTTTTAAATGATGTTCAATCAGAATGTAAAATCACCGGTAGGTTTCCTGGTACTTATTTCTGTAGAGTACAGGGCACTTCCTCAAAGATATTGGTTTGTTACAAGCACTTAGTCACAAGATTTCATCTTAAGCCAGCATAATTTGGCATCATCTACAGGATGATATTTTTGGCACTGGATAGTATCTACATTGTTCTGTCGTGATTAGTGAACGCTGTGGTAATTCTGTACTTTACTCAAACAACAAGCCATGTTAGCTTCCAATGATTCTTAAACCTCATGTACAGTCATGAATCCCACAGAACAATTCCTAAATAATAAGTTTTCTCAACTGTTTGTTGGGTTTAGTGAGTTAACGTTAAATAAAAACTTAAAACATACATATATAGCAATAGTCAATGCTTGTAGTGTAGGAAGGATTTTTAATGTTATTCACTCTCGCATCCTACATGCTAGGGGTAATTTACAGAAGCCAATTAACTCATGGTCCTGTCCCACTTAGGCGAGTTTTAGGCTATACGGTCACCACATGTTCGCGGGTAGTTGCCGAGGAGTCGCCTTCATGGTCGTGAGGAGTTCCCGCATTCTGAGAACTAGTCGCCGCCTCATTATGGTCACTGCCAATTTTTCAATATGTTGAAAAATTAGCGGCGACTAGAATGAAGCCGCCATGGAGTGTAGTGAGAATTCTCGTGCTCAGCAGCAGGTCCTAGTGGGTTGCCAGGAGGTCGAAAGTTCTCGCAGGCTCTCGTAGGTTGTAGCCGGTGCTGACCAGTGAATTTCATTGGCTCATTGGAAAAAAAAACCGCAAGCAGTAGTTTTCAGAACCAAGGATAACCGACCGGTAACGTTAAGGTCCTGTCCCACTTAGGTGACTTTTTAGGCAAGTGCAGGAGACTTGGCGCTCGCCTCATGGTCGCCACATGTTCACTGGTGGTCTCTGGTGAGTCTCCTTCATGGTCGCGAGGAGTTCTCAAATTCTGTGAACTAGTCGCGGCCTCAGTATGGTCGCAGAAAATGTTTCAACATGTTGAAAAATTTTCTGCGACCAAAAATTGGTCACCATGGAGAAAATCAATACTTTTGTAGTCGTAGGTGCAGTTGTAGTGGTGTCGCCATGTAGTTGTAGGTAATCGAGGTCACTGTAGGTAATTTTAGTTAATCTCCTTTGCTGACCGGGCATTTTCATTGACTCGTTGGGGGAAAAAAATGCAAGCACGAGTTTTCAGAACCAAGGAAAACCAACCGGTAATGTTAAATGCCCGCCAAACTTCACAGCTGTGTATCGCTGGCTTATTAAAAGTTGTCTGGCTTCTTAAAAGTGTCTCCACTCGTTCTCCCCCCTTCTCCCCTACCCCTCCCCCTGCTCTTTTAAAGGACTTACCGTACACTGTGCTAGCCGTCTTAACTTTCCTGTTCATCGCGGTGTGTGTCTGTATCACCTTGGCTTTGCACCGTGTGAATGTTAGACATCGCTCCCCTGCTTTCCCCAGCCCCCGCCTTTGCGATATGTGTGTGAGTGTGAGTGTGAGTGTGAGTGTGTGTGTGTGTGTGTGTGTGTGTGTGTTTCACTCTTGACACTCACCGTTCAACTTCCCGGTTTTTCAGCGAGTGTCGCGAGTTTGACACTCGCCGGCAGTCTGCTGAAAAATCACCTAAGTGGGACAGGCCCTTCAATGTCCACCGAGCTTCACAGCCGGGTATCTCTGGCTTCTTAAAAGTTCTCCTCACTCCTTCTCCCCCCTCTTTTAAAGGACTTACCATACACTGTGCTTTATCCGTCTTAATTACAGTGCCAACCTTCCTGTTCATCCCAGTATCACCTTGGCTTTGCACCGTGTGAATTTGACTCAGACAGCGCTCCCCCTGCTTGCCCTGTCCCCCGCCTGCATAATGGGCTAGTGATGGAAGCGATGTGTGTGTGTGTGTGTGTGTGTGTTCCACTCTGTTTCATCACTTTAGCTCGGATACACTTTAGCTCACCATACATCGCGTGTAATCCATTTGGAGTAGCGTAGCAACAGTACGGGTCATGGGTCGTGACCCGACTGCCGTGAAACCTCCCTATACCTGTACTGCACATGCATTGATAATAAACTTGACTTAATTTGGTTTGGCATTGAAAAAGAAGTGCAAGAAACCATGATCTATTCTACTGCAGTATCTAACTTGCATGGACACGAAAATGTTTTACAAATAGAGCACCATTTAAGAGCACCATTTAATTCTGAGGCTACTCTCCCACCAGAAGAAACATCCTTCCACATCAATGAGCCCCCCCCCCCCCACCCCCCCCACCCCCTTAACCCAGTGAGCAGAGGCCCAGTGCTGTCAAGCGCTCATCATCTGCTAACCCACTCATTCCTGGAATCATTCTTATAAACCTCCTTGGAACCCTCCTCCTTGGAACCCTCTCCAAGGCCAGCACTGGTTCGTCAGTGTTTTGTCAAACATCCAAACAATAAAAACCCATGTCTCAACAAGTCATTGTGAAATTGAGTAGCTTATTAAACACTTTGCCGATGAATGGCTCTGACTACAAAACTTGTTTACATTTTTGTCTCCAAAACTTCTGAAATAATTCTCCATCTTGAACTGATCTACGTTGCACGATGATTCCAATGCATTTCATACATTATAAAATAGGTGTTTCTTCTTCTTTTACAGTAAAACTACCGAATTAAAGTATCCACGCCAAGCCGAAGTACAGTGTTCTCAGCCGAGGCGCTCTCTTACTGCGGAGCATTGGACCGATTGCAATTTAGCACTAGGCGATAGTCACATGCTGAAACTACAACGATACAGACACTTTTGCAAAAGTTACAGGTCAAATCCAATCTGATCAGAGAATCCGTCCAATGCAACGCCAAGACAGAATAGAAAATCTCAGTGGGCTTTAAAACTGAAGATGTTCCCAAAACTTGGAAGTCTGTGCTCTACGTTACCGGAGTTCATTTTGGAGACACTGTTAAAATTACCGGCTGGCTCGGATGATGGTGCCGGGGAGAGTTGGGAGTGCGCTGCCACTCTGGAAGCACGCACTCCTGCAACAGAAGCAACACATTGCAGCCAGTCAGTGGTCTCTTGCATGCAAACTCTGAGGGGCGGAAATGATGCCTTCTTACTTTCTAGAGAGTTGCAATCCTGAAAATCTGACCGCGGCCGATTTTCATTCATACTAAAGCGAAACTGCACCAGGCGTGAAGATGCGGCTGAGAGTGAAGTTTGGGTCAGAGTCTGGGAGAATTCACCTGGTGTCCGCCAAATACGACTCCTCCCCCACCCCAGTCTTCCAGCCGGCAGATCCCATGACTCTTACCTGAGCCTCCTTCCAGCCACCATCTTGACCAGGAGCAGAGCGGCAGCAGCGAAGATAAGGCCGAGCAGCAGCGGCGCCATTCCCGCGACTGACCTCCGTGTACGCAGCAGACGGCGCCACAAACCAGCCCAACCCACATAACTCTCCTCCCAGCCCCAGCTCCCTCGCCGCAACTTGGGGAAGGTGACCACCTCCCTGTGTGCACACGCATGCTCCCTAGTTCAACAAACTCCTCCACTGGAAATAGACACAACATGCTGGAGTAACTCAAGTGGGACAGGCAACATCTGTGGAGAGAGGGCATGGGAGACTATTCGGGTCGAGACCCTAATGTCTCCTCCACTGGAAAGCTGCTGCAGGGCAGGGATTGTGCTCGGAGCCCGTCGTGGGCTGTAGAAAACAAGGCGACGCATTCTCCAACTAAACAGTTACCCCTGAGTCTGTGTTGGAGTAAATATTTCAGACCCAGAGACATCCTGAGGACCGATAGAGATTGAGATAGTCTGAAGGACTGGTGGAGAGGAATTGGGTAACTCGGACTGGGACATCGGGATGTGGAATTGGTACAAGGGGATGAGGGCAACTTGAGGGACTGCACCATTGGGGGTGTGGAATACCACGGAAATGGAGCAGAGGAAAGGGCAATCGCAAGTGTCTGGTGTGCTGCAGTGGAGGATCCCTAGGAACTGGTAAAGGGGAGGGGAAATCCTGAGGGATTGGAGTGGAGAATCTTCAAGAGATTGTAATACTGTATTAGTAAGGAATCCCGAGGGACCTTGACAGTGGAGATGGAGAGTAGAGAGGTGTGAGAAAACATGAGAAACTGATATGCCTGAGTGAGATAAACAGAGGGACTGATGCAGTAGCTTGGAAATTCTTAAGGTCATAATTTATAGGAGCAGAAATAGGCCATTCTGCCCATTAAGTCTACTCCGCCATTCAATAATGGCTCATTTATCTCTCACTCCTACCCCGTTCTTCCCATAAGTACTGACACCTGTACTAATTGACAGTGGGTTCCGGAAGGGGCAGTTTTTACGATTTTTAAACCTTCATAACTTTTGTACTATTTTACCGATCGGAACAAAACTTATTTGATTTGCAGCAGAGGAGAATGGTGAGTAAGGTGGCAAAAAATCATAGCGCTATGGGGGATCGTTTTTGCGCAAATTTAATTACAACGCAGACAAGAAGTGGTCAAGATGAGAGTTTTAGTAATAGTAGAGATAGATAGATAGATTGCGCTGCCTAAACATTTAGTTCCAAAGGACTCCATTTACAACAGGGGGTGGCACAGAATCCAGCTCTGGGCAATCAATAATTACTACCTCATTCAGTTGTAAAGTAATGCTACTCCACCCCAATGAAGAACATTAATTTCTCAATTTCTCTGCCTTACTGATATTTGATCAGCCTAGATAAATCCAGTGTCTTGAATCAACTGCTTCCCCGAGCTTTAATTGTCACTTAGATCCTCCTGCTAAAACATGACTTGCCTAAAACATGAACAACAAAATGGACCATGTTATCGCCGCCAAGACAGGAGGGCAGAAATTCAGGAAATAAATCACTCGGCCTCTTTATGTAATATGTCAAAGGATGTTCAGATTGTACCTTGACATTGATACATAAATTTTCATTACTATAAATTTTTACAAGCCCAATTTTTCATTGGTCTCCCTTCCAATAATGTGGTGATATAGTTTCTGGGACAATTTATGAAATGTTTTAATTCTGTAATGTTATTGGTTGGACTCTTTCATTGTAATAGGAGAAATGTAGTGAGGTAAATTCCACGACTATTGAAAAAAAAAAGATTATATTTCTGTTACACTGCTTTTGTGTTTTAAAACTTGACCAATGAAGTTTAAATTCTGATAGTGCTGGAATCTGGAGCAATGGTGGAATTATACAATGAGCATAATGTTAATTGGCAAAGAGACTCCGATGAGTCCTTTAGTGATTAGTTTGAATGAAAACTAGTTTTGCAGAGATTTGCTGTTAATGTTAATAACTGACATGAGTTTTTTAAGTGACTGTTGGGGGCTACCTGTATTGCTCCATTTACATTAGCACCAGCTGCCTTTTTAACTCTGTTGTATCTGATAAGGAAAGTCGTGTTGGTTCAGGCTTGGGGCTTAGACTAGGTCTTGGTATCAGACCCGGGTCTGAAAGGAGATACATGCCTCTTCAGAACCCATGAGGAATCATTGATTGGGGAATGGCGTGGGATGTTAAAAAAAAATCAAAAGATTGTGGGCAAGGTCTGGGAAAGAGTAGAGAGTAGGGATTTGAGTCTTGTAAAGTTGTTGGGAGAAGATCAGTGGGTGAGTGTGTCAGACACTCCGTGATTCAAGTGGAAAATAAGATTGACTGTTGGAGGAGGTAGGTGAGTTGAAGCGTATCTGGTGTCCTAACCAGGCACTGCCTTTTGACCTAGTTGTCCTCTGCATAGAAACATAGAAATTAGGTGCAGGAGTAGGCCATTCGGCCCTTCGAGCCTGCACCGCCATTCAATATGATCATGGCTGATCATCCAACTCAGTATCCCGTACCTGCCTTCTCTCCATACCCTCAGATCCCCTTAGCCACAAGGGCCACATCTAACTCCCTCTTAAATATAGCCAATGAACTGGCCTCAACTACCCTCTGTGGCAGAGAGTTCCAGAGATTCACCACTCTCTGTGTGAAAAAAGTTTTTCTCATCTCGGTTTTAAAGGATTTCCCCCTTATCCTTAAGCTGTGACCCCTTGTCCTGGACTTCCCCAACATCGGGAACAATCTTCCTGCATCTAGCCTGTCCAACCCCTTAAGAATTCTGTAAGTTTCTATAAGATCCCCTCTCAATCTCCTAAACTCCAGAGAGTATAAACCAAATCTATCCAGTCTTTCTTCATAAGACAGTCCTGACATCCCAGGACTTCCTCTATGGCAATAATGTCCTTCCTCAGATTTGGAGACCAAAACGGTACGTAATACTCCAGGTGTGGTCTCACCAAGACCCTGTACAACTGCAGTAGAACCTCCCTGCTCCTATACTCAAATCCTTTTGCTATGAAAGCTAACATACCATTCACTTTCTTCACTGCCTGCTGCACCTGCATGCCTACTTTCAATGACTGGTGTACCATGAGACCCAGGTCTCGCTGCATCTCCCCTTTTCCTAATCGGCCACCATTTAGATAATAGTCTGCTTTCCTGTTTTTTCCACCAAAATGGATAACCTCACATTTATCCACATTATACTGCTTCTGCCAAACATTTGCCCACTCACCCAGCCTATCCAAGTCATCTTGCAGTCTCCTAGCATCCTCCTCACAGCTAACACTGCCCCCCAGCTTAGTGTCATCCGCAAACTTGGAGATATTGCCTTCAATTCCCTCATCCAGATCATTAATATATATTGTAAATAGGTGGGGTCCCAGCACTGAGCCTTGCGGTACCCCACTAGTCACTGCCTGCCATTGTGAAAAGGACCCGTTTACTCCTACTCTTTGCTTCCTGTTTGCCAGCCAGTTCTCTATCCACATCAATACTGAACCCAATAATGATCGTCCTGAAACAATTTGTCTAATTTTCCTATCTCCAGAATCTTCTTAAAGGAGCATTGTTATGGGGGTGAAGATATTGGATGCACATCTCCTGTGAAAATTGCAATTCAAAGCCAGAAAGAGTTTGAATTTCCAGTGACAATGACTGTCCTAAAATAGTCACCATTGTGTTTACTTGTTCTGACACAAGGGAGATATTCAGCCCATCAGGTCCATACTGGCAGATGCATACTATTAGTCACTTTCGCTCTTTTCGTATTCCCTTATCTCTCTGCGGTCCTACAATTTGTTCTTTCTCACACGCCCACTCTTTCCCCTCTGCTAACTATGGGTAGTTTACAGTTGGCAGTTATGTCCAACCAATCTGTCATTGTGCATTACTCTGTGGTAATTATATTTTCATGCAAGCGCATTGAAAGAAGCAGTATCATACAATCTAATTTTTTTTTTTGCAGCTTTTTTTTACGATATGATACGATAGAACTTTATTTATCCCAGATGGGAAATTGATCTGCCAACAGTCATAAAAGCATAAACTAAATGAAACATGAAATTAAAGTGACGAGTGGAAAGGATGGGGGATGTGCAAGGGAAGCTAGTCTCAGTCTACCCCACGACAGCAGGGGGAGTTGTCCAGTTTGATAGCCACAAGGAAGAAGGATCTCCTGTGGCGTTCTGTTCTGCATCTTGGTGGAACCATTCTGTTGCTGAAGGTACTACTCAGGTTGACCAGTGTGTCATGGAGGGGGTGAGCTGTACTGTCCAGGATTCTCCGCAGTTTGAGGAGCATCCTCCCTTCTAAGACCGCCTCCCATGAAACTAACTCCACCCCCAGGAAGGAGCCAGCCTTCATGATGGGTTTACTCTCAGTAGATCCCAAATTCTTCTAAGAATAGGTCTCCAAATGCTCAGAACTTACTCTATTCATCACACAGAAGGCTGTGGTGGCCGTGTCGATGGATATATTTAAGGCAGAGATAGATAGATTCTTGAATAGTACAGTAATGTTTGCAAATCATTTGCACGTCAAATTCACTTCCAGGAATGACATTTTAGAGGAATAAATCCAATTCAAGGGTCCCAACTCAAAAGGTCATCTGTTTATCCGCGCCACAGATGCTACGTGATCCTCCATCACTTAGTGTTTTGCTCAAGATTTGCAGTCTCACATGTCACTATTATAACATATAACAATTACAGCACGGAAACAGGCCATCTCGGCCCTACTAGTCCGTACCAAACACTTGGTTCTTGGTTTCTTGGTCCTCCAAAATATTCCAAATGGAATTTAAACTGGAGGTGGTACCTCACGGTGGTACACCATCGTCCCCCTCCCCCACACCTCTCTCCCCCTCCCCTCACTCCTCCCTTACTCTCACCTAGTCCCATCTACCTGCACTCAGACCATAACCCTCCATTCCTTTCCCATCCATATACCTATCCAATTTATTTTTAAATTATAAAATCGAACCTGCCTCCGCCACTTCCACTGGAAGCTCATTCCACACAGCTACCACTCTCTGAGTAAAGAAGTTCCCCCTCATGTTACCCCTAAACTTCTGTCCCTTAATTCTCAAATCATGTCCTCTTGTTTGAATCTTCCCTACTCTCAATGGAAAAAGCTTATCCACGTCAACTCTGTCTCTGCATTGTCCCTCTCAAAAGGCATAACCTGAAGTTTACGACACCCAATGACAATACAAAATGCATGACTTTTCTGTATGCACTTTCATTATGGATTTGAATTGCATCCGATTTTCCAAAAATATAACTGCAATGTAGTAACATTATGTACCCCAGTTTTGTTATTTCAATAAAGTTTATTGAAAACTGATACATTTCTGTGCTAATATGCCAGCTGGTGGGCACGTGTATACGTGTATCATTTAACTGTAGTTTCAAGGCTTATTGCCTTGAAACCAGACAACAATCACCAACCAGTATATTAATAGACTTCATGCGTACCATAATGCGAGCATTTCAACTCTTGTAATTGGGTTCGGAATTTAGGATAATGGAATGCTATAGTTTCCATTCTAGAATTCAATTTGTTTCTGAACTGGAATTAGAAACAATGTGCCAGTTATGGGTCGCAAACTAATATCCTAACAATACATTGCAGTTTATCTAACATGTGGGAACTGAACTAATACTGGTGACTGGCGAACATAGAAAATAGGTGCAGGAGAAGGCCATTCGGTCCTTTGAGCCAGCACCACCATTTAATATCATGGCTGATCATCCAGAATCAGTACCCCATTCCTGCTTTTTCCCCATATCCCTTGATTCTTTTAGCCCTAATAGCTAAATCTAACTCTCTCTTGAAATCATCCAGTGAATTGGCCTCCACTGCTTTCAGTGGCATAGAACTACACAACTGGATGAAAAAGTTATTCCCCATCTCAGTCCTAAATGGCCTACCTACCCCTTATTCTTAAACTGTGGTTCTGGCCTCCCCCACATATGGTGAATATTTTTCCCGCATCTAGCCTGTTCAATCCCTTAAGAATTTATACGTTTTTATGTTACCACAAAGTAAACCCCTTAGTAATTTAGCTGGGCTTATGTAAACCACCCAGTCCTTTTCATACCATGTCCCACACCCTACTTCACATATCATCCTGCTCCTGTCTTCTGCTCCATCAAATCTCCACTCACATTCGCCTCCCCTAATCCCACCACCTCCTCAACATTTGTGGACTTGACATTAATTTACTGCATGCCTCCAGAATTCTGCGTGAATCTCTGCTTCAATGCAAATGAATCTCATTTGATAGCATAAGCAAATATTAATATAGAACTAACGAGAATGAATCACATTTGCATAGTTCTATATTAATATTCTTCCTCTGTGAGAAATTTCATTTTCGCCCATGAATGCAATGGCCTTGTTTCTCCTCAAACCTCCAAATATCAAGTTAATTTCATGGCGAACAAAACATGGCCCAATATAATTTTTTCAACGTATGTATTTGGCATTGTAACAGTTTGCTTATTCATAAGATTTTGACTTTGAGGTCATAATTCCATCAAGTAATTAATTGTGATAAATTCAATGAATATTAAGTGAAAATATTATAATAAATTCTGAAAATATTCTAAAAATTCCACAAGAGCAGAATGTTAGAAGTTCACAGGTGAATCCAGCCAGCAATATATTGAACAGGCATGTCTATGTAGAACAGCGAACTCATGGCACTTTTAAGGTTAAAAGTGCCATACTATAGTTACCTTTCAATGAAAGAAAAACTTGCATTTTTATAGCTGCAAGCCAGAAGCCATACATGTTGTGACTGTAACTGGAATATGGTGTACAGGTCTGGTTTTCCAATCTGAGAAAGGGTACCCTTGCAATAGTGTGAAAAGATAAACCACATTGGTCTGAAGAAAGGTGCCAACCCAAAACGTCACCCATTCCTTCTATCCAGAGATGCTGCCTGTCCTCATGAGTTACTCCAGCATGTTGTGTCCATCTTCGGTGTAAACCAGCATATGCAGTACAGTTATCAGTCTGAAGAAGGGTTTCGGCCCGAAACGTCGCCTATTTCCTTTGCTCCATAGATGCTGCTGCACCCGCTGAGTTTCTCCAGCATTTTTGTGTACCTTCGATCTTCCAGCATCTGCAGTTCCTTCTTGAACACATCTGCAGTACCTTCCTACCACATTGGTTTACTGGATGAGGAGAAATTCAATATTTCTGAAGTGCAATAGTACGGAGAGACATTTGCTTGGATGCTGTAGAATCTGTACAGTAGAACTGCAAAATAACCAAGGGCAGAAAACGTTTGTAGGAGTTGAGTACAGACCACCATACACCATACAGCAGTAGTGAGGTTGGGGATAGCATCAAACAGGAAATTAAGGATGCGTGCAGCAAAGGTACAACAGTTATCATGGGTGACTTTAATTTAAACATAGTTTGGCTAACCAAAGTGGAGTGTATACGGGATGGTAGACAAAATTGCTGGAGAAACTCAGCGGGTGCGGCAGCATCTATGGAGCGAAGGAAATAGGCAACGTTTCGGGCCGAAACCCTTCTTCAGACTGAAGCAGGTTGCTGAGCCACAAAGAGATCAGGTTGGTTAATGCGGACCGAGCAGAGGTGTTCGGCAAAACGATCGCCAAGCCTACGCTTGGTCTCACCGATGTAGATCAGTTGACATCTAGAGCAACGGATGCAATAGATGAGGTCGGAGGAGGTGCAGGTGAACCTCTGTCGCACCTGGAACGACTGCTTGGGTCCTTGAATAGAGTCGAGGGGGGAAGTAAAGCGACACGTGTAGCATCTCTTGCGGTAGCAAGGGAGAGTGCCCGGGGAGGGGGTGGTACGGTTGGGAAGGGAAGAATTGACCAGGGAGTTACGGAGGGAGCGGTCTTTGACGGAGGACTATCTGTTGTAGGTGACGGCTAGTGGGGTGGAAGGTGAGGACTAGGAGGACTCTGCCCTTGTTCTGAGTGGGGGAATGGTGAGTGAGAGCAGTGTTGCGGGGTATTGAAGAGACCCTGGTGAGAGCCTTATCTATGGTAATGGAGGGGAACCCCCGTTCCCTGAAGAATGAGGACATTTCCGATGCCCTGGTGTGGAACACCTCATCCTGGCAGCAGATGCGGCGTAGACGGAGGAATTGGGAGTAGGGGATGGAGTCCTTACAGGAAGCAGGATGGGAAGAAGTGTAGTCTAGATAGCCATGTATACGGGATGGTTTTCCAAGCCAATATGCAGAGGAACCAACTAGGGGGCAGGCCACCCTAGACTGGGTATTGTATATTGAAGAAGGATTAGTTAGCAATCTTGTTGTAATGATACTTAAAAGATTGACGGTGGAGATGCAATGGCAAAGATTTTAAGATTGCATGGATGAATTGCAACAATTGTTCATCCCTGTCTGGCATACAAATGGGGAAGGCGGCTCAACCATAGCTAACGAGGGAAATTACGCCATAGAAAATTTAAAATTATATTTATAAAATAAATAAAATCTGTTTCCAAATTGGCTTTCATAATCACATATATTTTGCCCAAATGTAGCAATATATCTCTGGAATATGATGTCTGTATGATGAACATCAGATATCTTTGTCTCACTTTATATATCCATCTCACCCAGGTCCTCGCCTTTCACTCCATAAGCCGTCACATACAGCACATAATCCTCTGACATTTTCGCCACTTCCAATGGGGTCCCACCACTAGCCACATTTTTCCATCTCCACCCCTTTCCATGAGACCGTTCCCTCCGTAATTCCCGGTTAACTCATCACTTCCCACACAAACCACCCCCTCCCCAGGTATTTTCCCCTGCAACCGCAGGAGATGCAACACCTGTCCCTATACCTCCTTCCTTGACTCCATCCAAAGACACCAACAGTGCTTTCAGGTGACCCAGAGGTTCACTTGCACCTCCTCCAACCTCATCTACTGACCCCGCTGTTCTAGGTGTGGACTCCTATATCGGAGATACCAAGCACAGACTGGGCGATCGCTGAACACCTTCGCTAAAAGTCAATTATCAACCTCTATGTGGTAAACTGTATCAGCACCAGCCTGCCTGTTTCGTCAACCTACATGTGTCCTCCTAAGATATAGCACCATTTACACTTAGTCATAAAGTCATGCAGAATGGAGGCAGTCCCTTTGACCAAGATGCCCCATCTAAGCATGGGTTTGGCCCATATCCCTCTAAATTCCCTCTTCTATCCCCAATTCCTGTTGAGATTTTTTGTTTCTTCAATATCAAACTTCTGTTCCCTTTTTCCATGCCAAAGTAATTGATTCAACCGATCTCTGAATGCCTTTCTAATCTACTAATAACCAATAACCTTATAATTTGTCCCATCTATGTTAATTACTTTTCCATACCTTACTGGTACATTCTTTCACACCATATACAGTACCTACGTTTTTTACTTGGTGTAATTTAATGGACAAGAGATGTACAAAAACATTTACTGCAACCTATGTAAAAAAAAATGTTGGTAAAGTGATTATTTCTAAAAGACTGCGGGGAGCAGGTCCAGAGAATTGTATAACATTTAACTTAATACTAGGCTAAGTGGGACCCATTGGGTCCCAGTCACACAGGAGGCCTGGTCCCCCCAACGCAACCCATTCCCCAAGGCAATATTGCACCACTCACCTGTTTCCCCCAACGCAACCCGTTCCCCCAAAGCAATATTCCACAACTCACCCATAGCCCCTAACTGCGCAGGCATGGCTGGGATGGTGTGGGAAGGGGGAGGGGGGGGGGGGGGGTCGCAGCAGACACAGCTCGCACTCTGCTCGCCCCACACCTTCAGCTTTCGGCCTCATACAGTAGCTCCCGGTCCCACTCCGGTCCCACTCCGACTGGTTGCCGCAGAAGCAACCCGCATGCTACTCTCTGCCGGCACTCTGCTCATGGACTCAGCCCCGCCTCTGGGAATTTATTCTCCGTGAGTGCCAGAAGGGGCGTTACCTTCATGGTGACTGACAGGCGAGAAGACCAATCTGCTGATCTCAGGATTTTTTAAACCTTCATTTAATTAAACCTTCATAACTTTTCTAATATTTCACCGATCGGAAGAAAGCTTGGTGCACTTGGAGCAGAGGGGAATGGTGAGTAAAGGGCCTGTCCCATTTTCCCGAGTTACTCATGAATTCTCCCGAGTGTTCCCCTTGATTCAAACTTGGAGATGCCAGCCGTAGGGACTCGGGGCAATTTCTTTTACTCGTGGACATTTTTCAACATGCTGAAAAAAACATCCCGACTTACCTGATGCCTCGAGTACCTACAGCTGGCATAAAGAGTCGCTACGAAACATCTACGGACTCCTACGGACTCGCTACAGGCATTCTCCGAGTTTGAGTCAAGGGGAAAACTCGGGAGAATTCGTGAGTAACTCGGGAAAGTGGGACAGGCCCTTGAGGTGGCAAAAAAGTCCTAGCGATTTCGGTTAACGTTTTTGCGCAAATTTTAAAGTGGTCAAGATGAGAGTTTTGGTAATAGTATAGATTAGTAGAAGGAATATTTTTGAAACTCTTACTCAAAGATAACAGAAAGCATCTAGGAACTGAAAGTACCACAAATAGAACATGTTTGAAAAAGGATCGTTATACTTGACTAAACTTTCTGCATTTGCTGAAAAATAAGTATATTAAAGTATGTTTGATGGTTCAGAACTCACTGCTTATTGACAATGGTTTCAAAGAGAATGACCTGCATTTAAATGCTTGAACCCTACTGTGAGAGAAGTTACAAGTATTGAGCTGCTATCTAATAGACTACACCTAGCCTGATCATTCTTGAATTTCCTATCATTACCCTGGAGGACAGCCTTAGACTCTGCATGAGATCTGACCAAATGCAAGAACTGGGGCCCCATTGATTTCTATTGTAGGGGAAAAGGAGGTAAAAGGGAAAGAGCAAAATAGCTTTTGTTTTTAATGCTTTTCATTTCTAATAAGTGTTTCAGATTACTTTATTGATTTCTTTTAATATTTAAGTTTTATTTTTATTGCAATTACATTAGCTCTTCATTTAAAATGTCTCTGAATGGCAGAAGCATGTAAAAGTATCAGAAATCACTCACAAATTCTGGGGTTTGCAAAGTAAGAGGTAAAGTTTTGTCTGTGGTTATTTAGGGGGGGGGGAGATGATGGCTGAGACCATATTATTGGATTCTGGGATGCAAAGACCGAGTGTGATTGACACTGTCTAATGTTCATGTGGATAGCTTGAGCAGTGAGGAACTTGCCAACATGATCTGACCCAATATATTTACATTTTCAATAGACCTAGAAAAATATATTAAGCAAAGTAGGCGACAAGGCCCTTTGACATGCACCACCATTTGCCTTCTTAATACCATGTTTGGTTTTAGTGACTGGTGTATGAAGATCCCTGTGGACAGCAATGTTTCCCATTCAATAGGGTGGTAATGTGGAACAGCAGTAGAGTTGCTGCCTTACGGCACCAGAGACCCAGGTTCCATCCTTACTGCGGGTGCTGTCTGTCCGGAGTTCGTAGGGGACATCAGGTGGCGCCACCGCAGTGGCTGCCTCGCCAGCAGCTCATCAGTCTTTTCGTCTTTTTTGTTATTTTTAGTGCATCTAAATGTAGATTTTAATATTCCTCAGTATGTCTTATGTGGGGGTGGTGGGGGGGGGAGGAGAACCGTTTTCACTCATTTACCTGGACGGAGATGCGTCTTTTCTCCATGTCGCATCTTCGCCCTCCGCCACGCGACCTACTAATTGGATTGGCGTGGCCCAGAGCTTCAGCAGCAGGCGCAGCGCTGAATTACCATCGTGGAGCCTGGGATCCTGTCGAGGATCGCCAGTGTTGGAGCTCCGTCCCGCGGGGCCTGCTGACTTTTACACCATGGAGCTGTGGACTGCGGAGCTTTTAGCCGCGGGAGCGTTGCTGACTTTAACATCTCGGAGGCCTGGAATCTTTTACTGAGGATCCCCAGTGTTGGAGCTCCGCCCAGCTTGGACTGTAGACTTCGGAAGCCATGGTCTCCAGTAAGAAGCGGCCGATTCGGAAACTCCAAGCCGCAGAATGTGTTCCGATCCATTCCGACGGCGGAGTTTCGATCATCCCGGCGAGAGGGCCTGTACATCGGGCCATCCGTAGCGGCGACTGCGGAGGGTTCTTGGCCCCGACCACGGGTGAACAAAGAGGAAGGTGACTGAACTTTATTGCCTTCCATCACAGTGAGAAACGTTGATTCCGCTGTGGTGGATGTTTATGTTAAATTCAATTGTGTATTGTGTTTTTATTCGTATGGCTGCATCCCAACAAAAACCTTCCGAGTGTTTCCTAACCAGAAGCCTTGGATGAACCATGAGATTCGCATTCATCTGAAGACCAGATCCCGGGCATTCAGGTCTGGAGAGGTCTACAAGAAGTCCAGATACGACCTTGGGAAGGCCATCAAAAAGGCCAAAAGGGACTTCTGTTCCAAGCTGCAGGATGAGACGGATGTTCGGCAACTGTGGCGGGGCTTGAATGCCATCACCTCCTACAATGCGAAATCAGGAGGCAGCTCAAATGTCAGCGAAGCATCACTCCCTGACAAGCTCAATGCGTTCTACGCTCGCTTTGATAGGGAGAACACTGATGTGCCTTCCCGAGCCCCCATTCGCGGTGATGGTATTCCACTCACAGTCACCGAGGCTGACATGAGAAGATCCTTCAGAGGGGTGAACCTTTGGAAAGCGCATGGACCTGATGGTAGACTCGGTCGTGTTCTCAAAACCTGTGCAGACCAACTGGCTGGAGTTTTTACGGACATTTTCAACCTTTCACATCTGAGGTCTGAGGTTCTCACTTGCTTTAAAAGGGCATCAATAATATCGGTCCCCAAGAAGAGCAAGGTGATGTGCCTCAACGATTATTGACCAGTGGCACTAACGTTTGTGGTGATGAAGTGCTTTGAGAGGTTGATTATGGCGCATATCCACTCCTACCTCGACAAGAACCTCGATCCTCTGCAGTTCGCTTACCGCCACAACAGATCAACATGGATGCGATCTCACTGGCTCTAGACCACTTGGACAACAAAAACTCATATGTCAGGCTGTTGTTCATAGACTACAGCTCGGCATTTAATACCATCATCCCCTCCAAGCTGGTTACCAAGCTCATGGATCTGGGTCTCTGCACATCCGTCTGCAATTGGATCCTCGACTTCCTCATTCACAGACTACAGTCTGTCCGTATTGGTGGAAATGTGTAACCCTCGAGAACAGTCAGCATGGGGGCACCTCAAGGCTGCGTGCTCAGCCCCCTGCTGTACTCACTCTATACTCATGACTGCGTAGCCGGACATAGTGCGAACTCCATCATCAAGTTCGCCGACGACACCACTGTTGTGGGACGTGCCACTGATGGTGATGAGTCAGAGTATAGAAGTGAGATCGACCGATTGACCAAATGGTGTCAGAACAACAACCTGGCTCTCAACACCAGCAAAACTAAGGAACTGATTGTGGACTTTGGAAGGGGTAGGATAGGGACCCACAATCCTGTATATATCAATGGACGATGGTGGAAAGGGTCAAAACCTTCAAATTCCTGGGTGTGCATATTTCCAAAGATCTTTCCTGGTCCCAGCACTCTGATGCAATTATAAAGAATGCACATCAGCGCCTCTACGTCCTGAGAAGGTTACGGAGAGTCGGAATGTCAAGGAGGACTCTCTCGAACTTCTACAGATGCACAGTAGAGTCCATACTGACTGGCTGCATTGTGGCTTGGTTAGGCAACTTGAACATCCAGGAGCAGAAAACAATGCAGAAAGTTGTGACCACTGCTCAGTCCATCATCGGCTCTGACTTCCTCACCATCGAAGGGATCTATTGCAGTCGCTGCCTCAAAAAGGCTACCAACATCATCAAAGACCCACACCATCCTGGCCACACACTCATCTCTCCGTTGCCATCGGGAAGAAGGTACAGGAGCTTGAAAACTGGAGCATCCAGGTTCAGGAACAGCTTCCCCACGGCCATCAGGCTATGAAACACGACCAAACAAATTCTGAACAATAACAGTCTATTATTACTATTGCACTTTATCTGTTTATTGATTGTGCATATATATGGTCTATGGTATATAGACACACTGAACCTTTATCTCCTGTTCTGTATTATGTTTACATATTTTGTTGTGCTGCAGCAAGCAAGAATTTCATTGTCCTATCTGGGACACGACAATAAAACTCTCTTGACTCTTGGTAACTCAAATTTCACTGTATCAATTGGTGCATGTGACAATAAATGTGAACTTGAACTTGATGTTCTCCCTATGACCCACGTGGGTATTCTCCCACACTCCAAAGACGTACAGGTTTGTATGTTAATTGGCTTCGGTAAAATTGTAAATTGTCTCTAGTGTGTGTAGGAAAGTGTTAGTGTGCGGGGAGCGCTGGTCGGCACATGACTCAGTGGTCCAAAAGGCTGGTTTCTGAGCTGTACCTCTAAACTATACAAAATCACCATTTAAACACAGCATTTCTGCTTTTCCTGCTTAACATTTATCCAGGTTACACTGCTTTTGCACCTCACCTTCGTAAACTCACGAATAGTGTCCACAACAAATAGCTGACATTTGCAAGTACTGGCAAAAGGTAAAAAGCAAAGACTAATGCTGGGACCACTATTGCTCATCGTTATTTCAAATAATTGAACTTGGGAAACAGGAGTACAATTGTGTAACCTGTAATCAGTACCAAATTGAAGGACGTAGCTGAAACTGATAAGAGCTGCAACAAAATGCAGGAAGACAAAAAAATAAATGCCTAGAGTGGACTGTAATTGTGAGCTGGCAGTCAGAGAGTTTATAAGAGTGGACTGTCAGAGAGATTATAAAAAAACATTGGACAACAGTGTATTGCAAACAGTTCTGGGCCTCTAACCATAATCTTTACTAGATTAGTTTAGATTAGTTTTATTTTAGAGATACAATGCCAAAACATGCCTTTCAGCCCACCGAGTCCGCACCGACCAGCGATCCCCGTACACTAACACTATCCTACACACTAGTAACTTTATAATTTTTATCGAAGCCAAATTAACCCACAAACCTATACGTTTTTGGAATGTGGAAATTGAAGTGCCTATGGAAAACTCACACGGTTAAGCGGCTTTTTCACGGGGCGAGTTTACGCAAGATGTCACCAGAGTGAAGTGGTCGTGGTCCAGCACGAGTCTCGCATGATATAATGGGGGGTAGATAAAGAGTTCCCACGGTACTCGGCATTTCTGTTATTTGTGCGAGTGACTTGTCCGTCTCCCGAGCTTTCCCGTTAAATCTTGAATGAACATCGTGAACTGTAGTGTTGTTAATCACGTGGCACAAATGATGTTACTTTGTTTTCACACACTATATTGGGTTTTTTCACACACTCCCTTGGTTGAATTGGCTCATTTGGAGACATGCCTATACTAAGTATTTTCGAGTACTTATTTCATTGTCGCGCTGTATGCAGCAGCCCACTATGTGCATCGAGAACGCTTGCGTGAAGGCAGAAGGGTGAGATTAATTAAAAAGAGAATTAAGAAGAAGTCTCACTGGGTGAAGCCCATCTTTCAACGGAGACCTCAATTTGGACAATATGATCAGCTGCTTAATGTGCTGTGCGAAGAGGATAAAAGTGCATTCACAAACTTTGTCAGAATTTCACCCGAGCTCTTTAATGAGCTGAAGAATAATCTGTTTTTTTTTAGACAAATGTTGTTTGGTGTGATGCACCTTCTCTCAATATGTGCAAGAAGTCGTCTTTTTATTTTGTCAAATAGGAATAAAGACTTTGTCTCACATTGACTGTGATGGTTGTCTTATTTTATTATCTACTGAGAGGTGAAACTTTCAAACGTTTAACCAGTCAGTAGACAGACAATAAATAGTAACAATCGAGCCATAAATGGTGTATACATGGTGAAGGGAACAACGCTGTGTGCAAGATAATGTTTAAAATCATGCTAGGAATCGATCGGGTAGATGCACAGTCTCTTGCCCAGAGTAGGCGAATCGAGGACCAGATTACATAGGTTTAAGGTGAAGGGGAAATGATTTAATATGGATCTGATTAAATACTGTCAGTAGTAAACCCGATCAAAAACAACATCAGGACGTCTATTAAACACCAGAGATCCCAGTAAACACCCAGCCGAGACTTATTACAGGTCTAGTGGAAAGACACAAAGCGCTGGAGCAACTCAGCGGGTCAGGCAGCATCGCTAGACAACATGGATAGATTATGTTTCGGGTCGGGACTCTTCTTCAGCGCTGAGTTACTCCCGCATATTGTGTCTTTCCAATGCAGATTAGCGTCTGCGATTCTTTGCTCCTGCATTACGGGGTCTATCTCGATTCCCGATAAAGTCTAAAACCCATCCTCCAGAGTTCTCAGCCCAGGGCGCCCATAAACAAGCCCTTAACTCCACACTGGGGACAGAGGCTGAGAGGTGTACAAAACCATGAGACGAACAGGCAGGGAAATAGACAGAGTCCAGGGTAATATATGTCCTTTGCCCACAGAGGGGATTCGAGGACCAGAGGGCATAGGTTCAAGGTGAGGGGGGAAGATCTAATAGGAATCTGAGTGAGGGGTAACATTTTCGCACAAAGGGTGGTGGGTGTATGGAACAAGCTGCCAGAGGAGGTAGTTGAGGCTGGGTCCATCACTACATTTAAGAAACATTTAGACAGGTACATGGATAAGACAGGTTGGGAGGGATATGGACCAGACGCAGGCAGATGGGACTAGTTTCGATGGGACATTTTGGCCGGTATGGGCAAGTTGAGCCGAAGGGCCGGATTCCACACTGTAACGCGATAAAGCCAGTGAGTATACGATCTAAGATAGTCCGAGGGTCTCGAATGAGGTAGGTAGTAGTTCAGGAATGCTCTGTGGTTGGTGTTAGGATGGTTCAGTTACATAAGTGCTCAAATGTAGGCACCGTTTTTGCAATGGAAGCTCCGAGACTGTGCAGCGGGCGATTGTCGTGTTGGCTGGGACTCCTGTTATCCATGCAGGGGATTGACCTCAGTCTGAAGAAGGCTCTCGACCCGAAACGCCACCCGTTCCTTCTCTCCAGAGTTGCTGCCTGTCCGGCTGAGTTGCTCCAAGCAACTGGTGTCTATCTTCAAAGGACTGACCACCGGGCTGGATGTCGGGGCTGGCGTGTTGCGTTTCACAGACCGAACTGTCCAATTAATGGTAACAGATGGGCACTGAGGGAAGTCCCCCCCCCCCCTCTCTGTTTATCTGCCCTTTCTTTAACTTTTGTGCCTCTATGCAAGTATCTCGCGAGCCATCCCAGACTGCCCATTTCTGCTCCCCCTCGTCTTTAATAACTACATTTCCCTAACAATTACTATCTTTGTTAGTTTTGGAGCAAAATTAGGCCATTCAGTCCATTAAGTCCACTCCGCCATTCAATCGCGGCTGATCTATCTCTCCCTCTCAACCACATTCTCTTGCCTTCTCCCCATAACCTCCTGACAGCCGCACTAATCAGGAATGTATCTATCTCTGCCCCTATTCTTCACCCTTTTGACAGTAGTTTTGTTTTATTGGAGACGCGGGAGACAGCGGATGCTGGAATACTGAGCAAAACACGAAATGCTGGAGGAACTCGGTGCATTTGTGTTTAAGAAGGAACTGCAGATGCTGGAAAATCGAAGGTACACAATAATACTGGTGAAACTCAGCGGGTGCAGCAGCATCTATGGAGCGAAGGAAGTAGGCAACGTTTCGGGCCGAGTTTCTCCAGCATTTCCCACCCGCTGAGTTTCTCCAGCATTTGTGTGTGTGGGTGGGAGTAGGGGGGAGGGGGGGAGGGGGGGAGAGAGATAAGGCAGCCTGAAGAAAGGGTCGCCTGTCCATTTCCCTCCGTAGATGCTGCCTGGCCCGCGGAGTTCCTACAGTCTTAGAAACTGCTTTAGACAAAAAGAGACACAAACTGCTGGAGTAAAATAGCTCAGCAAGTGAGGTACCTGAACACTCAAAAATGAAAAAGAATGAAAATGTGATTATTTCACCTCCCTTCAACTATTTTGTGTTTCAGCATGAGAGGGATTATAACATTAGAGACATTCATCTTGTAGTGATGTGTTAATGAAGAATTGCAGACATCAATCTGATAGTAAAAAATATATTTATTTAACAATGAGGTAAAACAAGCACTGACAATCAAACTGCTCAGTTACTCACCGTTCGCAGGAGTTCCCACGGTACCCGCAAGAGTTATTACGGATATCGCACGGATATCGCACTGGCCACTATGTTCATACAATGTTGCAATGCTCAACCACAAGTGTACAAGTCACTCTTGGAGAAATTCAAACTTTCTTGAATTTTCTCCCGAGTGACCAAGTTACACGATTACCTGCCGTTAGCGCCACGGTGGTCCACGGTGGTCCACGAATGCCGTACTGTTATCGCACGAGGTTCCCACGATGTTAAACTCTGGTTCACTCTTGCGTCAAGTCGCCCCGTGAAAAAGCCACTTTACAGGGAGAGCATGCAAAATCCGCACAGGCAGCACCCATAGTGTGGATTTAACCCTGGTTTCTGGTGCTGTAAGGCAGCAACTCTACCTCTGCGACACCGTGTCGCCCTCTTGTAGAGGCAATTGAAATAATGCCAAAATGATTTGCTCAGATGGTACAAGAAGTAAATATGTATAACTAACAGAAAAGATTAAACAGACTAGAAATAATTTCACTAGAAAGGAAAGGATTTGGGATTGAATGGAGAAAGATCTTCCAGATCATGAAAAAAACTGGTTAGGTAGGAGGCCAGAAAGTAGCAAGGCCCAAACTAGGAATCATAATCTAATAATTAACTTACCTAATAGGGAATGCAGCTACAATTGTTTTCAAAATAGAGCGGTTTTAATGGGGAACTTGGTAACATAAGGAATAGCTGTAGTGATTAGCACACTCACATTTAAGGGGAAGTTATATCAAAACTTGAGGAAGAGAAGAAGAATATCTTGACTGGAGGTTCATAAAAACTGGTATGGATTTGTTGGGTGGAATGTCCTCTTTCTGTGCAGTAATAAAATATAATAATGATTGTGTAGTATATCATATCCAAGCCTTCTCTAATCTAAATAGCAGCCATTTATATTTGTCATTTGTTATCGGTTAGCCAACCAGTTTGCATTACCTTTCTCTGGACTTCCTACATCAACAGACAAAATTTTGTAACAAATCCACAAAAACCTTATTAACCATCTTCTAAAAGTTAAAATATATAACTTTTGTAGAATTCTGTTCACATATCTAATTAACAATCTCTTCAATAATGCAATGAAATTTTTCCAAAGATGATTTGCCTTTAACAAAACTATTCCAGCAATCCATAATTACCCCATGCATCTTTTTGAAATTTTAATTGAAATATTGAAAAGGTAACTAATTAGAAAGATAAAGGTAATTCAGTGTTATATGTATAAATTTGTCATGTCATGTTTTAAAATGTCCAAATATTACTTGCCTTTTAGCTGGTATCTGTAATAGAGACCATTAAGGCCTGGATTAATGTCAGTTTGCAAATTGTGCTTGGGGAATTGAGGGATAGCTCCATACTGCCCTTCATAATAGGAAATAATAATAAATTAGGTGACAAGATCAAATATTCTCAAATCATTTCTGCACAAAATCTTTCAATTCATATTTTAAATTAAATTATCAAGTACAGTGGATCCCAAACTAACTTTAAAATGGCTTTACCATCCTCTTTCACATTTAATCTCTTCTGTCCAACATCCTATTAGAGTCCTTCCCTTTTGGCCTCTTCCTCTACACTCCTTTGTATCGTACAACATGGATATACTCATCTCACTTCTGATGAAAAGTCGTAAACCTGAAAATTAACTCAACTTCTCTCTCCACATGCACTGCTTGACTTCTTAGGTATTCCCAGCATTCACTTGTTGATGCAATCATCCATTATAAAGTCATGATTGATGTCTTCATTCACAACAGAATGCACATTTTGAAGGCAATGTTTCAACAAGTTGTTCATTTCTTCTACTTATATCAATGTTCTCTGACCATGTGTTGAATCAGGAAAAAAAACATCTCCAAGGACACTGGAAGGAATTTCATCGAAGCGGTGGGAAAGTGGTCTGGTAGCATGTGTCGGTTATTCAGGGGGAACATGGTAATACTGAGGCGAAGGGAGAGGGCAACGCTGTAATTATAATGGTCCATATCTCAATAACATCCTGCTGGCTACATATAACCAACATTGGCCATGTTTGAGGCAGGGAGCATTACACAAATCCTAGCTGATTCCAAGGTGAGATGAAGATTCATAGCTGGCCAAAGGTTTGGGATTAAATCAGTTCATTTAAAACAGGCAGATTCAAGCAGGAGTAACTCAGTGGGGGCAGGCAGCATCTGGAGCGAAGGAATGGGTGACATTTCAGGTCGAGACTCTTCTTCAGGCTGGTCTGAAGAAGGGTCTCGACCCAAAACATCACCCATTCCTTTGTTCCTGAGATACTGCCTGTCCCGCTGAGTTACTTCAGCATTTTGTGTCTATCTTCGGTTTAAACCAGCATCTGCAATTCCTTCCCACACAGATTCAAGCTGGTGTCTATGGTGCTTGAATCTTAGATTTGGTTTTGATCGACTCCCATCCCATTGGAAAACAAGTCATTTCTGTCAGGCAGGGCAATTTAATTATTCCCTTTAGGTGTATCATCATTGTGATCGACTAAAACAAATAGTTGCATTGACAAATCACCTTTTACAACTCACGACGTTCCATATGCTCTAGAATAGTAAGATTAAACGAGAACTTACCAGTTTGAAGTTTGATCTTTATTTTATGAGGAGGAACGTTGAGGGAATACGTGAAGAACCCCGCTTACGACGCATGCGTGTCATCCTTCAAAGCAGCGGTGTGAGGTCACAGATACACTATAATTACCTAAGATAGTAAGATTATTAAAGAGATACCAGTTTAAGATATGACGATATGAGGGTGGGAGCGGAGGGCACGTATTCCCTCAACGTTCCTCCTCATAAAATAAAGATCAAACTTCAAACTGGTAAGTTCTCGTTTAATCTTACTATTTTACTTCGGAGTCACGTGAGTGACTACGTGAAGATTTCAAAGCTCTGTGACCTCATGCCGTGGAATGAGTCCATGCTTCACAACTGCCTTGGTAAATTGTTACTGATATTCAAGAAATACATTCATACCAATTTTTATACGTAAATGATAAATAATATTTATTAAATCAAATCATAAACCTTGTAAGCTTCAGGTATAAATTATATAGAACTTAAAATTTTCCCTGAAAACGTCCCTTCATTCCTAACTGGTTTGTTGTAAAATCTCTGAAACGTTTTCTCTGATGACCATCCTGCAGTCCTGAGGATTTGGTCCATCGATACCTCAAGGCGATTAGCTGCCGATGTAGCTGCAGCCCTGGTGGAGTGAGATTTGAATACATTAGTGTCCACTCCCGCCTTTATTAAGCCATATCTCAGCCACCGCGAAATGGTCTGGGTCGAGACTCTATGGTAAGGCTTCTTATGGCTGATCAAAAGAGCCTGTTCATTGCCTCTGATAGCCTTTGTTTTGTCAATATATAACATAATGTGTTTCACTACACAGAGGCGTTCGTCCTCCGGATAGGCTATGAATTCTATGACCTGACCCGCTGATCCTGGTCTATTTTGCTTAATAAGGTCCTGGATCACAAATATCAAAGTTCCTGTCGCCACAGTCAAGCTATCCAATCTTAATTTCTGCAATGACTGGACCCTTTACGCTGTGACCAGCGCCATTAGCATTACCATTTTCATAATGAGTTTTTTCAGAGTTAAAGCTGTAGCCGGCGACCAATTCCTTAGCATGGTTAGGACCACACTCACATCCCAGATTTGGCTGTACCTTGGTGGGTTGGTGTTAAAGATGCCTCATAACAGTTTTACTACTAGAGGATGTGAGCCCACAGCCTGTCTTTCTGTGCCTTGCCATAGATAAGTCGACAATGCACTTCTAGCACTATTCACCGTGCTGTAACCGAGTCCTTCATAGTGCAGGCTGGTGAGAAATTCTAGCATAGCTGGAACATCCATCTTCCTGTGGTCCAGATTGTTATTCTGGCAGTACTTAGTCCATTTCTTAATATGACATAAATACTGTTTTTGAGTCGAAGTTCTCTGTGCTGCTGTGATCATGTCCACAGTTCTATCAGATAGACCCATGTCCCGAAGCGGGTCTTTCAGAGTCTACAAACCAATAAATTCAGATAATTATGGCAAGGATGGCTATCCTGAGTCACTGGATGATCAAGCAACTGAGGACTATGTCTTAAAATACTACATGGTGTTAGCACCAAATCCTGTAGCACCGAGAACCATGGTTGGGTAGGCCAATCAGGTACTATGAGAATCCCAGATGCCGAATCTTGTTGAATTTTCCGTAGTACCCGATTGATGAGGCAGAAAGGAGGAAATGCATAAATGAACCATTTCCCCCAGTGCAGTGAGAATGCATCTGTAGCTTCTGCCCCAGGATCTGGTTCCCATGATACATCTTGGTAATTGATGATTTAACCTGGATGCAAAAAGATCAATATCCGGCATTCCATACTTTGCTGTGATTTTAGCAAATATCGTTCTATCTAACATCCATTCCGCATTTTCATTAAATTTTCGTGACCTGGCGTCTGCCACTGAATTAAGTATCCCTGGTAGATACGTAGCTGATAACCAAATATTCCTTTGGATGCACCATTGCCAAATAGAGTTTGCTAACTCATCACAGGATGTTGATATATTTCCACCCATATGATTTATATATGCCACCACCGTGGTATTATCTATCTGCAATCTAACATGCTGGTGTTTCATTCCCGAGCAATAAGATTTTAGACCATAAAACGCACTCAACATTTCTAAGTAATTTATACCCTTAGTGTTAAGTAGGTTAGTTTCTTGTATATTCCATCTCCCTCCACAGCTCGAGATGGTATCCATTGCACCCCAACCAATTGCACTGGCATCTGTTTGCAATACCATAGATGGGTTGGGAAAAACTATTGGGTTGGAGCTATACTTAACATTGTGTTCCCACCATTGTAGTTCTTTTATGGCTTCAATTGTTAGCTCCATTGGCCTATCAAAATGGCCTCTATTATTTTTGAGTGCTCTAATTTTTTCTCTCTGTAAATTTTGGTAATGTAATCGTCCAAATTGAATGGCAGGAAACGTGGCTACAATTTTCCCAATAATCCTGGCTACCCGTCTGATGGATGGTTTAAAGGTATTAATAAGCTCTGTGCAATCCTTTTGTAACTCCGTAGCTTTCCCTATAGGTAAAGTCATTAACATATCAAGTGTGTTAATGGTGAACCCTAAGTAATCAATATTAGTAGATGGTGTTAATTTTGACTTAATTGGATGGATAATGAATCCCAGATGTTCCAACAGTTGTTTTGTGGCAACCACTGCCTGACTAGCCAATTCATAAGTTTTCCCCACAATAAAGATATCATCCAAATATGCCATTACTCTGTAGTTTTGTTGTCTAAGCAATGCCATAGCTGGTTTCAGAATTTTTGTAAATAATCTAGGGACCGATGTTAGAACGTTTGGTTGCGCCTTGTATTGCCAAAGCTGTCCCATCCAGTTAAATTTCAAAACCCGCCTGTGTTCACCTCTGATGGGTATCGTATAGTAAGCATCTTGAAGATCAATACTTGCCATAAAGTAGGCCGCTAAAACTAACTCTGTAGCAGTGCTAAAAGTATCCATTTTAAAATGAACATATTGTACAAAATTGTTAAGCGTTGATAAATCAATAATAATACGGCAACCCCCATCTTTCTTATGTCTAATAAATATGTTTGAGACAAATTCCTGTTGTTCATGTTTGGTCATTTCAATTACTCCTTTAGTGAACAACCTTTGTAGTTCTATGTGAGCTTTAGCTTGTTCTAATTTGGTAAGCATGTATATTCTGTTCGGTGTATGTTGTACTGGAGGGTTTCGTATGTGTATAAACTCTATCAGATATCCCTTAATACTGCTAAGGATATATCTGTCCATAGTTATATTACATCATGCTTCCAAATGAAATTGCAACCTCCCTCCAACTTCCGTGCTCCTTATTAATTCTGGAGGCACAGACCACCTACCTCCATGGTTATCGGTGGAAATTTAGTTACTTTCTTGGTTTCAACCGTGGTTGCGGATGGCCTTGAGGTTGAGGGTGGGGTAGATGTTGAAGTGGAGGCTTGCGCATCTTCCACAGTGGGCGTCCCGGGCCAACCCCTAAAAAAGGCCGCTGCTGCTGGTTACCTCTGGCCTCTCTCCAATTTCTAGTACTATAAGTATAAGTACTACCTTTTTTAGGAGGCCCATAAGGTTGATATCGTTTGCCAAAATATCCTTTGGCCGCTCTGATTAGGCCCAAAGTCTTGGCCTCCTCTTCCAAATCTTTGACCTGTTTCAACAGGTCACCCCCAAACAACAGGGTTTGGGGTTTTATAGCTTTTTGCTTGCACAGGATTGCAAACTTTGTATCCAGAGCTGGCTGAATAGCCCCCTTCCTTATATTATTAAGTTCAAATTGAATGTTGCAAAAAAGCGCTAAAGCATCTTTATGGTCATTCGTCATGTCTACGTTCTCTAGCGTACGGCCCAAGGCTGTTATGCCCGCCGAGAGACCTTTCAGAGCGTTTTGAATTTTTATATCCTGACTCCTGATTGCCTGACCAACGTGTCTCCAAATACTTCGGTTAACACTGGCCACATTCAGAGCCCCACAATTTCCCGGAGGTAAATGTCTTGCCAACACCTCAGCAAAGGTATTGGCTTGCAGGTGATGTGTAGACATGTACTCAATGCTGACAGCCATCCTGGCCTCTAGATCTTTGCCAGTCTGTTCTTGCTGAAAGTATTGCCCTACCATGTCCAGCAACTTGGTTTCTTCGTCCTCCATATGGGAATGTGGGTCCATCTCTAGTTCAGAATCTGACACGGGCAGCCCTTCAACACCCTCTTCCGAGGAGGATGAAATGTCAAGCAGCCCTTTATGGTAATCTGCTGAGGGACTTACACCTTTGCCACTGTGGCTATCGTCCATATCCTGGAGCCTGCCACTCTGGAGAAGTTCCTCCAACAACCGCTCCAGCCGACTTTCATGCTCTCGGGCACTAGTCGCATGCGGTTTTTGCCCCAGCCGGTCCCCATGCCTCCCGGCACTGGTCGCTCCCGGCCGCCCCATATAATTATGCCATTGCTCGCAGTCCCGGTACTCCCCGGCAACTGTCGCTGACGGCCGAACATGCAGCCACTCGTACCGGTTTCCCAGCTCCGCGAAAGTGGCCGCTGCTGGCTGCGCTATATCCTGCAGCTGCTCATCCTTACTCTGGTATCGGTAAGTATTATCCGGAGGCTGTTTCTGCACATCACTTTCGCAGTGATGTACTTTGCGCTTTGCCTTCCCGGCCGGTCTAGGATTTGATTTACCCGGCGTGGGGTTTAAATCCGGCACAGCTGATGTCTCCATACAAGTTGCCTGTGCCGGCGGCTGCTGCTGCAGGTCCCCGGCACCTTCGCCACTGACGTCCTGCAGCTTCTTTACAGCCTTTCTACGCGTTGCTCTGTCCATTTCCTACACAGGGTGAAATGCAGAGTCACTTACCTGCCGTCCGTCGGCTTTTTCAGTTCTCCCGTTCAAGGGGACGTCCTCCCCAGGTGCGACTCGTTCAATGCGTGTATGCGATATGACACGCATGCGTCGTAAGCGGGGTTCTTCACGTAGTCACTCACGTGACTCCGAAGTAAAATGATAGTCGATGCCACTGTTGTAAGGTAAGGGTTACAGTGAAAATAAGTTTTTCACATACTTCCTATTATCATATTAAAAAAATAAGGATTATTGTTTGTAACATAACAGTACTTTTATTTGTTGGTGACTATGGGATGCTGGCCTACAATCAACCAAAAGGCAAGCACATTACCAACAGACCACACGGTTTATATTTCTTTAATAGAAAAGCAACTAAAAATTAGGAATGGTTGCTAATGGTGGCTCTATGGGATGTGTGTGCACATATGTGTAGTGAAGGGAATTAAGATGGTAACTAATTTTCTCATGATTATACAATACTAGACTAAGTGGGACCCGTTCGGTCCCAGTCACACGGGAGGCCTGGTCCCCCAACGCAACCCATTCCCCAATGCAATATTCCACCACTTACCTGTTCCCCCAATGCAATGCAATGGCGGGAGTGTTCTGTAGCCGGGGGACGGGGACGGCTTCAGGTGGGGAGCATCCTGCAGCCAGGGGAGGGGGATGGCTTCAGGTGGGGCTTGTCGGGGGCTGATGCGGGGCGGGGGGGGGGGGGTGTATGTGTGGGGAGGGGGGTGTCTGAAGGGGAGGGGAGGTGTGTGGGGGAAGGGGGTGCGGGGGAGGGGGGGATGTGGGGGAGTGTGTGGGGGGGAGGGGTGTGGGGGAGGGGGTGTGTGTGGTGGAGGGGGTATATGTGGGAGGGTGTGTGTGGGGGAGGGGGGAGGGAGGGGTATGGGGGAGGTGAGGGTGAGGGCTGTGGGGGAAGGGAGGGGGTGTATGTGGGAGTGGGGTGCGAGGGTGGAGGGGTGTGTGTTGTAGGGGGGGTGTGGGAGAGAGGGGAAGAGGTGTGTGTGGTGGGGGGGTGTGGGAGAGAGGGGGGAGGGGTGTATGAGGTAGGGGGGGGGGTGTGGGAGGGAGCGGGGTGTGTGGGCTCAATAGTTCCCGGCCCCACTCACCGCACTCACCGGCTCCAGGACCCGGCTCCTGACTCGCTTCTCGGCTCCCAGCCCCGGCTGCACACACGGCTCCCGGCTCATGGTGGTGGTTGCCGCCCCCGCTCGCGAACACAGCCTCCGCCCACACTGTGCTTACTCCGCTCCTTCAGCTTTATTCTCACCGCCGGTGATTGACAGCGGGTGCCGGAAGGGGTGTCGCCGTCCCAGGGAATAACAGACCAATAACATTTGTAATATTTCACCTATAAAACTTGATGCACTTGCAGCGCAGGAGAATGGCAAGTAAGGTGGCGAAAAATCGTAGCGCCATCGGGTACCGTTTTTGCGCAAATTTAAAAACAATGCAAACCGGAAGAGAGTGTTAAGTATATAGATAGATTACATTTAGAGTGATACTTGAAGTCAGTATAATTTTTGTGCAACATCCATATAATATGAAAGACATAGCAACCATTCTGAACAATTTCCTTCCCTCTCACAATCATTATATACATTAATGGGAATGTACGGTAAATGAAAGAAACACAATAACATGCTGTGTAGACACATGGAACTGCAGATGCTGGTTTACATAAAAAGACACAGTGCTGAACTAACTCAGCGGGTCAGGCAGCATCTCTGGAGAACATAAATTAAAGTGTTTGGCAACTGGAAGATCAGGTAGTTCCAAGCGAACTGAGCGAAGGTGTTCAGCGAAGCGATCGCCCAGTCTACGTTTGGTCTCACCGATGTATAAGAGTCCACACCTTGAACAACGGATACTGTAGAAAAGGTTGGAGGATGTGCAAGTGAACCTCTGCCTAACCTGAAAGGACTGTTGGGATCCCTGGACAGAGTCGAGGACAGGTGTTGCATCTCCTGCGGTTGCAGAGGAAGGTACCTGGGCAGGGGGTGGTTTGGGTGGGAAGGGATGAGTTAACAAGGGAGTTGTGGAGGGAACGGTCTCTGCTGAAGGTGGAAAGGGGTAGAGATGGGAAGATGTGGGCATGGCGAAAATGTTCTTTGCGTCAGCTGATGGGGTGAAAGACAGGGACTAGGGGGACTCCATCCCTGTTATGACTAGTGGAAGGGGGAGCAAGGGCAGAGCTGCAGGGTACCAAGGAGACACGTGTGAGAGACTCATCTGTGATGGAAGAGGAGAACCCCCGTTCCCTAAAGAATGAGGACATTTTGGATGTCCTGGTATGGAACACCTCATCTTATGCACAGATGCAGCGTAGACGGAGGAATTGGGAATAGGGGATAGAGTCTTTGCAGGAAGCAGGGTGGGAAGAAGTGTAGTCGACATAGTTGTGGAAGTCAATGGGTTTGCAATAGACATCAGTCGATAATCTATCTCCTGTGAATTAGATGGTGTGATCACGAAAGGGGAGGGAGATGTCGGAGATAGATGCAACACCTGTCTCAATATCTCCTCCCTCGACTCTGTCAAGGGACCCCAACAGTCCTTTCAGGTTAGGCAGAGGTTCACTTGCACCTCCTCCAACCTCAACTATATCTATTGTTCAAGATATGGACTCTTATACATCGGCGAGACCAAACGTAGACTGGGCAATCGTTCCGCTGAACACCTTCGCTCAGTCCACCTGGACGTCTGATCTCCCGGCTGCCAAACACTTTAATTCCCTTTCCCATTCCCACACTGACCTTTCTGTCTTAGGCTTCCTCCATTGTCAGAGTGAGGCTAAATGCAAATTGGAGGAACAACTTCTCATATTTCTTTTAGGCAGCTTACAACACAGGTATAAATTTGATTTTTCTAACTTTAAATAACCCCAGCATTTCCTCTCTCTCCAACCCTACCCCACCCATCACACGAGCTTCTCACCTAGCAAACAGCTAACAATGGCCTGGTTCCTTTATCATCATTACTTTTTTTGCATATCTTTCATTCATTTCTTCTAGATCTCTCTACCTAGTCTATATCTCTTGTTTCCCTTTCCCGTGACTCTCAGTCTGAAGAAGGGTCCCAATCTGAAAGGTAACCTATTCCTTTTCACCAGAGATGCTGACTGACCCTCTGTTACTCCAGCGGGTCAGTGTCGATCTTTGGTTTAAACCAGCCTCTGCAGTTCCTTCGTGCACAGGACCAAACAGGAATTGGAAATAAACCACTTACAGCATTCAGCTACCAGGGATTGGTACAGGCTTCCTCTCATTTAGGCTTCAAGGTGGATTCATTCCAAGCATGTCTTCTCCCCACATTCCCTGATGTTTGAATGTATGATTCTCTCCTTAGGCTGGGTAGAAGTATGTGCTTAAAGCACACAGGATTTGACTACTAAACCGATGTTCTCCGGTGGAGTTTGCTTCTAAAGCAATAGAACAATGAAGTAAATGGGTTACATGCTCTTTCATTTACTGATATGATTTGGTTTGTGCATTCCCGTAACTACAACAAAATAATTTTTATTCTGCTTATCCAGCAAAGAATAGGTTTGTAGCTGTTAAATTCAACCAGATTACTTATTTACTGATATTGCATTTGAATCGTACCCTCGCTAACTTTAAATTGTGCAGGAGAGTGCACTAAGCTAAAGTCAAGGGATGCTTGGTGCACCCAGAGAGTTGTGAATTCACCCAGAGAGTTGTGAATTTGTGGAATTCTCTGCCACAGAAGGCAGTGGAGGCCAATTCATTTGATGAATTTAAAAGAGAGTTATGTAGAGCTCTTGGGGCTGGCAGAATCAAGGGGTATGGGGAGAAGACAGGTATGGGTTACTGATTGTGGATGATCAGCCATGAACACAATAAATCACGGTGCTGGCTCGAAGGGCCCAATGACCTCCTCCTGCACCTATTTTCTAATCTAATCTAATTTAATCTCTCTTTAATAATAAACATTGAGGCTCTGAGGGAACTGATGGACTCTCATCTCATAGAAACATAGAAAATAGGTGCAGGAGGAGGCCATTTGGCCCTTCGAGCCTGCGCCGCCATTCATTGTGATCATGACTGATCATCCACAATCAGTAACCCGTGCCTGCTGTCTCCCCATATCCCTTGTTTCTGCTAGTCCCTAGAGATCTATCTAACTCTATTTAAATTCATCCAGTGAATTGGCCTCAACTGCCTTCCGTGGCAGAGAATTTCACAAATTCACAAATCTCTGGGTGAAAAAGCTTTTTATCATCTGTTTTAAACGGCCTCCTCTTTATACCTGGACTGTGGCCCCTGGTTCTGGACTCCCCCATCATTGGGATCATTTTTCCTGCATCTAACTTGTCCAGTCCTTGTATAATTTTATACATTTCTATAAGATAACCTCTCATCCTTCTATATTCCAGTGAATATAAGCCCAGTCTTTCCAATCTTTCCTCATATGACAGGAATTAACCTTGTGAATTTACGCTGCACTGCCTCAAGGGCAAGATGTCCTTCCTCAAATTAGGAGACCAAAACTGCACACAATCCTGTAGATGTGGTCTCGCTATGGCCCTGTACAACTGCAGAAGAACCTCTTTACTCCTCTACTCAAATCCTCTCGTTATGAAGGCCAACATGCCATTAGCTTTCTTCACTGCCTGCTGTACCTGCATGTTTACTTTCATTGACTGGTGTACAAGGACACCCAAGTCTCGTTGCACTTCCCTTTTTCCTAATCTGACACCATTGAGATAATAATCTGCCTCCTTGTTCTTGCCACCAATGTGGATAACCTCACATTTATCTACATTATACTGCATCTGCCCACTGTCTAAGTCACCCTGCAACCTCCGAGCATCCTCTTCGCAGTTCACACTGCTACCCAGCTTTGCGTCAACTGCAAACTTGCTAGTGTTACTTTTAATTCCAACATCTAAATTATTAATATATATTGTAAATAGTCGCGGCCCCAGCACCGAGCCTTGCGGCACTCCACTCGTCATTGCCTGTCATGCGGTCAGAGAACCGTTTATTCCTACTCTTTGTTTCCTGTCTGCCAACCAATTCTCTGTCCATGTCAATACCCTACCCCCAATACCATGTGCTCTAATTTTGCCCTTTAATCCCCGGTGTGACACCTTATCAAAGGCTTTCTCAAAGTCCAGATACACCACATCCACTGGCTCGCCTTCATCCATTTTATTTGTCACATCCTCAAAAAATTCCAGAAGATTAGTCAAGCAGGATTTACCCTTTGTAAATCCATGTTGATTTGGACCAATCCTATTGCTGCTATCCAAATGCGCCATTATTACTTCTTTAATAATTGACTCCAGCATCTTCCCCTCCACTAACGTCAGGTTAACTGGCCTATAATTCCCCGTTTTCTCTCTCGCTCCTTTCTTGAAAAGTGGGAAAACATTAGCTACCCTCCAATCCACAGGTACTGATCCTGAATCTATAGAACATTGGAAAATGATTGGAAAATGATCACTAATGCATCCACAATTTCGAGAGCCTCCTCTTGAGTACCCTGGGTTGCAGACCATCAGGTCCTGGGGATTTATCAGCCCCATCAGTCTACCCAATACTATTACTCGCCTAATGCAAATTTATTTCAGTTCCTCTGCCTCCCTAGATCCCCTGTCCTCTAGCACATCTGGGAGATTGTTTGTGTCTTCCTTAGTGAAGATGGAACCAAAGTTCAACTCTTCTGCCATTTCCTTGCTCCCCATAATAATTTCACCTGTTTCTGCCTTCAAGGGACCCACTGTCTTTACTAATCATTTTCACTTAACATACCTAAAGAAGCTTTTACTATCCTTCTTTATATTCTTGGCCAGCTCACCCTCATACTTCATCTTTTCACTCCATATTGCCCTTTTTGTTACCTTCTATTGTCTTTTGAAAGTTTCCAATCCTCTGGCTTCCCGCTACTCTTTGTTATTTTATATACCTTTTCTTTTAGTTTTATTCCACCCCTAACTTCCCTTGTCAGCCACGGTTGCCTCTTACTCCCCTTAGAATCTATCTTCCTCTTTGGAATGAAATGATCAGGCATCTTCTGGATTATGCCTAGAAATTCCTGCCATTGCTGTTCCACCATCATTCCTGCTAGGATCCTTTTCTAGTCGACCTTGGCCAGCTCCTCTCTCATGCCTTCATAGTCCCCTTTGTTCAACTACAACACTGACACTTCTGATTTAACCTTCTCCCTCTCAAATTGCAGATTAAAACATCATATTATGGTCACTACCTCCTTGCGGTTCCTTTACCTTGAGTTCCTTTATCTGGTTCATTAGACAACACTAAATCCAGAATTGCCTTCTCTCAGGTAGGCTCCAGTACAAGCTGCTCTAAGAATCCATCTTGGAGGCACTCTACAAATTCCCTTTCTTGGGGTCCAGAACCAACCTGATTTTCCCAGTCTACAGTGCATTCAGAAAGTATTCAGATCCCTTCACTTTTTCCACATTTGTTATATTACAGCCTTATTCTAATATGGATTAAATTAGTTTTTTTTAATCATCAATCTACACACAATACCCCGTAATAAAAAAGCGAAAACAGATGTTTAGAAATGTTTGCAAAGTAATTAAAAAGAAATAACTGAAATATCACATTTACATAAGTATTCAGACCCTTTACTCAGTACTTTGTTGAAGCATCTTTGGCAGCGATTACAGCCTCAAGTCTTCTTGGATATGGTGCTACAAGCGTGGCACACCTGTATTTGGGTAATTTCTCCCATTCTTCTCTGGAGATCTACTCAAGCTCAGTCAGGTTGGATGGGGAGTGTAAATGCACAGCTATTTTCAGGTCCCTCCAGAAATATTCGATCGGGTTCAATCCAGCCTCTGGCTGTGCCACTCAAGGATGTTCATAGACTTGTCACGAAGCCACTCCTGCGTTGTCTTGGCTGTGTACTTAGGGTTGTTGTCCTGTTGGAAGGTGAACTTCCTCCCCAATCTGAGGTCCAGAACGCTCTGGAGCAGCTTTTCATCAAGGATCTCTCTGTACTTTTGCTCCGTTCATCTTTCCCTCAATCCTGACTAGTATCCCAGTTCCTGCCGCTAAAAAACATCCCCACAGCACGATGCTGCCACCACCATGCTTCACCGTAGATATGGTATCGGGCAGGTGATGAGAGGTGCCTGGTTTCCTCCAGACGTGACACTTGGCATTCAGGCCAAAGAGTTCAATCTTGGTTTCATCAGACCAGAGAATCTTGTTTCTCATGCCTTTTGGCAAACTCCAAGCGGGCTGTCATGTGCCTTTTACTGAGGAGTGGCTTCTGTCTGGCCACCCTACCATAAAGGCCTGATTGGTGGAGTACAGCAGATATAATTGTCCTTCTGGAAGGTTCTCACATCTCCACAGAGGAAGTCTGGAGCTCTGTCAGAGTGACCATCGGGTTCTTGGTTACCACCCTGACCAAGGCCTTTCTCCATCGATTGCTCAGTTTGGCTGGGAGGCCAGCTCTATGAAGAGGTGTTTCCAAATTCTTCCATTTAGATTAGATTAGATTAGATCCTTTATTTGTCATTCAGACCTTTCGGTCTGGACGAAATGTCGTTGCCTGCAACCATACATATAATAATAAACAACAAAACACACAATAAACACAAATTAACATCCACCACAGTGAGTTCACCAGGCACCTCCTCACTGTGATGGAGGCAAATTCTTAAAGTTACCTTCTCTTCCTTCCTCATTCTCCCTCTGCGCTGATGCGATACCCCACCGGACGATGGTAGTCAGTCCCGTGGCTCAACCGAGCTCCACGAACGGGCCGGTTCAAGCTCCGCGGCCCGGGTTGGTCGAAGCTGCCGCCCTCCAGTCCAGCGGACGCAGCAGTTGCCGCGGGAGCTCTGGAAAACAGGCACCAGCCTGTGACCTGCGAGCTCCCGACGATGTCGTCCACTGGCCCGCGGCCGAGCCCCGGATTCGGTCGCCGCCGGAACGCCGCCTCAGCCATCGGAGCACCATCTCAGCCCCGCGCCGGGCCGCCCTCACCGGAGCGCCGTCTGAGCCCCGCGCCGGGCCGCCCTCACCAGAGCGCCGTCTCAGCCCCGAGTCGTGCCGCTGCCACTGGAATGCCGGATGACTTAACGCCGTTTAGAATGACGGAAGCCACTGTGCTCTTCGGGACCTGCAATGCTGCCGAAATTCTTTTATACCCTTTCCTGTCTCAGAAGTCTACAGACAATTCCTTCGTCTTCATGGCTTGGTCTTTCCTCTGACATGCATTGTCAACTGTGGGACCTTAAAAAGACATGTGTGTGCCTTTCCAAATCATGTCCATTCAATTTAATTTACCACTGGTGGACTCCAATCAAGTTGTAGGAACTTCTCAAGGATAATCAATGGACACAGGATGAACCAAAACTCAATTTTGAGTGTTATAGCGAAGGGTCTGAATACTTATGTAAATGTGATTTTTAATTTATTTATTTTTAATTACTTTACAAAAATTTCTAAACACATGTTTTCGCTTATTCATTCTGGGGTATTGTGTGTAGATTAATGATAAAAAAAAGAATTTAATCCATTTTAAAATAAGGCCATAACGTAACAAAATATGGAAAAAGTGAAGGGGTCTGCATACTTTCTGAATGCACCGTATCTGCGTATTGAAATCTCCCATAACCACAGTGGCATTACCTTTGTTACATGCCAACTCCTGCTGCAACTTGCACCCTATATCCAGGCTACTGTTTGCAGGCCTATAGATAACTCCCATTAGTGTCTTCTTACCCTTACAATTCCTCAATTCTATCCACAGTGACTCTACATCGTCAGTCCCTATGTCATCCCCCCCTCGCAAGGGACTGAATTTCATCCCATACCAATGGAGCTACCCTCCCTCCTCTGCCCACCTGCCTGTCCTTTCTATAGGATGTATAACCCAAAATATTCAGTTCCCAGTCCCGATCCTCCTGCAGCCATGTCTCTGTAATCCCCACAGTCATATCTACCAATCTCTAACTGAGCCTCAAGCTCATCCACTTTACTTCTTATACTTCATGCATTCATATTTAATATTTTTAATCCATTACTCACCTCACATTTCACATCGATTCCGATTTCACTTGGCCCTACACTCCTATCCCTTCATGACCTTTCTACCCCGTTAAATCTGGTTTATTTCTTAACTTTTCCTATACTCTCTTTTCCTTTAACTCCATCCTTGTATTTACAATTTGTCTCCTCAGCCAATCTCATGTTTAGCTGTGTTCTGAATGGTAAACCTTTATAGATTTTCTTGCAGACCGCAATAGTGGAACAAGTGTCTGGAACCAACTTCGATTATGCAAGATGAGTTTGGTTTCTTTCTTGTGAGGGCAGTACGAACGGAAATGATGAATTAAGCTGTGAAGTTGGATGAGGAGGCCATGTGGTAACTGAATCAGCTCAGGGAAGTGAAATAATATATTCGAAGAGTTAAGATCTCCTTGGAACCATTATGGGATATTATGCACTATTCTGGTCTGTTTACCTAGTATAAATGATAATTTATCGTTATTTTTCAATTGTATAATTTATTGGTTGTGATGCTGCATTAATATGCCTGTAAAAGCCGTACCAGATGAGAATTTAATCGGTGCATATGACAATTAAACACACTTGACTCGAAAATCAGCTCATTGTTTAAAATATCTACAATTATTCTGAATGTCAAAAATAACTAGGATAAGCATTTATACACACACGCGCACACGCACACACATACTGTATATATGTGCGTGTGTATTTTCCCAATGTGCAAAGAACAAGCTTTTGATCTAGGCCCACAAATGATCAGTTTTTGTTAAAAAGTGATTTCAGACCAGAAGAAGAGGACCAACAATTGTTTGTAAACGGAGGTGTCTGACCTGTAGTCTATAGAGAAATGGGAGAAGATTCTTCAATTAGTCAATACCTCTTCAATGTGTGCAAGACTCGCTCTGATACAATTTAAGGTGGTTCGCAGAGCACATAAGTTAACTCGTTTTTATGGTCATATAAATCCTACCTGTGACAGATGTAATTCTGAAGTGGCTTCGCTGACTCATATGTTTTGGTCTTGCCTTCTTTTGGAAAAATATTGGAAAGAAGTTTTTAATACAATTTCTGTATTTTTAGTTATTGATTTACAACCTCATCCTATTACTGCAATTTTTGGGCTACCAATGTTAGATTCTATTCATCTGTCCCGTTCAGCCCATCGGTTGATTGCTTTTACTACATTAGAAACATGGAAACATAGAAAAATAGGTGCAGGAGTAGGCCATTCGTCCCTTCGAGCCTGCACCGCCACTCAATATGATCATGGCTGTTCATCCAACTCAGTAACCCCTTAATTGCCAGAAGATCTATTTTATTTAAATGGAAAGACTCTAAATCTCCTACCACACTCTATTGGTATTCTGAAACGATATCATGTTTAAATTTAGAAAAAATTAGGAGTGACATTGTTGAACCCTCGGTTAAATTTGATAGGACTTGGGGAAGCTTTATTCAATATTTTCACACGATATAAATTGTTCCCTTTCCAACCGGTGTAATAATTTTTTACCTTTACACGGTGGAACGGATTTGACGACAAACAGGGGTCGAAACTGTTGACATTTTTTTGCAACCCAGATTCTGTTTTGTATTGTTTTGCTTATTTTAGTTGAGGGGGTTTTGTTTTTCTCTTTTTAAAAACAATATTTAAATCTTTTTTTATATATACCAGTTCTCTTTTAACCGTTTATTTATATTTACAGAGACTGGGAGGTCTATACCCAATGTGTATTTTGACACTAGATTTATATTTAGATTGCATTTGTTGTTAATGTAATCCTGATCCCTATGTTTCAATACTGTTATGTTTATCTTTTTTTTTAATAATAAAAAGATATATTTTTTAAATATTCATTTGGAAACAAATAATTTTCTCTTTAATTGTATGTGTGATTTTCAATATCTGTTTTGTTTCCTGTTTGTGTCCAAATTTGTACCACAACGCCAAGCACTATTGTGATCTGAAACAACCATGGAAATTGCCTGCTGGAATTACAAGTTACAATTACCGTGTATTGCAAACTTTTTCAATCATCGGGAAACAAGCTGATAATATTTATGAAAATTTGTGCTAATGAAATTAGAGTAAAGGTATGAAAATCAAAAGCATGTTGAAAAATGTTGTGAGATTCAACCTTTTCTTGAAGGGATGTGCAGATTTTTCAATGAAACAATCCTTTGGGTTCAAAAAATTCCCTTAATCATGTTTCTAGTCTTCCTCACCCTCTTCCCATTAAAGTGGCTGATTTGACAAATTAATTCCAACATATTCTTCTGCTTTCTTTTAAAGATCTCCATATCATTCTAATATTTTCTTGTGTTCTCTTGTAAACACCTTTGTGTCACCATTCATCTGATATGAGAATTCCTCACTTTGTTCTCCTGACTCAGTCCGTACATCTATCAGAGTTTAATAAACCACCTATGGTGTTCCAACATCCTATTTCATCAGTCAGAATCAAACATATTCAAAAATCCACTCATGGTTAAAAAAATAAGGCACAACGTGCTGGGGTAACTCAGTGCGTCAGGCATCATTTCTGAACAACATGGTAGGTGACCTTTCAGGTCAGAAACCTTCTTCAGATCATTTTTAAGTAACTATAACCTTCCCCCTTTAATTTCGCCCCCCCCCCCTCCCCTGTGCTCACCTGGACTCATCTAGATTCTTCCCTCCCACTCCCCTTGCACCCAGATTCCTTCCTCTAGCTTCACAAATTGCAATTCTTCAATCCTTTTGTCTCACACCTTCCGTGTTTTCTTTTCTGGCCTTTGTCCAACCATCTGTCTATCAAAAAAATCCCAGCACCTGTACCGAACTTTAACCTGCCAAGCTTTGTCTTGCCCCTTCTCTCTTTAAGCTTTCTTCCTCCCCCCCCCACCCCACCCCACCCCCATCCCCTCCCACCACCATCACCATCAATCAGAAGAAGGGCCCAAATCCAAATCTTGAGGCACTGAGTTGTTGCAGCACTTTGTGTCTTTAAATGACACAAGTTCAAGTTCAGTTGACTAGATAGGCCAGAGCAAGGCAGGTAGTGAGGAATCACAGTTGCATTAATTTGTACTTATTTCAATGTTGGAGGCCTAATAGGTAAGGTAGATGAACTCAGGGTGTTATTTATTTTTTCTTGAATCTGAAGTAGGGTCTCAACCTGAGACATCACCTATTTATATTCTCTAGAGATGCTGCGGGGCTGCTGAGTTCTTCCAGTGCTTTGTGGATTTTTTGGAAACCAGCATCTGTTCCATGTTCCTTGTTTCAACATCTCTAATTGTTTGGTTCACACTGAAGAACATGATATCTGGAGTTTCCCATGTCCAAATTTGACCACACGTTTAGTTTTGCAAATGTGAGGTCATCAATTTCCCAACCAGAACTCGGCTGAAGTGAATGGAAATTCCACTTGTGGTAATCATCTCATCTACTAGAAAGTCTAATACTTTAACATAGATTTGTTGGGGATTCCACAAAGCAACTGTGCAATTTACAGTAATTTACATATAAGTCTTTGACTTTATTAGTTAATGCTTTAAAAAGATCTCTTCTAATACTTTTCTTGACCTATCATAATATTTCTGAGTGTAACCAAAGCCCAAGAGGTAGGAATATAGGCATGAGATGTGTTTAACTAGTTCAGCTTATCCTCCAAAGGCTGGGAGATTAGTTACGTTCAGTCCTTCCGCTGGGGAGACGTGTTATATTCACGCCTGATACCAAATTCCTGAAATAGATATTTAATTCTGAGCTTAATCCAAAAAAACTGTGATTCCAAACTGAGTGAACCTACCTCAAACATAATATGATTTTTTACCAATATTGTGCTGATTGCAGATCATTATGGGCCGGTCCCACTTAGGCGGATTTTTAGGCGAGTACAGGAGACTCTGCGCTCGCCACATGATCGCTGGTGGTCTCTGGTGAGTCTCCTTCATGGTCGCGAGCAGTTCCCGCATTCTGGGAACTAGACGCGGCCTCAGTATGGTCGCCGCAAATTTTTCAACATGGTGAAATATTTGCTGCGACCAAAAATTGGTTGCCATGGAGATAATCGATAATCCTGTAGTCGTAGGTGCAGTTGTTGTGGGGTCGCCATGTAGTTATGGGTAGTCGAGGTAGTCGTATGTAGTTTTAGTTAATCGCCTTTGCTGACTGATCATTTTCATTGGCTCATCGGGGGGAAAAAATGGAAGCACGAGTTTTCAGAACCAAGGATAACCAATTGGTAATGTTAAATGCCCGCCAAACTTCACAGCTGTGTATCTCTGGCTTATTAAAAGTTGTCTGGCTTTTTAAAAGTGTCTCCACTCCCTCTCCCCCCTTCTCCCCCCTCTTTTAAAGGACTTACCGTACACTGTGCTAGCAGTCTTAACCTTCCTGTTAATCGCAGTGTGTGTCTGTATCACCTTGGCTTTGCACAGTGTGAATTTCAGACAGCGCTCCCTCCCACTTGCCCTGGCCCTCGCCTTTGCGATGTGTTTGTGTGTGTGGCAGTCGCCGGCAGTCCACTGAAAAATCACCTAATAGTCCGTGGGCCAGAGGGGCCTACCGTGCACCCCCCCCCCCTATGATCCTACTTCTTGGGTGTCATTTTGTTCATTGGCATCTCTTCTTTCGGAAATATGATATTCCCAAGATTAAAATTCATTTGGACTATGTTTTTTAACCCCTTATTTCAATCTATGTCAAAATAGTGTTTTTTCACACTTTGCCCTCTTTTTCGTGGCCCTCTTCCATCATCCTATGTCAACCGGAAAGCAAATCCACAATTTCGTGTGCAGCACTGGAAGCGTGATGATGGGGATGAAGCATTCAAACTGTGTACGAGAAAATATCTGCATGGATGCTTTCCCAGAAAGCGAGTAGTGAGAAAGGTCAAGAGCTTCCAGCTTGGGCTGGATATGTCTCAGCAACAGGTGAGGTGCCTTCAAATGTGACCATAATTGACTACTATCCTGTGATCAATCATCCCATCATGGAATTTAGTACAGTTCAAGAGTGGTTACGAGCTTCTGTAGAAGCAAGTCATGAGGTTGGCCAAGAATATATCATTACAACATTCGACTTGGGTGTCTGCATGAAGGCAGATCCTCTCATGTGGAGTCATGTCTACATCGGGACTCATGTCTACTGGTTCTATGAAAGGTGTTATGACAGGAAAGAACTATGACAGAAGTCTGCTCTGCCACAAGACGATGGTGGAGTGCTTGGAGAGGCTCCTTCTTGATGAATTCCTGTCTATGGCTGGAAAAGATGCCGTGCTGTCCAGTATACCAGAGGAATCAAAGGGCATCTTTCAAGAGCTAATCCCATCGCCAACAAAGCAGGCACTTGCTGAAGCCATGGCCAATGCAGATCTCAACACATTGATGGAGTCGTATGAGAGCTTCAAAGCTGATGTTCGAAAAGGATCTCTCGGGAAGACTGCACAATTTTGGTTGTCGTAGATGGATTCTGTGTGGATTGCTCTCCCATTAATCTGTGAAAAAGAACAACTTTCCGTTGTACTTGCACTGTCTGTTTCTTAAGCCCGATCTCTTCTTCAACTTTGGTGGTCACAATTACTCCCGCTATCTGACGTACCTTGCTGTGTTCTTGGCAAACATCAAAGAATCACATCCCAGAGCCCTGGCTTCCCTCGAAAGAGGTGCCATCAGTGTCGCTAGGTTGTTCATACCAGGAAACCGATGTGCTGTTGACAAAATGATTGAGGAGACGATCATGAAGCATGGCAAATCTCGAGGTGGTGGTAGTGGTTTTGGGCTCTCTGGCATCTTGGAGAGTCAGAGTGCTTATCAAAGATGGGTTCGAACTTCAACTGAAAAGGCACACTTTCTCTCTGCAACTCTCACCCTTGCAGACATGACTTCTGGTACCAATCGCGGAAGCAAACACAGAGATCAACAACCAACTGAGATAAGGAAAAGTGAGGCATGTGTAAAGAAAGCCATTGATGCTGTAAAGAGCTTCCTGAATCATTTTGACGTAGATGACAAGACTGGGTTGTATGTACTCTATTCTGGTGCACGTGTTCCGGCTGAAGTTGAGAAAGATGTCATAAAGGTACTTACCACAGGGAAAGAACAGAAAGGGAAGTTCATCAGAGAGCGACGAGAAAAAGACAACATTCTCCAAACCCATCAAGAATCTGAAACTCAAAACCATGGCAGAAACAAAAAAAAGAGTGAAGCTGAAAACATCTGAACGAAAGGTTATAGAGTACAAGCAACAAGGAGATATTGCTTTTCTACTGATGGTCAAAGCACAAACTTCTGGCAGTCAACTCAATCTACTGGAGATTATGAAGTACTCACTGACCCCTGTACCCTACTCCATTGGTACATCAGACAACTTATTTGCAAAGACTGATAAATCCAAGGGCCTACACTACCTATTGAAAGATGTAGACAATTCACAACCTCCTGCCAGTAACAAGACATTGATAGTGGAAGATGGCAATGCTGCATTCTACTATCTCAAAGAGATTACTGCAAACTTGAAAGAGATTGGCATCAAAATCTTCAATGCATTGTCATCTAATGATGTAGTCTTCAGTACCGATATGTACAAACCAGATTCAGTGAAGTCAAGTGAATGGACACGGCGTGGGTGTGCGGAGAAGAGAATAATCAAAGGAGGAAAGACCAAAAAACCAAGAGATTGGAAGCAGTTTTTGACCAATGATGAGAACAAGAAACAGCTTATTGAACTTCTTCTTGATGTGTGGAATGAGCATGACATCGCAAAGAGGCTACATGGAAGGAAAGTGATCTTCATTAAGGAAGGAGAGGCCACACTTCTTCTCTGAATGAGAAAGAGACACCACAGTCTGAGATTCAATCCCTGAAGTCAAACCAAGAAGAGACAGACTCGCGAGTCATCCTATACTGCAACTATGGCAAAGAGCAAGGATATGACCACGCACAAGTCAAAAGCCCAGACAGCGATATCTTTTTCATATTGCTTCACTATGCAAATTGCATTCAAGACACCACAGTGTTCTTTGACACAGGGAGAGGCAACAGGCAAAGGCTAATATATGTCTCCCATTTTGCAAAGCAGTCCTCCTCAGAATACTGCTCAGCATTACTTGGACTGCATGCGTTCTCAGGCTGTGACTTAACAAGTGCCTTCAAAGGAATCGGCAAAGTCAAGCCAATCAAACTGATGCAACAGCATAACAAATTTGTGAAACCTCTGGCAGAGCTTGGTGATTTTCATCGAGTTGAAGATGATATGGTCCTAATTTAGTGGAATGATTATGTATCTTTACTAAGAAACAAACTCAATTGCAAGTACCAAATTCACAGACCCCAAGAAAGAGGGCAAAGTGTGAAAAAACACAATTTTGACATATATTGAAATAAGGTTAAAAAAACATAGTCCAAATGTGTTTTTTTCTTGAGAACATCATCTTTCTGACAGAAGAGATACCAATGAACAAAATGACACCCAAGAAGTAGGATCATAGGGGGGGGGGGGGGTGCACGATAGGCCCCTCTGGCCCACGGACTATAAGTGGGACAGGCCCATAAGGCTCACAGTAGAAATAAGGACATTCCCACATTGGGAAACTCTTATGGCAACTCAAAATTAAGATGGAGCATTCAGGACGGTATTAAGAACATCAAGGCACCAACATCATTCAGCGAATGAGTGCACCACCTCACTAACTACCTGACCTCCTTATCCATTCAGGCACTATCCACAGCTCATCTGTGGAAGACTATGGTTCTCACACTGCCCTCATCAGCATTGTCAGAACCATAAACCTTAAGAAGAAGGAGACAATATATATATATAATTACCCATAATTATTTTCATAAGCAGTTTACTTTTGGTGCAACTGATAAAATTACTTTAGAGAGGTGTATTTTAACGAAATGTAAAATTGTTTCATATCAATTATCCTAAACAATTTATTTGCCTTCCTTTGCCATCCCAAAATTGAAGATTCCTTGCTATGAATCAGCCTCTCTGGGCCCTGCAAGTTGAATAAAAACTTGCCCTCCTTCTTCCCAGCTAAACATGAATAATGTTCTGGATCCTCATTTAACACCATTGTCATTCTTTCTTCCAGTTCTTCCCCAATTCCCTTAATCGTGTCTTTAGTCTTCCTAATCTTCTTCCCCTTGAGGGTGCTGTTTTGATAACTTAATTCCAACATATCTTTTAAAGATTCCCATATCATTCTAATCTTTTCTCATGTTTTCTTGTAAACAACTTCATTGTCTCACCATTTGTTGTCTCACCAATTCCTCACTTTGTTCTCCTACATTAGTCCGTAGATCTATCAGTGTTTAATAAACCACCTCAGCCATCCTGATGAGACACAAAGAGTGGAAGACAATCGAAAGCTCCTTGAGTCAAGACATGTGGACTTTGGCAGTATATCTACGACTGTGGCTTCTAAAGCTGAGCGAAAGCAAAACAGTGTCAACAGCATTCCATCTAAACTACAAGGAAGCTAAGCGAGAGCTAGCTGTCTTTGTTAACAATAAGCGTTTGGACTTCCAACAAACACCCACTTACCTCGGCGTAAAGCTGGACAGGTCGCTTACATTTCATCAACACCTGGCTGATCTCTACGACAAGTTCATGGCACATAGCGCCCTCATCCGACACCTGGCAGGAACAAGTTGGGGAGCTGTAGATCTGCTCTACCGAATACTAACACACAGATGCTATACACCATTCAGATATATAATCCAGTCCGGGTTTTACCATACAGTCACCATATATTACTAACGCTTCCAGACACTAGCGGTTAGTCGGGATGTAGTCTCAGTGGTGACAACTTGTAGTGTAACTTTATTCTATGCTAATAAACTTGTTGGATTGTTACTTGGAGTATTTGTTATAAGCTTTACATGGTGTCAGAGCAGGCCACTCGAGCCGCTGGCAAGTGGTGAAGATGTACGACCAAACTGGCAAGGGTCATGGATGCCTTGGTTTAATCCCCAGCTCTGCACCAGAACCACATTCGTACATGGTCGATTCAAATGAAGGGACTTACCGGCAAAACCATCAACACCTTCTACCAGTGAAGGAACCGCTACCCACAATCCCGTATCCGGATGTTCCTGGACTGTGTTGTCACACGACCGATATTCTCTCCTCCCTGGCCCGGCGTCCATTGGCGAAGTCTGCATCCGGCATGTATCCTGACTTCTCGTCAAAGAGTAATCTGGTATACTCGGAGACCTTTGTGTGTATGGATTGTGGTGAACTTCCGAGCTTCAGGGTCTAATTCTATCTGATGATAGACATGGGAGTGGTCTAATTTAGAGAACTTTTCTCCTCCTTCTAGTTCCTGCAGAAGATCCTCCAAGGTTGGAAGTGGATACTGTTCAACTTTCAGCACCTTATTTACTGTGAGCTTGTAATTGCCGCAGACTCTCATTCTCCCATCCGATTTCGTAACAGCTATGATCGGGCATGTGAAATCTGCTGTCTTCACAGGCTTGATAATGCCATCCTGCAGCAATTCACCCGATGTGGCATCAATCTGCTTTCTAGCAACATATGAACCAGGAGCTGCCTTGTAAAACTTTGCTCCACTGTTTTCGTCTTGTGGATACACCTTGGCTTGGTATCCCTTCAGTACCCCATGGGTGCTGTTATCAAACTGTTTAGCGTGTTTGTTGAGTACTGTGTTCATGGCATCTTGCAAACTGTGTATACTACTCGGTAGACTTAGGCTTGGATCCAGAGTGTTCTGGCTGGCTGGATTTGACAGCAATCCAGGGTACTTCCTCAACCAGTCTCTTCCCATTAGGCTTGCACCTTTCTTTACTACCACTAGGGTCAACATTTCTGGCTTACTGTGAGGATCGAGCTGTACCTGTATCGCTGCTTGTCCGTAGATGTCCACCTCCTCGCCTGTGTAGGATTTCAGTTTGATGCTACAGGGATCTAGTTTGGGGTCTTAACCGAGTTGCTGAAGACTTCTTCTGGTGCGATAGTCCATGGACTTCCAGTGTCCACTTCTAGTACCTCACTGCCGTTCACTATCAAAGTGGCTGTATACGGGTCAGAGTTCGTCAAGTTGTTGATCGATTCATCTTCCAAGTGGCTCATGATTTCCTCTGATGAATTTGAAACGGCCTCCTCCAATGGTTTGCTTTTTTCTGGAATGGTCCCTTCCTCCACTGGTAAGCTCCAACAGCATCACACTGTCTTTTGGTGTGACCCGTTCCTGAGCACCTAAAGCACCTACCATCTCGAAATTTACACGAGCTCATGGCTGCCGCCACATCTCCAGCACTTCTTGGAGGATTGAACCTTGTCTTTGGGTGCCCTTGGTTGACTCCTTGTCATCTTTAGTCCAGATGCCTTCCTTTGAAGCTGATGGATGGAGGTAAAATCATCTTGAGGCTTTCCGATCTTTTTGATCTGCTCTACATCTTGTTTTGTAACCCCCAACTAAAACCCCCGTCTCACGGTGCGAGTTGACCCACGAGGTACCCCGAGTTTAAAACAAATTTAACTCGTGGTAATCACGTACAAATTAACATAGCGTGAACGTCGGAACTCTTGGACGCAACTTAGCGACTCATGGCACTAACGGCAGGTACCCGTGAAACTTGTTAACTCTTGAACAAATTCAAACATGTTTAAAGTTTTCCACGAGTAAAATGTACTGCTGAAGTTAAAAATTGAAACATTTAAACTCATTGTAAGAACGTAGTGGCCCATGAGTTTACCTTAGTGACTCGTGAGTCTACCGTGAGCACTCTTTAACTCAGCGGGCAGGCAGCATCTCTGGAGAGAAGGAATGGGTGATGGGATGACGTTTCCAAATTTCTGCTGCGTCTTTGTGTAACTCCAGCACCGTGTGTTCACTTTTTGTCAACCAGCATCTGCCCTTTCTTGTGTTTGACATTATTTGTATCTGTGGCAGTTGATTGTCGCTCCCTTCAGTTTCCCAGGGGGTCAGGACGGGACTGGAGTTGGGAGGGAAAGGTAGGGGGGTTGGGGTGGGGGGGAGAGGAGGGAAGGGAGGGGGGCGTTGGGGTGACTTAGTATGGGAGACAAGTGTACTGACTGTGTGGGCAGACACTTTGGTAGTGATTGCCCATGGGGTTCACTGTCGAGGACTTCATAATGCAGAGAGCATTATAAACAGTGGAGCGATTAACCCTAGAAAAAGGAGAGACCTCTCTCTGTGTTGGACCCAGGAAACTGAAGCAGGAATTTTCTTGTGGTTATTAACGACAGATAAATGGATGGGAATGGTTTAGAGGGCTATGGGCCACATGCAGGCAAATAGGACTACCCCAAGACGCCAACTTGGATGGCACGGCCAAGCTGGGCCGAAGGACCTGTTTCCGTGTTGTACAGCACCATGACTAAGGCCTATCCAGTGGGATTGACATATTTTGTATTTTTCCTTTCTAAAGATGCAGTGTATTTTGGTGACTATTGCACACTGCAGACCAGAAGCGCCTTCAATACCCAGAGAGAAGGGATGGGCGGGTTAGGTGAGCAGGAGAGTGTGGTTGTTTGCAGTTGCAGAGGGATGGGGCAAGGGCGGTGCAGTTCCCAGTCTCAGCTCCTGTTTTACCGAGCGTGTGGACGTGGATTGGTGGCTTGGTTGGCGGCGGCCCATGGTGTGGCAGAGCCGGTGTGCCCACTGACCCCCATATCCCCCCCCCCCCCTGTCCGGGGCCACTCTGGTAGAGAGCCCCCGAGCATCTGCCCCGGGGCGACCGGCACTGACCTGCTGGCATCGCCGACGTGAAAACAGTGCAAAGCCCCCGCGCCCGGTGCAATGGGCGGGGAGCTGGAGAGGGGAGGGAAGGGGTCACACACATGGCCGGGAAGCAGAGGGGTGGGGGTGGGGGTGGTGACAGACAGGGCCAACAATGAGATGGAGAAAGACAGGAACACCAACGTGCAAAGGAGACCTACAATAGTGCATGATCTCTCTCGTGTTATGGCAGGTGATTGTCGCCTGCCCGCTGTTTGTGACGCTAATGCCTTGGGATCGTTGCCCTTCGTGTTGGCGTGGAGGGGGAGGGGGGTATTGTGCTGTTTGATCGCCCCCTGCTATCTCAGGGACAGGGAGACACAGCGGCTTTTGAGACTGGTGGGAAATCACTACACAGTCAGTACACCTCTCCTACACTTGTCTCCCGTACTAAGATCATCCCGCAGAGAATGATCCCAGCCTAACCCAAGAGCCTTGTCACCCCAGACAGATTAATGACGCCCGCGCATCCCCCCCCAACCTCCCTCCTCCTCAACTCATGCCTGGGCACCAAAGCAGCTCAGGAGGCGAACCCTGAGCTCCGTCTCCCAACAATCTGATGCGCAACTGATGTGAAAGAACAGAGGCTGCGGCCGGCCAGCACCCGGCATGGACTTCTCACACCCTCACACACGAAAAGTGTGTGCGAATAAACAAAAACAAGGAATAAAACCAAAGCCCGGCTTGAAAGGCAACTAAAAATATATTCCGCTTAGAATGAGCAGGCGCGGAGACATCCGTCCACATTCAAAGATTTCATCTCCCGTCTCCCTGCAGTGTGTAGACCTGGCAGTAAATTCAATTAAAATATATCAAACCTCCGCCCGCTGGTCTTCTAACTACATGATGTGTGTTTCAAACAAATCATAAGTATAACTGCTCTGGCACTGGACGGTGCGCATTTTGCCTTTGTAGGTCACATCAATAGATGCGGCCGCGCTGAATTCTATCTTTAACTCAAAGCAGGAGGATGGAGATGTCTTCTTTAACACTGTTGCTTATTAAAACCGACCTTCATTCACGGTTGGCTCAAGAGTAACTCGGGAGAGGAACTTGGAACATCGCAGAAATGACAAGTAAGCGGCAAACTTAGTCATACCCATGGGAACTCAGTTAAACTCATGATCATACACTTGGAATCTCGTACACAACCACGAGTCTTGCACTCGGGGTACCTCGTGGGTCAGCTCACACCGTGAGACAGGGCTTTAACAGATTCTAACTGGGGCACATTCCCAATGATTGTATTAGCCATGGTTACACTGTTACTCCTCAGTTACACAACGTGCCGTCCTCTTACACAATGTCCTCAAACCTTAACAAAATCACTGAGCAATTATCAAGTAAATTCACGACCAATAACTCTCGTATGCTAATAGATTTATACTAATATACTTAGGTATGTTATAATGCTTACCTTCAGCAGCGCTGCAATTCTGCCACTGGCCGTGTGCGCGATTTTGGCGCCTTTGAGAGGGGACAGGGATAAAACGCGTTTTTTCTTACCTTGTCCTGGGTTATATTTGGTTGGAGTGCAAGCTTTTGCTGAAGAATTGTTCTGACGAGCGTTCTGTGTATTTTTTTTTTTTTTTTTTTTTAAATCGCTCCACTAGTTCAGGGCTGGAGTCATTTTAAAATCAGCTTCTAAAGCCATCAACGCCGACAACGGGGACGGATTTCAGGTAGGGGACAGGTAAACGAAAGCCGTTTATTTTTATGTATAAAAGTGGTCCTTAAGATGCCTTTAATTCACATTTTAAGTTGCGAAACGGTGATTTAGTCCCCATACCACCGGCAGTGTTTTTCATGCTGAAATGGGGGTCTAAATCACTGCAAACCGCAACGTTCCAAATGGTCGCATTCCAGAAAAACCCACTCGCAAGTTGATTTAAAAGGCCATTAATATACAGGTATTATACATTAAATTCCTTCCATTTGGCCTATAAATCCATGGCAAAGAGATTTAAAAATTATGTTATATTGTGAATTCTTGTATGAATGTTATTTGGACACAGGCTATTTAAAAATGTTAATCTATTCTTAGGAAATTGATAGATGTTTAGATCTAGTAATTGAATTTAGTAATTAGCTACAATTAGGTAACTAACTAATTATATGCTTTAATTTCAAGTAATCTAAGTAAGATTGTTCCATATATGTTTCAGAATGCTTCAGTCTATAATAACTGAAAATCTCTTTCAGTTCTCTTAATTTTTAAGAAAGTTATGGCCATTTGACTGTCCTCGATCACAGCTTTTGTGTTGTCATTGGAAAAGCAATAGGGAACAAGATGCTAATTTCCGAGTATGGAAATGGCCATAACTTTTTTAATACTGAGGATTTGAAAGTGAATTAGGTGTCAAATTAAACTTCTTTTTATGCTTTATCTGATGGGATAAATTACACACTTGATTTTTAAAATCTCAAACATTTTTAACATTGTTAATATACTAATATTAATAATATACTAACATAATAATATACCAATATATTTCACGCCATATACATGCATGCACAACATATATCCTCTAAATTATTGTTCATCAATGATCAATACACTACATTTGTTAAGTCCAGCTCTTGCTGCAATGAAGTCAGCGGTCGACTTGACTGTAGACCAAACTATTTTTATACATAACAACTGCTGTAATCATCAATTGTTTGCAAACAGCGGACCACACTAGGAAATAATTTTAAATGGCCAGTAATCTATATTTAACATACGGCCGACAACTGTGAGAATGGGCACAGGTTAATCACAAACAATCACTTCTATTTCTGGTCTCTTTTGAGTTCTCCCCAAAATCTCAACATCTGTTACTCCAAAGAACTCGCAGGATGTAGGCATTTCAAGCAAGATCAACATTTAATGGCAATCCCTAATTGGCCTTGAATTTAGCAGTTTGCTGGAGCAATTGCAATCCATGTCGCTGTGGTCTGGACCACACAAGGAAAACCTTCCTTAATGGAAATTAATGAACCATGTAAGATTTTAATGATTTTATGTCCACTATTATCTTTGACTTTTGTATTTATTTATTTTTTAATAACTGAATTTAAATGTCATAGCAAGATTTTATCTTGCATTCGGATCTTCATTCCATATCTGTGATTTGCATGTCTTGAAACCTAAAATATTATTCTGCTGAAAATAAGAATTTAAAATGTTGTTATTCAGCTGGAACTTCTCTGTAACTTAGATGTGAGTTCAGTCCAGTTTAGTTTATTATCATGTGTACCGAGGTACAGTGAAAAGCTTTTGTTACATGCTAACCAGCCACGGAAAGACAATACATGATCACAATCGGGCTTTTCACAGCGTACAGATACATGATAAGGGAATAATGTTTAGTGCAAGGTAAAGCTAGTAAAGTCCGATTAAAGATAGTCTGAGGATCACCAATGAGGTAGATACCAGCTCAGGCCTGCTCTCTAGTTGCGGTAGGATGGTTCAAATGCCTGATGACAGCTGGTAAGAAACTGTCCCTGAATCTGGAAGTGCGCCTTTTCACACTTCTATACCCTATCCCCCACACCCGATGGGAGAGGGGAGAAGAGGGAGTGGCCAGGGTACGACTTGTCTTTGATTATGCTGCTGACCTTGCCGAGGCAGCATGAGGCATAAATGGAGTTAATGGAAGGGAGTTTGGTTTGTGTGATGGTCTGGGCTGCATCCACCATTCACTGCAATTTCTTGTGGTCTTGGATGGAACTGTTCTCAAACCAAGCTGTGATGTATTTCGATAGACACCTACCATTGCCATCACAATCACTTCTATACACGTGGCTCTTGATGTTACACATGGTTACTTTGTCCTCTGGTGAGTATACCATGTTTCCTTTCTTTAGTTTGCGTCAGCAGTGTAAGATTATCTCCACAATGCAAAGTGGACACCAGCTGACAAAAATAACTAGAATACAGAATGGATTCCCCTGCACAAAATTCCTAGATTGATTCACGCCGTGCATTATGTAGGACATTTTACAGATCAAGATACTGATAACTGAAATACGTACTAATCTCAACAATATTGCTTATTTAGTAAAACAAACCACCTTGACCCAGCTGCCCTGCCTGCTGGTAGAGCTGCTGCCTCATAGTGTCTGAGACCTGGGTTCGATCCTCACCTCTGGTGCTGAGTTTCTGGAGTTTGAACATCCTTCCTGAGATTGCGTTTTCTCCTGATGATCCGGTTCTCTCCCACATTGCCCCTAGTGTGGATGTGGCTGTAAAAGTGGGATAACATAGAACTAGTGTGAATGGTTGACCGATTGTTGGCATGGACTCGAAGGGCTGAAGGGCCTGTTTCGATGCTTTATCACGAAACTAAACTAAAGCAAATGCCAGTAAATTCTATGAATATACTGAAAACATTTATTCACTGATGCCCACTGTTTGTTTTAGTTATTTAAAGAAAACACAAGAGATTTTTTTTAAGCGATGGAAAGTATTGTAAATACTCAGCAGGTCAGGCAGCATCTCAGGGAAGAGAAACAGAGTCAACGTTTTAAGTGAAATGCATTCATCAGATGAGGGAGATGAGAAAATTGATTTTTATTATCTTTATCAAGTAGCCTGCAGCCAGTAAATCTAACACAATCCTGACAAAGTCATTGAAAATTTAGCTGTTTATATTTCTTTGATTCTGTGGTTGTGATTTATTTTTTTGCCTGTGTTTTGACTAAAGGAGAAAAATATGACATGGCCAGCACCTTTGTGACATTTAAGATCTGGCATTCAGTCATCAGTGACTTATCCTTCACAGGATTTAGCCTTGCTTGTTAAATCATATCCTGAAGCTGTGGAAATAAAAAAACTTGTTCTGGGTATTCACTGATTAATGGAGCCATTTAGCCCACAGCAAAGCTCTGGGCAGTGTGAGATGAGGCATGCATAAGATGAGGAAGTTACAAAGAGCACAATGAACCTTTCCTATTCAAAAAACAAATAATTGCTGCTCAGTTAACTGTAAGCCTTGGTATGAACCTTTTTGCTTCAACATTCAACTATTGCTTCATTAGTGGCTGATGTGGGTACTGAGCTGAAACTCTCCAGGCACATCCTAAATCTTAATTGGGCTTAAACGGGTTAATTGCATTCAACAAGAACTAAATCTTTACCATTACCAATGTGAAGATGTCAATGACTCTGCGGTATTAACAGCTTATGAAATAAGCATTTCAGACAATGTACAATTTCATTTGTTATTTGAATTCAACCTCTCACCAAAAAATCAATTTTCAAAAATGTTGACACAGCAAAACACAGGTCTAATTTAACTGAAGTAAATCCATTTCAAGCTCAGTGGCCACAAATATTGCAGTAAGAGATGGGAAATCTTAATTCCCTACGATAGTTATAGGCTGAGGGTAGTTTTATTGAAAATCAATAATGTTTTTTTTTAATAGTTGATTATTATCATATGGAGTGTTGTTATCTGAATGTTCTGATTTCTTACACGTGCTCTTCTCAACCTTCAATTTAAATAGAAATGTGTATTTGAGTTTTCCAGTACCTGTGCAAAGCAGAAATTCGTAATGAGGTCTCCAACAGCCATTGGCCTTCACAAAGGTCAGCCTGTCACCAAGAATGTGTCTAAGCCAAGGCAATCTGACAGAAGAAGAAAACTGTCCAAGCCTAGCAAGATTTGATCGACGTGGGCTTTGATATTTAAAAAATATTCATTTCTGGGATGTCGCCATAGCTGCATTATTGCCACTCATTAGTTGCCCTGAGAGGGCAGTGGTAAGCTTCTTCTTGAACTGCTGAACATTCTGTGGTGACGTGCTCAATCCATGGAGTCAAAAGGGATATACCTGCATATCGATCCGGCAGTGATGAAGAAACAGCAATATATTTACAAACAAGACATGCACCAAAATAAGGGGCAATTGCATCAGTTCAGGACGTTACATATATCACCAATCAGCCAACTCTACCACCCAGCTTCGTGTCATCCGCAAACTTGGAGATGTTACATTTAATTTCCTCGTCTAAATCGTTAATATATATTGTAAGTCCAGAACCAGATGCCACAGTTTAAGATTAGGGGTAAGCCATTTAGAACAGAGATGATGAAACACTTTTTCACACAGAGAGTTGTGAGTCTGTGGAATTCTTTGCCTCAGGTGGAGGCCGGTTCTCTGGATACTTTCAAAAAAGACTTAGATAGGACTCTCAAAGATAGCGGAGTCAGGAGATATGGTGAGAAGGCAGGAACGGGGGGTATTGATTGGGAATGATCAGCCATAATCACATTGAAAGGCGGTGCTGGCTCGAAAGGCCAAATGGACTACTCCTGCACCTATTGTCTATTGTTTATTATCTCATGCCAACAATGCTCTTGGTGTCATCACAAGGGAAGGAGATGCTTTCAAATTAATCTTCCTGAGTTGCTGCCATGTGTCATATATACCAAGTTATATACATATATTAAGGCCACAATAGACTGGTGGAGGTGAGAGTGCATATTAACCCTAAAAACTTACATTGCTGTGTCTTAAGACTTGAGGATTGGGTGGGTGATGGTCTGCTTCTGAATGTAAAACCGAGAAATTACTTATGTCTGTCTGTTTGTGGCATTTTTATATATTTTGTTATATTCTGAGTTTGGAACAAGTTCCATAGAGCAGATCTGCATGAGGCAATCCCACACGGGCCACAAAGTTGGAAAGAGTTGGGGATTATTGCAGAGACTATTGCAGAAGATGACAGTCAAGGCTCATTTTGTAATGAGATCTTATTGCTGAGGGCAGAGAGGAATACTTTGACAAGGTCCCACACAAAAGATTAGTGTGCAAAATTAGTGCACATAGTATTGGGGCAAGGGTATTGACATGAATAGAGAACTGGTTGACAGACAGGAAGCAAATAGCAATTAACGGGTCCTTTTCAGAATGGCAGGCAGTGACTAGTGCTGTGCCACAAGGCTCGGTGCTGGGACCCCAGTTATTTACAATATATATTAACAATTTAGACGAGGAAATTAAATGTAATTTCTCCAAGTTTGCAGATGACACAAAGCTGGGTGGCAGAGTGAGCTGCGAGGAGGATTCTATGAGGCTGCAGGGTGACTTGAATAGGTTGGGTGAGTGGGTTGACAGATGCAGTATAATGTGGATAAATGTGAAGTTATCCATTTTGGTGGCAAGAACAAGAAGGCAGAATATTATCTGAATGGTGTCAGATTAGGAAAAGGGGCGATGCAACAAGACCTGGGTGTCTTTGTACATCAGTCACTGAAAATAAGCATGCAGGTACAGCAGGTAGTAAAGAAAGCTAATGGCATGTTGACCTTCATTGTGAATGGATTTGAGTTTAGGAGCAAGGAGGTCCTACTGCAGTTGTATGAGAGAGATCACACCTGGAGTATTGTGTACAGTTTTGGTCTCCTAATTTGAGGAAAGACTTGCTATTGAGGGAGTGCCGCATAGGTTCAGCAAGTTAATTCCCGGGATGGCGGGAATGATATATGAGGAAAAAATGGGTCGCCTGGGTTTGTATTCATTGGAATTTAGGAGGGTGAGAGGGGATTTTATAGAAACATATACAATTCTTAAAGGATTGGACAGGCGAGATGCAGGAAAAATATTCCCCATGTTGGGGGAGTCTAGAAACAGGGCTCATAGTTTAAGAATAAGGGGTAGGCCATTTAGGACTGAGATGAGGAAAACCTTTTCGCCCAGAGTTGTGAATCTGTGGAATTCTCTGCCACAGAAGGCAGTGGAGGCCAATTCACTGGATGTTTTCAAGAGTGAGTTAGATTTGGCTCTTATGGCAAACGGAATCAAAGGATATGGGGAAAAAGCAGAAATGGGATAATGATTTTGGATGATCAGCCATGATCATATTGAATAATGGTGCTGGCTCAAAGGACCGAATTGCCTACTTCTGCACCTATTTACGATGTTTCTATGATACCCAGCCATCACAACTGGAATAAAAAAGTTGTTAAAGATGGCATGGCTGGAAATAGCCCAGCAGATCAGTAGACAGAGCACTGAGAAATACACCTGGCTTCAGGTGTTTTGAAGACTGAATCAAGTCAGGATGTCTGAATATATCATGTCAATACCGATTACCCCAACTCTGCACATCTCCTTCATTTTTGCAAGGAGACAGCATCACAATGTCTTGCAATATTACCCTAAGCATGTCTGAGGCTGATCCTTCCATTCTCTCTAAAATGGGGGACGGTTCTTCAAAGCATGTGAATGTGTTACATTTGTTTATTGCACAATGTACAGGAAGCTCACGACTCCCTTCATCTGGCTATTTGTATATATGTATGTAGTTTGCTTGTGTATACTATTCGTATAACAAATGTAAAGCACTTTGGTCAACGAGAGTTGTTTTTTAAATGTGCTATATAAATAAATGTGACTTGACTTAACTTGACTTGATGACCGATAATACTGAGACACCACTGGTAAGGCCACTTTTATGATTTTTTTGTGGACTTTGAGGATCATGAAATAAGCCACTCAATTAATTCTCTGCCTTCCTCCAGAAGCCAATGCATTAATATACCTGACATTATTTCTCGTCTGTTTTTACCGTGGAGAAAGCCATGAAGACTGGCTGTCTTTTCACCGTTTTATTTTTATTTTTAGTTAGTTAAAGTGTTTTGTTTGGAGGTCTAAACTTTTTTATGTGGGGGGGGGGGGGGGGGAGGGGGAAAAAACCTTTCAGGGTCCCAACCTGGTTGGAGAGGCAGCTTTTCTCCAGGTTGCAGCTTCGACCCGTCCTCGCGGCCTACCAGCGGGCCTGGAGCGGCGTTTCCTGTCGGGGACCGCCCAGAACCTCGGCTTTGCCGGCGGCACAGCGCTGGAGCGCTATCGTGGAGTGGGCGATGCCTTGCCTGGGTCGCCGCGCTGGAGCTCCGGTGAGCTGAGACCGCCGGGAACAACATCGCGGAGCTGCGGGACTGTGGAGCGACCAGCTGCGGGCGGCGGCGCCGAACTTTACACCAGGGGCCTGGGATCTCACGACGAGATCGCCAGTTGTGGAGCTACAACCGGCGCGGCCTTGTCGGCTTCGGAAGCCGCGGCCTCCAGTACGGAGGCGGCCGTTCCAGGGTTCCCATGCCGCTGTGAGGACTCTCCCAACGCCGGAGCACCACCACCCGGCGAGAACGGCCAGGAACATCAGGCCTCCGTAGAGGCAACTGTGGAGGCCTCAATAGGCCCGACTATGGGTGAACTGGGTTTGGGGACTGGACTTTGTGCCTTCCCTCATGGTGGGAGCCATTGTGGGGGGATGTTCTTTGTGTTTAAGACTCTCATTGGTGTTATGTCTGTATTCTTTTTTTGTGTGCTGCAAAATGGCAAAAAGCATTTCACTTCACTACACCTCGGTGTATGTGAATGTGACTAATAAAATACCTTTGATACCTTTGAACTTGAGACAGTTAATGGAGATGTCTTGAGGACAGTCTGCATTACGCTGGAGAAGGTGATGTACGTCCTAAGCTTATGAAGATAGACAAATCTCCCAGGGCTTGTCACATACAGTATATCCAAGGCCACAGTAAATGCTAGAGAAGACATTGCAGGCACCCTGTCTGCGATATATGAATCATCATTAGACATGGGTCAGATGGCAGAAGACTAGAGAATGGTGAATATTGTGCCTCTATTTAAGAAGTGCTGCAAGGAAAAACTTTGGAACTATGGTAGACACAAAATGCTGGAGTAACTCAGCGGGACAGGCAGCATCTCTGGGAAGAAGGGATGGGTGACGATTTGGGTCGAGACTCTTCTTCAGACTGATGTCAGGGGAGTGGGTGGGACAAAGATAGAATATAGTCAGAGACAGTAAGACTGGTGGGAGAAATGGGAAGGGGGAGGGGATGTCCCCCTGAGTTACTCCAGCATTTTGTGTCTACCTTCGATTTAAACCAGCATCTGCAGCTTTTTCCTACAAACCAAGGAACTATAACCAGTGAGCCTAACATCTGTTGTAGGCAAGTTAATGGAGAGATATCTGAGGGATTAACCATTTATTGGCCAATCCTCTTACCTTTAAGAGTGTGTGGTCATACATTGCAGAGTCTTGTTGTTCCTGCATACCAATTCAATCAGCTCCCATTTGCTGTACAATCAAGTGCTATGTTGCTCGTCCTCAACTACATTACCTCACTTTTCTGAACTAAATTCCGTCTGGCACTTCTTTCTGGCCATCTGATAAAACCATGTACATCCTCCTGAAGTCTATAGCTTTCTTGGAACATTTGATTTTTGTGGGGTCTTGACAGGGTGGATGTGGGGAGCATATTTCCTCTTGAATAAGAATCCAGAACCAGTGCTCGCTGTTTAAAAATCAGGGATTGTCCCTTTAAAACTAAGAGGAAATGAAAATGGTGTTCGCCGAAGGAGATGTTTCTTGGAACTCTCTTCCTTAGAAGGCAGTGGAAGCAGCTTCTAAATATTTTTAAAGCAGAAGTACATATTTTCTTGAGAAGGAAGGAAATTAAAGATTATTGGGGGATTATTACAGCAAATAGACCATAAGTTACAATTAGGTCATCCATGATCCTATACAATGATAGAAGGCAGTAAGGCCCCAATTGACCAGTAGTCTGGGCACAATAATGTACCAAAGTCATATTGCGTGGTACATTCAGTCTTAAAGATATAACTTATACACATTACAATACTCTTTTTCACAAACTTATAAGAAAGCAAATGTGAGTAGTGAATAGTGTTTTCTTCATTTTGATTCATTCCTTTCAATTGCCTCCGAGCTCTAGACTTATCTACTTGGCTGTGGACCTCATGTGAAATGTGGAAGAGCAAAAAACATTGTTATATGGGCAATATTAATTTGCACTTAAAGGTGAGAGTGGGTGCAGTTTAATGCACTGATGTGAAATGCAGTTTGTGTTTGGCCCTCCTCCCAATACATAGTTATTTTCCCCAAACTCTACTGGCATCAAAAGCCTTGACCGGGTGTCCAGACTTCAGTACAGCTTCTTCCTCACTGCTCTCAGACTCATGAACCTATCACCTCTTTCTATGTGATGCTGTCACATTGTCTTGCTCTTTAGTCCTCCTCATCCGGTTATTTTGTTCTTGTTTACAAGTATTATTTTTCACTACTTCAGATTACACTACAATCTTTGCACCATTCTGCTGTTTTGCATTTGTTGTATTTATTGTTGCATCTACCATATCCATGTATATGTGTCCTCTGCGAGTTTCACGCAAACAAGGAAACAATAAACTAATCTGATCAGATCTTGTTGAGTAGAGAGTTCTGTGGGAAAAATATCTGAAAACAAGCAGCTAAAATAGTAAGATTAAACAAGAACTTACCAGTTTGAAGTTTGATCTGTATTTTATGAGGAGTTACGATGAGGGATTACGTGAAGAGCCCGCTCAGCACGCATGCGCGGCATACTTCAAAGCAGCGGTGTGGAATCACAGATAGACACAGTTATTGAAGTAAACATAGTAAAGACAAGGAGACATCAGTTTATCAGTTTGACCCATATTATTGAGGGTGGGAGCGGAGGGCACGTAATCCCTCATTGTAACTCCTCGTAAAATACAGATTCAACTTCAAACTGGTAAGTTCTCGTTTAATCTTACTATTTTACTTCGGAGTCACGTGAGTGATTCCGTGAAGACTTCAAAGCTCTGTGATTTCAAACCGTGTAACAGTTCATACTTCACTCGCTGCCGAAGTCATTCGAGGGAGGAAGTATGTTATCGTAATCAACCATGAATCTGTTTGTAAAAACAATAATGGTGTTATTAACAACAACAAGACCAAATGTTCCTCCGGGCTTAAATTGTATATTTTTTGCAGATTCTTTTTCTGCAAACGATACAGGTTCTGTCAGTGGTTTGTTATAAAAGTTTGGAACGTATACTCCCTAGACCACCCTGCTGTAGCCAGGATGTGGTCCATAGGCTCGTCCATCCTCTTAGTTACTGACGTGGAAGCTGTCCTGGTGGAATAAGATTTATACACGTTGGTATTTACTCCAGCAACTCGCAGTACCTGCTTGAGCCACTAGAGATAGTTTAGCTCGTCACCCGACCATGAGGTTTCTTGTGGCTGACCCATAAGGCTTTTTCCTCTCCCTCGGTATTCCTTATTGTGTCGATGTAGATCTCTAAGTGGGTCATGACACATAAAACGTGGTTCAGGTGGGTATGCCCGGAATTTCATGACTGGACCTGATGTTCCTGGTCTGTTCTGTTTGGCCCGCCCTTGAATGGGAAATGTGACACTATCTGGTGTTATAACCATGTTGTCCAATCGCAGTAGATGGGAGAACTGGCTCTTTGTGTTGAGGTAAGGCCACCAGCATGTCCATCTTCAGGGTAGGCTGTTCCAGGGTGAGGGACCTGGCTGGTGATCATCCCCTAAGGTATGTCAGGATTTCACTGACATCCCAATTTGGGTGTACCTATTTCTGGGGAATGGATTGAATATACCTCTCCTGTATCTGATCACCAGTGAGTGGTACCCTTTACCCTGTTGTCGTGGTGCCCAAGTTGAGTAGGCTGACAGAACATTTCCTTCATTGTGGTGAAGACCTGCCAGGAACTCCAGTACAGTTTTTTGCTGTAGTTGAATGTGTAGTTCCTGTTTTGGAACAGTGTCCCATTTCTTGATGTTCCTCAGGTATGTTCCCTAGGATATGCAACGGAATGCTGTCATCATGTTGATAGTGCTGCTGATCCAAGCATAGCAGTGGTCTTCCCAATTCTGCAATTCTTTTAATGACCATGTCGAGGACCACTGGGAACCATGCCTGTGGACTTAGTCCACTGTAATTTGCGTAGTACCCGACTGATGAAGCCGTAGTACCTATTGAAGAGGGAGAAGGAAGGGAGAACATAGAGATTAGATTCCCCCCCACCCCTAAATACGCGGGAATGTATCCATCGCCGCTGCCTTGAGATTGGTTTCATGCGACGTAGGTTAGTACGTGGCGATTTAATTGAATATAAGGAAATCGATATCTGGGGTCCATATTGCTTAGTAATTTCAGCAAATATTTTTCGTTTAAATGTTTGTTTACAGCATTTAGCGCACCTGATAGGTAAGTTACTGATGGTCAAACGTGTTTGACGACATACGGTTACCAATTGTTAATAAATTGTCACCTAATATCGATGTTCTACGCCCAAGTGGTTTGGTATATGCCACCACTGTGATGTTGTTAATTTATAAACGAACATGCAAAATGGTGCATTACTGAGCAAATGCTTCACTAGAAGTAAGTAATTTAATATATAACACGTTTAAGTCAATTCGCATTGGCACTAAGTATTACAAGCTTAGTAACTCATCAGGACACATAAGATGTTACTCAAAACAGGTGGAAGTGTACAACCATAATCCTTCCTATGCAGATAAATTCCATGATAACACTCCAGATTAGTCCATTTGCCCCCATATTACAGGTATGGAGATAGTTTGAACACTAGTATCTCAGCTCATAGGAAAGGTACAATGTTCAGTAGCTTAGTACAAGCTTAGTAACTCATCAGGACACATAAGATGTTACTCAAAACAGGTGGAAGTGTACAACCATAATCCTTCCTATGCAGATAAATTCCATGATAACACTCCAGATTAGTCCATTTGCCCCCATATTACAGGTATGGAGATAGTTTGAACACTAGTATCTCAGCTCATAGGAAAGGTACAATGTTCAGTAGCTGGTAATGCTGCTACTATCCCAATTACTTTGCCACGTAGTTGATTGGTGGTTAAATGTTACCATAACTGATAGTCTTAATGAATACCAGATAGACAATGTTGTGGATGGTCAACGTAAATATCTGGATATATGACAGAGCCCGCTAAATAAGTTAGTAGCTAAAGCAGCTAATAAGCTATATCCAAGGATAGTCTGTCGTTAATATATAGACATGCCATGACGGAATGTTTCTTAAGTGTCAGGGCTGGTTGATTCTGGAATAGCTTCGACTTAAATGCCAATTCAATACTCAAATCAAGTTTATTTGTCACATACCCACGCGAGATGTGCAGTGAATGAAAATGGCAATGCTCATCATGGTTACCCCATCCAGGTAATTGTGGTATATCCGAATTGGTGGCAAGATATTAATTCTATTCCCCTTGTATATATTTTTTGGTATATTACTACCAAGAGTGATAGCTTCCTAACCAGGCGTGATTCACCCACCCCTTGTTAGTACAACCCTTCACCTTTATGTGATGGTAGGAACCATACTTATCTGTCTTCATTGTTGTTTTCTTCGGTTTCTGGTTCCTTGTTCTTGTAGGGACGATGTTTGTTGGGGGGTGGCACATTTTCCATAGGGCCTGCTGTGGGCCCTGGCCTAAAAGGCTTACGGGATTGGCATGCAGGCCCCGAGCTTTCACCAGTACCATGAGGTAGACGCCCCTGGTGGACACGTAGAGGTACTGCTGTCTGGTTTAGTGTGGTGCTCATTCCAGACTCTGCCCTCTTGTGCCGAATAGTTTGAACCCTTCGTCCAGTTTTTTAGGACTGGTTTGGTAAGTGCCAGGTAGCAGGATCTGTGGTTGTGAGGTCGGCGTTCTCATAGTCCTGTTAATTTCATAGATTGAGGGCAGGTTTGTGACTTCCCTTGAGAAGTTGAACAGTAGGGTCAGGTGTTTTGCCATACTACCCTGCCCTTCTGGAATGTGCAGGTGGACATGGATAGCCGACGTCAGGGTATCAAATGCAATTTTGAGATATTTGGGTTAAATGCGCTGCTCAATGTATCCCCCAATAATGGCGGGCACTTTGAGTAAATGCAATTTAGGGGAGGCGTGATGAAACCAACGCCTCATGGCTACCTGTCTTGGAGAGGTTTTTTGGAAAAGACAGGTAGTAGGCTGGCCATCAGTTAAGACTGAAAGCCATCTTGCTCGTGGTGAAACCACATAGCGGCCACACCCAGCAGCTCTTCCTGTTCCTGTACCTCAAAGCATACTCCCGATGTTGTTCAGCCAGTGCCCCTCTTCTTGACCAGCCCAGCTGGTCGCCAAAGCTGTCCTCGGATGAGGAGAAAGCAATGGCCAGTGCACAAGGCACTGTGGAGGGAGTGCCTGAAATCCCTCTGCGAAACTGCTCCTGCAAGTCTCGCTGGAGCTTATGCTCCACGAGCCACTCCATGCGGCTCAGGCAGCTGTCTTTGCCCTAAGCGGGCGGTGAGACGTCCCCGTCCGACGAATCGGATACCACCGGCCAGATGTCTTGACACCCAGTCCGCTGCTCAGGCGCTAGCGGAACTGGGCTCGGCTCGGAGTCGGGGATGGCGGAGCGCCGGGTTGGCGGTCCTACCGCCCTCTGTCCCCCACTGATGAGACGCCTGTCTACTGGAGCCGAGCTGGGGACAGGTTTCTTGGAGAATCTTGTTCCTTGAACTGTAGCGGGAGCGCCTGACGCTGTGCCTCTGGACTGGAAACCGGCGCAGCTCTGTCTGTGGACCGCAGCGTGTGCGGTCCTGTGCCGTCTCTCCCCCTTCCGCGAATGGAACACTCCTTCCCCGGAGTCCGAGGGGGGCCGCTTGCGTCTGGACTGGCACCGGCGCAGCTCCCTGTCCGTGGACCGCAGCGTGTGCGGTCCTGTGCCGTCTCTCCCGCTTCCGCGAACGGAACACTCCTTCCCCAGAGTCCAAGGGGGGCCGCTTGCGTCTGGGCTGGCACTGGCGCAGCTCCCTGTCCGTGGACTGCAGCGTGTGTGGTCCTGGTGGCGTCTCTCCCCCTTCCGCGAACGGAACGCTCCTTCCCCGGAGTCCAACTGGGGCCGCTTGCATCTGCTGCTTTGCTCCACCTGGAGCAACAAACAGACGCGAGTCGCTGGTTAAACGGAAGGTAAGTACTTACCTAAAGCTTCCCCTTTCAGGCTTGTAGCGGGAACGCCTGACTCCCGCCTGCCGCTGTTGCCTGCTGAAACGTAATGCCGCGCATGCATGCTGAGCGGGCTCTTCACGGAATCACTCACGTGACTCCGAAGTAAAATGAAGTGTGAACAGATGGTTCCCATCAGGTATTAACACATTGAATTGAGACATCAAAAGGTGATAACAGTAATAATTGCATATAAAGGTGATTGCTTGGTACAGGTAAGGAATTAGATTTTCACAATCATAATGATCATACAAGTATATTTTCTAGTATTACTCTTAATGATTATTGTGCCATTCAAATCACAAAATTATTATTTATGGCAAGTTGTAGTCTCTGATCTCAAGAGACAATGTAATGAAGCCCTTGAATACCTTCCCAGAGAGATGAAAAAAAACGTAGATTTATAAAGCTTCTTTCTATCACATCGTCCCAAAGCAATTTACAGGCAATGAAACACACTTGAAATGCAAGCACTGTTGTGATGTAGGAAGCTTGCACAGTAAGGTTCCACTATTAGCAATATGATAATCACAAAATAATCTGTTTTTGTAATGTTGTTTGAGGAATAAATATAGGCTAGGACACCAGGACGCCCTTCTTCAAACTAGCATTGTGGCATCCTTGTACATTTATTTGAGGACAAACCACAGTTTAACATTTTAATTCAAAGACAGGCACCACCATCCCCTCAGCAGCCTACTCAAGTGAGGCCTCGATTTTTTTGCTTTGTATTTCCAAAGTGTTACTTGTGCCCAGATTATTCTTCTTCAAAGTTGAAATTGAAATCAACTGAGCCACTGACGATACTTCTGGCTACAGTAACAGAAGTACATTGGGTAATTCCTTAATGTCTATGTTTCTGGCGCTGCATTCACCCTTTCCGCCATCAGGATACCAAACCAAAACTGTTCAAGAGTAAGATGTTGTCAGTGTTCTCTAATTATTGGTATCACTAGTCCTATTTCAGGGACAAAATAAGATAAAGGGATGTTGATCCTGCTTCTTATTTGCAAGTTGAGGTTGTTATCCTAGATCCAGTTAGCTAGACAAGGGGTCAACAGATAGCTCAAACTTGCAACTGGAAGCCATCAGAAATCTGGCTGCTGCTGCCGTCGTGAATAGCCTGCGGTAGTAATTGCTTGTCACTTACAGAAATACAGAAGATTCTGCCTCTGTCTGCCAGTGAGCCAGAAGTAAAGTGATAATTTCCCATTTCAAATCCCTCTGTTGTGAACATGGTCTTCGTGCCTGAGCTGCTCCATTTTCAATTGGGTCCCTTAATTGAGGCGATACAGTGTGTTGGGCGGGGGAATTTGTGGTGATTCTTTTTTCTTTCCTGCATCATTTAGGTGGGTATTTCCATTCAGGCACAAATGTTTCATTTCATCTACCAGGGGATGCCCAGGGGATTCCCTGGAAATCCCAAGGCAACACAAAATGCTTTGAGCCACGAATTCTTGGATTTTCATCAGCCTATTTATTTTCTTGCAGCTCTCTTTCTAGGCCACATCAACTCCATTAGTGCAAATGTAAAGCCCCAATTAGTTATTTCAAGAGTCAAGGGTGTTTAATTGTCATATGTTTCGACAAGGACATTTTTTACTTGCTGCACTTTTACAAGCCGTTTAATGCAATAAATAAATATACAATCATCAATAATATAATAAATTAATAATCAGTAATACTAGGTACTCAGACCATCATAGTGCAAAACTTAAGCCATTAGTGCAACCAAAACAAAGTCCACAATAGATAATAGGATTATGGTTCATGGTGTGTAGTAGCAATGTTACAACATTTTGCGATTTTAAAAATCAAGTCTGCAATTTATCCCATCAGATAAAGCATAAAAAGAAGTTTAATTTGACACCTAATTCACTTTCATATCTCAAGTATTTAAAAAGTTATGGCCATTTTCATACTCGGAAATTATCACCTTGTTCCCTATTGATTTTCTATGGACATAACAAAAAAGCTGTGATCGTGGACAGTCAAAAGTCCATAACTTTCTTAAAAATTAAGAGAACTGAATGAAATTTTCAGTTATCATAGATTGAAGCATTCTGAAACAAATATAAAATAATCTTACTTGGATGACCTGAAATTAAAGCATATAATTAGTTAGTTACCCAATTGTAGCTAATTCCAAACTTCAATTACTAGATCTAAACATCTATCCATTTCTTAATAAATGATTAACATTTTTAAATAGCCTAAGTGTCCAAATAATATTCACAAATAATTCACAATAAAACATGATTTTTAAATCTCATTTACATTAATTTATAGGCCAAATGGAAGGAATTTGGTGTTCAATTGCTGTAAATTAATGGCCATTTAAATCAGCTTTCCTGTGGGATCCTGTGAACGCGCTGGTTTAGAACGTTCACATTGCAGTAGATTTGTGCCCCCAAATGCCCAGAAAAATACTGCGGGATTTAATGGGCCCCAAATTAGCTACTTGCAACATTAAACTTTGTATAAAGGGATCTTAAGGGATTTTAAAGATTGTGTTGAAGCTGTGCATTACTGTATAGTCAGGGTATACCCAGAGTAGGGGACTGAACAAACATCCTTGACATGCTTCTGTGTTGGTGTTTGTTCAGGAGGCAGTGTTGTTGCCAAGTTGTACTGACTACTCTCTGCTGATTAGGAAGTCAAAGATCCGATTGCAATGGAACAAGCAGAGACCCGGTTCTCTGAGTTTGATGATATGTTTACAGGGGATGATGAAGTTGTAGATGATTAACAGCAGCCTAGAATACATGTTCTCATTGTCCAAGTGATCCAGTGCAGAGTAGAGAGCCAGTGAGATCACATCCTCTGTTGATCTGGTGTTGCGGTCAGCGACTCTAGTGGGTCCAGGTGCTAAGGCAGGAGTTGAGATGCATCATAAACAACCTCTCAAAACACTTCATCACCATGGATGCTATTGCCAACAGAGTCATGGACACATGCTACCTTGCTCTTCTTTGGTACCGGTATTATGGTGTCAGATTAGGAAAAGGGGAGGTTCAGTCACTGAAAGCAAGCATGTAGGTACAGCCGCCAGTGAAGAAAGCTAATGGCATGTTGGCCTTCGTAGCTAGAGGATTTGAATTTAGGAGCAAGGTCCTACTGCAGTTGTACAGGGCCCTGGTGAGACCGCACCTGGAGTATTGTGTGCAGTTTTGGTCTCCTAATTTGAGGAAGGACATTCTTGCTATTAAGGGAGTGCAACGTAGGTTCACCAGGTTAATTCCTGGGAGGACGGGACTGACATACGAGGGAGAATGGGTCGACTGGGCTTGTATTCATTGGAATTTAGAAGGATGAGAGGTGTTTTAATAGAGACATATAAAATTCTTAAGGGATTGGACAGGCTAAATGCAGGAAAAATGTTCCCCATGTTGGGGGAGTCCAGAACCAGAGGTCACAGTTTAAAAATAAGGGGCTGTGGTTAAAAATGAGTTGTATTTGGCCTCAAATACAGATGGGGTTAAGTGAATCAAGGGATGCGGGGAAAAAACAGGAATGCGGTACTGATTTTGGATGATCAGCCATGATCATATTGAATGGCGGCGGTGACTTGAAGGGCCGAACGGTCTACTCCTGCACCGATTTTCTATGTTTCTATGTTTCTATTTTTCCATGTTTTTTTTCTTGGACTTTTACAATGAGAGATTGAAGATGCCCGCAAAGCTGCCGCCAGTTGGTTCGTACATCAACAGGGGGCGCTGACCTGTGCGCGGCTGCCCAGCCAGCAGCTGTCTGTCTTTTCATCTTTTTTTTTTTTTTAGTTAGTTAAAGTGTTTTTGTTTCTGGAGTTCTAGACTTTTTTATGTGGGGTGGGGGGGGGGGGGGAAGGGGGAAACTACCTTTCAGGGTCCCTACCTGGTCGGAGAGGCAGCTTTTCTCCGGGCTGCAGTTTCGACCCGTCCTCACGGCCTACCAGCGGGCCTGGAGCGGTGTTTCCTGACGGGGACCGCCCAGAACCACGGTTTCGGCAGCGGCACAGCGCTGGAGCGCTATCGCGGAGCGGGCGATGCCTTGCCTGGGTCGCCGCGCTGGAGCTCCGGTGAGCTGAAGACCGCCGGGAACAACATCGCGGAGTTGCGGGTCTGTGGAGCGGCCAGCTGCGGGCGGCGGCGCCGAACTGTACACCGGGAGCCTGGGATCTCTAGATGAGGTCGCCAGTTGTGGAGCTCCAACCGGCGCGGCCTTGTTGGCTTTGGATGCCGCGGCCTCCAGTACGGAAGCGGCCGTTCCAGGTGTCCCAAGCCGCTGCGAGGATTCTCCCGACGCCGGAGCACCATCACCCGGCGAGAACGGCCAGGAACATCGGGCCTCCATGGAGGCAACTGTGGAGGCCTCAATTGGCTCGACTATGGGTGAACTGGGGTTGGGGACTGGACTTTGTGCCTTCCCTCATGGTGGGAGCCATTGTGGGGGGATGTTCTTTATGTTTAAATCTCTTATTAATGTTATGTCTGTATTCTTTCTTTATGTGCTGCATTGGCAAGAAGCATTTCACTACACCTAGGTGTATGTGACCAATAAATAACCTTTGAACCTTTGAACCTTTGAACATGCCAAGGTACACTCTGGGCAGAGTGCTTTATGAAGGTTCACACTCTTGAAGGATCTTTTTGCAATTTATTTTAATATCAATCCGCCTTTTCTTTTGTTGCTCTGTTTCCAGGAAGCATCAATTCCATTGGTGCAGATTTAAAGCGTTTTAGCCTCAATTAGTTCCTTCATTTCCTAAAACTGTTGGAATTATTGATAAATAATAGAACTGTGCACATTTAACGTTCCCCAGGTGTGCATATCGCACATTGTTTGTGAGCATTTTAATTAAAAACTGGAAAATACCTGGTGCCCTCTGTAATTAACAATCCACTAATGAAATCACACTGACAGTAATAGCTGTCTTGAAAGCCTCTTTGAATGATTTTATTAGCAAGTCATTAATTACATAGAAAAATAAACATTGAACATTTTCTCGTTAATAGTGACATTCATGGGTGTCTGCTCTAGAGTGCTCTCCAAAGACATTCAATGTTATTTACTTTTCAATCCAAAGTTCAAGTTTATTTAAATGCTGGAAATAGTCCACTGGTAGAAGGGTTCAGTCCGGAGAGAAAGTATTTAAAGTGAGTGACGTTTTAGCAGAACAGGAAGATATGGGAGAAAGAGATACTGTAAAAGGTGAAAGATCTGTGATACGATGGTGAACAGGAGAAATGACATTATGAAACAATTAAGAGGGCACTTAAGGGTAGATCTGAAGGAAAAGTAAATGGGAAATTAAGTTCAACACTTTCAGACAAACTCAGAAGACAAATGCGGAAAGTTATGGTGCAGATTCTTGAGTTTCCATTGAGTATAAATGGAAGAAATTTAGGTGACCAAGGTGACCAAAGCCAAAATGGGCTGTTGAATTAAAATGATATTCAGATGCTCGAGATCAGGCTTGAACTGAATGGAATCATTCTATTAATGCTCATGTAATCAGTCTCTTCACTGTTCAGGAGACCATTTTGTGAATTGCGGATTCGGGATATTAAATTGAAAGTACAAGTATATCACTGCTTTACTGGCACTGAGTGTTTACAGCATTGAATTGTGGAATGGGAGGTGAAAAAAGAGCATCTACTTACTTCATCTCCTACAGTGGCAGGAGATATGTTGATTATAACTGAGCAGATAACTAGGCTGTCAGGAGGGAATGACTCCTTCTGAAGGGAAAGGGAGGATGTATTTGGTGGTGGCATCACACAAAACGTAAATGAAATAGCAGAAAATGGTGAGCGTGGAAGTTAATGGGTTGATGGTGGGGATTATGCAATGAGATGGCATTATGCAATGAGATGGGATTAAATAATAACCTCAAAAAAAACATGAGGAACAGGAACAGGAACAGGAACAGGAACAGGAGGAGGCCAACAGCCCATGATGTCTGCTTTCTCATTATAAAAAGCATTGTTGATTTTTCTCAGAGCTTTATCTGGCAGTAATTTCTGAACGCCTGATTCCCTAATGCTCTATAATCTATTGTTTTCAATGAATGTTTTCAATGAATGTAATGGCACAATTTCCACAGCCACATGGCACGGTGATAAAAAGATACCAAAGGTTGACTCCCTCAGTGTGAAGAAATTTCTCCTCATTTCCAACCACACTTTTAAGTTTAGTTTAATTTAGAGATGTTTATTTTTCTCCGTAATTAATGGCTTGCTAATAAAATCATTCAAACAGGCTTTCAAGACAGCTATTACTGTCAGTGTGATTTCATTAGTGGATTGTTAATTACAGAAAGCACCAGGTATTTTCCCATTCGGCCCACTGAGTCCGTGCCGACCAGCAATACCTGCATATTAACACTATGCTACACACACTAGGGACAAGTTACACATACACCAAGCCAATTAACCTACATAACTGTACAATTGCGAATTGTCGGAGGAAGCAAAAGATTTTGGGGAAAACACACGGTCACGGGGAGAATGTACAAACTCCGTACAGACAGCTCCCGTAGCAAAACAAAAACAAACTGTTGGAGGAACCCAATGGGTCAGGCAGTATCTGTGGAGGCAAAGGGATGGTTGATGTTAAACATAGAAACATAGAAAATAGGTGCAGGAGTAGGCCATTCGGCCCTTCGAGTCTGCACCGCCATTCAATATGATCATGGCTGATCATCCAACTCATTAACCTGTACCTGCCTTCTCTCCATACCCCCTGATCCCTTTAGCCACAATGTTTTGGGTCAAGAACCCATATCAGCTCTTTTCTTTTGTCCCATCGCCTACTTCTTAGTTAGGAGAAACAGCCCACCTGCAAATAACCTGTCAAGCACTTTAAGAACTCTGTAAATTCCAATAAGACCTCTCCATCTTTCTAAACTCGAGAGATTGCAAAGCTTGAAGATACAAAATCTTGAAAGCACGTAGCACCAGCTTTATTATCCCATTATTATTCCCATTATTATCAGACTACTGAACGGACCCCTTATAAACTGAGGGTTTTTCCCCCGATTTCCCAATGTACCTCGTTGTGGCCCTGGCACTTTCCCCTTATCTGTACTTTCACGATAGGTGTAACACTGAAATGCTGCAATGCCATATTCTACACTGGTTATTTTTTTCTTTTTTGCACAACTGGTTGTACTTGTGTATAGCTTGACTGTACACATGTGTGGTGTGATTTTACATTGAGAAGAATGTTGCAAGTCCATCATTTTAAACATTGTATAAGTGTAATGGTATGCGAAAGCAGTGCTAGCTCACATGACCTGGCCAATTAGTCAAAGGGATTAGTCAGTTAAGATGCTTAGTATCCATATTTAAGCAGATCGCATTATAAATGCACTGATCTGTTACATTCCAAAGGGAACGGAGAGTTCCAAGGGCAGGATACAGCAAACATGGTGAACTAAAGTCGGAAATAATATTGAAGTTAAAGAAATGCATATAATTGCCCAGGTGTCAAGTATATATGGATAGATCATAAAAATGCAAAGAATATTTAAATCAGGCCTCCCTCACTTCCTCCAGATACCGTTGTTTATGGGAACCAATGTTTTGCTGAGTATCTGGGTTTTCATGGTGCATACAAACCAGAAGCACAATGAGGCAACTTGATTTGTGTAGAGAGGAACTGCAGATGCTGGTTTAAACCGAAGATAGACACGAAAAGTTGGAGTAACTCAGGGGGCCAGACAGCATCTCTGGAGACAAAGAATAGGTGACATTTCCGGTCGAGACCCTTCGAGACCCTTCTTCAGAGGCAACTTGATCCATCAGGTTTGCTCCACTCATTAATGATTGCTTTGTTACCTTCTCCTAGCTAACAATGATCTATTCTACATATTATTTTATCTCCACCCCCTATGATGTCTCGTTCTCACACCTTACACTTCCTTATCTCTGTATCTCCCCCTCCCCCTCTCCTTACTCTGTCTGAAGAAGGGTCTAGACACGAAAAGTCACCCATTCCTTCTCTCCAGAGATGCTGCCTGCTTCACTGAGTTGCTCCAGCATTATGTCTATCCTCAAATACCTGACCTTCTCTTTTCCCTGTTTTGAGCTTCCTAGACTCAGGATCATTTTCAGCCAGCATGTGGTGAAATGGAAGAAGAAGGAACTGCAGATGCTGGTTTACACCAAAGATAGGTACAAAGTGCTGGAGTAACTCAGCAGGTCAGGCAGCATCTCTGGGGAAAAGGGAGGAGGTATAAGGGCACAAGTTACATCCCCTGCAGTTGTAGGGGAAAGTGCCTGAGGAGGTAGTGGTTTGGGTAGGAAGGGATTAGTGAACCAAGGAGTTGCGGGGGGGGGGAGCGGTCTCTGCCAAAGGCGGAAAGGGGTGGAGATGGGAAGATGTGATTAGTGGTGGGATTACTTTGGAGGTGGCGAAAATGTCGGAGGATGCTGTGTTGGATGTGAAGGCTGGAGGGGTGAAAAGTGAGGACCATGGGAACTCTGTCCTTGTTGCACCTGGGGAAGTGAGGGAGGGGGATCAAGAGCAAAACTATGGGACACAAAGGAAACGTGTGTGAAGGACCCAGCTATCCACGGAACCATGTTCACTAAAGAATGAGGATGTCCTTGCATGGAAAACCTCATATTGGGAGCAGATGCGGCAGGGACAGAACAAAGAAAGGAGGTTCTTTGGGGATAGGGCCAGTGTTTGCCTAGAACAGGGACTGTTTGACATCACCAACAAAAGCCAGGCATAGCCAGAGCTCTGGCTGCATCTTTGATTTAGAGAAAGTGAAATATGCGTTATATCACAGTTTTCTGCTCTGTAGCATTAGAGAGGTTATTCAACTCTTCCATCTAACTTTATTTCCTTCTCCTGGCTCTCCTCCTTTTCACCGATTTTCCTCTCTTCCATCTTTACCCTCTGACCCTCCACCATGCCCCCAACACCACATTACCCTGCATCCCTTTCCCCAAACCATCAGCTCCGAGGAAAAACCTCTGGAAGAGAGTGTTGCCTGTTTGACACTGCCTGAGACTGACAAAACCACAGTGCTGCTGGCTGCATGGTCGGGGCCGGCAGTCTGACCTGGATTCGCTGCTTCAAAATTAGATGTTGGCAGTGTCCAGCTCCCTCTGGCTGCAGGTGGGGTTTCAGGTCCCAATGCATCCTCCACTGATTATAGAGGCATAGAGTCAAAGAGTGATACAGTGTGGAAACCGATCTTTTGGCTCAACTTGCCCACACTGGCCAACATGTCCCAGCTGTACTTGTCCCACCTGCCTGCGTTTGGTCCATATCCCCTCAAACCCATCCTATCCAAGTACCTGTCTAACTGTTTCTTAAATGTTGGGATAGTCCCTGCCTCAACTACCTCCTCTGGTAGCTTATTCCATACATCCACCACCTTGTGTGAAAAAGTTACCCCTCAGATTCCTATTAAATCTGTTTCCCTTCACCTTAAACCTTTGTCCTCTGATCCTCGAATCAGCTACTCTGGGCAAGATACTCTGTGCATCTACCCGATCTATTCCTCTCATGATTTTCCTCTATATCAGCCCTCATCCTCCTGCACTCCAGGGAATAGAGTCCCAGCCTACTCAATCTCTCCCTATAGCTCAGACCTTCTAGCCCTGGCAACATCCTTGTAAATCTTCTATGTACCCTTTCCAGCTCGACAACATCTTTCCTATAACACGGTGCCCAGAACAGAACAATACTCTAAATGCGGCCTCACCAACATCTTATACAACTGCAACATGACCTCCCAACATCTATACTCAATACTCTGACTGATGAAGGCCAATGTGCCAAATGCCATTTTAACCACCCTATCCACCTTCAAGGAACCATGTACCTGCACTCCTAGATTCCTCTGCTTTACAACACTCCCTAGAGCCCTACCATTCACCGTGTATGTCCTGCCCATGTTAGACTTCAGAAATGCAACACCTCACATTTCTCTGTATTAAATTCCATTAACCATTCCTCAGCCCACCTGGCCAATCAATCAAGATCCTGCTGCAATTTTTCACAACTATCTTCACTATCTGCAAAACCACCCACTTTTATATCGTCAGCAAACTTGCTAATCTTGCCCTGTATGTTCTCATCCAAATCATTGATGTAGATGACAAACAATAATGGGCCCAGCACCGAACGAACCCTGAGGCACACCACTAGTCACAGGCCTCCAGTCCGAGAAGCAACCTTCCGCCATCACCCTCTGCTTTTTTCCAAGAAGCCAATGTTCTATCCATTCAGCTATCTCTCCTTGGATCCCTTGCAATCTAACCTTCCAGAGCAGCCTACCATGTGGAACCTTGTTGTTTCATGGGAATGGATATAGCTTCATTCTGGAGGAGTAGCTCAACCCTTTCCCATGACCAGAAATCCCTCTGGACTCATTGTCTGCTTTATATTGGACTCATGCTCGACTCTATTCTTAGTTGAAAAGGTCATAAGCTAGTGCAAAAGCCACAGCAGCATTAGATTTCACTGGTGATATTCTAATATTTGGCAGCTTGTCATCTATCATGGGATATTGACTATTCCCCCAGTTCAAATGACTGCTCACTCCACTCACAATCAGCCAAATTATATTACTATCACAACCACCACTTATCACAATAAGGTTGTACAACATAAGATTTTGTCATCTATACCATTCTGTCACTGTTCTACAGCATTCAACAGTCAATGTATTATTTCTAGCACTGGTCCATTATGTACTGCATCATTTAATCATCATTTGAGCTTGGCTATTGCCCGTCAAGATGATGGAAATGGGGGGGAAGCAGGCTGCATCCATTACTGTAGGAACAGCATGAGGAAGACATACCAGAGAACATGCAGCAAGTAGAAGGTGAGGGTGAGGAGCTACTCAGGCCACAACCACATTAACAGGACCCAAGCTGCTCATAAAACGATAATTTCTTGTCATGGAGATATAATAGATAGCAGATGGTGTAATAATAAATGGTGGCGGAACTCAGTGGTTCAGGCAGCATTTGTGGAGGGAAATGGCAGATGACGTTTTGGGTCAGATGCAAAAAAACAGTCTGTCCATTTCCCTCCAAAGATGCTGCCTATGGTTGTGAAAGGTTGCAGCAGGATCTTTATCGATTGGCCTGGTGAGCTGAGGAATGGGTGATGGAATTTAATACAGAGGAATGTGAGGTGTTACATTCTGGGATATCTAACAAGGGCAGGACCAACACAGTGAATGGTAGGCCTCTGGGGAGTGTTGTAGAGTAGAGGGATCTAGGTCTGCCGGTGCTTGGTTTCTTGAAGGTTGAGTCACAGGTAGATAAGGTGGTAATAAGGCTTTTGGCACATTGGCCTTCAAGTTGGCCGGTGTGGGCAAGTTGGGCCGAAGGGCCTGTTTCCATACTCTATCACTCTATGACCAGTTGAGATCCTCCAGCATCTTTCTGGATATGTTGTGTGTGAGGCAATGTTTGACCCTGGAAAGATTCTCAAACTGCATAACATCCACCTCCTGTGACACACCAATTAAAAAAAATTAAAAATTGTAACATCATGTAAGTCTATATGGTGTTGTGGGCATGGTGTTATTTGATAAAATCAAACTTGGGTCTTTGTAATGCAGTTAAAGCTGGCATAAAACTAGCATAAAATGTTAAACAGAGAATAAAGAGATCTGGGGTTAGTGCAGGAAAATGTCACTGAGTAGAAGATCTGCCAAAGTCTTCTTGAATGGCAGAACAGACCAAATGGTCTGGTCCTTCTTCTATATCTAATGTTCCGAAAATAGATGCAGACATTCTCTAGTACAAACACCGATGTAAAGCTTAAAATGCAGTCTCGGACAACCATTGTAACAACAGTTTACTTAGAAACAAACATTTAATTAAACAAGTCAACACCACTATTGTCGAAATAACTTGCAAACAATATCTGAATGTTATTCTTGGTTGGCCATAAATTGCTTTCACTTTTCATGTCTTACACTTGCTGCATTTGAATTAATTTCAGAAACTGAATACCTTCGTGGTAAGCAGCTCGTTCTCTTTATGAATCCCACTGGCCTTCATCAAAGGCCCGTGAAGAGCACTTGAACTCAAGTACATTATGGATATTTAGAACTTGAACAAAACAAATTAATAGGGTTATTCAACGTATCAAAAGGCTATTTAATAGTCTCCTCTCGATTCATTGAAATACTTAAGCAGCTTGAAATACTATAATCTGTAAATGATTATAATTTATTCTAGAAATACACTCAGTAGCCCTATTGTCCTGTACAGGAAGGAACTGCGGATGCTGGTTTAAACTGAAGATAGACACAAAAAGCTGGAGTAACTCAGCGGGTCAGACAGCATCTCTGGAGAAAAAGAATAGGTGACCTTCATGTTTGAGACTCTTCTTCATACTGAGTCAGGGGAAAGAGAAACAATAAATATAGACGGCGAAATAGAGAAATATAGAACACATCAATGAAAGATATGCAGACAAGTAATGCCCCTGTCCCACTTAGGAAACCTGAACGGAAACCTCTGGAGACTTTGCGCCCCACCCAAGGTTTCCATACAGTTCCCGGAGTTTCCCGGAAGTTTTTGTCAGTCTCCCTACCTGCTTCCACTACCTGCAACCTCCGGCAACCACCTGCAACCTCCGGGAACCGCACGGAAACCTTGGGTGGGGTGCAAAGTCTCCAGAGGTTTCCGTTCAGGTTTCCTAAGTGGGACAGGGGCTTTAAGATGATAAAGGGAACCAGCCATTGTTAGCTGTGTGCTAGGTGAAAACGAGTTACAGGCAATTAGACTCAACAAGACGACTTTGAAGTTAGTACAACAATTTGGGTGGGGAGGGACGGATAGAGAGAGGGAATGCAAGGGTTACTTGAAGTTAGAGAAATCAAAACTCATAACCCTGGATTCTAAGCTGCCCAAACGAAATATGAGGTGCTGTTCCTCCAATTTGCATTTGGCTTTACTCTGACAATGGAGGCCCAGGACAGAAAGGTCAGTGTGGGAATGGGAAGTGGAATTTCGAACGCAATACTCCCTCGCTCTCGGCTTCCGGCTGGCGGCTCTTAGCTCCCGGCTGCAGGCTGCTACCAACACACCCATCCCCTACCCATAGTTTCCATGGGAGGCAGTGGGTATTTTGTCAAAGTCTTTTCAGATTCTTGAACATTTTCATTAATAACTGGAGAAATAAAGCATGAATTTTTCAGATAAGGCAATTTCAGACTCCAGGGGCAAAATCTCCAGCGGATTATGTAAACATTTTACGGTTAGTGTGTCGTTTTTTTCAAGAAGATGCGATCATACACAAACAAACACACACACAAACAAACACACACACGAACAAACACACACACATCCAAGATCAGAGTTTTAATCAGTACTAGACCAAGTGGCACCTATTGGGTCCGGTCCCCTCAACGCTCGCTTGCAAAGGGGGGGGGGCCTGCAGCCTCTCACACACACACTAACCACCCCCCACACACACACACTAACCACCCCCTTGATATTATATTAATATTATTCATTCGCTCCTTTTACCCCCATCCCTGCCCTATCCACTCACGCATAGCCCCCAACTCGCAGGCGTGTTTGGAGAGGGAGAGGGAGGAGGGGTAGAGAGAGAGGGCAGAGAGAGAGGGGGCAGAGCCAGAGAGAGAGTGGCAGATACAGAGAGAGAGGGGCAGAGACAGAGAGAGAGAGGGGCAGAGAGAGAGAGCGAGGGGCAGAGACAGAGAGAAGGGGGAGAGAGGGAGAGAGGGGGAGAGAGAGGGGCAGAGAGGGGGGAAGAGAGGGGTGGAGAGAGAGAGGGGGAGAGAGAGGAGGAGAGAGAGGGGGATAGAGACGGGGAGAGAGAGAGGGGGAGGGGGAGAGGGGGAGAGAGAGAGGGGGAAAGAGAGAGGGGGGGAGAGAGGGGGGGAGAGAGAGAGGGGGAGAGAGAGAGAGATGGGGAGAGAGAGAGGGGAGAAAGAGAGGGAGAGAGAGAGAGAGAGGGAGGGAGAGAGAGGGGGAGGGAGAGAGAGAGGAGAGAGGGGGAGAGAGAGAGGGGGGGGGGGAGAGAGGGAGAGAGAGAGGGGGGGAGTGAGAGAGAGAGGGGGGGAGAGAGAGGGGGGGAGAGAGAGGGGGGGAGAGAGAGAGGGGGAGAGAGAGGGGGGGGAGAGAGAGGGGGGGAGCGAGAGAGGGCAGAGAGGTGGGGAGAGAGAGGGGGGGAGAGAGAGGGAGAGGGGAGAGGGAGGGGGGGGAGAGGGGGGGGGAGAGAGGGGGGAAGAGGAAGGGGGAGAGAGGAAGGGGGAGAGAGGAAGGGGGGAGAGAGGAAGGGGGGAGGGGGGAAGGGGGGAGAGAGGAAGGGGGGAGAGAGGAAGGGGGGAGAGAGGAAGGGGGGAGAGAGGAAGGGGGAGAGAGAGAGGGGAGGGGGGAGAGGGGAGGAGAGGGGGAGAGAGGAGGAGGAGGAGGGGAGCGGGGCGGGCAGCGAGTGGGGTGGGCAATGAGCAGCCAGGCGACGTCACTCGCAGTGCGTGAAACACAACGCACAGACCCATTGTGACGTCATCACGTCATCAGCCAAAGCCAGCCAGTTTTATTTTCAATGTTTCTTCAGATTTTTAAACATTTTAATTAATAACCCGAGAAATAATGCATGAACTTTTCAGATGAGGCAATTTCAGAGTCGACGGTATAAATCTCTACCAGAATATGTAAATATTTTACTGTTAGCGCATCGTTTTTTCGCGAAGATGTGATTACACACAAACACACACACAAACACAGACACATCCAAGATCAGAGTTTTATAGTTATAAGGATATGGTATAAATCTGCACAATTCACACTGATCATTGTTTAACAGACACACACAGGTCCTGCTGCTCATGCAGAGTTTCTGCCAAATAAACACTAGGTTTATTCTGTCTTAATGAAACGGCAAAGGGTTCCACATGCAGTTTACATCCAGCCATGTCCTGATGGCAAGTAATGCTAGTGCATGACAAGGATCTCATTCATTTGAGATCACTGATCTTACAGATTTGCCTTTCCTGGTTTTAGCTGTTAAAATTATTGTATTTGTTAAATGTGCTTTTAAATAACTACGTTTTTATGCCCAATATTCTTCCAATTTATTTATATCTGTTTGAATAATGCTTAAAACTTCACAAAGTGCCTTCTGCAGCCCGACAGCTGGCAAGGCAGTCTGGGATTGAGGCCTAGTTGCTGCTTGCAGCAGGCGCTGCCTGTCTGGATACAAATTGGGTGTGGGAGGTCACCTTAGCTGGCCTCCAGAAGCATGATCTTCAATCGAACAATTGTCAGATGATGCAGACCAACTCATCTAGAATGAGGCATTCACAAAACGTCATGGTTGAGATTTTGCCTGCGCAGGTCCCAGCCCATGAGAGTGGTACTGGGAAGCCACAACACGTGAGCCCCATAAAAACCTATCCCTCGTGCAGGACTGGATTTAGATGAAGAGAGGCCCTAGGCTATTCTACTTGTGAGGCCTCTCCCAATCCCCCACCCCCACGACGAGAGGAAGATGGAAGAGTCCACCAGATTGACACCGATGTGCAGCCGAGGCGTGGCCAATGAGATAAGGGCTGGAAAGCTGCGCTTTTTATTTATTGCCAGTGCTAGTGTCGAGTTATCGGCTTAAAACACTATTATTCTGAAATGGAGGGCAAGGAAAATTACTGAAGTGTTGTTTAGAGACTACAGTGTGTTGTGACAGCATATGTAAGAAAGACTTAGGACAGTGTCAAAAATATTATACACCAGGCCCGTACGAAGTTTTTCAAAAAGGGGTGTGGCATGGCAGGATTACAAAAAAATTATGTGAAATAAGTGCACGTAGCGCATATCACAAGCATGAAGCTCAAAGACCCTTGCAGCCGGGGTCCAGGCCCACTTAAGGGCCCTGGAAGCTCTGGGGTTTTAGATGCTCTCTGGTGCATTCTGAGCCTTACTTTGGAGCATGTTTGCACCCAATTTATGACCAATATTTCAGAAATAATTTTGATTGAGTCAAGAGTAATGAGTGGTTGGAATGGGATGATTGAGGTTATTGTTGTATACATTTTTTTAAATCAAGAATTGAAGCTGTCCTTGCTTTAATAATCAAGTTGTACTGTAAAATGTTATGTAAAATGGTATAAAGGAGCATGCAAACACTGCAAATAAAATACTGTAAGTTTTTACAGTAAATAAAACCTTATTTTAGAAAATGGTTTGTGTGTTGATTTGATTGCCTGTTACTGCTCGACTGTGTTAGTGTGTGCACATTAAAAATATGATGCTAAATGAAAGTCGCAAACTATGGAATATATATTTTTCAGTATTGTTATCAAGGAAAAGAAAGCAATTCCGATTGTTTGATATTATTCATATGGAGGAGAAAATATAATTGCTCTAAAACCTACCTTACTATTGCAATCTCACTAAAGATAATCCCCCTTTCCCTCTAACCCCCTCTTACTTCCCCCTCCCTCTTCCCCAAAACTTCCAGCGGGTCGGAACCAGAATTTTAGGTAATTTCCGTCAAAGTGGAAACGCTGATAGCGCTCCCATTTTTTTTTCTCGGGATTTTTTTTACTCTGGGAAAAAAACACCTTGGCCAGAGGCCCCCTAGATTTTGAGGCCCTAGGCTTCAGCCTATGAAGCCTATAGGTAAATCCGGCCTTGCTGAGGCCCCCCAAGATCTCGAGGCCCTAAGCTTAAGCTTGTACGTACCCTCGTGGTGTTCAATGTAGTATCCCTTCCCCAACCCAATGGTGAAAAGTCCCCAATGCACAGCTTTGAGATCCTGATTCCCACATTTTTCATGACTGATGGCGCATCTCCCTCTTCCTCTCGATTATGGAATCAGTCCCACAACTTACTTTACTTTCTTACTTTAACTATGAGCTTCTTAAACTTCTCCATACACCGTAAATGGCTCAATTGTAATCATGTATTGTCTTTCCGCTGACTGGATAGCATACAACAAAAGCTTTTCACTGTACACCTGACAATAAACTAAACTATGACAACCAAATTGTTTTCTCTGCATGCTACAACGATGGAGTGTGCCGAGGAAAAACCTTTAGGTATACTCGGAATCATTCTTCTCCTTCTGCCTTGTGCACAGTGGAATTTTGTAGCAGACGGCTCTCAGGATGTATATTTGATGGCCAATGTTGAAATTTTTTAGAAAAGGTGCCAGAATGTGCTGGAGCTGGCCTGTTGCCCGGCCACACTACTCCCACCCTCTTCAACCTGTGTAAGATCCGTGTGGCTGACCAGTGCCTGAGTTGTTCTCTACGAGAACAGGCCTCAGGCAATGCACATGAAGCACCGCCCACATCAACCCCATGGCTTTGACAGGCCACAGCTCTCAATGTCTTTGCAAATTTTTAAAAGAGTTTTGATGGCATTCTGTTTAAAAACCGTTTAGACAGATCAAATAATTAAAAAAACAAAAATTAGCTCCTTGCATCTGCTCCTTCAACTCTCTGCCAGGGCTGATTGATGTAACATTGTTCATCTGACACTTTGTAAAAGGATACTATCCTTTACTTTATTTCTAATGCAAACAAATAATTAAAAACATTAGAAATAAAGTAAAGGATAGTATCCTTTTACAAAGTGTCAGATGAACAATGTTACATCAATCAGCCCTGGCAGAGAGTTGAAGGAGCAGATGCAAAGTACTTCCCAATCCCTTCCTCCAGCGTTATCAGTGCCCCGCTGTTGGTCTCTACAGTGAATCCAGCAGCAGAGCCATAGGTCATTTACACCAGCATCTGACCTCCACTTCACCTTGAACTTTTACATTTGGCTACAATGCACAGAAGTTGCAATCGTGCTGAGCAGATAACTCTACAATACCAACAGCTAAAGGCATGTTCAATCCAGAATTCTTAGTTTTCAGAATCCCAATAAACTGCTCCCAGTGCCAGGGATGTGAAAACAGATGACTTTGTTTGGTAAACTAGTTCTAGCCTGGCAGGCGGTGTTACGATAATACATGACATTCCGTTAATTGGACAACTGAGAGGCTGGATGTTGCAAATGTATTGATTGACATGAGATATTAACAATCCCTACAATAAGGCAAAAAGACTGAAGCACATTTTAGTCTGCAAGACTGGGAGAGAGAAGCAAATGACAGACTGAACTATCCTCGAGGCACTACCGATGAAGAAGTGCAATGTCCTCGAGTGACCAATGAGCCTTCTGTCAGGAGCTGCAACAGTGTTATGCATACAGACTAAGTTAACCACTTGCCCAATACAATTTTGCTTGGAGGCTGTTGACTTCAATCCAATAAAGCTCACTTGTGGTGCTGTCCTGAATTACGACTCAGAACATAAATCCTCCACTCTTTTCATATTGCACTCCGAGGTTCAGAACAATTAATCCTGAACAGAATCTGAAGATAGATGTAGTACCAGAGGCCAGAGGACAACTTTCCTATGTTTCTACAAATTCCAAATTCACGGCACATGCGATAAACCTCACGAAACCTAGTCATGAGAATTATCAATCAGAAGAATCAGAGTTAGATCCACAGGGTATCTCAAAAATCTCTCTGAAATTACTTCAAAAGAAGATTATGAATTACAGAAATTATTAACTATGGTAGTTATCAGCTAGTCAGTCTTTCAATGTTCTTCACAATGTAGACCATATTAAAATCATAGAAGCTTCAGGCATGGCCTGTATATGATTAGGAATGATTTGCAATAAGAAAACAAACATGTCAGATTTGCTTGAAATCATTTTGAAATACGGTGACTCTTGCAATAGGCAAAATTCACTTTCTAGCAGCTCCAGAGCTCTGGAGTGCTCCTGGTGCTTCTGGGACCAACTGCAAGAATCTTGTATAACCATTGACTGGTTAAATCTGTCAGATGTCCTAAAATGCAGAGTGAGAAAATAAATAAAAACAGGTTCATAGATGCCCATCTTTAAGAAACTCACCAAGGTTTATAGAATGGCTTTAAAGCCTGTAAACAGGGCTTTAATAAAAACTAATAATAACTGGGCAACTATCTATCTATTCTACCTCTTATTTACTAGTTTATGCATTATTTAAAATGTTTAGAAAATATATCAGATAGCAATGAGCCAGATACCAAGATAGAAACATAATGGAAAAAAAACGTATTTTTCTGATCAGAATCCAGTTGAACTACATTCTTGAACATTGAACATCAAGGTGCATGAGAAAATTCTGGTCTTCTTATCTCAAAATGCTTTCAGAAAATAAATTAGATAATGCAAATCAGAGTAAGCAGGTCAAGCAGTCCCTACAGGCTGATATATATTATTTATTCTACAGCTCGGCCAGATTCTAGAGAATGCATGTTTGTCCCAGTGCCTGAGTCACAAGGGGTTCAGAATGAGGGAAATAAGTTGTTGGCAGGTCTGGACAGATGCCCAGAGTACTGAACTATCTCCAGTGAATTTAAACTAATAAAGCAAACTGAGTGTTGCTTTTATTTTCAAGTATGGATTAAACTTATCTGAAACCTTAATTAAAATGGGATTCACCCAAAAAGCATTCAAATTTTTTTTTAATTTAAGTCATTATTTCTTTCATAAAATATTGAAATTCCTGGGAGAGTGGTCACATTTAATTTGGCAGAGAGGTGCATGGATTAGTTGGCTGCTGTTACTTAGTTTGCAGGGACATCTGAACCTCCATAACGACTAAATTCCAATCCATCTTCCACAGTGACTGTTCTAAAATGTGTTCCCAAAGCATGAACTAAGTGGTCTATTGGCATATGGTGCAACCTCCATTAGAGAGCCAAATGTGGGATGCCTGCTTCGGAACAGCTGCTGTGGAATTCTGCACAACACAGCTGATTCCCTGTAACAGCTGGGAGTCCTCTGTAATCCATACAGAAAACACAAAGTCTGCTGGGAACAAATACTTATGAAGGTAGAAATATTGGCAAGATTGGAAAAGAAGCTAATCAATAATTTAAACCTTTAATAACCATTTTGTCATCGAGGACCTGAGCGTCAATTCTTATCGAAATTGGATTCAACAAAAAAGAGGCAATTTTGGATTCTGTATAAAGAGACGTGAGGTGACTGAAGCTTATATTTTCATTACTTATGCTTTCCCGGCTTATTTACACTGACATTCGGCAAATATCCCGGTGAGCAGAGGAATGAGCTAAACTGCCCGACAGCATCCAATAACAACATTGTTTCACCAGCTTGCCAGTATTATCTGTGATTCATTGAGTAAGATCTTCAGGACTTGGTTATTATAGTTCGGGTTCTATTGTTAGTTCTGTGGTTCCATTGTGAGAAAGTTGGAACTGCACAGAATCAAACTAAAAACACGGAGGGGAAAGAGACCACGGTTCATTGCACCCTGCTCTCCTGACCTCTGGCCTTCTCCTCAGCCTCTCACAGGAAATACAAGTTTAATAAAACACTAGAATTTGAGCAATCCAATCCAATAATATAAATTCAAACACTTCAGACTGCGAACAAAATTAAGTTTGAGGGGCACCTCATGGATCATTGCTGGGCCCGTAGTTAACTACATTGTATATTTCAGGTCAGGTCGGGGAGAGTTCCTCCCGCCACGGGTACCATGTAATCCCATGCTACCTGCTCCATGGTCGGATAGTCGACGACTAAACCGTCTCCCCAACCTGGTTTGCCAGGTGAGGAGAGGGCTGTGGACCTCCAGCAGGACCAACAACAAGATCTGTCAAAGGGCGGATGAGCTCCTAGCGAGCCAATGGCCATCCACACTTCAGTAGAAGTTGCAATCACTGTTGTACATAGCATTGTAAGGCACCGTGCCTGTTGATGTTTTCAACGATGATGATGATATATTTCCAGAAATTCTAAGCAATGTTTTGGATCTGACAGTTTAAAACCTGTGCTATCCTTCTTATCAACCTGGCTGCTGATTATTTGTGTTGATCAATGCCCCCTCTGTCTTTTTCTCCAAAGTAAATGTAAAGCCCATCTCCAAGCTAGCGAGAGATCAGTTGGTGATGATGATTTTTTTTTTTTTTTGCACAATTTGTTTTCCAGCAATAGCAATTTCATTCTTTGTTAATTCCTCACACATTTGCCCTACATATAATGGGACATGATGGAAATAAGTTTTCAGTTCCTCAACTCTAACTTGACCATCCTTATTGAAGATATCCTGGTTCCCAGTGAAACACGTTTTGTGGCCCAAACTAAGATTCACACAGTGCATGTTTCATTTTTGCACCCTTGTTGGATAGGTGCAATCTTGAGTATACCGAGCAAAGACCGGGTACCCCTTCAAGCCGCTTGAGAAGAACAATCAAACAATTATTTGCATGAAAAATATTATTATCTTTAAAAGAGCAGAGAGGGCGGCACGGTGGCGCAGCAGATGTGCTGCCGTATAGCGCTTGCGCCACCGGAGACACGGCTATTACTGCAATCATGTAGTAAGAAGGGGAAATTACACCAAGATGGAATTAGTAGACGGGTTATTCTTACAAAGGCTGGGGTTTCCCATGGAAATGAGTGCATACACACGCAAAACATATCCCAAATCATAGAGAATGCTGGAGATAACAGCAGATCTGGCTGCATGTGTGGGAATTGAAACTGAGTCGATGTTTTTCGAGTCAGAGACCCTTCATCATCCTCGGGGAGGTTGGGGGAGAGGTGATATCTCTAATAGAGTAACACCAAGGTAACCGTGTGGATGTGCTGTAAACCAAGTTATCTGGTCATTGAGTGAATGGGAGTGGCTGGACAGCGAGAACAATAAAGGGCCTGTCCCACTTGGGTGACTTTTTAGGCGAGTGCAGGAGACTCTGCACTCGCTTCATGATCGCCACATGATTGCCACATGTTCGCTGGTGGTCTCTGGTGAGTCTCCCTCATGGTCGCGAGGAGTTCCCGCATTCTGGGAACTAGTCGCGGCCTCAGTATGGTCGCCGCAAATTTTTCAAAATGTTGAATATTTTTCGCCATGGAGAAAACCGACAATCCTGTAGTTGTAGTGGGGTCGCCATGTTGTTATGGGTAGTCGAGGTAGTCGTAGGTAGTTTTAGTTAATCGCCTTTGCTGACCTGACATTTACATTGGCTCATTGAGGAAAAAAAACATAAGCACAAGTTTTCAGAACCAAGGATAACTGACGGGTAATGTCAAACTTCACAGCTGTGTATTTCTGGCTTATTAGAAGTTGTCTGGCTTCTTAAAAGTTGTCTCCACTCCTTCTCTTCCCTTCTCCCCTCTCCCCCTCTTTTAAAGGACTTACCATACACTGTGCTAGCCGTCTTATCCTTCCTGTTCATCACGGTGTGTGTCTGTATCACCTTGGCTTTGCACCGTGTGTATTTCAGACAGCGCTCCCACGCTTTCCCTGGCTCCCGCCTTTGAGATGTGTTTGTGTGTGTGTGTGTGTGTCTGTGTGTGTTCCACTCTGACAGTCGCCGTTCGAGTTTCCGGTTTTTCAGGCGAGTGCCGCGAACTTGACAGTCGCCGGCAGTTACCCAAGTTGTGGAATTCAACAGTAGACACAAAATGCTGGAGTACCTCAACGGGATGGGCAGCATCGATGAAGAGAAGGAATGGGTGATGTTTCATAGAAACATAGAAACATAGAAAATAGGTGCAGGAGTAGGCCATTCGGCCCTTCGAGCCTGCACCGCTATTCAATATGATCATGGCTGATCATCCAACTCAGTATCCTGTACCTGCCTTCTCTCCATACCCCCTGATACCATTAGCCACAAGGGCCACATCTAACTCCCTCTTAAATATAGCCAATGAACTGGCCTCAACTACCTTCAGTGGCAGAGAATTCCAGAGATTCACTACTCTCTGTGTGAAAAATGTTTTCTCATCTCGGTCCAAAAAGATTTCCCCCTTATCCTTAAACTGTGACCACTTGTTCTGGACTTCCCCAACATCGGGAACAATCTTCCTGCATCTAGCCTGTCCAACCCCTTAAGAATTTTGTAAATTTCTATAAGATCCCACCTCAATCTTCTAAGTTCGAGCGAGTACTAGTCGAGTCTATCCAGTCTTTCTTCATATGAAAGTTCTGACATCCCAGGAATCAGTCTGGTGAACCTTCTCTGCACTCCCTCTATGGCAAGAATGTCTTTCCTCAGATTAGGAGACCAAAACTGTACGCAATACTCCAGGTGTGGTCTCACCAAGACCCTGTACAACTGCAGTAGAACCTCCCTGCTCCTATACTCAAATCCTTTTGCTATGAATGCTAACATACCATTCACTTTCTTCACTGCCTGCTGCACCTGCATGCCTACTTTCAATGACTGGTGTACCATGACACCCAGGTCTCGTTGCATCTCCCCTTTTCCTAATCGGCCACCATTCAGATATCTCAAGTTGAGACCCTTCTTCAGAGAGATTGTAGAATTCTGCATTGAGTGCAGAAAGCTGCAACATTCCCACACAGAGGACGAGGTGCTGTTCCTTTGATCTGTGCTTGGGCCCCCAGTGACAGAAGTACAGAAACCCATAGACCGATGGGCAAGAGTGGGATTGGAATGAGGAATTAATTAAGGCCACAGTAGTGACCCTAAGCTTTCCGCTGCCTCCTCAATGTTGAATTCTACAACTTCAGGTAACTTGATCTTTGAATCTGTATCGGTTACCTATCTATAATATTAGCTCAGCTTACTTTTTTAAAACTTTTATTTTAACTTCAATTTTTTTTCATTGTGGGAGCAGAGGACCCACCCAGCCTGACCTGCTGGGAATGCTTTCATTTCACATCACCCGCTTTCTTTTCTGTATGTTCACGCCCTCTAATTGCCCTGATACACTCAAATAACTTTGTTCACAGTTTATCCACATGGTCAGTTATACCCTACTGGACACCATCTCCTCTCCCATCCTCTCTCCTGCTTTATAGGTTTCTTCTCTCTCCTTTTCAGGTTTGAAAAGGGGGTTTGATTTGAAAGATTGTCTTGATTTCTCTTCCCTCAGATGCCACCAGATCTGATGATTATTACCTGATATTTTTCTTTTAGATTTCTAGCTATTGATTTAAAAAAAATATATAAATCTTTGATTTTCATGACCAAAATCATAATACAATATTAACACCATAAAATAATTACAAATGTACTTTGGTTCCCAGCTCATTCCCTGATTTACTCAACCCGATCTGCCTACTAACCCCACCCCCGACCCAATCTACCTGCTCCGATGTGGGTGATCACGCAGCACCACAGAGATCAGGGATCCATTTAAAAAAAAACTTTCCTCCTCTTCAAACCCCCACCTTATCTACCCCAATTTCCCTAAAATTCTGCTCTCACCCCTTCAATTTCAATAGAAAATAGGTGCAGGTGTAGGCCATTTGCAGCACCGCCATTCACTGTGATCATGGCTGATCACCCACAATCAGTACCCCGTTCCTGCCTTCTCCTCAGATCCCTTGACTCTGCTATCTTTAAGAGTATCTAACTCTCTCTTGAAAGCATCCAGAGAATTGACCTCCAGTGCCTTCTGAGGCAGAATTCCACAGATTCACAACTCACAACTTCCTCATCTCTGTTTTAAATGGCCAACCCCTTATTCTTAACCCTGCCCTCTCTCTCCATTTCCCACACCACCGTACATATTTCCCTAATTTCCCTGGCAGCCTGAGATTGGGGTTTTAACATTTCTCAATGTGCAAATCATGCTGTGATTTTCTTTCCATTTTGCAATATTCAGGCGTGAAATTAGTGCGAACTTTTGTGAGAATCCAAAGTGAATACAATCCAAATCCTCGGCATCGAACTTATTTGACAAAGAAGTGACCTAATTGAAATTTTCAATATTGTAAAGGGAATTTTCTAAATTTATTCATGCAACTTACTCATGCTTGTGACAGGTTCAATTGTGGGGAAAGCAAAGATTAGAACAAATACAAGTCTGTGGAACCTTTCTCATACAAACTTAGAACTGTGGAATAAGTTACCAGGAAAGACAAACAAATTAAACATGATCGGCGGGTTTAAGGAACAGTCACTTACAATTTTTGGGGAAGTAGAAATTGAGGTCAACAAAAGGCGGAAGAGCTGATATCTGAAATAGCTACAGTCTTGTTGTAGCTAATACTCATTATTTCCTGTTCTTAAAGATCCCAGCCAGGAACAACACTGATGCCTTGTTATTACTCAAACAGAAATTGATGTAATCTGTCTCACACTCAGCCTCAATACTTCTGAGATTTGTGTCATCATTGATATTGATTAGAATATAATGTGGCTCATTTTGCCATGATGATACCCATCCAGCTGCCCATTACATAGTCTTATAATTGCTGTTGGCATCAATAGAAATGAGGATCAGGAGATAAGTTCCAAAACCAGATATTCCAATTTGGGCCATTTTACACAATCATCTTACTTCAAAGTTAACCGCAATGACACCTGCCTGGATAGCAATTGCAACTTGCGGAGTTTGTTGAGGCATTCAGCACAACCTGGTGAGAGAGTAAGAGTTGCAACAGTAAGAGTTGAAATAAGGTGGCTGAACTAATTCTCAAGAGTTACCAATCTTTCAAATTATTTTCTCCTTTTCTGCCACGTCACTGCTCACCCCAACCATTCTCCACCCCACCCCACCCAGGCTGTTATGTTAATGCCTAAGAGTGCATTCTTGTGTGAAAAACAGAATCCTGGGCTTGCTTAATATTTTTTTAAAGTATTTACTTGAATTTGGGATGGATACAAATAAGGCCAGGTTTATTGCCATTGTCTTGCTTTGTGGAGAATATAATGTCTACCTATTGGGTTTTAAGATCCAAAGATGATTTTTTTCTCGCAAGGGCAATATTTCCCGCAAAGAACTTGGCATTCCAGATGAGGTTCAAAGTTCCAGTGGGCAATTTTGTTTAAGAATTTCAGTTAAGGCAGACTGCCCCAATGTCCTCTCGTTTCAGTTTGTTCAGTTAAGATGCCATAATCAATTCTTGTAATCAAAATATAATCAACCAGGCATTGAAAAGAGAGACAAAATTAACAATAGTTACAGTTAGGTGGCTCATAAATGAATATCAGTAAGAAAACTTTTTAGTGACATTACCTTCTAGAAACAATGTTACGCTTAGCACAAAGGGAATGTCCCCTTCTAGTTTTGGATTAGGAAATGTTCAACACGTATACAGTTTGAAAATTAAACTCTTGAAAAGTATATAATTTTAATTATTTTGTTCATTGTGAACATCAATATATTAATATTCCCGAGGCATTTCATATATTGGTGTTTAAGAAAGAACTGCAGATGCTGGAAAAATCAAAGGTAGACAAAGATGGTGGAGAAACTCAGCGGGTGAGGCAGCATCAATGGAGAGAAAGACTAGACGATGTTTCGGGTTGAGACCCTTCTTCAGACTGATGTCGGGGGGGGAGCGGGAAAAAGAAAGGAAGAGGCGGAGATAGTAGGCTTATGGGAGAGCTGGGAAGGGGGGGGGGGGGGAAAGGAGAGAGAAAGCAAGGACTACCTGAAATTGGAAAAGTCAATGTTCATACCACTGGGGTGTAAACTACCCAAGCGAAATATAAGGTGCTGTTCCTCCAATTTATGCTGGGCCTCACTCTGGCCATGGCAGAGGCTAAGGACAGAAAGGTCGGATTTGGAATGGGAGGGGGAGTTGAAGTGCTGAGCCACCAGGAGATCAGGTTGATTATTGCGAACTGAGCGGAGGAACAAACCCATTACAAACTCTACTACAAACCCACTGACTCCCATGGCTATCTGGACTACACTTCTTCCCATCCTGCTTCATGCAAGGACTCTATCCCCTACTCCCAATTCCTCCCCATCTGCACCTAGAATGAGGTGTTCCAGACCAGGGAATCAGAGATGTCCTCATTCTTTAGGGAACAGGGGTTCGCCTCTTCTATTATAGATAAGGCTCTCACCAGGGTCTCCTCTATATACCGCAACTCCGCTCTCACTCCCCAACCCCCAACTCGTAACAAGGGCAGAGTCCCCCTCGTCCTGACCTTCCACCCTACCAGCCGTTGCATACAACATATAATCCTCCAACACCTCCAACGGGATCCCACCACAGGCCACATCTTCCCATCTCCTCCCCTTTCTGCTTTCCGCAGAGAACGTTCGCTCCGTAACTCCCTGGTCAATTCAACCCTTCCCACCCAACCCACCCCCTCCCCTGGTACTTTCCCTTGCAACCGCAGGAAATGCTACACTTGTCGCTTTACCTCCCCCCTCCACACCATCCAAGGACACAAGCAGTCTTTCCAGGTGTGGCAGAGGTTCATCTGCACCTCCTCCAACCTCATCTACTGCATCTGCTGTTCCAGGTGTCAACTTCTCTTCATTGGTGAGACCAAGCGCAGGCTTGGCGATAGCTTCGCCCAACACCTCCGCTCAGTTCGCAATAATCAACCTGATCTCCCGGTGGCTCAGCACTTCAACTCCCCCTCCCAATCCAAATCCTGTCCTGGGCCTCTGCCATTGCCAGAGTGAGGCCCAGCGCAAATTGGAGAAACAGCACCTCATATTTCGCTTGGGTAGTTTACACCCCAGCAGTATGAACATTGACCTCAAATTTCAGGTAGTCCTTGCTTTCTCCCTCCTTCCCTTCCCCTTCTCAGCTCTCCCAAAAGCCTACTGTCTCCGCCTTTTCCTTTCTTCCCCCCCCCCCCCCGACATCAGTCTGAAGAAGGGTCTCGACCCGAAACGTTGTCTATTCCTTCTCTCCTTAGATTCTGTCTCATCCGCTGAGTTTCTCCAACTTTTTTGTCTACCTTCATATATTGGTGTGGTTGCTTTAGTGAGTGATCAGTTATTTGGTGTTCACGATGCTTAGAGATTTATTAATCTTGCATTGCTTGAGAATTTTCAATCTTGCACTGTTCAACATCTGTTTCCTTTTGCCAAGAGGAAATTAGCCTTTTGTTTGGAAGGTAGTTATTTACAGCTCAAGAAGGCAAGCTGTACTGAGATCTCTTCCAATCAAATGAAGAATTCCTTGCATTGAAATCTCTCTGGATAACCAGCTTCATGTGAAGTACCTCAGAAATGGAGAACCAAGTCAAGTCAAGTCAAGTCAAATTACGAGAGTTTATTGTCATGTGTCCCAGATAGGACAATTAAATTCTTGCTTGCTGCAGCACAACAGAATATTGTAAGCATAAATACAGAACAGATCACTATATACCATAGACCATATATATACACATAAATAAACAGATAAAGTGCTATAGGCTGTTATAGTTCAGAGTTTGTTTGAAGTTGTGTTTAATAGTCTGATGGCTGTGGGGAAGAAGCTGTTCCTGAACCTGGATGTTGCAGATTTCAGGCTCCTGTACCTTCTACCTGATGGCAGCGGAGAGATGAGTGTGTGGCCGGGATGGTGTGGGTCCTTGATGATGTTGGCAGCCTTTTTGAGGCAGCAACTGTGATAGATCCCCTAGATGGTAGGGAGGTCAGAGCCGATGATGGACTGGGCAGTGTTTACAAATTTTTGCAGTCTTTTCTGCTCCTGGACACTCAAGTTGCTGAACAAAACCACAATGCAACCGGTCAGCATGCTCTCTACTGTGCACCTGTAGCAGTTCGAGAGAGTCCTCCTTGACATACCGACACTCCATAATCTTCTCAGGAAGTAGAGGTGCTGATGTGCTTTCTTTATAATTGCATCAGTGTGCTGGGACCAGGAGAGATCTTCGGAAATATGCACGCCCAGGAATTTGAAGTTCTTGACCCTTTCCACCATCGACCCGTTGATATAAACGGGATTGTAGGTCCCTATCCTACCCTTTCCAAAGTCCACAATCAGTTCCTTGGTTTTGCTGGTGTTGAGAGCCAGGCTATTGTGCTGGCACCATTTGGTCAATCGATCGATCTCATTTCTATACTCTGACTCGTCCCCATCAGTGATACGTCCTACAACAATGGTGTCGTCGGCGAACTTGATGATGGAGTTCGAACTATGTCCGGCTACGCAGTCATGAGTATAGAGTGAGTAAAGCAGGGGGCTGAGCACGCAGCCTTGAGGTGCTCCCGTGCTGATTGTTACCGAGGATGACACATTTCAACCAATATGGACAGACTGTGGTCTGGGAATGAGGAATGAGGAATAACCATTAGAAGTTAAAGCATGTGGTGCCGTTAGATCCAATTTAGTAAGGAAAAGAACAACTATATTGTGTTATCTCATCCATGACCTGCATCATAGCTCTTTCTGAAACACATTTGGCAATTGGAAAATAGCAACCCAATGTCTACATTTACAAATGGAAAGGAAAATATTCTCATCCCAACATATTTACAAGTTTCTGTGTTTTAAACTGGTCACCAGGATACTAACCCACCCTACAAGAGAGGCTAAATTTGAGAGGGAAGTAAAGACCATCTCATGTAAGTGTACAGAACCTTTGTGCATTTCAACATGCTGCAAGATTTTGAATTAATTCAGTTATTGTATTTTTAACAGCGTTAAATGGCAATCCTGAAAATAAAAATAAATTGCCCATTGCTCATATTTTTATTATCCAATTAAGTTGAAAGGTGCTAAATGCAATTTTATTCTAACATCTGTCCTACTTCATTAGAACTTGAAAAATAACTTAATTTTCAAATCCCTCTTTAATTTCAGCATTGCATATACAACATGTACCAGTTGCCATTTCATTTACCTCACCTCAGGGTACTGATGTAGAGAAGCATCACCTAAAACGTTATTTGGCAATTAAACATACCCATGTGGAAACTGTGAGAAAGATATATGTGCATCTCACACATGTGGCCAATGCTTTGGGAAAATGAACCACTTCCTTCAAACCAACAGCAACTTTTTTTTTGTGTTATTGGGCTTGAGGCATTGGCTGTCAGTATTGTTTAAAGAGAATCCCTCATGATCTACTCATTAATTAATTGCAACGTTTGTTGATTCTGTACTGATTCAGATAGCTCCCTGGTGAGTGTTTTGGGTTTCTCAGTAATGTTTTGATGGAGAATTTTATTTGCAGCCTTTCAATTCCCAAGATAATATTTTGCTATCACAAACATGGTAAGAGAGCAACAGGAACTTTGAAAGAAAATTATAATGAAATTATTTTAAATTCATATGAAATTTTAAGATTTTCTCTGTAGTATAGTTTAATCCAAATACATTGGATCATACTGATGGACAGTTAGCATTTAGTTTACTGCAACAAATTTACTGCAAAATTATTTTCTGCTAATGTCTTTAAAGTATTTGGTTACGTTGTTTACAAGTCATGTGGAAACAAAATGAGCTGGTTGGTTTTCCAATCTGAAAAATAAGTTCCCATTGACTAGAGTCATAGAGTCATAGAGTGATACAACGAGGAAACAAGCCCTTTGGCCCAAATTGCCCACACCAGCTACACTAGTCCCGTATTTTGTCCGTATCCCTCTAAACCTGTCCTATTGATGTACCCGTCTAATTGTTTTCTTAAACATTGGGATAGTCCCAGCCTCAACTACCTCATCTGCCAGCTTGTTCCATACATCCACCACCCTTTGTGTGAAAAAGTTACCCCTGAAATTCCTATTAAATCTTTTCCCTTCACCTTAAGCCTATGTCCTCGGGTCCTCGATTCACCTAGTCTAGCTGCATCTAACCAATATATTCCTCTCATGATTGTATATACCTCTATTTAAAATAGTTCACTCTCCTGCGTATTCAATAAATAAACAGGTTATAAATGTGGTTATTTTTATGACATTTTAAACTTTCGCTCATTTGAATTATTATGATTAGTACGGGTGTCAGGGGTTACGGGAAGAAGGTAGGATAATGGGGTTAAGAGGGAAAGATAGATCAGTCATGATTGAATGGCAGAGTAGACTTGATGGACCGAATGACCTAATTCTGCTCCTATCACTAATTAATTTAAGCGTTGTCATTTCCCTTCTCTTTCTTCATTTAATTGAATAAAAATGGTCCAAATATACTGGCAAACTTCAATCTTTGATTACATGAGTTCTCTCTTATTCTTTGTCAATCAAATGCATTAAAAACATTTCAGTTGAAGGAGGCAAAATTCCTTTAAAATATTACATAATTGTATTGAGAAAAGAAATGCAATGATTTTCCTCTCCAATTCTAATAAGGGATTCAGTCCACAATTCGATCATTAACCCGAAGTCATCCACTTCTGGCTGTATGTTGTTTTTATTTGTCACTGGTACTGCCCAAATAAATGAATTCATACATGACTACAGTTCACAGAACTTCACAAGATAAGGGTGGCACAGCATTGCAGCAGGAGAATTGCTGCCTTACAGTCAGAGACCCGATTTGATCCTGACTACGGGTGCTGTCTGTGCAAAGTTTGTAAGTTCTCCCTGTGAACACATTGGTTTTATCTGGGTGTCCCATTTTCCTTCTGGATTCCAAAGACGTGTGGGTTTTTAGGTTAATTGGCTTCTGTAAATCGGCCCTAGTGTATAGGATGCAAAACTGGGATAAAATTGAAAATGTGCCGGGGTGATCGTTGACCGGCACGGATTCAGTGGACTGAAGTGCGTGTTTCTATGCTGTATCTCTAATAATACTAAAATAAAATAGACAATAGACAATAGACAATAGGTGCAAGAGTAGGCCATTCGGCCCTTCAAGCCAGCACTGCCATTCAATGTGATCATGGCTGATCATCTACAATCAGTACCCCATTCCTGCCTTCTCCCCATATCATCTGACTCCGCTTCTTCAAAAGCCCTATCTAGCTCTCCCTTAAAAGTATCCAGAGAATCGGCCTCCACCGCCCTCTGAGGCAGAGAATTCCACAGACTCACAACTTTGTGTGAAAAAGTGTTTCCTCATCTCCGTTCTAAATGGCTTACCCCTTATTCTTAAACGGTGGCCCCTGGTTCTAGACTCCCCCAACATCAGGAACATGTTTCCTGCCTCTAGCGTGTCCAAACCCTTAATAATCTTATATGTTTCAATAACATGATATGTTTCAATAACATGAACATGATATTAAATATAATGCTTGTAAGAGTGCTGTTATGATCTGTAGAACGAAAGAGGATAAATGTCTAAAATTTCCTGATTTTTAATTGTCTGACAATAATCTTAGTGTCTGTAATAAATTAAAATATCTAGGGCATTTTGTTACAGAACAAATGACAGGTGATGAGGATATTTATAGGCAACGACGCATGCTGTATGTACAGGCGAATATTCTCTTGCGTAAGTTTGGTGCGTGTGCAGATGTGGTGAAGATGTCGCTATTTAGAGCATATTGCACACCACTGTATACTGCGCACCTGTGGTCGAACTATGGAAAGACAAGTTTGCAGAGACTAAAGGTGTCATATAATGATGCCAACAGAACACTGCTAAGGAAACCTAGATGGTGTAGTGCTAGTAACACGTTTGTGGCTGCAGGAGTCAGTACTTTAGAACCTATCCAAAGAAATCATATATATAAATTCATTTGCAGGATAAATGACTCTAAAAATGTAATTATTGTGGCCTTGTCAAACATAAGGTTTAGCACTAGACGCTACGAATCCCAGTTGTGGAGACACTGGTATCGTTGTCTCGTTGTAGGACATTGATCATTCTTTTATTCTGGATTTTAATTCATGTATTTTGTTTTTTTTTAAATATATATTTTATGATGCTTTTATAAGTGATATACTAAGACTTTATATGTACTTTATGATATTTTTTAATATGCAATGCATTTTTATGTAATGTTGCCCCGTTGTCTGGACCTTGAGTCCAAAATAAAGTTTATATTATTATTAATAATATCCCTTCTCATCCTTCTAAATTCCAGAGTATTCAAGCCCAGCTGCTCCATTCTCTCAGCATATGGCAGTCCTGCCATCCCGGGAATTAGCCTTGTAAACCTACGCTGCACTCCCTCAATAGCAAGAATGTCCTTCCTCAAATTTGGAGAGCAAAACTGCACACAATACTCCAGGTGTGGTCTCACTAGAGCCCTGTACGACTGCAGAAGGACCTCTTTGCTCCTGTATTCGATTCCTCTTGTTATGAAGGCCAACATGCCATTCACTTTCTTCACTGCCTGCTGTACCTGCATGCTTACTTTCAGTAACCGATGAACAAGGACCCCCAGATCCCGTTGAACTTCCTCTTTTCCCAACTTGACACCAATTAGATAATAATCTTCCTTCCTGTTTTTGCTACCAAAGTGGATAACCTCACATTTATCCACATTAAACTGCATCTGCCATGCATCTGCCCACTCACCCAACCTGTCCAAGCCACCGCGCATTCTCATAACAACCCCCTCACAGTTCACACTGCCACCCAGCTTTGTGTCATCTGCAAATTTGCTAATGCTACATGTAATCCCTTCATCTAAATCATTAATATATATATTGTAAATAGTTGTGGTATTTACCATATATATGGTAAATACCACATTTGAAATGCAGGTAATGCAAATGTCAATTTACTCAGTTTTGTTTTCTATCTGAAAAGCAAAAAAGTGTAAAAGTAAAAAAACTGAATCCCAAATAAAATGTGCTGAAAATACTCCACAGGTTACGCAGCATCCTTGGATAGAGAAATAAGGTTAATGTTCCTGATGAAAAGGCCTTGAACTGAAACATTAATTGAAATACTTCTCCGTGCAGGTAACACCTGACTAAATGGTCACAAATTTCTTGGGGAAATGATGCAAGGTGAATAAAAATGACTGATTGCTTTGATCTGTATATTGTTGCTTTTCCAACTAAAAGGTATGTCACAAAACATGAAATAAGAGATATTTAAAAAGTTCAGAAATGTATGTAAATGTATTTGCTACCTGGAGGATTTGTTTACAACACAATGGCTTGTAAATACCATAGAATGAAGAAAACTAGTTTTTTTCATATTGTTGCCTTTATTGCTCAGGATTAAAATATGTATAATTTGTTAAATTATGAGCTTGAAGCTTGAATCCATATTGTCTGGTTACCAAAACCAAGATCAGTTCACAAGAGGGCCAAACTTCTCCATCAAAGGAGAAAAAAATAGACTGAGTGCTGAGTATTCCCCACATGTCTGCGTTCATCTATTTTTTTCTCCTTTGATGGAGAAGTTTGGCCCTCTTGTGAACTGATCTTGGTTTTGGTAACCAGACAATATGGATTCAGGCTTCAAGCTCATAATTTAACAAATTATACATATTTTAATCCTGAGCAATAAAGGCAACAATATGAAAAAAACTAATTTTCTTCATTCTATTGTATTTACAAGCCATTGTGTTGTAAACAAATCCCCCAGGTAGCAAATACATTTACATACATTTCTGAACGTTTTAAATATCTCTTATTTCATGTTTTGTGACATACCTTTTAGTTGGAAAAGCAACAATATACAGATCAAAGCAATCAGTCATTTTTATTCACCTTGCATCATTTCCCCAAGAAATTTGTGACCATTTAGTTTCTAGAAATGGTCTGAGGGTGTTCAAATTATTGCATAACCTAGGAATATATAAATAACTCACTAGATTCTGAAGGTCACCAGCTACTTAAAACACGGCCGAAAATTATTGTCCAATCACTTTATCTATTAGTTAATGGCTGTGGAGATACAGCTAAACATTTTGACAATTAAATAATTTCCATTGCAGTAACCATATACAATGAACAGCACAAGTCGCAACAGGCAAACTGATACACACAATCTATGCTGTCATTATGTGCCTTGATATATTGGATTATACCACGGGAAGAGATCAGAGGAAAGTATTTCCAAGCTTACGATTACTGCACAGATATATGTAACAAACTTGCGGGCCAAGTTATAGCACCAATTACCTCCACCACTCAGAATCTGCTCTTGGGTCTTGCTCCAGTTTAGATATTACACAGTTGCCCAGTGTTTCAGGCTTGCTAAATAGAAATTATCAAAGAATTTTCTGCAACGTCGAGTTTTTAAGCAAATATTTTAGAACTTGAAATAGATTCCAAGCTCCAGTTTTTAATTCATAGAAAAGCTTTCTTGTCATCTTTACTCCTTTAAAGTATTTAAAGTGTCTTACAAATAAAACATTACATGTATAAACATCTCAAAATAAATCATTGGGACTCGATTCAGAGCTGTTGAAACAGAGTTCCTAAGCAACAGTTCCTCTTCAATACCAAATGAGGGTTTGTTTAAGGTTCGTATTCTCTTTATGTTTAGTAGTGTGGTTACTTTAAACTAATTGCTTCATCACCACATCATAAAATTTTATAATCCTTTCAGCAAATTATTTGGTGATATAAGAAGTTTGGAAGCATTGCCTCATCTACCTAATTACACCGCAGAAACACAACCACCGGTCTATCGTGATCAAAATCTTTTAGTCACACACATAACGTTTTATGGTCTAGTTGAGATTCTGCATCACTGATGATAACTATCCTAAGCTGATATATGAAGGGAGAGGCTAGAAGAGAATTAGGGAGCGCATATACAATTGATGCAGAAAAATAATTCAGCCACTACCTGAAGCCATTTCCTCCATTATCAATATTTATTTAAACCATTAAAACGCTCCTGTGCAGTCTACATGTAAAGCAGGCATGCTTTATTTTTCTTTTTATTTGTATTATAAAAGTAAAAGGTTATTGTGCCTACCCAAAATGAAAACCACTTACTTAGCATGATTTGGACAACTGCAGAGCAATCATTGTATGTAGGAAGGAACTGCAGATGCTGGTTTACACCAAAGATAGACACAAAGTGCTGGATTAACTCAGAGGTCAGGCAGCATCTCTAGAGAAAAGGAATAGGTGACGTTTCAGGAGCCAAAATGTCTCCTATTTCTTTTCTCCAGAGATGCTGTCTGAACCGCTGGGTTACTCCAGCATTTTATGAATATCATAGAGAATTATTTTCAGTTTCAATGACAGGGTGGTGCAGCGGTTAGTGCTGTTGTTTCACAACTCCAGGAACCTGGGTTCAATTCTACCCTTGGCTGCTTTCTATGTGGATTTTGCACGTTCTTCTTCTGATCCCATGGGATTATATTGGGAGTTCTAGTTTCTTCTCAGACTTGCTGATGGAATAAATTGCCTCTTTGCGCCATGGTCAGATCCAAAGGGATCAGCCTAAAAGCGTGGGATAGAGAATTTATTTGTGGAAATGCTTTAGCTATAGTGAAAAGGGTAATTCAAGCATGACAATGAAAAATAGCATGATCAACTGTGCAAATGCTATAAATATGGCAAAATAAGAAAGAGGTATAATATATGGTTGTCATAAAGAATGACATTTGTCACATAATTTAGGGCTGTTTCAAGCAGAATTCTAAATGGAGAGTTTCTATTTTACTCGGGTGAGTATAATTAATAAAAAATGAAGACTGAAAAACATTCAAAGTTTTGGGGGAAAATAATTGGAGGCCCTTGAAGATAATATGAGTGTCCCCTAGTGGGAAACCATGGATGAATTGGGAGGTCCATTCTCAGGTAAAGTCCAAGTTTGTGGCATTCAAGTCACATGATCCCAAGTGGTAATCATTAAGAATAGGTGACAATACATCCTTCACAATATTTCTCAACACCACTACCCTGCAAGGATTCATTCTCAGCCTTTTACCATACTCACTATATATTCACAACTGTACAGCCACATACTGCTGGAATTCCATTTACAAGTTTGTAGATGACACCACTGTATTAGGCCATTCTCAAACAATGCCCAGATGGAATACAGGAGGGTAAAAGAGAGCATAATAAACACATGGTGCCAAGACAACAACCACTCCCTCAATGTAAGGGGTTAGTTGGTAACTTCTCAAAATGCAGCGGTGTGCACTCCCCCAATCTTTTGCTTGGGCAGAATATTGACTTATTTAACTTCAAGTAACCCTTGCTTTCCCTCTCTCTCATAGAGTCATAGAGTGATACAGTGTGGAAACAGGCTCATTGGCCCAACTTGCCTACACCGGCCAACATGTCCCAGCTACACTAGTCCCACCTGCCTGCATTTGGTCTATATCCTTCCAAACTTGCCCTATCCATGTACCTGTCCAGTTATTTCTAAACCATTGGGATAGTCCCAGTCTCAACTACCTCCTCTGGCAGCTTGTTCCATACAATGGAGAAGTTACCCCTCAGATTCCTAATACATATTTACCCCTTCACCTTGAACCTTTGTCCTCTGGTTCTCGATTCCCCTACTCTGGGCAAGAGATTCTGTGCATCTACCCAATTTATTCCTCTCATGATTTTATATACCTATATAAGATCACCTCTCATCCTCCAGTGCTCCAAGGAATAGAGACACAGCCTACTCACCCTCTCCCAAAAGCTCAGGCACTCTAGTCCTGGCAATATCCTCATAAATCATCTCCGAACCCTTTCAAGCTGGACAATACCTTTCCTATAACATGGTGCCCAGAACTGAACACAATACTCTAAATGCGGTCTCACCAACATCTTAAACAACTGCAACGTGACCTCCCAACTTCTATACTCAATACTCTGACTGATGAAGGCCAATGTGTCAAAATCCTTTTTGACTAACTTTTCTACCTGCAACTTGATCTTCAAGGAACCATGCACTCCTAGATCCCTCTGCTCTACAATACTCCCCAGAGGCTTACCATTCACTGTGTAGGTCCTAGAAACATAGAAACATAGAAATTAGGTGCAGGAGTAGGCCATTGGGCCCTTCGAGCCTGCACCGCCATTCAATATGATCATGGCTGATCATCCAACTCAGTATCCCGTACCTGCCTTCTCTCCATACCCTCTGATCCCCTTAGCCACAAGGGCCACATCTAACTCCCTCTTAAATATAGCCAATGAACTGGCCTCGACTACCCTCTGTGGCAGAGAGTTCCAGAGATTCACCACTCTCTGTGTGAAAAAAGTTCTTCTCATCTCGGTTTTAAAGGATTTCCCCCTTATCCTTAAGCTGTGACCCCTTGTCCTGGACTTCCCCAACATCGGGAGCAATCTTCCTGCATCTAGCCTGTCCAACCCCTTAAGAATTTTGTAAGTTTCTATAAGATCCCCTCTCAATCTCCTAAATTCTAGAGAGTATAAACCAAGTCTATCCAGTCTTTCTTCATAAGACAGTCCTGACATCCCAGGAATCAGTCTGGTGAACCTTCTCTGCACTCCCTCTATGGCAATAATGTCCTTCCTCAGATTTGGAGACCAAAACTGTACGCAATACTCCAGGTGTGGTCTCACCAAGACCCTGTACAACTGCAGTAGAACCTCCCTGCTCCTATACTCAAATCCTTTTGCTATGAAAGCTAACATACCATTCGCTTTCTTCACTGCCTGCTGCACCTGCATGCCCACTTTCAATGACTGGTGTACCATGACACCCAGGTCTCGCTGCATCTCCCCTTTTCCTAGTCGGCCACCATTTAGATAATAGTCTGCTTTCCTGTTTTTGCCACCAAAATGGATAACCTCACATTTATCCACATTATACTGCATCTGCCAAACATTTGCCCACTCACCCAGCCTATCCAAGTCACCTTGCAGTCTCCTAGCACCCTCCTCACAACTAACACTGCCCCCCAGCTTAGTGTCATCCGCAAACTTGGAGATATTGCCTTCAATTCCCTCATCCAGATCATTAATATCTATTGTAAATAGCTGGGGTCCCAGCACTGAGCCTTGCGGTACCCCACTAGTCACTGCCTGCCATTATGAAAAGGACCCGTTTACTCCTACTCTTTGCTTCCTGTTTGCCAGCCAGTTCTCTATCCACATCAATACTGAACCCCCAATGCCGTGTGCTTTAAGTTTGTATACTAATCTCTTATGTGGGACCTTGTCGAAAGCCTTCTGGAAGTCCAGATACACCACATCCACTGGTTCTCCCCTATCCACGCTACTAGTTACATCCTCGAAAAATTCTATAAGATTCGTCAGACATGATTTACCTTTTGTAAATCCATGCTGACTTTGTCCAATGATTTCACCACTTTCCAAATGTGCTGCTATCCCATCTTTAATAACTGACTCTAGCAGTTTCCCCACTACCGATGTTAGACTAACTGGTCTGTAATTCCCCGTTTTCTCTCTCCCTCCCTTCTTAAAAAGTGGGGTTACGTTTGCTACCCGCCAATCCTCAGGAACTACTCCAGAATCTAAAGAGTTTTGAAAGATTATTACTAATGCATCCACTATTTCAGGAGCTACTTCCTTAAGTACTCTGGAATGCAGCCTATCTGGCCCTGGGGATTTATCGGCCTTTAATCCATTCAATTTACCCAACACCACTTCCCGGCTTACCTGGATTTCACTCAATTCCTCCAACTCCTTTGACCCGCGGTCCCCTGCTATTTCCGGCAGATTATTTATGTCTTCCTTAGTGAAGACGGAACCAAAGTAGTTATTCAATTGGTCCGCCATATCCTTGTTCCCCATGATCAACTCACCTGTTTCTGACTGCAAGGGACCTACATTTGTTTTAACTAATCTCTTTCTTTTCACATATCTATAAAAACTTTTGCAGTCAGTTTTTATGTTCCCTGCCAGTTTTCTTTCATAATCTATTTTTCCTTTCCTAATTAAGCCCTTTGTCCTCCTCTGCTGGTCTCTGAATTTCTCCCAGTCCTCCGGTATGCTGCTTTTTCTGGCTAATTTGTACGCATCATCCTTCGCTTTGATACTATCCCTGATTTCCCTTGTTATCCACGGATGCACTACCTTCCCTGATTTATTCTTTTGCCAAACTGGGATGAACAATTTTTGTAGTTCATCCATGCAGTCTTTAAATGTCTTCCATTGCATATCCACCGTCAACCCTTTTAGAATTAATTGCCAGTCAATCTTGGCCAATTCACGTCTCATACCCTCAAAGTTACCTTTCTTTAAGTTCAGAACCATTGGTTCTGAATTAACAATGTCACTCTCTATCCTAATGAAGAACTCAACCATATTATGGTCACTCTTGCCCAAGGGGGCATGTACAACAAGACTGCTAACTAACCCTTCCTCATTACTCAATACCCAGTCTAAAATAGCCTGCTCTCTCGTTGGTTCCTCTACATGTTGATTTAGATAACTATCCCGCATACATTCCAAGAAATCCTCTTCCTCAGCACCCCTGCCAATTTGATTCACCCAATCTATATGTAGATTGAAGTCACCCATTATAACGGTTTTGCCTTTGTCGCACGCATTTCTAATTTCCTGTTTGATACCATCTCCAACTTCACTACTACTGTTAGGTGGCCTGTACACAACACCCACCAGCGTTTTCTGCCCCTTAGTGTTTCGCAGCTCTACCCATACCGATTCCACATCCTCCAAACTAATGTCCTTCCTTTCCATTGCGTTAATCTCCTCTCTAATCAGCAACGCTACCCCACCTCCTTTTCCTTTCTCTCTATCCCTCCTGAATATTGAATATCCCTGGATGTTCAGCTCCCAGCCTCAATCACCCTGGAGCCATGTCTCCGTGATCCCAACTATATCATAGTCATTAATAGCTATCTGCACATTCAACTCAGCCACCTTATTACGAATGCTCCTTGCATTGAGACACAAAGCCTTCAGGCTTGTTTTTACAACACTCTTACCCCTTATACAATTATGTTGAAAAGTGGCCCTTTTTGATTTTTGCCCTGGTTTTGTCTGCCTGCCACTTTTACTTTTCACCTTGCTACCTATTGCTTCTACCCTCATTTTACACCCCTCTGTCTCTACGCTCACACATTTAAGAAATCCTTTCCCTTTAACTCCATCCTCTACTATCCCATTCGACACCCCACCCCCCTGATTCAGTTTAAAACCACCCGTGTAGCAGTGGCAAACCTGCCTGCCAGAATGCTGGTCCCACACCTGTTAAGATGCAATCCGTCCCTTTTGTACAGTTCCCCCTTACCCCAAAACAGATCCCAGTGATCTAAGAATCTAAATCCCTGCCCCGTGCACCAGTTCCTCAGCCACACGTTCAGGTCCCGTATCTCCCTGTTCCTGCTCTCGCCAGCACGAGGAACTGGAAGCAAACCGGAGATAACAACCCTGGAGGTCCTGCTTTTCAGCATTTTTCCGAGCTCTCTAAAGTCACGCTGCAGAATATTCATCCCCTTCTTTCCGACATCGTTTGTGCCGACATGCACTACCACTTCCGGATGTTCACCTTCGCCCTTAAGGATTTTCTGCACTCCGTCCGTGACATCCTGGATCCTGGCACCAGGAAGGCAGCACACCATCCTCGCATCCCGTCTGTTGCCGCAGAAACCCCTGTCCGTACCTCTCACAATGGAGTCTCCCACTACAATGGCGTTGCCTGCCTTAGGCCTTTTTGGTTTGGGCTCAACAGCCCTATTCGCATCACAAGCCAGTCCCCCCCAATGTAAACACCTGTTCTGTCCCGACAGCTTCTAAGTGGGTGAACCTGTTCACAAGAGGTACAACACCCGGGGACGTTGGCATTCCATGCTTCCCTCCCGTTCTCACTGTCTCCCACCTTCTCTCTTCCAGTACCTTAGTTGTAACAATCGTACTGTAGGACTTGTCGAGGAACGACTCCGTTTCTCGGACGAACCGGAGGTCATCCACTTGCTTCTCCAGTTCCCCAACACGGCCCTTCAGGAGCTCTACCTGGATGCACTTCTCGCATTTGTAGCAGCCAGAGGCACTAGCGGTGTCCTTGACCTCCCACATACTGCAAGCATCTCACTGCCGCTCGCTAAGAGCAGTCTTGATTAAATTGACTGATAAATTGCCTGATTTACCAATTTACAAACCAAATTCCTCAGTTTTCAACTGTTTTCCCACACTGACTCACTTCTCTCCTCCCACTTGGGCTAGAGCCAATCAGTCGTACCTCTTGCTAAGCTCCTGCTGCTGTTGCTCCCAAAGCTACAGCAGTTCTGAGTCCTGCCCTTGTTAAGCATCCCAAAATGTAACACCTCACATTTCTCTGGATTAACTTCAATCAACCACTCCTCAGCCCACCTGGCATCAATCCAGATCCTGCTGTAATCTTTCACAACCATCATCACTATCTGCAAAACCACACACTTTTGTATCTTCAGCAAATTTGCTAATCTTGCCCTGCATGTTCTCATCCAAATCATTGATGTAGATGACAAACAGTAACGGGCCCAGCACCGAACCCCGAGGCACACCATTAGTCATAGGCCTCCAGTCCGAGAAGCAACCTTCTACCATCACCCACTGCTTCCCTCCATGAAGCCAATTTATTATCCATTCAGCTATCATCCATCTCTCCCCCTTCCCAGTTCTCCGACCAGTCTAACTGTCCCCCAATTACATTTTATGTTTGCTTTCTTGTCACCTTATCCTAGCTAACAATGATCTATTCTACATCTTCCTTAAACTACATCTCTTGATATCTCGTTTTCACAACTTACTCTTCCTTATCTCTGGGTCTCCCTCTTCCCTGACTCGGTGACTCATCTCCCTTCAGGAGTCTGAACAAGGGTTCCAACCCAAACCGTCATCTATTCATTTTCTCTAGAGATGCTGCCAGTCCTTCTGAGTTACTCCAGCTTTTTGTGTCTATCTTTGGTGTAAACCAGCATCTGCAGTTCCTTCCAGCATATAGCAATGTTACAAAATTTTGAGATTTAAAAAATCAAGTGTGTAATTTATCCCATCAGATAAAGCATAAAAAGAAGTTTAATTTGACACCCAATTCACTTTCATATCTTTTTTTTTTTAATCTTTTTTTATTAAAGGTAATCAATTACAATGCTTCAAACAACTTTATATCAAATTAATTCAATTTGCATTAAGTAAAACACTAGTAATACTTATCTACTATTTTTATAGAAATAATGATAGAAAAAGAATAGAACAGTTATAAATCATTAAGAGAGTGATTAAATAATAATTTGATTATATATAAGAAAGAAAAGAGAAACGAAAAAAAAAAAAAAAAAAAAAAATGAAAAACCACAATATGTGTTGTTAATAACACTACTACAAGTGATAGTATCAATAAAGACATATATGTTAATTCCAATATAAAAATGAATTATTCTCACCAAATCCCGCAGGGTGCACGCCGATACTTTCATATCTTCAGTATTAAAAAAGGTATGGCAATTTTCATACTCGGAAATTAGCATCTTGTTCCCTATTGCTTTTCCATTGACTTAACACAAAAGCTGTGATCGAGGACAGTCAGATGGCCATAACTATCTTAAAAATTATTATAGATTGAAGCATTCTGAAACAAATATGAAACAATCTTACTTAGATGACTTGAAATTAAAGCTTATAATTAGTTAGTTACCTAATTGTAGCTAATTACAAAATTCAATTACTAGATCTAAACATCTATCAATTTCTTATGAATAGATTAACATTTTTAAATAGCTTATAACATTCACACAAGAATTCACAATATAACATAATTTTTAAATCTCATTGTCATGGATTTATAGGCCAAATGGAAGGAATTTAATGTTTAATACCTGTAAATTAATGGCCATTTAAATCAAACTTGCGAGTGGGTTTTTCTGGAACGCGACCATTTGGAACGTTGCGGTTTGCAGTGATTTAGACCCCCATATTGGCAGGAAAAACACTGCCGGTTGGTATGAGGACTAAATCAACGTTTCGCAACTTAAAATGTGAAGTCATCATAAGGACCACTTTTATACATAAAAATAAACGGCTTTCGTTTACCTGTCCCCTACCAGAAAACCGTCCCCGTTGTCAGCGTTGACGGCTTTAGAAGCTGATTTTAAAATGACTCCAGCGCTGAACTAATCGGGCAATTAAAAAAAAAAAAACCACAGAACGCCCGTCGGAACGATTATTCAGCAAAAGCTTGCACTCCAACCAAATATAATCCAGGACAAGGTAAGAAAAAAAAAATGCGTTTTAACCCCCCCCCCCTTCAAAGGGGCCAAAAACAGCATATTTAAGCCACTGTGTGAAACCAAAGGTGGCCACTTGGTGACAAGGCCTATTTGCTGGTGACAGGGTTATTGACTCTTGTCTGATATCAGCAATTTGCATCTGATGAATGTCGTTCAACCATTAGGGTGCTCAAACAACCCTGTTTCATGGATTACGCTGGTGGAGCCCTGCAGTTCACAGCCAAGAGGCCCACATGCTGCTTAAATTGTGCCACACAACCTCATTACCAAGTGGTCTCCGGGCTTAACATTGGTGCTTAACAAGATGCAGAGGAGCAGAAGGAAGTCAAAGGAAGAACAAAAGATAGGCACAAACTGCTGGAGCAACTCAGCTTCTCAGGCAGCATCTCTAGAGAAAATGAAGAGGTGACATTTTGGGTTGGAACCCTTCTTCAGACGCCCAAAGGGAGGACAACCTGAACACCATTTTATAACGAGATCTGACTGTGAACAACAGTTCTGAGTGCAACGCATACACACAGACTAAATTTCCCATTCACCCATCGTTCCTCCGGCAATGTATATCACTCTGTCTGCATGGACACAAGTTAGTCTTTAAAGGCAGAGCAAAGTAAACATTCCAAAGCATATTTATAAATCAAATCTCATGAAATTTCAAAGGTTCAAAGGTTCAAAGGTTGATTTATTGTCACATACACCTAGATGTAGTGAAATTCCTTTTGCCAATGCAGCAGAAACTTGTCATCTTAGTGCATTTCTTTGTCTGTCTTCCTTGTGTCTTTATCTGTCCACTGTGACAACCCCATGGCTGAGCACAATGGAGGTTGCTTCAATGGAGGCTACTTCAATGGAGGCTACTTCAATGGAGGAGGCTGCAGATGGCTTTGTAAGATAACATCAAGTCATTCTCAACATTGAACCCATTTTGAGTTGGATGGTCTCAGCAGAATCTGCAGCAAAATGGCACCCACAGGATGGCAGCGGTCAGAACATGAATGAGATGGTGCAGTGACACCGGTCGAACCACAGACCGGGTTCAAACCAGACATCTGGTGCTATCTTTGCAAGTTTGCATGTTTTCCCTGTGATCACATGGGTTTCCTCTGAATGCTTCCAATTGCACCCATTTTCCAACAATGTGAGGGCTGGAAGGTTAGTTGTTCACTCAAAATTGCCCCTAAAATGTGGTTGAGTGGTAGAATCTGTAGCGATTAGAGGGGAATGTGGGGAGAACAAATAATCAGACAGTGGGTTCTACTGAGGCACAGCATGTTTAATGAACAGTGCAGTGCCCAGTGAATGTGGGCTTTGGCAAGCATGGGAATCTCCTGAGGCAAGCAAAATAATGCATCTTTATATTTAAATAAATAAATTGTACAAACTGTATAAATTAGAATACATATGGCATTATTAGAAAGCACAAATAGGATTGGGTCGAGGCAATCGTGCTTGACAAATCCTTTGGACATTTTTGAGTCTCTAACTCAGCAAATGGATGAGAGTAAGCAATGATGCGTTAGGACTTTCAGAAGGCCTTCAGTAAGATGCTGCACAAAAACAGTTAAACAAAATCACAACAGATGGAATTGGGGATAATATATTGGTACGGTTTTGCACAGAGAAACAGCGATCTGGACTAAATGTTTAAACTTGGGTCTGCTACAGACGTTGGTACTGGGAACCCAAATGTTCACAGCCTATTGTCAATGATTTGAATGAAGGAACCAAGTATAATATATTGAAGATGGACACTAAAAGCTGGAGTATCTCTGCGGGACAGGCAGCATCTCTGGAGAGAAGGAATGGGTGACGTTTTGGGCCAAGACCCTTCTTCAGACTCTGGGTGATGTTTCGAGTCGAGACCCTTCTTCAGACAAAATAATATATTGAAGTTTGCTGATGAATATAATCTCTGCAGAATGTGGATTAGAGTGAGGGTCAGAGCATCTTCGAGGGGGCAATAAGGAAGGCAGATGGCGTGTTGGCCTTTATTCCATGAGGATTTCAGTAAAACATGTACAAATGCACTGCAATGTTGAAGCTACACCCAGGATATTTTGAATAGGCGTGATGTCCCTTCCAAAGGAAGGGTGAACTTGCAATATGGGGAATAGAATGAAGGTTCCAGAATGATGTAGATTGATGGAGGCACAAAAGACAGCAGGTGCTGGAACCTAGAGCTATAAACAATCCGCTGGAGGATCTCAGCAGGTTGAGCAGTGTCTGTGAATGGAAATGGTCAATGTTTCAGGTAGAATCCCTGCATCAGGACTGAACGTCCTGAACAACCCATATGTTAACCATTCCTTTCCATCCACAGATGCTGCTCGGCCCTCTGAATTCTTCCAGCAGATTATTTGTTGCATCAGTAGGTTGATTCCTGGGACATTGGGGGGGGGGGGATGTGGCAAGGTTGGATGACTACACGTTCCCTTAGGAACTACACGTTCAAGATGGCGTCGCGTGCACAACGCGAGGCTCTGCGTTTCCGTAGTAGTTTTTGCAATTTAGTTTTTTTCATGTTAATCATTACCTTAGTTTTCGCCCGGAGCACTCGAGCGAAGACTCTGTACGGCCGTCAGGAGCTACTAGAGCTCGGCCGTCTCTGCATAACGAGCCCCAGAAGCGACTTTCAACTGCCGCCGGAGATCGCCAGGACACCGTGGTCTAGCGGGCCAGCTCCCCCGACAGGAAGTGCCCGGAGGCGGCGCAGGGACCGCAAACAAAGACGTGGGAAGCGAGGAGGCTATCGAGCTAGGCTGAAATCAAACCCGCACCAGCCAGCTCTGCCCAGCATTTTCCTCGCGAATGTCCGGTCCCTGGTGAGTAAAATCGACGAATTACGGCTGCGGATCACCACACACAGAAGGATCGCTGACTGCAACGCCATGGTCCTCACCGAAACATGGCTCAACGGCAACATCCCGGACAACGCCATCGAGCTGGAGGGACGCACTGTCTTCAGGGCCGACAGAACAGCGGAGGACTCCGGTAAGACCAAGGGCGGCGGACTGTGCATCTATGTGAATAGCACATGGTGTACGGACGTTGTTAGGATTGGTAGTCACTGCTCTGCTGACCTGGAATACCTGATGTTAAAGTGCAGGCCCTTCTATTTGCCCAGAGAATTCACATCGAATGTTATCACTGCAGTCTATGTACCCCCGGACGCTAATGCCAGGCTAGCAATGGAAGAGCTGCAAGCTGCTATCAGCAAACATCTATCTGCTCACCCAGAGGGGGCATTTATTGTTGCGGGTGATTTCAATCACTCCGACCTTAAAACTGTACTCCCCAGGTTCCATCAGCATATTTCCTGCCCAACCAGAGGAAACAATATTCTGGACTTAGTTTATACTAATATTACTGAAGCCTACAAAGCCCTTCCCCTCCCCCACCTTGGTCAGTCTGACCACCTCTCTCTGTTCCTGCTCCCCAAATACACACCTCTGATCAGACGTGTGAAACCTACCATGAGGACAGTGAAGGTTTGGCCTGAGGGGGCTGTCTCTGTTTTACAGCAGCAGTTTCAGCAGACAGACTGGAGTCTGTTTGCTACCCAGTCCACCTTCAATTCACAAGTGGACATCAACTCATACACCTCAACTGTTATGGACTATATAAAATTCTGCACCGATAATGTCACTACCCACAAAGAGATAAAGACCTTCCCTAACCAGAAGCCGTGGATGAGCAGGGAGGTCAGACTCCTACTGAAGGCTCGCGATGCCGCTTTCAGATCTGGCGACGCTGAGGGATACAGCTCATCCAGGGCCAATCTGAAAATGGGAATTAGGAATGCCAAACTCAATCACAAACGGCGGATTGAGGAGCACTTCCAAAACAACTCTGACCCCAGGCGCATGTGGCAAGGAATCAAATCCCTTGCCGATTACCAGAAAGTTAACACCCCTCCCCCAGCCAGAAAACGCCACCCTTCCTGACGAGCTAAACCATTTCTATGCTCGCTTTGACCGGGACAACAATACCCCAGCCATCAAAGTTGCTCCACCCCCGAATGAACAACCCCTCAGTCTCTCCACCTCTGCTGTACAAGATGCACTGAGAAAGGTGAATGAGCACAAAGCTGCCGGCCCCGATGGCATCCCTGGCCGGGTGCTTAGGGCATGTGCTGGACAACTATCCCCAGTCTTCACCGACATTTTCAATCTCTCACTGGCCCAGGGTGTTGTCCCCACTTGCCTCAAGACATCAACCATCGTGCCAGTGCCCAAACAGTCAGCCACAGGGAGTCTCAACGATTTCCGCCCAGTGGCACTCACCCCTGTCATTGCTAAGTGCTTTGAGCGGCTGATCTTGGCTCACCTCAAAGCCAGCCTCCCCCCCACACTGGACCCCCATCAGTTTGCCTACCGGGCCAACAGGTCTACAGAGGACGCCATATCAGCGGCCCTACACTCTGCCCTGACCCACCTGGACAACAACAACTCCTACATCAGGTTGCTGTTCATTGATTTCAGCTCTGCCTTTAACACTGTCATCCCCGCCAGCTTGATCACCAAACTCAGCGGACTTGGCATCTCCACCTCCCTCTGCAACTGGACACTGGATTTCCTCACCAACAGACCACAGTCTGTTAGGGTCAACAACCTTACCTCCTCCACTATAACACTGAACACCGGCGTGCCACAGGACTGTGTGCTCAGCCCTCTCCTCTACTCCCTCTTCACCCACGACTGCATCCCTAAGTACGGATCCAACGCCATCATTAAGTTTGCTGACGACACCACGGTGGTAGGACTGATCAGTGACAACGATGAGTCAGCCTACAGAGAGGAGGTCCAGCACCTGACAACCTGGTGTGCCAACAATAACCTCGTCCTCAACTCCAAGAAGACGAAGGAAATTATTGTCGACTTCAGGAAGGTCAGAGGAGGCAGTCATACCCCCATCCATATAAACGGGACTGAGGTGGAGCGCGTCTCCAGCTACAAATTCCTCGGGGTACATATCTCGGAGGATTTGTCCTGGTCCCTCAACACCTCCAAGCTGATCAAAAAGGCACAGCAGCGCCTTTACTTCCTGAGGAGGCTCAAGAAAGCCCACCTGTCCCCCCAGATACTGACCAGCTTCTACCACTGTACCATCGAGAGCATCCTGACCACCTGCTTCACGGTATGGTACAGCAGCTGCACTGTTGCGGACAGGAAGGCACTACAACGGGTGGTGAAAACCGCGCAGCACATCATCGGTGCCCCGCTCCCTGCCATGGATGCCCTCCACCGAAAACGGTGTCTGAGACGGGCTGGGAAGATCATTAAAGACCCCTCCCACCCCAACCATGGACTGTTTGCCCTCCTCCCATCAGGGAGACGGTACAGGAGCCTCAGGTCTCGTACCAGCAGGATGAGGAACAGCTTCTACAATTATACCATCACATTGCTGAACTCGGAGTCCCGCCGATAGATTTCTCCGGTCCCTCCGTCCCCATTGTTTAATTATTCTGTATTTTTGATTATTCTGTATCTTCTTTTTTTTAAATTTCTATATGCACTACTACTACGAACTGATGCAAAACTGCATTTCGTTGTACCCATACTCAGTATTTGTGCAATGACATTAAAGTTGAATTGAATTGAATTGAATTGTGGTTTGTGACAAGATTAAAGAGTCTATGCATATACTCTCTTGAATGTAGCGCAGGAGAGGAGAACAGGAAAATAGTTCCCTCAGCCCTTCACATTCCTGCCAATCATCAAGCACCCAACTGCATTAATAGTAAAATTAAACGAGAACTTACCAGTTTGAAGTTTGATCTTTATTTTATAAGTTACGATGAGCGATTACGCGACGAAGCCCCGCCAGTCCGCATGCGCGTCAATCTTCAAAGCAGTGGTGTGAAATCACAGATAACAGCAGTCGAAGTAACATAGTAAGACTTAGAGAAGACTAGGACTACCGAGTGATCTTTATGAGAGAGGGTAGGGAGCGGTGGGCACATAATCGCTCATCGTAACTCCTCATAAAATAAAGATCAAACTTCAAACTGGTAATTTCTTGTTTAATCTTACTATCTTACTTCGGAGTCACGCGAGTGATTCTGTGAAGATTTCAAAGCTCTGTGATTTCATGCCGTGAGAAACGAGTCTACACAACCACAACTGCTTCATTGACAGATGAGGGAAACATTCATAATGAATGAATAATAGTAACTCCTCTCACCCGGGAGTAACTATCCACTGAACCTAAAATAGAGTTGGCAAATACCCCTGGTCTGGCAATAGGTTATTATGAAATGTTCAGCAGTTCGTTCGACCATCCTGCAGTCGCCAGGATGTGGTCCAGTGGAACGTACAAAACCTTTGCTGCTGATGTTGTAGCAGCCCTGGTGGAGTGAGACTCGAAAAATATCAGTATCCACTCCTGCATGAGCCAACCCCGTTTTAACCACCTGGAGATGGTCTGAACCAATACCTTTTTATAAAGTTTTTGTAATTACAAACATTGCTAGTTCAGAGCCTCTAAGGCTCTTTGTGACCTTGACGTATTGTTGTATATGTGTGACCATACACAACTGAAGGTCCATGGGGCATGCCATGAAACTAGTTTGAGACCTCACGTCTGCTCTGCTTAACTAAACATTAAAATATAATATTATTTGCAGATGTAATCATCCTGTCCAGTCACAATATGTAGTGACTGAACCCATTGCGCTGAGTCCAGCGCCACGAGGATAACTACCTTATGAAAGCCGAGCCAAAGCTAAGGATGTAGCTGGAGCCCCCTGGTGAAATAGTGTTAATACCACATCAATATCCCATACTGCCCTGTGCTTGACCTGGGAGAACTTGCGTGAAAGATATCCTTTATAACTCGGTATCAGAGGGTGAAACCCAACAAAGTGGGTCCCTTTTGCTGCAGCAAATATGATGGGCACAGTTAATGGTCCTATAACTTAATTTATTGTCAAAGACCTATTTGAAACGAACTCCAAGACGTCAGTTTTATGTACCGTATTAGATGTAACATAAGTATTTAAACAAACGCTTCCCATCTCCTGAAGAGGAAATGTAATGCTTTCCTTTCTTGGTGGTATCCCTGCACTCTGCAGCGAGCACATACATGGATCGGTCTGACAATCCGAGCCGCAGGAGCGGTCTACTCAGAATCTATGTCAATAAATTGATTTAATCATGCAGAGGCTGGTTTCCCGAGCCACAGGCTGAACCAGCAAGTTTTATGTTTGGAATAACCGTAAAAGGTTGTATTATTATTCCCAACAAAGCGGGACAAAGCGACAAAGCATGGCTGCATAGGCCAGTCAGACAGAACGATAACCTAAAGCAGGATCTTGCTGACTTTATTGCAAGACCCGACTAATGAGGCAAAATTAATGGAGACTAACATAACGTCTTTCTCCTTGTAGCGAGAATGTATCTTATTCCACTGTTATGTCACATATTTTTGCAACCGGTAAATGAGCCTGGAAACAAACATATCGATTCGGTGTTCCATTGAGTCATAATTTCATTAAATACTTTGTGATCCAACACCCATTTTGTGTTGTTATTGATTGTACGTGATGATACTCCAACGTATAATGAGATTAGGTAAATTATTACAGGATATTCTGTCTTGATTGCACCCATATGACTAACATACGCTGCATGTATCAATTTAACGTTGAGCATGCAGATTATGCATATTCACTCAATAACCCTTTAACCTATAGAATGTACCTAGTGTCTATAAGTAGTTCATACCAATAACTGAATAATTATTAACTGATGCAAATCTCCTCCGCCTCCGAACTAGATGGCATTCATAATTTTCCACCTTAGAGCCCCATCAGTTTATAATATAACTGAACTTTCACTGACCAGATTACTGGGGCAATGCTGAATACTGTTCGTCCACCATAATGACCTTGGTAGCTTCAGCTGGTAATAGCATAAGGTCTGTCACAAGACCTACATGGCATTTGAGAGATTACTACTTTACACGATGTAAGTTCCTCCACTTGTACAGCTGAATCACAGCCACTATATTGCCAATTATATTTGATGAATAGAAGGCTGTTTTATCACAACAAGATTGTTACAGGCTCCTATTAATTCCAATCTCTTACCCCAGGGCGGAGTCACAGGCTAATTAATAATTAAAGGTAAATCACAATGATGAACATAGAAACATAGAAATTAGGTGCAGGAGTAGGCCATTCGGCCCTTCGAGCCTGCACCGCCATTCAATATGATCATGGCTGATCATCCAACTCAGTATCCCGTACCTGCCTTCTCTCCATACCCTCTGATCCCCTTAGCCACAAGGGCCACATCTAACTCCCTCTTAAATATAGCCAATGAACTGGCCTCGACTACCCTCTGTGGCAGAGAGTTCCAGAGATTCACCACTCTCTGTGTGAAAAAAGTTCTTCTCATCTTGGTTTTAAAGGATTTCCCCCTTATCCTTAAGCTGTGACCCCTTGTCCTGGACTTCCCCAACATCGGGAGCAATCTTCCTGCATCTAGCCTGTCCAACCCCTTAAGAATTTTATAAGTTTCTATAAGATCCCTTCTCAATCTCCTAAATTCTAGAGAGTATAAACCAAGTCTATCCAGTCTTTCTTCATAAGACAGTCCTGACATCCCAGGAATCAGTCTGGTGAACCTTCTCTGCACTCCCTCTATGGCAATAATGTCCTTCCTCAGATTTGGAGACCAAAACTGTACGCAATACTCCAGGTGTGGTCTCACCAAGACCCTGTACAACTGCAGTAGAACCTCCCTGCTCCTATACTCAAATCCTTTTGCTATGAAAGCTAACATACCATTCGCTTTCTTCACTGCCTGCTGCACCTGCATGCCTACTTTCAATGACTGGTGTACCATGACACCCAGGTCTCGCTGCATCTCCCCTTTTCCTAGTCGGCCACCATTTAGATAATAGTCTGCTTTCCTGTTTTTGCCACCAAAATGGATAACCTCACATTTATCCACATTATACTGCATCTGCCAAACATTTGCCCACTCACCCAGCCTATCCAAATCACCTTGCAGTCTCCTAGCATCCTCCTCACAGCTAACACTGCCCCCCAGCTTAGTGTCATCCGCAAACTTGGAGATATTGCCTTCAATTCCCTCATCCAGATCATTAATATATATTGTAAATAGCTGGGGTCCCAGCACTGAGCCTTGCGGTACCCCACTAGTCACTGCCTGCCATTGTGAACAGGACCCGTTTACTCCTACTCTTTGCTTCCTGTTTGCCAGCCAGTTCTCTATCCACATCAATACTGAACCCCCAATGCCATGTGCTTTAAGTTTGTATACTAATCTCTTATGTGGGACCTTGTCGAAAGCCTTCTGGAAGTCCAGATACACCACATCCACTGGTTCTCCCCTATCCACGCTACTAGTTACATCCTCGAAAAATTCTATAAGATTCGTCAGACATGATTTACCTTTTGTAAATCCATGCTGACTTTGTCCAATGATTTCACCACTTTCCAAATGTGCTGCTATCCCATCTTTAATAACTGACTCTAGCAGTTTCCCCACTACCTATGTTAGACTAACTGGTCTGTAATTCGCCATTTTCTCGCTCCCTCCCTTCTTAAAAAGTGGGGTTACGTTTGCTACCCGCCAATCCTCAGGAACTACTCCAGAATCTAAAGAGTTTTGAAAGATTATTACTAATGCATCCACTATTTCAGGAGCTACTTCCTTAAGTACTCTGGGATGCAGCCTATCTGGCCCTGGGGATTTATCGGCCTTTAATCCATTCAATTTACCCAACACCACTTCCCGGCTAACCTGGATTTCACTCAATTCCTCCAACTCCTTTGACCCGCGGTCCCCTGCTATTTCCGGCAGATTATTTATGTCTTCCTTAGTGAAGACGGAACCAAAGTAGTTATTCAATTGGTCCGCCATATCCTTGTTCCCCATGATCAACTCACCTGTTTCTGACTGCAAGGGACCTACATTTGTTTTAACTAATCTCTTTCTTTTCACATATCTATAAAAACTTTTGCAGTCAGTTTTTATGTTCCCTGCCAGTATTCTTTCATAATCAATTTTTCCTTTCCTAATTAAGCCCTTTGTCCTCCTCTGCTGGTCTCTGAATTTCTCCCAGTCCTCCGGTATGCTGCTTTTTCTGGCTAATTTGTACGCATCATCCTTCGCTTTGATACTATCCCTGATTTCCCTTGTTATCCACGGATGCACTACCTTCCCTGATTTATTCTTTTGCCAAACTGGGATGAACAATTTTTTGTAGTTCATCCATGCAGTCTTTAAATGTCTTCCATTGCATATCCACCGTCAACCCTTTTAGAATTAATTGCCAGTCAATCTTGGCCAATTCACGTCTCATACCCTCAAAGTTACCTTTCTTTAAGTTCAGAACCATTGTTTCTGAATTAACAATGTCACTCTCCATCCTAATGAAGAACTCAACCATATTATGGTCACTCTTGCCCAAGGGGGCACGTACAACAAGACTGCTAACTAACCCTTCCTCATTACTCAATACCCAGTCTAAAATAGCCTGCTCTCTCGTTGGTTCCTCTACATGTTGATTTAGATAACTATCCCGCATACATTCCAAAAAATCCTCTTCCTCAGCACCCCTGCCAATTTGATTCACCCAATCTATATGTAGATTGAAGTCACCCATTATAACTGTTTTACCTTTGTCGCACGCATTTCTAATTTCCTGTTTGATACCATCTCCAACTTCACTACTACTGTTAGGTGGCCTGTACACAACACCCACCAGCGTTTTCTGCCCCTTAGTGTTTCGCAGCTCTACCCATACCGATTCCACATCCTCCAAACTAATGTCCTTCCTTTCCATTGCGTTAATCTCCTCTCTAATCAGCAACGCTACCCCACCTCCTTTTCCTTTCTCTCTATCCCTCCTGAATATTGAATATCCCTGGATGTTCAGCTCCCAGCCTTGGTCACCCTGGAGCCATGTCTCCGTGATCCCAACTATATCATAGTCATTAATAGCTATCTGCACATTCAACTCATCCACCTTATTACAAATGCTCCTTGCATTGAGACACAAAGCCTTCAGGCTTGTTTTTACAACACTCTTACCCCTTATACAATTATGTTGAAAAGTGGTCCTTTTTGATTTTTGCCCTGGTTTTGTCTGCCTGCCACTTTTACTTTTCACCTTGCTACCTATTGCTTCTACCCTCATTTTACACCCCCCTGTCTCTACGCTCACACATTTAAGAAACCCTTTCCCTTTAACTCCATCCTCCACTATCCCATTCGACACCCCACCCCCCTTATTCAGTTTAAAACAACCCGTGTAGCAGTGGCAAACCTGCCTGCCAGAATGCTGGTCCCACACCTGTTATGATGCAATCCGTCTCTTTTGTACAGTTCCCCCTTACCCCAAAACAGATCCCAGTGATCTAAGAACCTAAATCACTGCCCCGTGCACCAGTTCCTCAGCCACACGTTCAGGTCCCGTATCTCCCTGTTCCTGCTCTCACCAGCACGAGGAACTGGAAGCAAACCGGAGATAACAACCCTGGAGGTCCTGCTTTTCAGCATTTTTCCGAGCTCTCTAAAGTCACGCTGTAGAATATTCATCCCTTTCTTTCCGACATCGTTTGTGCCGACATGCACTACCACTTCCGGATGTTCACCTTCGCCCTTGAGGATTTTCTGCACTCTGTCCATGACATCCTGGATCCTGGCACCAGGAAGGCAGCACACCATCCTCGCATCCCGTCTGTTGCCGCAGAAACCCCTGTCCGTACCTCTCACAATGGAGTCTCCCACTACAATGGCGTTGCCTGCCTTAGGCCTTTTTGGTTCTGGCTCAACAGCCCTATTCGCATCGCAAGCCAGTCCGCCGCTCAGTGTAAACACGTCTTCTGTCCCGACAGCTTCTAAGTGGGTGAACCTGTTCACAAGAGGTACAACACCCGGGGACGTTGGCATTCCATGCTTCCCTCCCTTTCTCACTGTCTCCCACCTTCTCTCTTCCAGTACCTTAGGTGTAACAATCGTACTGTAGGACTTGTCGAGGAACGACTCCGTTTCTCGGACGAACCGGAGGTCATCCACTTGCTTCTCCAGTTCCCCAACACGGCCCTTCAGGAGCTCTACCTGGATGCACTTCTCGCATTTGTAGCAGCCAGAGGCACCAGCGGTGTCCTTGACCTCCCACATACTGCAAGCATCACACTGAATCAGCTTGCCTGACATCTCCTTCTTTCGTCTCTACCTCTCAAGCGTATTACGTGGTCTCCTCTACGAAGACTCTCGAGCCAAAGACTCACAAGGCCGCTCCTCACTGCCGCTCCCCAAGAGCAGTCTTGCTTAAATTGACTGATAAATTGCCTGATTTACCAATTTACAAACCAAATTCCTCAGTTTTCAACTGTTTTCCCGGCTGACTCACTTCTCTCCTCCCACTTGGGCTAGAGCCAATCAGTCGTATCTCTTGCTAAACTCCTGCTGCTGTTGCTCCCAAATCGACAGCAGTTCTGAGCAATGAACTGGCCAGAACAAGTCTAGTTGGTATCACCTTAATTTTCTTAAATATAGTTTGAGGCTGAAACAGTTGATTTTAGCAACATACAGCATTAGAATATCCTCCAGACAAGACATAACAAATGTTTTTAAGCTCTGAGCAGTCCAAGCATCGGTTTTAGTAATCTGGTAAATAACCTGGGAACTGAAGTTAACCCATTTTGCAATGTTTTATCATTGCCTTTATCCAGATAAATTTCAAATGTCTCCGGTGATCTCTATAAATGGGAGCATCCTAAGGAAATCAGATGCGAAGTTTCCTATTCGGAAAAATTTATACTGCACATGCGAGTTAAACGACATTCTGCATCTTTTTCACAATGAACTGGCCACACCTGCGAATTCCATACCTGCTCGAGCAACAACTCTGGCCCAATTTCCGAGCCTGTCCCGAAAGCCAATCCTGGCCATAATACTGAGCCTGCCTCGAAAGACACTCTGGACATAATTCTGAGCTTGCCTGTAAAGACAAACCTGGCCCAATTCTGTGCTTGGAACCCTAGTATTGTGCAGTTTTACATGGTTAGATGCCACAACCATTTGTGTGTTGTAAGGCCACTAGGGCCCCTTCCATCCTTATCAAGGGGAATGCTACTTTCATACAACACATAAACTAAACACATGTTATCATTATAATTTGTACAAAAACAAGTGTAAATATTGCCAACGTAGATGGTCCCATATTTTTCCTGAGCCCGACTTGGGTCTCGGATTGAAGACCTCTGCCCAGCTTTCATGCTGCCACCAACTTCAGTGAACTGCTTACTGCCAATGGAGGCATGGGGTGTGTTGTTGCCACAACGATGAAGCTTTGCTCGACATTGGTATCTCGATTGGTCCGACAGCTTTTGTTTCCTTATCCATGTTTTACCTGTTGAATAGGTCTTACCTGAAGAGAAGAATCGGCGGCTGGTCTTTAATGTCACCCCTGATAGCGCTGTTCATTCCCGGCACTTATTGCATGAGGGGAACTCTGGCCCCTTCCGGGTATTCTGCCACCTTCGTTCGCGAAGATTCCCTGGAATCCATACGCATGTGTTCCAGTACGTTCCACAGACATACTTTAGAATTTGAAGTCAGTTACACTGACCACTCGCACTCCCCTACACAGCAAGGGAGATTCGTAGACAGCCCTGAACAGGTGCTGCCGCAGGCTCCTGCCTCGTGGTATGCTCATCAGCTATACCTCCAATCTCGGAGTCAGAACACAACTGGCTCTGTGTGCTCACCTCCTCCAAGAGGGAGACATCATGCAGCCCTTCTATAGGTGCTGCTGCCAGAGGCTCCCGAGGAGACCCACGGATATAAAGCTCCTCTTGCTGGAGCATATCGTGCTGGAGTTTCCTCTCCATTAGGAGCTCTTTCCAGACAGCCCTGATATTCTTTTTATTGGCTCACCAGTCCCAGTTGGTATGGCAAATTTCGATGCCATTCCTGGCACCCCTGGTTCTTGGCTTTCATGCCTTTGGGTATGCTGCTCTGCAATACCTCCAACCTCAGGGTCAGGACAAAACTGCCCCGGTAAGCTCACCTCCTCCATGAGGGAGACATTATGCAGCCCTTCTACAGGTGCTGCTGCCATGGGGCCCCCAAGAAGACCCGTGGATATAAGGCTCCTCTTCATGGAGGAGATCTTACCTATACAGCCCTTGAACAGAAGCTGCTGCCATGGGCCCATGGGGTGACCCATGGATATAAAGCTCCTCCTGGAGCATGTCGTGATGGAGCATCCTCTCCATCAGATGCTCCATCTTTGCCAGACATCCACAGACGTCGCTTCTAGTGGGAGGGGAATCCTCCTGGCCCGACTCATCGGAGTCCACGGGCCTTACTTTTTAATGGCTTTTCCTCCCCACAGGAGTAACCACGGTGCTCTCAGTCGGCACCCTGGTGATACCGCCTTCCTCGTGATTTACCCCTCCACAGAAACCACAGCGGTCTGGAAGCCGCTGACCACCTTGTCAGCGGCTGGAGTAGCGAACCCGACGTCCGCCGGCTACCCGCGTTCCGCGGTCTGGACCTGAGTCTCCTCACAGCCCAAAGCCGATTTCCCCGCGGCTCGCCCGGACTCCGCTGCAGCATCCAGCAGGAAACCTCTGTAAGAAGAGGTTCCTGCAAGAAAAACATGACCTGGTAAGAAATAAAATCTTACCTGTAGGTTTAAACTTACCTCTGGCAGGAGCGACTCACCTGCCAGTCCGGTGCTTCGCCATGTGAACGACGTAATGATGCGCATGCGGACTGACGGGGCTTCTTCACGGAATCACTCATCTTTCCTCCACATCTCTATCAACTCATCTTTCCCCCCCACTCCATTCTCATGTCACTCAGGGCAATTACAGTGGCAATTAACCTACCCACAAACAGATCTTTGGCATGTGATAGAAAAAAGCACCCAGGTGAAACACACACAATTGCAAACTTCACAAAAACAGTACCAAAGAGCAGGATTGAACCCAGGTCTGTAGAACTGTGAGAGAGCAGAACTAACCGCGGCTCCATTATGTCACCTTATTTCATGGGGCTTGCCAGTGGAGATGCAGTGATGACATTTCCACTGGCTGGGAGTATTGAACTGGGGGAGCATGGTGGTTAAGTGTGGACTCAGTTTGTCAAGTCGGAGATGGGGAGACACATCTTCATGCAGAATGCAATGAATCTGGAATTTTCTCCCCAGAGGCCATGGAGTATCATTCACTGAGTTTGTTCAAGAGAGAGATAGACACGTATATTAAGAGTGCTGAGGATTTCTAGGGATACAGGGTTGGTGTAGGAAAGTGTCAACGAGGTTTTAAAAAATCAGCCATTCTGCATTGAATGGCAGAGCAGATGCAAGAGTCCAAATGGTCTCCTTTTTCTCTTTTGAACATAATCTCTTGTACAACTTCTATCATGCTGACTGACAAATTTCACTAATTTAAATGATTGCCCTTAATTGAAAAATTGGTACTTAATGATGCAATAGGAACAACTATAAATTCTCATACACCATTTGTTACAGTTTCAGTTTAGTTTATTGTCACGTGTGCCAAGGTACAGTGAAAAGCTTTTGTTGCGTGCAGAAAGACAATATATGATTACAATCCATCCATTTACACTGTTTATACATAAGGGCAAGGTAAAGCCAGCAAAGTCCAATCAAGGATGGTCCAAGAGTCACCAAAGAGGTAGATAATAGTTCAGCATTGTTCTGTGGTTGTGGTAGGATGATTCAGTTGCCTGATAACAGCTGGGAAGAAACTGTCCCTGAAACTGGCGGTGAGTTTTCACACTTCTCCCCACTCCCTTCAGACAAAAGGGAGTGGCCAGGGTGCGAATCGTCCTTGAAAATGCTGCTGGCCTTGCCGAGGCAGCATGAGGTGTAAATGGAGTCAATAGAACGGAGGTTGGTTTGTGTGATGGTCTGGGCTGTGTTCACAATTCGCTGCAATTTCTTACAGTCTAGTATTATTATTATACTCTCTTCATGCAATTTTGTTTCATATAAAGGGGCACAAAAGCTCTAATAGGGTGAAAACAAGAAAAATGCAAAGATGGCTTGGAACAGGCGAGACAATTAGCATCCTGTTTCGACAATGTTGGCATTAGTACTGTTTCAGGGGTGAGAATTGCAATTGAAATGAAGAACATGCAATTCAAAAACCTGTGATTATTAATTTTCCACACTGTGTTACAAAATATATTACATTTTTAAATGAAGATCAGTGAGACTAAAATGAGTGAGACTATAATAGTGAGACTTAACAGATCTGATATTGTCTTCTTGTGACATTAAAGTTAATCAGGGAAACCGTGACACTTCAGAATACAGCTTAAAATTTGTCACAATGTGTACTTGTATGAAAACAAATAGAAAGTCTATTAGTACCTTGGAATTCTGTAAATGCTCTAATTATGTGCACAGATTACACGTCTTAAAGAAACGGATTGACTAAATTGCAAAATAATTGCTATGGTATTTAGTGGCCCTATTCATCTTTGTTGGTTTGGATAACATCTGAGTAACAATATGATGTATGGATGTCGGTATTGTTTTCGGATAATTAATGATATGACAATATGTGACATAGCGCAAGTCGCATTAAGTTTGTTTACCTTTATTTATAAATTTATAATTATCACCTTATAATTCACTAATCATTTAATAATAATGATTTTCAGGAATACAAGATTACAATACAGGAATTTTGCAGTTTATGTCTAATAACGTGATACCAAAATCATTGGCATTTTTAGTGCATATATTGAGCTGGATTTCATTATTAAAATTACAAGCCAGTTGTGCAGCAATGATTGTAACAATAGACACTGTTGATTTTTGTTAAATACAGTATGCAGTTTTGGAAATGCTCAGTTTTCAAAGTATATTTTACAAATGGAAATCAGGGTCACAATAAAGGATAACACAACATCCACTGGCGAAATGACCTTGAAAAACATCTCATTAATAGGCCTTTGCCAATAAGAAAGTGACATCGCATAATCATAATACATTACAGGATGTGTTGCAGGTGCCAGTGAAACTAATACTGTATATAAAAAGAGTTTGTGCAAGGCGCCAATGCATTTATTTTTATAGCTGCCATTTATGGCAACAAAGCAAGTTATTTTGCTTTTTATTGCTTGCAATGACAGTTATTGAGTAATATCAATCACAGTATTAGTTATCATCACGTTAACTAGATAAACAGTCTGCTGGGTCAGAAACTGATACAAAAACTGCTCACTTAAAAAAATGACTTTCACGAGAACTCACCAACGAGTAATTCTTTATAATAGTATATTTTTTAGTTTAAAATTCCCTAACATGATGAAACCAATCTAGCTTACTCACTTATCTTTTGACCCATTGTGGGAGCAGTTATTTGAGGTATATATCCTTTATTTCCATTTATGAGCATTTACCACAGTCTTGGTGCCCTGCACAATAATGGTAGAGATTTTCTAATAACGGCTGATAGCGTTTCATGAATAATGTGATCTCACATTACTTCAGCATCAACAAATGCTTCAGACTAATGCACATAATCTCAGTCTGCCTGATAGTCTAGTTCCTGGAATGCTAGTCAGTGCTCCATTACAATGAGTGACATCTGATTCTATGAGCCAGTCACATTAGAGCCACCTTACTGCCGCATTGCCACCATGTAGATGACAACGTCAGCAGTGGTGAATGACATTCAGCAATTTGTTACTTCTCGTCTTAAATTGTGCTTAATCTTTCATCCTAAACTGTACACATGTGTGGCTTTAAGTAGGCTATCACAACAAGTACCCAGTAATGCTAGAGCACATGGAGAATGACAGAAGGTAAATTGCTTGTCAAGAGGCCTGTATTTCAATTCAAAGCATATTCCTTCCACTCTGCAAACATCTTCCAATGAAACCTCTTCTGAACAGCTGCTTTCAATGCTAACTATTTTTGATTTAAATGTCAATAAAGCTCCAAGCCCTTTCAGAATTTTGGCAGGGTATTGCACAGACTATACTTCCTTCTCTATGCTTGCTGGCAGGTTGAGTTCTATTTACCTAATCCTAGGAGCATGCCCTGTAATAATTATCGTCTCAAGAGACTGTTTACAGTGATAGAAAATGCTGATCAGGACAATAGGATGCTGAATTTCATTTCTGGATTACTATGACAGGTGACTGCAGTTGTAAATACAAATCCCTCTGGAGGATTCAAGCAGTTTGTAGCAGACCAACAGCTGTGAAAACGTTATCTTGTGAAGCACATAAAAAGACAGTATGTCTAAAATGCCGAGGTATTTAGCTCCCACTTAAACAAAAGGTATGTTTCCCTTTTTCTATTAACCAGAGCAAATTCAGCTCACTGAGGCTTGAAGGTGCTCGACCCTGCTAATAATAAGTTTCTTCTTTACGCTGAACTTCCAGCAATAACGATCAGCAGTGCTGTATTTATTAAACAAAATGTCAGGCTGACATTTTTGCGATAAGACTTTTTTCCTCAAAGTGCTGGAAACTTAATGATATTTTTGCTGTTACATCTTAAATGGGGATTGTAATCTTTGCTGGCAAGAGTGGGTGCTGCATGATCATAATGTAAGATTAAATAAATATTACAGAAAGCATGCTTAAACCTTGCTGTAACAATAGTAGACCGAACAAGTTTATTGTATTGAAAAAAACAGCTGTATAGATTAATTGGTTATTTCTCTTCTTTAAGGTGAAGGGGGAAAGATTTAATAGGGGCACCTTTTTCACACAAGGGGTGGTGGGTGTATGGAACGAGCTGCCAGAGGAGTAGTTGAGGCAAGAATTATTGCAACGTTTAAGAAACAATTATACAGGTACATGGATAGGATAGGTTTAGAGGGTTAAGGGCCAAATGCTGGCAGGTGGGTCTAGTGTAGATGGGACATATTGGTCAGGGTGGGCAAGTTGGGCCAAAGGATTTGTTTACTCACTGTATGACTATGAATATCTGGAAAGAAATGTCACCACTCTTGAGGAAGCCTGTCAAGACCTTCGACAAGCTGCAGAGAAGATTCACTGTGTTGGTGCAAGGGCAAGAGAGTTGCATTACTTGAAGAGATTGGAGAAATTATCTTTGTTCTCCTCAAAGCAGAGAGGTTTAAGGAAATATTTAACAGGAAAGTTTAAAATCTTGACAACTTTACATTTTGTAAGCAGGAGGCTAGAGAGGTTACCAGAGTGCATCAGATTAAAGATAATTAGTAAAATAATCAGAGGGGAGATTTTTGTTATATTCATATTTAGAACAGGTTGTTACGAATTGAATACAATGTCTGAAAGAGTGATAGAAGCTGTCTCAGTAATACATTTCGGACAGGAATTGTATGAGTACTTGAAAATTAAAAATTTTCAAGGACGTCGTGAAAGAATTGGAAAGTGGGATTAATTAAATAACTCTTTCACAGATCTATAGTCATACACCACAAAAACAGGCCCATTAGGCCAACTTGCGCATGCCGACCAATATGTCAGGTTTATACTAGCCCCATCTACCTGCATCTGATCCCCATCCCTCTAAACTTTTCTTATCCATGCACCTATCCAAATATCTTTTAACTGTTGTTATAGTACCCGCCTCTACTACCTCCTCTGGCAGCTTGTTCCATAAACCCACCATCCTCCATTTGAAAAAGTTACCCATCAGGTTCCTACTAAATCTTTCCCCTCTTACTTGAAACCTATGCCCTCTGATTCTTGATTCCCCTACTCTGGGTAAAAGACCATGTGCATTCATCCTATCTCTTCCCCTTATGATCTTATATACCTCTACAAGATCATCTCTCATCCTCCTGTGCACCAAGGAATAAAGTATTAGCCTGCCCTACCTCTCCTTATAACTCGGGCCCTAAAATCCTGGCAGCATCCTCATAAAACTCCTCTAAACTCGCCAATTAGGTCGCCCAAGTGGGACAGCCCCTTTACTCCCCACATCTTGCAGGAGGAACCTGCCATCACTACTGCACTAAAACCAAGAAGAAAAAAAAGCACAACAATCACACACACGAAACAGCAGACAGTACCTTTACCTCCTGCCCACCACTGCTCAACCTCCTCACCTCAGCATCCCCACCAAAGCCTCAAACGTACCCTCAACGCAGCACTTAAGCCTCTTGCGCCTGAGTCTGAACCAAAGCCTCGCACCGTCACCTTTCTACCAACATGGTCACTCACCTCACTTTCCTTCCTTTTATTGGCTGCTTAATTGGCCAACCAATTCAGTGGCTACACACAGGTACAATAGACCAAACGGCCTCCTCAGTGGTGTATTAGTTAATGATCCTAAGGATCTATGAATAATCCCAAGAATATTGTTGCAGCAACCCCAGCTAAATTATTTTAAATACATTTAAACATATGGCTTTTCAGTTTATTATTTCGTCACACATACAGCACAGCGCCATCTGGCGTACACCAGGTGAGAACGATTGCTGTTTATGTGGAAAGAGTGTGACATTTCTCCTACAGATTTTCCATATCAAAATGTTTGACTAATCATGGCTATCTGGTGTGCAAATGTATGAAAAGTAATAAGCAAACATTTACAGTTTTTTGATCAGAATTTCCTATGCTCAGGTGAGTCCGTTTTTGTTAGTACAACAAGGCTGAGCCTGTGTAAATTCAGCAGGTTTTACCCAGACACCATTAACAACTCAAGAACTCGCTTATAAATTAGGATGCAGCATTGCCCTAGTCATATCAGAAATTACCTATGATGAGCGTTTGTTGGCACTGGGCCTGTACTCGCTGGAGTTTAGAAGAATAAGGGGGGACCTCATTGAAACATACAGAACAGTGAAAGGCTTGGATAGCGTGGATGTGGAGAGGATGTTTCCTCCAGTGGGAGCGTCAAGGACTAGAGATCATAGACTCAGAATTAAAGGACATTCTTTTAGGAAGGAGATGAGGAAACATTTCTTTAGTCAGAGTGTGGTGAATCTGTGGAATTATTTGCACAGAAGGCTGTGGAGGGCGTCAGTGGATATTTCAAAGGCAGAGATAGATAGATTCTTAATTGGGACAGGTGTCAGAGGCTATGGGGAGAAGGCAGGAGAATGGGGTTAGAAGGGAGAGATAGATCAGCCATGATTGAGTGGCGGAGTAGACTTGATGGGCAGACTGGCCTAATTCTACCCCTATTCTGTATGACCTTATACCTCAGGCGCAGTGTAAGGATGGAGGCTTCTAGCAGCTTTGTGCATCAGGAACAAATAAACAATGTTGTTGATTGTTCAAGGCAGAAAACCTTGAGACAGTTGCATGTAACTATATGATAATCTTGAAGAAAGAAGTGAGAACCCATCACTAAACACAGAGTCTAGCAAGCGTCAGTGAATCCTGGGTGAAGCCAGATTCACATTTGTTTCCATCGTCCCCAAAATTCTAAAAGGCAACAACAAAAATGTGGTCTTCCTACTCTTTACTCTCTCAGTTAGATCACCAGTGTAAACATACTACAGCTGAACTGGCACATTGAATGGTATGCATGGTGGCATGTGCTATTAAGGGAGATAATGGATAATTCAACAAATTATTGTGAGAATTTTCAGGTTGACTATTCAATCAAATGTTAGACATGGTGTGCCTAAGTTATAAGAGTTCCCTTGAAGTAAATCTTCATGGCATGGTGGCACAGCGGTAGAGTTGCTGTCTTACAGTGCTTGCAGCGCCGGAGAGCCGGGTTAGATTCTGATTATGGGTGCTATCTGTATGGAGTTTGTACGTCCTCCCTGTGACCTGCCTGGGTTTTCTCCGAGTTCTTCAGTTTCCTCCCACGCTCCAAAGTCGTACAGGTTTGTAGGTTAATTGGCTTGGTATAAGTGTAGAATTATCCTTAGTGCATGTAGGATAGTGTTAGTGTGCAGGTATTGCTGGTCGGCGCGGACTTGGTGGGCCAAAGGGCATGTTTCCGTGCTGTATCTCTAAACTAAACTAAACTAAATCTTCTAGTTATTGCACATCAATAAAACATTTTAAGTTAAAGCAAAATCCATGCCTAGTGAGCAGAAGTTAATTGTGCATAAACGCCAGGATAGTTAACGAGCAAACTTTAAATGGAATCCCTTATTGCAATAAAATATTTGTTCTGACAATGTTAAACCTCGAATATTCCACAGCGTTTTCTTGATACCAACCACTGCATTATCTCAAGTGTTTCGATGAAGAGCTTTCCTAATATTATCTGGTCAATCTGTGCCAAGTTTCAAAGCCATGATCAGAACAGTGTGAAGCACATGGATATGTTACCGGACCTCCCTTAGCTTGAACTCAGTATGTTTTGTAGCTTGTGAAATGCAGTCAATTGTCCAACTGCTGACTGTGAATTCAAGTGCTGTGTTTGTTTCTATCCCAAATTGAGCGCAAATAGTCAGATAAAAGTTAGTAAAGCCACGAATTGCGGCATTATTATCATTTTTTTAATAATTCACTTTCAATACCTAATTGCTCAGTTTGCTCAGTTTGCTTCTGTTAAGAGGATCGTGCAAGTTGAACACTTAAAATAAATATGTCAGTACTTGTTTCATGTCATTAAAACCTCTCGAAGTGGATTGTTAAAACTGCATCGTCTCGTGAAAATATTTCTGGAAAATAATTCTAGAATTCAAAATTTGTAGGATTTGGTACATCTGAGCGAAAACAAAGAAAGCATTGCTGAACAAAAAGGTGCAAGGATTGGCGTTTAATCACTTTGTCTGCAGTGTGTTGAACAGATAGGCGTCCTGCATGTTCTAATTAAATATGAGGCTTCATCTGACTGGGAACCCAGCAGTTTTTCGCACAGACTGGGCCATGCCCATCCCAAGAGGAGGCGATGTTGCAGAGGGATACTTTTTCATGGGCTACCTGCTTCAGCTCCTCTAAGCAACAATGATAGCCATATGTGAAGCTGCAGGAAAACAGATGCTGTTTCTCCATTTGTGAAATCAAATTGTTGGAAAATGGTCAGGTTTTCAATCGCCGAATGTATGAGAGGGAAACTAGGAGAATGAGGCTGAATATCTGACATGCATTTTATTCGCCAGCTCACAGGTTACTTGCACCGCTTGTGTCAATTTAATGTTTAAAGGAGAAGCTTATTCTTGCTGCAGAGAGCTTCAAGCGTAATGAAAAACATTAATTTCTGTGCATGTGTGCCTGTGGACACATTAGAGCTAATTACTGGCCATTCTCCTTTAGATGTTTCCAAGAAAGCCTCCTCTGGTTAGAGACAAGAAACAATGTTTATGGTATTTATGCTTGCTAATCAGCATAAATTATGTACATCAATCAGCGTGGTTTTAAATTAAAACTTCTCTTCACAAACAGTTACATATATTTTGATCCCTGTGGTGGATCAGAGTTCTCCAACAGAATGCTTACTCCTATTTCAGATAAGAAAATGGGCAAGTTTGACCTTAAAAGCATTTTAGAATCTTCGATGTTATTGTGATAATGGGTACCTTGCTAAACAGAATGAGAAAAGTGTGCATGATTTAGTGGTTCATTTCAATATCATAAGGTCATAAGGAATAGGAGTAGAATTAGGCCATTCAGCCCATCAATCATGGCTGATCTATCTCTTCCTCCTAACCCCATTCTCCTGCCGTCTCCGCATAACATCTGACACCCATACTAATCAAGTATCTATCTGTCTGTCTGTCTGTCTGTCTGTCTGTCTGTCTGTCTGTCTGTCTGTCTATTTATTTATCTATCTATCTATCTAATTTATGTCAAACTTCCATCCATTGTTATTTTAAGTGGCCACATTGCCCATTTGGTTTATTGAATTGTGAATCAGGATTATAGCCTACCTCCAATGGTAAAGCTGGAGGTAGGCGCTGCCCTGAACGGCTGCCTGTCCTGCAGCTGTCCGTTTTTTTCCCCTTCTTTTTTATTATTTTTAGTACGTTGAGTGTGCAGTCAGGGGGCCTAATCTTTTTATGTGTGGGGGGGAAGGGGGAAACTGCTTTTCGAGTCCCTACCTGGTCGGAGGGGTTGCCTTCCTCCGAGCAGCGACTTCGACCTATCCTTGCGGCCTACCAGCGGGTCCTGGAGCGACGTTTCCCTGAGGGGACCTGGCCAGAACATCGGCTTTGGCGGCGGTGCAGAACATCGGCTTTGGCGGCGGCGCAGCGCTGGAGCGCTGTCGTGGAGCGGGCGATGCCTTTCCTGGGTCGCCGCGCTGGAACTCCAGTATGCTGGGACCGCCGATAAGAACATTGTGGAGCCGCGGTTCTGTGGAGCGGCCAGCTGCGACGCTGAACTTTACATCCCGGAGCCTGGGATCTCTCGTTGAGATCGCCAGTGTGTGGAGCTCCGTCCGGCGCGGTATGTTGGCTTGGAAGCCGCGGGCTCCGGTGGGAAGGCGGCCGTTCCTGGCACCCCAAGCCGCTGGGGGTTCTCCCGACGCCGGAGTACCATCACCCGGCGAGAACATCGGGCGCCGTGGCGGCGACTGTGGAGGCCTCAATAGGCCCGACTTTGGGTGGACAAGAGGATGGGGACTGGACTTTGTGCCTTCCCCCACAGTGGGAACCACTGTGGGGGGATGTTTTTGTGTTGAACTTCTTTTTGAATATTATGTTGTATTTTTATTAGTGTGCTGCAAGGACATCAGAATTTCCCCTGAATAAGGGGATTAATAAAGTTTAATCTAATCTAAAGCTTGCTTTACTTGCTTTCACGGCTCGGGGTATTGAATACGAGAATCAGGAAGCAATGCTGCAGCTTTGTATGACTTTGGTTAGGCTGCATTTGGAAAAATGTGTGAAGTTCTGGTCACCCCATCACTGAAAGAATGTGGAGGTTTTGAAGAGGATGCAGAAGATGTTACCAGAGTGATGCATGGAATTGAAGTGTTATAGCTATCAGAAGTTGAACTATTTTCTCAAGAGCAACGGAGGATAAGAGGAGACCTGATGAAAGTATTTAAAATTATGAGAGGCATAGATAGGGTAGACAATAGGAGTAGGCATTCGGGTGTTCAAAAGGGAACTGCAGATGCTGGAATATCGAAGGTACACAAAATTGCTGGAGGAACTCAGAAGGGTTTCGGCCCGAAACGTCGCCCATTTCCTTCGCTCCATAGATGCTGCTGCACCCGCTGAGTTCCTCCAGCAATTTTGTGTACCTAGGAGTAGGCATTCAGCTGACGAATCCTTTCCCATGGAGGAAATGTCAAAGACTAGAGTAAATAGCTTCAAAGAAAGAGGGGGCAATGTAAAGGAGATGCACTGGGCGAGGTTTTTAAATAGAGAGTGGTGGGTGCCTGGATCCCGCTGCCAGGGGTGGTGGTGGAGGCAGATACGATTGCAGCATTTAATAGGTTTTTAGATAACCACCTGAATATGCAAGGAATGGTGGGATTTGGATCACGCACAGGCAGAAGAGATTAATTTAACATGGCATTATGTATGGCATGGACATTGTGAGATGAAGGACCAGTATCTGGAACCCCAGCACTTAAGGGGCTGCCCCACTTGGGCGACCTAATCTGCGAGTTCGGAAGAGTGTCTTCAACCTTCAAGCTCGAGGGCACTCGCCTGGAAAGCCTCGAGCTGGATCGACCAATCGCGTTGAAACCGCGAGCAGAATCCACCGACCGCACACACACACACAATACACACACACACACACACACACACACACACACACACACACACACACACACACACACACACACACACACACACACACACACACACACACACACACACACACACACACACAAACACATCGCAAAGGCGGAGGCCAGAGGAAGCCGGGGAGCGCTGTCTGAAATTCATATCCGCGATGAAGAGGAAGGTTAAAAGGCTGCACAGTAACGGTAAGTCCTTTAGAGAGCGCGAGGGGGGGAGAGAGTGGGAGAGAAGGGGAGAGAAGGGGAGGGAAGGGGGGGGGGAAGGGGAGAGAAGGGGAGGGAAGCGGGGAGAAGGGGGGAGAAAGAGTGGAGACACTTTTAAGAAGTTTAATAAAGTTTAGCGGGCATTTTACCTACCGGTCGGTTTTCCTTGGTCCTGAAAACTCCAATGAGCCAATCAAAATGCCCGGTCAGCGAAGGCGATTGCCTACGGCCGCCCTCGACTGCCTGTAACTAAATTGCGACCCCACTCCACTGCACTATGATTTAAAAAGCCCCATGCTAATCATGTTTTACCCGCGAAAATTTTTTCAACATGCTGAAAGATTTTCCACGACCTAGCTGAGGCCACGAGTATTCGGGAACTTCCCTCGAGCATGAAGGAGAGTTCCAGCGACCTCATAGGATCTCCTAAGACCATGTGTCGACCATGGTGCGAGTTTGAAGGTCGAAGACACTCATCTAAACTCGCGGATTTGGTCGCCGCAGTGGGACAGCCCCATTAAATTTAATCAACTCTTACTAAGTATTGAGCGCTACAATGTTTCATTCTACTAGAATATCACTGTGACTTGGCATATGTGGCAATAAAGTATCATAATTCATTCATTCATTCATTCATTCATTCGTTCATTCACTATTTGAAAGTGATTAAGATACTGGCTTACTGTACATGTGGAATAACTTTCATATTGAGTTTTTAATTCTCACTTGGTTCCCAGGCAAGGGACAAGATTTTACCTGCCAAAATTGAAGAAGAAACATATGGCACTACACTGATGCCTATCTTCTGATTAAATTGGATAGGTGGAAGACTATAGGTGTGTGGGACCAAATCATTGCCTGCTTCAGCAACTCGAACGCCCAAGAACATAGGAGGGTCCAGAAAGTGTTGGATGTTGTTCAGTCCATCACGAGTATTGACCTTCCCCACTATCAAAGGATCTATAGGAAGTGCTTCAAGAAAGCAGCTAATATCATGAATGATTGATGCCACCCTGGCCACATTCTCATCACACTCATATGATTGAAAAAGAATGTACAGGAGCCTGAGAGCAGTTACGTTAAAGTTCAACAACTTCTTCTCACCAATCATCAGGCTCTTGAGGGTTTCTACCCAATACCAACCACAAACCTCCCTCTGCACCAAACTAATATGGACTTTGTATAAGGGTTCCACTACATACTTGGCTTGCAATATCATAGTTTGGTTACCTATTATAACGGATTATTTATTGTATTATTGTCTATTTGTTTTTTATTGTTTATTGGAATGTTGTGTTCATGTGCCTGTAAAAGCTGCTGTAAAATTAAGAATTTCATTGTTATTTTCCCGGTGCAGATGACAATTAAAGGGAGTTGACTCCCTGTATCTCCCTGTCCTCCCACTTCACAAAGACGTGCTGTGTGGTACATTAAATGGTCAGAAACCCTCCTCTTTTTACTTCCTTCTTTTTGTACTTGGTTACTGGCATGATTTCCTGCCAATGCATTTATTGGACCAGACAATTTTTTGTGTCCCCACAACATTTGGAAAAAACATTAACAATGCCTATAACCCACTTCACTCATTGCAATTCTATACCATGGGTCCAATAGAGCTAGAAAGAGGACAATAACTTTTGAGACATTGATACCTAAGAGTCCTTTACTACCCAATACAGTCGCACCAGCTTTTGTTGTTGAATTCCCTATTATTACCTTCATTACAAAAAAAATGAATTATTTTGCCATAAAAAAATTACAAGGCTCTCAGGATTCTAGGTTTATCCAAAAAAGAATCACACCAAAGAATTAAATCAAAAGGCTGCCGTGGATTGTGGTGTTGCAGTCTCTTGTGTTGTTATTTGATACGTTTCAAATGTTGGCTTTGCCAGTTGGTTTGCAAATTAATGCAATGGATTCTCTATATTGATATGTCCTACTGGTGAAAATAAAGAATATTATAACTGAAGAACCTGCAATTATACCAATATTTCCTATGCCAAAGACATCGTATTTTCAGTTTTTAAGCAATAACTGTATTTAAATGTAGTGATCCAAATCTGTAGTTTCAAGTCTATAATTTGAAAATTATTGCGGCAGGAATAATATTGTTGGAATATATAATCTCCTACCAGTCACAGTGTTTTTGAGTATGCTAATGTAAATCTTCTTTATATGTACAAGGACAAATATCTATCATAGTATAGGTTAGGATTGTTTCAGGAGGAATTAAATCAAATATTGTATACCTTCAACTATTTTCAATCCAATTTATGGAAAACCTATTTCTGTTCAGATTTAACTGATTTATTAAAGATGTTGTGCAAAAATGAGGAGATCAGCTAAAATTGCAGCAGAATCTTGATCAGTTGGGCAAGTGGATGGGCGAATGATTGATGCAATTTAATGCACATAAGTGCAAGATGTTGCATTTTTGGAAGTCAATAAGGATGGAATCTTCACTGCAAATGACAGGGCCCTGGAGAGTGTTGTAGAGCAGAGGGATCGAAGAGTGCAGGTACATAGTTCCCTGGAAATGGTGTCACAAGTATTAAGGGTGGTCAAGAAGGCTTTCAGTACATTGGCCTTTATCAGGTTATTGAGTATAGAAGTTGAGGTGTTATGTTACAGATGTACAAGACATTCGTGAGGCTACACTTAGTATTGTTTTCAGTTTTGGTCATTCTGCTGTAGGAGAGATGTCATAAACTAGAAAGAATGCAGAGATTTATGAGGATGTTGCCAGGACTGGAGGGTGAGGTTGTGCAAGCTAGGACCTTATTCCTTAGAGAGCGGGAGGCTGAGAGATGATCTTATAGAGGAGTATAAGATCGTGAGGGAAATAGATAGGGAGAATGCAGTCTTTTACCTAGAGTAGGAGAATCATGAACCAGAAGACATAGGTTTAAAGTGAGAGTGGAAAGATTTAATAGGAACCAGATGGGGGGGAGGCCCAGCGCAAATTGGAGGAACAGCACCTCATATTTCGATTAGGTAGTTTACATCCCAGCGGTATGAACATTGACTTCTCTAATTTCAGATAGTCGTCGCTTTCTCCTTCCTTCCCCTCCCCTTCCCAGCTCCCCCACAAGTCTACTGTCTCCACCTATTTTCTCTTCCGCCCCCCCCCCCCCCCCCAGACATTAGTCTGAAGAAGGGTCTTGACCCAAAACATCGGCAATTCCTTCATTCCATGGATGCTGCATCACCCGCTGAGTTCCTTCATCATTTTTGTCTCCCTATGAGGAACCCAGGTGAGTTTCAGTTCAGTAACATTATGACTTAGATTTTTTTAATTCCATACAAGCATTTATTGATTTACTGTTTAATTTTTTTAAATATTATTTTCTAAACAGATTGTTATGTATTTTGAAAAATGTTGACTCTATAGGGCCTGTCCCACTTAGGTGATTTTTCAGCGGACTGCCGGCTGTCAAGTTCGCAGCACTCACCTGAAAAACCGGGAACTGGAACGATGACTGTCAGAGTGGAACACACACACAAACACATCGCAAAGGCGGTGGTCAGGGAAAGCGGGGGAGCGCTGTCTGAAATTCACATGGTGCAAAGCCAAGGTGATACAGACACACACCACGATGAACAGGAAGGTTAAGATGGCTAGCACAGTGTACGGTAAGTTCTTTAAAAGAGGGGGGAGAGAGGGGGGGAGGGGAGAAGGGGGGAGAAGGTGGGACAAGGAGGGGGGAGAAAGTGGGACAAGGAGTGGAGACACTTTTAAGAAGCCAGACAACTTTTAATAAGCCAGAGATACACAGCTGTGAAGTTTGTCGGGCATTAAACATTACCGGTCAGTAATCCGTCGTTCTGAAAACTCGTGCTTACTTTTTTTTCCCCCAATGAGCCAATGAAAATGCCCGGTCAGCAAAGGTGATTAACTAAAACTACCTACGACTACCTATAACTACATGACGATCCCACTACAACTGCACCTACGACTACAGGATTATCCATTTTCTCCATGGCGAACAATTTGTGGTCACAGAACATTTTTCAACATGTTGAAAAATTTGCGTTGACCATACTGAGGTCGCGAGGAGTTCCCGCATTCTGGGGGAGAACCATGAAGGAGACTCACCAGAGACCACCAGCGAACATGTGGCGATCATGAGGCGAGCGCAGAGTCTCCTGCACTCGCCTAAAAAGTCGCCTAAGTGGGACAGGCCCTTTCGTGAAAACAGAACCAAAGTACTTGTTTAACTGTTCTGCCATTTCCTTGTTTCCCATTATAGATTCACCTGTCTCTGACTGTAAGGGACCTACATTTATCTTCACTAATCTTTTACTTTTACAGTCAGTTTTTATATTCCCCGCAAGCTTTCTTTCATGAAGATGAGGAGGAATTTCATTAGTCAGAGGGTGGTGAATCTGTAGGGCCTGTCCCACTTAGATGACTTTTTAGGTGAGTGCAGGAGACTCTGCGCTCGCCTCATGATCACCACATGGCCACCACATGTTCGCTGGTGGTCTCTGGTGAGTCTCCTTCATGGTCGTGAGGAGTTACCGCATTCTGCGAACTAGTCGCGTCCTCAGTATGGTCGCTGCAGATTTTTCAACATGTTGAAACATTTTCTGCGACCAAAAATTGTTCGCCATGGAGAAAATCGATAATCCTGTGGTCATAGGTTCAGTTGTAGTGGGGTCGCCATGTAGTTATGGGTAGTCATGGTATTTGTAGGTAGTTTTAGTTAATCGCCTTTGCTTCCCAATTGTCATTGGCACATTGGGGAAAAAAACGTAAGCACGAGTTTTCAGAACCAAGGATAACCAACCAGTAATGTTAAATGCCCGCCGAACTTCACAGCTGTGTATCACTGGCTTATTAAAAGTTGTCTGGCTTCTTAAAAGTGTCTCCACTCCTTCTCCCCCTTTGCCTCCCCATTCTCCCCCCTTCTCCCCTCCCCCCCCCCTTTTAAAGGACTTACTGTGCTAGCTGTCTTAGCTGTGCGAGCACTGTGCTGGCTGTCTTAGCCTTCCTGTTCATCGCGGTCTGTGTCTGTATCACCTTGGCTTTGCACCGTATGAATTTCAGACAGCACTCCCCCACTTTCCCTGGCCCCCGCTGTGTGTGTGTGTCTGTCTGTCTGTCTGTCTGTCTGTCTGTCTGTCTGTCTGTCTGTCTGTCTGTCTGTCTGTCTTTTTTTTTTTTTTATAATGCCTGGCTGGACAAGGCTTGTTCTGGCCTCCAACACTCTCATCCTCACTTTTCCCTCCCATCATCACTCTCTCATCCAACATGATGGAATGGACATCTGCAAGTTCTTGTTCCTGAGCAAGGCCTTACTTTGAGGCCGATCTATATCAGTGAGACCAAGAGTAGGCTGGGCGATCGTTTTGCCGAACACCTCCGCTCGGTCCGCAATAACCAACCTGACCTCCCGGTGGCTCAGCACTTCAACTCCCCCTCCCATTCCCCATCCGACCTCTCTGTCCTGGGTCTCCTCCATGGCCAGAGTGAGCAACACCAGAAATTGGAGGAACAGCACCTCATATTCCGCTTGGGGAGTCTGCATCCTGCGGGCATGAACATTGAATTCTCCCAATTTTGTTAGCCCTTGCTGTCTTCTCCCATCCCTCAGCCCTTGGGCTCCTCCTCCTCCTTTGTCCTTTCTTTTCCCCGCCACCCCCCACCAGTCTGAAGAAGGGTTTCGGTCCGAAACGTTGCCTATTTCCTTCGCTCCATAGATGCTGCTGCACCCGCTGAGTTTTTCCAGCATTTTTGTGTACCTTACTTTGAGGATCTGGGCAGCACTACACAGAAAGTTAGCAAAAAATAAATGCAAATTGAACTTTCAGGCCTGTGATAACCTTGGCCACTAACTGTGACATAATATTCTGGGCCATTGTTGTGGTCAATCATATCTTTCAGATTCTGATGTCTCCATTGCTTATATGTACATGTGCCCTGCTCGAAGCTTGAGCAATTGTACAGTTTACCAATGCCTTGAACAAACCTGAAATAGCAAAAGTATAGAGTAATTGATTTGACTTCCACCTGACATCACCGAATCTGCCAATTTGGAGATAGTTATTACTAATAAACAGTACTGTGTAAAATTTAATGCTTAGGAAGGACTGCTTCAGTTATCAAACATTGCTGATCAGCAAACATTGATGTCTTCACTTTTGTTGAATTAATTTTAGGTGTAATTAAACAGGCAGTTAGGGATGGCCAATAAATGTTGGCCTCAGTGGTGTGCATATCCCGTAAAATTAATGAATCAATATTTATAATTTATAATTACCTAATTATTCGGCCTCAATTAGGGTCCATTTTGAATTTTTTGCAGGAGAAAAAACAACAATTGAAACTAACTGCTATCAACATTTAAATTACTGTTTGGCAGGTTTCATTGATTTCACAGCATAATATAAAACTTAAGTATTACATTGCCACAAAAGGCTGTGGAGACCAAGTCAATGGATATTTTTTAAGACTGAGATAGATAGATTCTTGATTAGTACGGGTGTCAGGAGTCATGGGGAGAAGGCTGATGGTGTTGGGAGAGAGAGATCAGTCATGATTGAATGGTGGAGTAGACTTGATGTGCTGAATGGTCTAATTCTGCTCCTATCATTTATGAATTTATTAGCCACCTGGCAAAACGTTTCTCTCAAACACACGATGCAATAGAAGTAGTCAGAGTCATTTTCATATATATCATCGTTAATATAACAAAATATCCAAAGAATATCTTAGGAGCATTGTCAAACAAAGTTTTGTCACCAGGCCATAAGAAATATTAGGACAGATGACCAAATATTTGTCTACATTTAAAAGGAGGTAACAAGGTGACAAAGTTTAAGGTGAGAATTCTAGATCTTATTCCATGGTTAAAAAAAAGGGGAAGGTATTTAATATGTAAATGAAAAAGGGTTCAGAACTAAATAAATAAAAATCTCAAAGATTTATAGAGCAAGAGAAAAATAAAGGAATAAAGATAAAGGAAAAGTTTTGCCCCAAAACTTCACCTATTCCTTTTCTCCTGAGATGCTGCCAGACCCGCTGAGTAACTCCATGTCTATCTTCGGTGTAAACCAGCAACTGCAGTTCCTTCTTACAGAGTTCTGCCTAACTTCAGTCCAAACGTGTAATTATTGTCACTCTTCCAACTGCAAAATGATGTAAATGTTGGTCACAGGAGGGTTACATATGTGTAACATAATTTTTCTCCATGTAATCCTCTGACATTTTTGCCCGAGACGACTTTGAAGCTACTAAAACTTTGGTGAGGGAGGGGATGGGGAGAGAGGGAATGCAATGGTTACTTGAAATGGGAAGGGATGAGTTAACCAGGGAGTTGCAGAGGGAACGGTCTTTGCGGAAGGCGGAAAGGGGTGGATTGGGAAAATGTGACTAGTGGTGGGAACCCATTGGAGGTGACAAAAATGTAAGTGGATTATGTGTTGTATGCGACCGCTGATGGGGTGGAAGGTAAGGACTAGGGGGACTCTGTCCACGTTGCAAGTAGGGGGAGGGGTAGCAAGAGCAGAGCTGCAGGGTACCGAGGAGACACGTGTAAAGGCCTCATCTATGATGGAAGAGGGGAACCGCGTTCCCTAAAGAATGAGGACATCTCGGATCTCCTGATATATCCGAGATGTCCTCATTTTTTAGATGAGATGAACTCCCTGGTTAACCCATTCCTTCGCACCCAAACCACTCCCTCCCCAGGTACCTTTCCCTGCAACCGCAGGACATGCAACACCTATCGCTATACTTCCTCCTCAACTATGTCAAGGGACCCCAACAATCCTTTCAAGTTAGGCAGAGGTTCACTTGCAGCTCCTCCAACATCATCTACTGTATGCGTTGTTCAAGGTGTGGACTCTAATACATTGGCAAGACCAAACGTAGACTGGGTGACCATTTCATTGCCCACCTTCGCTCAGTCCGCCTGGACCTACCTGTCCTCCCTGTTGCCAAACATTTTAATTCCCCTTCCCATTCCCACACTGACCTTTCTGTCCTGGTCCTCCTCCATTGTCAGTTAGGTACACATTGGAGGAACAGCATCTCATATTTAGCTTGGGCAGCTTCAAAATCATCTTGTTGTGTCTCATTGCCTGTAACTCGTTTCAACTAGCCCACAGCTAACCTGTTTTGTTTATCTTCATTACTTTTTTGCATATCTTTCATTCATTTTTTCTATATCTCTCCATATCACCGCCTATATCTCTTCTTTCCCTTTCCACTGATTGTTTAAAGAAGGGTCTCAACCCGAAACATCACCTATTCCTTTTCTCCAGAGATGCTGTCTGACCCGCTGGGTTACTCCAGCTTTTTGTGTCTGTCTTTAGCAGTCACTAGTTGGGCTTCACCATTGTTGAGGTTTAAGATGTACTTGAACCCTTTTCTTCCCATTAGTTTTGTTTAATTTTCTACCATTATTCATGTTTAGATGTAGCAGAGATGCAGAACTTTAATCGCTTATTCCCAGCTTGATAATAATGCTACAGTTATGGATTTGCCAGGTCTTGAGATTACATCGTGGGGAACTTCTTTACTCAGAGAGTGGTAGCGGTGTGGAATGAGCTTCCAGTGGAAGTGGTGGCGGCAGGTTCGTTGGTATCATTTAAAAATAAATTGGATAGGCATATGGATGAGAAGGGAATGGAGGGTTATGGTATGAGTGCAGGCAGGTGGGACTAAGGGAAAAAAGTTGTTCGACACGGACTTGTAGGGCCGAGATGGCCTGTTTCCGTGCTGTAATTGTTATATGGTTATATGGTTATATGTAGCTTCCTTTTCTGCTGCTGATAGCCTACAGCCCTTCATGATGTCTAGTTTTGTGCTGCTAGACCTCTCCTGAATATATCCAATTTAGTACAATTGCACAACATGATATCATAGATGGAGCTTCTAGTGTGAAGAGAAGACTTTGTTCGATAAACTTTATGAAATGTTGATCTGGAATCTTCCATTTACATATTTATAAATAATAACAGGAATTCTCTCATGTTGCATAATTGATTTCTAGAATATCTTTGTACAATACAGATTCAGCAAATATTTGATTTGTATTGTCATACCAAATGAAGATGGATGGGGATCAGTAGCATATGTTATGACATTTTAACATCTTCTCGGTGGTCCGAAAATCTGATTAGCACTGACCAGGATACTACATCGCAGTTGGAATTCAGAATTTCAGCAGAATTCCTGCATGGTTTACCTTAATCTTTCAACATTATTCTACTGTAAAGCAAACATCTTCTCTAATTTCAAGGCATGTCTGACAATAGTTGTACGATTTTCCATTGGTGCATAAATGGCGTCAAGTCTGCTGAGCCAGAGTGCCGGGGCCCTCGGACCAAGTCAGGAAAGCGCCAACCACCAATCAAAGCCTTCTTGGACAACTTTACTGTCACCACTGAGTCAGTGCCAGGAGGCAGGTGGATCCTGCAGGGGTTGGAGAAACTGATTGGATGCCAAGGATGAGGTTTAAGCCAGGAAAATCAAGGTCACTGGTGCTGAAGAAGGGCAAAGTCATGGACAGGTTCCGCTTCCGCATCAAAGGGACACCAATCCCAACTGTCTCCGGAAGGCCAGTGAAGAGTCTTGGCAAGGTGTTTAACAGCAGCCTGAAGGATGCAGCATCAGTCCAGGGAACCTATCAGGAGCTGGAGAGCTGGTTGAGAGTGGTGGACCGTTAGGGGCTTCCTGGCAAGTTCAAGGCGTGCTTTACCAGCATGGTATCCTGCCAAGGATACTCTCGCCACTGCTTGTCTACGAAGTCTCAATGTCCATCGTAGAGAGATTGGAGAGGAAAGTCAGCAGTTTTCTCAGGAGGTGGCTGGGACTGCCCAGGAGTCTTAGCAGCATCACCCTTTACGGAAATAACACCAAGCTCCAGCTGCCCCTGAAGTCCCTGGAGGAGGAGTTTAAGGTGACTCGAGCCAGGGAGGTGATGCTGTACAGGGACTCCAGCGACCCCAAGGTGGCTCAGGCAGGTGTGGAGGTGAAAACTGGGAGGAAGTGGAGAGCCGGCGAAGCCGTGCTGCTAGCGGAGTCTCGGATACGCCACAGAGTCCTGGTGGGAACAGTGACTCGGGGAAGAGCTGGTCTGGGAACCTTCCCAACTTCCCAGTTTGACGAGGCCAAAGGGAAGGAGAGGCGCAGGCTGGTCCAGGGGGAAGTGAAGGCAGGTCTACCAGAGCGGTTGGCTTGAGGCAGCAGGGGGCCTGGACAAGGTGGGAGCAGGCCATGGACCGAAAAGTCACATGGACTGAGCTCTGGCAGGCTGAACTACAATGTATCAAGTTTCTGGTCCAGGCAGTGTACAATGTCCTACCCAGCCCATCGAACCTCTTCATCTGGGACAAAGCGGAATCTCCGGGTTGCCCGCAATGCTCAGGCAAGGGGACATTGGAACACATCCTGAGCTGCTGCCCAAAGACTCTTGGGGAGGGCCGGTACACATGGCGTCACGACCAGGTTCTTAAACCCATTGCAGAAGCCATCAGCATAGGAATCAGTAGCTGCAGACGAGTACAGCCCACCACCCAGATGATCACCTTCGTGAAGGCCGGAGTGCAGCTGCCAAGAACCACAGCAGCCAGGAATCTGTCAGGAATCCTGGCAACTGCAAAGGACTGGCAGCTTTCTGTAGACTGCCATAAGCAGGGCTGGAAGACAAGGTGTATGCCCATCGAAGTTGGCTGCAGAGGATTAGCAGGGCAATCGTTCTACAAAGCCTTGAATGCACTGGCCATCAATGGAATGGAGAGGAGAAGAGCCATCAAGAACACCACAGAGGCAGTGGAGAATGCCTCGAGATGGCTCTGGATCAGGAGAGGAGGTCAATGGGGAGGAGCAAATGCCACCTGAACACGTCGTGGTCTGATCAACCACGGCTGGGTCGCCTGGGTGAGGGTGTCTGATGTTGAAAGTCCCGAAATACCCAATGACCCCAGGTTACATCATTGATGATGTGTTCAGGAGCATCAATAGATGTATTTTTTTTATCAATGCTAACCACAGCTCAACCAAAATGTAATTTATGTCATATTTATGATTTGTATCTTTACAGGGAAAACATATGGGCTTATGTAACAGCACGCATCGGTGGTGCAAAATCACTTCAGGAGCAACCTTGAAGCATGTAAAATAAATTTGTATTGCACTTCTTTGGTTTGCCAAAGTTCAACTATTAAAGGAAATGTTTCTATCATAGGATGATTGCGCCACATGGAATACCATCAGCCCTTTGTGCCTCAAAGAGCCAACGCATTTACTTTATTATCAAATGACATCTGGTCTATTCATCTTCTGCCAAATTCAAAACATCAACAGGTGCACAAGAGTTTATTGCTTCCAAAGTCCAGGAAGAAAGATGCTTCTCACATTGCAAACTAGAATGCTGATAAGAGTCAGTAGCAATTCAGATTGTGTTTAGTATTATTAGCTCGTTTTTTTATATCACCATTACACCTTCCAGTAGCAAAGCAAACAATAAATGGTGCTAAGTTTTTTTTTCTCTTGCTCATAAAACTGTGACCAATCCTGGTGATGTTTGCTCAGGGTCTAGCAACTTGTCAACATTTCATTTTCTTATGTAGTCCAGAGTTCCCTCACAAAATAGTAAGATTAAACGAGAACTTACCAGTTTGAAGTTTGATCTTGATTTTATGAGGAGTTACAATGAGCGATTACGTGAAGAAGGGCCGTCCGTCTGCGTGCGCGTCAATCTTCAAAGCAGCGGTGTTAAATCACAGATAAAAAGAAGACCTGAGAATAGTAAGATTGAAGAAACTAGAACTTCCATGTGACCTTGATAGTATGAGGGTGGGAGCGGTGGGCACGTAATCGCTCATCGTAACTCCTCATAAAATCAAGATCAAACTTCAAACTGGTAAGTTCTTGTTTAATCTTACTATTTTACTTCGGAGTCACGTGAGTGACTACGTGAAGATTTCAAAGCTCTGTGATTTTGCGCCGGTTACGAATCCAGGCGTCACACACTGAATGGATTGACCATGGATGCGTGTAATCATTAAAGCACTCAGACATTACGTAGTTAAGTAAGGACGCTGATGCTTTAAATGAAAGAAAAGTTTTTAAAAACTAGTTTCCCCTCCCAACCTTGGGGGTAAACTATGGGACAGAACTTGAAATGGTACGTGCAAACACCACCAGTCCGGTAATAGGTTTGTTATAAAACCGGTGGACCGTTATTTCATTCGTCCATCCTGCAGCCACTAGGATGTTGTCAAGAGGCACGTCCATTGCTCTTGCTGCCGACGTAGATGCAGCCCTGGTGGAGTGAGATTTAACCATATGAACGTTCACTCTGTTACCGCCATTACCCCCTTTGACCATCTGGAGATGGTTTGTGTTGACACCTTCTGGTCTGTTCTGAGCCTCTGTGGTTCTCCGTAACTCTCAGATAGTGGTGTTAGTATGTTACCACACACACAACCGTAGGTCCTCTGGATATGCCAAGAACTGGATCTCCATCCCTGGCATTCCTGGCCTGCTATGTTTATATCAGGTTCCTGATTACGAATGTTATGTTGTTCATATTGGTAGTCATGTGGTCCAACCGTAGCTTTTGCAGTGTCTGGACTCTTTGTCAGCATACCACCTTCAGGGTTAGTTATAGGCGGTCCCCACTGTCAAAGTAGGGTTAGTACCACGCTCACATCCCATGTCCGTGTACCTTGGTCTTAGAGGTATTAGATTGTAAATTATCTTCATGAATTTTGTTGTAAAGGGGTGCGTTCCTATCGACCTGTGCCCTGCTTGCAGCATCAGATAGGAGGAAAGTGCGCCTCTGGCACTATTGATTGCACTATAACTTTGTTTATAGTTATAGTACAGAGTTGATAGGAAACTCCAAGACATCTGTTATCTGAACTGTGTTGTATTTGTTCGGACAGTCCTATGCCTTGAAATGGCCTCCTCAGGGTCTGCAGACCAACAAGTTAATACGTTCGTGTAGTGGATGATTACTCCCTGTAACTGGGTTCACCAGGAGGTCCCTGCTCTTGGGTACAGCCATAACTGGCTGGACTATAGTTCCCAAAATTTTTGGGAACCAGGCTTGAGTAGGCCAATCTGGCACTACCAATATGCCTGTGGCTTAGTCTTGCTTGATTTTGGTCAAGCATCGGTTTGTGAGACAATTTTGCGGAAAGCATGCATAAACAATCCTCCCCAATTGAGGGAGAAAGCATCCACTGCTTTTGTTCCTGGATCCTGCTTGCAGGACACATATCTGGGTAACTGATGGTTTAGTCTAGATGCAAATAGATCAAATCTAGTATGCCAAATCGTGTAGTTATTTCGTTAAATACTGCCTGATTCAACATCCATTCTGTGTTGTTATTAAACATCCGTGATCCAGCATCTGTCAACGTGTTATATCTACCTCGTAGATTTCCCAAATATTCCTCTTGATACACCAGTGCCAAATGAGGTTCGACCATCTATCGTAAGATACAGATTTTACACCACCCTTGTTAGTGGATATGTGCCACCGCAGTGGTGTTATCAATCTGAATTTGAACAAGCACCGGTTGCATATTGCTACAGAACCCCTTGAGTCCAAATTGTGCCCCCAACAATTCTGGGTAATTGATTCCATGTGTTGGGGAATTACAGACTCCTGCTCATTCCATCTGCCCCCACAGCTCTAGACTGTGTTAGTGGCTCCCCATCCTTAGCCGCTAGCATAGGTCTGAAGAACCCTTGATGGCTTTCAAGCAAATTTACTTTGAGCTTTCTCACGTTCGTTATCCACCGTAGTTATTCAACAAAGGCCTCTGCTGGCAATCCATAGTTTTGCCAATTTTGCCTGCATGGAATCTGAGTGTTCGTTCCTTTGCTCACTGTAATTCTGGTAATGCAAAGGCCCGTACGTACTGCTGGAAATGCGGCTACTATTTGCCAATTACACTCGCTGTTTACCTGATAGATGGCTAATATTTCACTATCAGGTCATAGCAGGCTTGATTAATATAGTCGTTTGCCCCTAGGCAAAGTCACCAACATATTTACTGTTTTTGATAGTAAATTCTAGGTAATCAATTACCCTTGTAGGTGTCAATTTTGATTTAACTGGATGGATGAGGTAACCAATTCTATCAAACAGGGTTTTGGTTTGCTTTGACTGATGCTTCTGCCAATTCTTGGTGCCTCCAAAATGAAATTGTCCAAATATGCCATTACTATGTGGTTCTGAGACCTTTGTAGACCCAGAATTGGTTTCCGTAGTTTTGTCAATAGTCTAGGAGCTGATGTCAACCCATTTGGCAGATCCATACCATCCAGTTAAACTTCAAATATCTCCTGTTCTTAGTGAATAGACACCGAATAGTATGCATCTTTGAGGTCGATGCATGCCATGTGACCATTTTATAGGAAGCTCCTATAAAACAGTAGTTAGACCGTAACAAAATTACTGTTTCTAAAAGTCTATACTGCACAAATGAGTTAAACCTGGATGAAGTGACATCCTCCATCTGTCACATGTCCTGAATGGCAATCCTGCCCAAAATTACTGGGCCTGCCTCGAAGACAATTCCAGTCCGAGTTCCAAGTCTGCTTGGAACCTGTGTATGTTGTGCAGTAAAATTATCACGCTATTATCTGGGTTTTTTTGGGGTTTTTTAAAAACCAGTTCTGAAATTTCATGTTATTGTCATTTTGAACAAGAACACAAGAGTAAATTACCAACATGTAACTGCTCGACAATCCCTTGTTTCAGTAAACCCAGACCCACCTACCTCCATGGCTACCGGTGGTCTTGTGGTAAGCCCAAAGGCCTCTGATGCGGATTCCTTTTCTCTCCTTGATTGGGAGTAGGACTGGTAAGGAGTGTGGATTCCATGTTTCTCCCGACCTCTGCTTGGGTCTGGTCTGAAAACCTCATCATTCTGAGCCTGCCTTGTAGGACAATTCTGGCCATTATTTTGAGTCTGCCTTGAAAGACGACTCTGATCGTATTTCCGTGCCCAGCTTTCAAGCTACCACCGGATTCAGTGAACCGCTTACCTCCTATGGAGGTGTGGTATGTGTTGTCGCCTATGCGGATATTCTGCCAACTGCTGGCTCTTGAGGCCATATGCATGCTTCAGTATGTTCATACTTTAAATTCGAGATCAGTTACCTACTGATCATTCACACTCCCCTCCACTGAGAGTGAGGTTCGTAGGCAGCCCTGAAAACAGGTGCTGCCGCAGGCCCCTGAGGATACCTGTGTTGACATGGCCTTTCCAGTGGACCTAAATGAGATTCTAGCTTTGGTCAGACTGAAATGGACCATGAATGCTCCTCTCCTCAGAGCAGGAGACATTTGTGCAGCCCTGAAAACAGGTGCTGCTGCCTGCGGGTTCTCCATAATACCCGGGCTGTCAAGAGCTAGATTCCATCCAGGGAAGCACCCAGTGGAACCTGGATGATTGCAGAAGCACTTATTTTCTGTTTGTTTGTATGGAAGCTTATTATTCCTTTTATGTAAAGCATTTTGGTGTTGACTTAAACAGTGCAATATAAGTAAAACTTACTTACTTACTTCCTTTCTTCTGCTTGTCCCTGGGAAGGTTTCCCCCCCCTCTTCTTTGTACTCTGATTCAGAGTGGTTTCTTCCACAAGTAGTTCCCCCTCCAATGGGGAAGACATTGGGTTGCCCCATGTGCGAGGCTCCCGGCACCAGCACTGCTGTAGGCCGTGCTGATACTGCTCCCTCTTTTGGAGCAGATCATTGTTGGAGCAACTTCTCCATATGTTGCTCCATGTGGGAGAAGTCGTCCTCAGACGCTCTCCGTTGAGGGAGGGTATCCCTCTTCCCCGGACTCATCTGAGTCAACGGGTTCGTTTAGACTTGCGGGTGGTATTACGTCCCGCAGGTCAACCACGGAGCTCCTGCTCCCGCGGAAAGTCTCCTGCCGATTTTGCTGTCGGCGCTAATGTCGGGAAGCGAGGCTCCCGGCACCGGCACTGCTGTAGGCTGTGCTGATACTGCTCCCTCCCTTGGAGCAGATCATTGTTGGAGCAACTTCTCCATAAGTTGCTCCATGTGGGAGAAGTCGTCCTCAGACGCTCTCCGTTGAGGGAGGGTATCCCTCTTCCCCGGACTCATCTGAGTCAACGGGTTCGTTTAGACTTGCGGGTGGCATTACGCCCCGCAGGACAACCATGGAGCTCCTGCTCCCGCGCAAAGTCTCCTGCCGATTCTGCTGTCGGCGCTAATGTCGGGAACAAGACCGTCGCCCACTATTTGGAAAGCTGCGGTCTTCGGCAGCCAACATCCCCGCGGGCCGTCTCCTCGACATCTGGGCTCTGAAAAAAACTTCAAGCCCGAAAGAACGCAGGTAAGTGATTCAACTTTCCTTACCTGCTCATCCCGACGGCCTGGGAGGACTCAGTGCCTGCCAGTCCATCGTGTGTGTTGCGTTCAGACGTAATGACGCGCACGCAGACGGACGGACCTTCTTCACGTAGTCACTCACGTGACTCCGAAGTAAAATCACTCCCAATGTCCTGAATCTCCAAGAAAACATACAGGATATTTGTATCTATAAATATGATTGTGACAGTTAATCAAAGGAACACCAGAAATAATCTGTTCAAAAGGGAACTGCAGATGCTGGAATATCGAAGGTACACAAAATTGCTGGGGAAACTCAGCGGGTGCAGCAGCATCTATGGAGCGAAGGAAATCGGCAACGTTTGGGCAGGTTTTGGAATCTCCGGTTCGACGGCCCATGGTGTGGCTGGCTGGAGCATTGTTAAAATTGTTTGTCGGTTTATCCATATCCCTGACTGGGTTGTTTAAATCAGGTTTGAGTTTTGTGTTCCAATGAATCATTAAAACTGTTTTTTGAACCTGAACCTGGTTTTTGACTTGTGTTACGTGGCTCTGAAGTACTTGCATTCGGGAGTCGTAACAATTTCCGATTTCCTTCGCTCCATAGATGCTGCTGCACCCGCTGAGTTTCCCCAGCAATTTTGTGTACCTACCAGAAATAATCTTCTAGCATTGGTGTTTGGTAAGGTTATTGCAGTGAAGGAAAAGACAGCAAAGCCTAATCTAATCTCAGCCCAATATATACACATGCCCGCTTGTCACTACAAATGACCAGAAGCTTTTTCTTTCACAGGGTTACAGTATGAGACCAATTATTCCTACAACTCCAACTCATTGGGTTTTCTCATTTCAAATCAAAACATAAAATGTTGGAAATACACGGCAGGTCAGGTGGCATCCATGAAAATGGAAACTGAGTTAAGTTTACAAGTTAAAGATCCCTCAACAAATCTGAGTTACTTTGGCCTGGAATATTAATTCTCATTCTCTTTCCACAGATTTGGTCATCAGGTGTGAGGTGCTCTCAGGGCTGCTGTACTTGGCACAGGTGTGGCCCATCCCTCGCTTCTCTGCCTAGGCAATCACCAGATCCATCTTCTCGTTCACCTGGGGATCTAAAATGGAGCAGGTCCAACTGGTCACAATGCGCAAGTCAGCAGACAACGGGGGCAAAAGCATGCCCAACATCACCCTAACCCTGATGGCCACTTTTGTGTGGTGCTGCAATGGGCTGTGCGTAGAGCCCAAGCACATGGACCGTGTCATTACCTGCAGACGACCTACCTGTCCCCAGTGCTGCGACTGAAGAGCTTGGCACCAATGTCACACAATGAGCCAACCAGCTGGATATTGCCACACCAATTGTCTTTTGTGGAAAAGTTATTCCCGACCAGGGCGGCACGGTGGCGCAGCGGTAGAACTGCTGCCTTACAGCGCCAGGGACCTGGATTTGATCCTGACTACGTTCTCCCTGTGACCGGGTGTTTTTTCTCCGAGATCTTCGGTTTCCTCCCACACTCCAAAGGCATATAGGTTTGAAGGTTAATTGGCTGTAAATCGCTGGTCAATGTGGACTCGGTGGGCAGAAGGGCCTGTTTCCACGCTGTATCTCTAAACTAAACTAAGCTAAACCAACAAATTTGACCACTAGTCCATCAGGCAGTGGTCAGCCCAGAACATGCTGCAGGCACTGCAGGACAAGGACTCGATGGATCCTGTGGTGTAGTTCCCTGACCCGACTGCCCAGTATGTCTGGAGAAATGTACCTTCGCCTGAACAAGCTCCAAGACCTCACTTGGCTGCCGGTGAGAGGGGTCTTCCAAGTCAGATCCTTCCTGCACAATCGGAATCTTACTACCGAGGCACGCTGCCCTCAGGATGGCTGCTTCGGAGAGGAGATGGTTGCCCACCTCTTCGATGAGGGTGGATTTATGAAGAGGGTCTGGAGATTGATGCAAGGTCCATGTCGTGGTTCATCTCGAGTAGCTTGTAACAGAGGACTCTCTGATTTATGGATTATTCCCAGGGACAAATTCTGAGACGGACATCAAGTGATGTTAGAAGATCATCAACTCAGTGAAAGATGATCCTTGGTCTGCCTGAAAGTTATTGGCCTCACAGCACAGTGAGATGTCGGTCAGGGAATGTTGCCGACTGGCGCATTCCAAGCAGCATGGAGAACGTGCTGAGGGACGCACTGAAGCTTGGTGCAGCAAAGCCAAGGCCCCCGTGGGGGGGGGCTACAGTTTAGCGTTCTTCTGCTGCTGAACATCGAGGGGCAGTCTGGTGGGGACACCGCGCAAACAAGGAAAGGGTTATCACCCAATGGGGCCATGACTGGCAATGGTGTTTTGTTGGGTTTTAAAGATAGATGCGCACTCTACTGAGGATGACACCAATTAATGCACAGATACTGAGAATGTCTGAATATTTTTTGCAGTTTTGATTTTGTATATTTTTAAATTCTGAATAAAGTTTATTTTTTTGTAAAAAAAAAGTCAGGAACAACAGAGGTTAGGAACACCAGGGGTCAGCCAGGGTTTGCAGTGCTCATATATTCCCGGCTCCCTTTAAACTCACCGGATGCATTGAAAAATTATTAGTCCATCCTGTAACATGTAAAAAAAGTAAAAGTGTATTTGTGTATTAAAGGGAGCATATAGTCCAGGAAATCCGTTAGTCGGAACTACAATAGTCCCAAGAATGTCACATTTTCAGAGTTTACTGTATCGTGGCTATAGAAAATAATGGTGCCCCCTCTGTTGTTAAGTAATGTTTTATATGTGATATAATTTGTTAGAAACATAGAAAATAGGTGCAGGAGTAAGGCATGCGGCCCTTCCAGCCAGCACCGCCATTCGACATGATCATGGCTGATCATCCAAAATCAGTACCCCATTCCTGCTTTTTCCCCATATCCCTTAATTCCGTTAGCCCTAAGAGCTAAATCTAACTCTCTATTTTAACAGATCAGCATTGGGATTGTGACGAGGAAAAGGGTGGTTAGGTATTTGTTGCCTTAACATTGCAAGAGGTTGTGTGAGACTTGCTATCATTGAATAACAAAGGAATTTGACACAAGGGTGGCGCAGCAGTAGAGTTGCTGACTAACAGCACATACAGCGCTGGAGACCCGGGTTCAATCCCGACTACAGGTGCTGTCTGTACGGCGCTTGTACGTTTTTCCCGTGACCGCGTGGGTTTTCTCCGAGATCTTCAGTTTCCTCCCACACTCCAAAGACTTACAGGTATGTAGGTAAAATTGGCTTGGTATAAGTGTAAATTGTCCCCAGTGTGTGCAGAATAGTGTTAATGTGAGGGATCGCAGACGGTGCGGACACGGTGGGCCGAAGGGCCTGTTTCCGCGCTGTATCTCTAAGCTAAACTAAACTAAAAAAAATTGCAACTCCACAATATTATACCTCAGAAAATTGATGAGACTGCGGCAACTTTAAGTTGGAAGGTTGAAAAATATTCTAATGTAAGGCACGGGAGAATATAGACTGTTGGACTAGTATAGGATTTCCCCAGCAACGTGCTAGCACAGTGTAAAGAATTTCCTCCTATGATAGAAACTTCATGTTTACGCATTAAGCTTTCTCATATTTCACAACATTTTCCACAAATTAGACCTCAAGTGTTATTATTATTTAATAGATAAACATAGCAGCCAATGCACACACAGCAGGGCTGAATAAACAGCAACCAGGCATTAATCTCTTTTGGTGAAATTGGTTGGGAGAAGCTTGTTGCCACAGCATCAAGGGAATTTCTATTCTTCTGCAAATGGAGCCATGGGATCCCCTATGAGACTGGGCAGATAGTATTTCAGTTTAACCCCTCGTGTGAAAGAAAGAAGAAAGGCCGTCGCACTCAATCAGCATTGCAGGTGTTTCATCAAAATGCACAAGGTCTGTTAGTATTTTAGGCTGCAATCCTCTTGGGACTGACATGGGAGAGCTCAAATCAAACCAACAGTAGATTAAAACGAGCTTGAATTAGTGAGGTAAAAATCAGTATAAGGCTTTTCCCACTATTGATTCTTATGGATGCTTATTAATCAACTTCTATTCTGCAAAAAAATCATATTTTAGTAGCGTTCCATTCTTGCAAGTTTGAACCTGAATGTTGTCGGTTACTGTGTATTCTGGAGATTGTGTAGGTCTGGAGATTGTGTGAGAAATAAACTTATACCCCATACTTAAACCTTCAACCATAAAAACAGAGCTAAACAATATCTGATTAGGCGTCGGTGCCACCTATTTTATTTAAACATTAACACTTGTAACAATTAGATGTGATATTTTTCTAGCATAATATTCCCCACGTCACAGTGAGGTGGAGTTTCGACAAGCATTGCACATATGGTTCGGCGGTAGAGAATATTTTCTTTTCCATCATGCACTAACATATTCCATGTTCAGACGTAAATGTGAAACAGATTAAGCTGTTTGTACAAACTAATCCTTTTCTCCGTGCTTTCCCTCCCCCATACCAAAGTTACATCTTCAGTGGTGTGCTGATCTAAGTGGAGTAGCTTTAAACTCCACCAGCATGAAACAGTATCAGCAGAACTTGCAAACACAGCCAAAGGTGCTCGGGCATCCAGGCACCTGCCAGCTGTTTGTACCTTGTATTAAAAGACATCATGTTCCCAATTTTCTTCAATAAAACAAGGAATCTGCCAATTTGTGTTGTCTGCTTCTGGAGAAGGATCACAGTTCAGGTTCAGCCGGTTGGAAAATAATTGGAGAGAGCAGGCCACTGTTCCCTGTGCAGCTTGCTGTCACAGTTTGACTGACAAACTGACTTTTGAGGTGTTCTTGCCCATTCCAGTCACAGTTTATTGAAGGTGATTTTGATCTTCTCTGTGAGGCCGCAGCAGTGGCCATGCCATCTGTCACCTTGATTGCATCCGAGATTCTCTGGAGAGAGCACGATGGCTCCTGATCGTTTACAGATTGTGCTGCCTTCGCCTCCATAAGGACCACATGCACAGAGCCAGATGGTGAACATACACGCTTATTATGAGTCTTTATCTCTGTGCAGGAAGGATAGGAACCATTAGATCTCCCTTAGGAACCCCGCTCTTTTCTAGCATCATGCTGTTTCTCAGCAAATACAGTCTTATTCAGCTGTCATCACCCTACCTCCAGATTATTTGCAAAAGGGAGAGAAAGAAAAAGAAAACAAGTATTTTATCAGCTACTTTAAAAGCAGACTCAGGTAGCATGACTGCTCCCCCACCATGAAAATTATTGGCACCGTCAGATTTGCAGTTTCATTGCTCGTTGTGTATAATAAACCAGACTTTGGGGATTTTGCCAGCAAGCCTCACCTTACAAAGGATAACAGCCACTCATTTAAGCCCAGCTGCAAAAAGTGAAATATGTTCTGCTGTTTAAATTCTGTCAGCACCTGCAATTATCCCTGTTCCAATACCAGCAGAGAGAAAATCGCACAATTGTTCTACTGATCCTGCTTCATACAGTGCGCTGGCTATTATGCAACTCTGTATTGATTTCTTCTCAAAATGACTGCACAATAATTCAGCTATTGAAACGGGCACTGAGCATATGATGGCATACGTCTTTCTTTTATATATTATTACATGAAAGAAGATTTAATTTACTGTAAAAGGTTGTGCATTTTATAACATACAGTTCTTCTTACCAAACACATTGTTAAAAACAATATCCTTTTAAACTGTTTTGTTTTCTTATTTCTCTTTTGTGGAGATTAATTAAAATATTGAGCACATCAAATAAAACTTTTTTGTTGTCGAGTGCAGCTTCACACCAATTCATCTTCAACATATGCATTTACTTAGTTGTGTCATAGACGCTCTGTGTCAGAAAAGTGAGTAATCTCTGTAAGCAGAGGCAAGAAGATAAAGGGCTCGCGTATATATTATAAAACAATAGCAGATGGTTAGGATGCATTGAAGGCTTGCTTCGACTCCCCTGTTATTCCGGGGCATGTGTGTGTAAGGATGGCTTCACCACTTGCGTATATATTGACTTAACACCAACTTGGGAATTCTCACAAATCACTCCTTGACACCTCTTTTTTCTATATGTATCAACTGCTGTATTATATAAATATTTTCCAAATCAGTTATTGCCATATTGTGAGTATTTACACAGCTATGACCATAATTTGTAACAATTAATGAAATTTAGCTGGTGACTGCAGATGCTGGAGTCTTGAGCAGAAAAAAACCCAAAGTGCTGGTGGAACAGCTCCATTGCTGTAGTTGACATTTTTACACAAATGACACTGTGCAGAGTTCAGCTCACCTAGTACAGGCTTAGCTTCCAATGTAATATTTTTGCTCTGTGCAGTTGAACATCCTACAGGTTTTGAATGCTCTAATCAAATTGCCAGCAGCATGTCTCTTATAATCAAATATATTTGTAGTACCTTTATATTGTTTATTAAACTAACTGGATGTATTTTATCAAATAGAAATAAAAATTGCTGACAGCACTGACGGTTTTAGACAGACAAGTGGAAGAAAGTATCACGCTCTTGCTAATTCCGAAGTTCATAGACTCTATCCTTATAACAGTAAAGATTATTCTGCAAAGAGGAGCACATGACGCTGCTATGACATAAGTGAGTGTGGACACAACTGGAGTATTTTCCTGGAGCACAAATAGGAAATAAAATAATCACTTAGCCAAATGTTTCTGTAACCCTCCTGCAAACTGAAGCAGGCCAGAATAGTGGCATAGCTCGTAAAGCTGCTGCCTCTTAGCTCCAGCGACCTGGGTTCAACCCTGACCAGTGCTGTCAGAGAACATAGAACTGTGCAGCACAGGAACAGACCCTTCGGCCCGCAATGTCCGTGCTGAACATGATGCCAAGTTAAACTAATCTCCCCTTATTAACACACATACCCATATCCCTCCATTCTCTGGATACCTATGTTCCTATCTAAAAGCCTCTTAAATGCCACTGTCATATCTGCCTCCACCACCACCCCTGGCAGCACTTTCCAGGTACCCGCCACTCTCTGTGTAAAAACAAACTTACCCAAACATCTCCTTTAAACTTTGCCCTTCTCATCCCAAAGCTATGCCCTCTAGTGTTTGACATTTCCTCCCAATGAAAATGTTCTGACTGTCTGCCCTATCAATGCCTCTCATAATTTACATACATTCTTTATATCTGGTGTTACCAATGTGGACTCCTGTATATCAGCTTGACCAAGTATAGAATCAGCAACCGTTTTGCCAAATACGTACGCTTGGTCCATCAAGGCCTATTGGACCTCCCTGCTGCTAACCATTTTAACCCCCATCCCATTTCCATAATAATTTTTCTGTCCTGGACCTCCTCCATTGCCAGAGTGAGGCCACATGTAAATGAACGTTGATTTTTTTAATCTTAGTTGACTTCTAACACCCCCCACCCCTCTCTTTTCTTCCACCTCCCCCCCCCCCCCCCCCCCCCCCCATTCCTGTGTTCACCTGTTATCTTCCACGCTTTGTCCTGCCCTTTTTTCCAGCTTTCTTCCCCTCCCCGACAATTCTAGGGATGTTGCCTGACTCGCTGAGTTACTCTAGCACTTTGTGTTATTATTTTTAGTAACCGACATTGGTGGCCCCTTCTTTTCTCAGCTCTAATACCAGTTGACTTTGAACAGGAGTCATAGTAACTTCCTGTTTGCAGCTTGTGTATAAACCGTGGACAGGTCACATGGCCTTTATGTGGGATCCCATAAACCTGTTCAAAAGACAAAGCCAGAATTGTTATCTGTAGGTATGAGGCGGAATTAGATTGAGTAGCCACCTGTCCAATAATCTCTCTCAAGCAGATTGAGTTAAATGAAGCACCCAGATATCAAAAGGCTATTCTAGAAAAAAGAACAGGCTGGGCCTGAAGTCAATGTTCAGAGTCGTTTTTCTCAGGGTGCCTCGCCCCACCCAGCTATTATTTGTCTTTAAGTGGAGGGTGGAAGTTTGCGTGTGAAAGGAATTCAGCAAAATAATTCAGCTCTCCGCTGTTCCCTCAATTACTGTTAATATCTTTCTAAGGTTACTGTGGGTGGGTGGTGGAATCCTCTCAGTTTTTATTCTTGGAAAGAAAACTACCTGAGTGAGAGGTTTGTGGCTATATTCTGGTTATACACCGAGGTCATCAGTTATGATAATCAAATCTCTCCATGCTCTCTAACCAACTCTTCCCACCACTGCCGTTAGATTACAGCTTGCAACCACCCCTGAGGAATCTATTATTTGTTGTATCCTAACGCAAGTAGTGATCAAATTACAGAGAAATTGAACATGTGTACAGTTGCAGTTGCAAAGTAGCTGGCTTGTGTCCCTTGGACTTAGGCCTTGGTTCTTACATTAAACTAATGCACTGGAGACACCAGATATTTGTGGCCTGATCAATTCTCACTAGCTCCTATGGCTGATCATTAACTTCAGGCCTAGGCTAAGTCTGAAGAAGGATCCCGACACAGAACGTCACCGGTTCATGTGCTCCAGAGATGCTGCCTGACCCCGACAATCGATCAGAGATACAAGGTTGGGAGCAGCCTGCAGTATATTCATGCAATATTTCTGGCTCCAATTAAATATATTTTCCAAATATTATCGGGGAGCATTCAGTGCATCCCTTACAAAGAGCTTGTTAGACTGCTCAACAACAGGAACAAACAGGCAGAGCAGTTGTTCACTCATCCATAAATAAATTTCAATTGGGATCCTAACTGGGGAACACTCACTATTTACAGTTATAATTCACTTGCTGTCTGCTTCAGATGAGTGCCCTGTGCACCTGGAAACAATTTTGGAATTGTTCTGTGTTATGCTGGCCATTGTTAGAATAAAATGTGATTTCAAAGGAACCCCAATTGACTAGTATTTGATTTAAATTATTTATGCATTCAATTTGCTTCAATAAAAGAATATAGACAGGATACTGTGGGTACAGATGCAACAGCAGTGCGCCCATTTTTAGTCTATTTGAGAGATACAACGTAGAAACAGGCCCTTCGGCCCACCAAGTCCGCGCCAAACATCGATCCCCGCACACTAACACTATCCTACACACACTAGGGACAATTTACAATTTTACCAAGGCTAATTAATCTCCTAACTTGTACATCTTTGTAGTGTGGGTGGTAACCTGAACACCCAGAGGAAACCCACGCAGGTCACTGGGAGAAAGTACAAACTCCGTACAGGTAGCACTGTTCACAGGAAGGGCGTCTTTTTGGAAGGAGATGAGGAGAAATTTCTTTAGTCAGAGGGTGGTGAATCTGTGGAATTCTTTGCCACAGAAGGCTGTAGAGGCCAAGTCAGTGGATATTTTTAAGGCAGAGAAGGATAGATTTTTGATTAATATAGGTGTCAGAGGTTATGGGGAGAAGACAGGAGTATGGGGTTAGGAGGGAGAGATCGATCAGCCATGATTGAATGGTGGAGTAGATTTGATGAGCCAAATGGCCTAATTCTACTACTATCCCTTATTACCTTATGAGCACCCGTGGTCAGGATTGAACCCGGGTCTCTGGCACTGTAAGGCAGCAACTCTACCGCTACCCCACCATGCCGCCTCTTATTGTAGGATATGATATCTAATCATCTACTGTCAAGTGATACACAAGTGCCCATTCAGTGCTTGAGGTGCCCTGTCTCCCTAGTGGTTAAGGCCATCGTATTGCTGTTTAATTCCCAGGACAAAAATTGAGAATTGGTTGCTTTCAAATGCTATCTTCATCAAGCTTACACAAACCATGCGAACAGCAGCACCAAGCAGCACGAAGTGCTTCAGTTCTGCCCGCTCCCGCAACAGTGTCCTTGGACCATTCCTTTCCACTGGACAGTGACATACCAGCTGTCCCTCAATGAATGGTTCATGTAAAACAACACCTTATTCTTTGTCAATCAAACAGTGGCCTGGTGCAAAATGTTCTGGAAGCCCTGTAGGAAATGGAAATGATGGATCATTGAGCAGACTGTTATGGTGAGACCTCATCTCTACTCAAACAAATACCCAATATTGGCTTCATTGGTGTGATAAGGCCACACCCACTTGCACAGCAGGAGCCTCTGCACCACTAAACGCTGCCCTCAAGACAACTATAGATGAGATTGTCAAACATAAAATATGACTTCAAATGAACTCCTTTACTTTTCAAGTTGACTGTGGCTGCACCCCTTTGTCGGTGGATCACCAGCTTCCTGACAGACAGGAAGCAGCATGTGAGGCTGGGAAAGCACATCTTGGACCTGCAGACCCTCAGCATAGGAGCACCGCAAGGCTGCGTACTCTCCCCTCTCCTCTGCTCTCTCTACACCAATGACTGCATCTCCTCTGTCAAGCTTCTCAAGTTTGCAGACGACACAACCCTGATTGGACGGATCCAGGATGGGGAGGAATCTGCCTACAGACAGGAAGTGACACAGCTGGCGTCCTGTTGCCATCGCAACAACCTGGAGCTCAATGCTCTTAAGACAGTGGAATTGATTGTAGACTTTAGGAGAGCTCCCCCTCCCTTCACCCCATTCACCATCAACAACACCACAGTCACATCTGTGGAGTCTTTTAAGTTCCAGGGAACCATAATCTCCAAGGACCTTAAATGGGGGGCCACCATCAACCCCACAATCAAAAAGGCACAACAGAGGATGTACTTCCTGAGGCAGCTGAGGAAGCACAATCTGCCACAGGCAATGATGGTCCAATTCTATACACCCATCGTAGAGTCTGTCCTTACCTTCTCAATCGTGGTCTGGTTTGGCTCAGCCACCAAGCACGACATCCGGAGGCTGCAGCGAATCGTCCGATCAGCTGAGAAGGTTGTTGGCTGCAATCGTCCCTCCATTAACGAACTGTACACTGCAAGGGCCAGAAAGTGAGCAGGTAAGATCATCTCTGACCCCTCACCCTGGTCACAAACTCTTTGAATCACTTCCCTCTGGAAGGCGACTCCGGACTGTCAAAGCTGCCACAGCCAGACATAAAAACACCTTTTTTTCACGAGTAGTAGCTCGGAGACGAGGAAACACTTTTTCTCACAGAGAGTGGTGAGTCTGTGGAATTATCTACCTCAGAGGGTGGTGGAGGCAGGTTCTCTGGATGCTTTCAAGAGAGAGCTAGATAGGGCTCTTAAAAATAGCGGAGTCAGGGGATATGGGGAAAAGGCAGGAACTGGGTACTGATTGGGGATGATGAGCCATGATCACATTGAATGGTGGTGCTAGTTCGAAGGGTCAAATGGCCTACTCCTGCACCTATTGTCTATTGTCTATTCTCTACTCAATAACAAAAAATCTGTAGTCTCCTTTTGCTCTGGTATTTTATTTAACTCACATGTTTAATCAATAATGTTTGATTATTAATGTTTAATGTTTTATGTGTGTAACTGTCTAACTGTTTAACACTAACTGTCTAACACTAACTGTCACTGTATGTCATGTTGTCACTTGCGGGCTGAGCACCAAGGCAAATTCCTTGTATGTGAATGCTTGCCCAATAAACTTATTCATTCATTAACTGATTCCATATGTAATTTGAATTATTTATGCATTCTTTCTGTTCAGTAAAATAATAGAGACATGGTGTTATAATGGTGCAGTGGTAGAGCTGTGGCCCTACAGCACCAGAAACTCGGGTTCGATCCTGACTACGGGTGCTGTTTGTACTGAGTCCTGTATGTTCTCCCTGTGACCGAGTGGGTTTTCTCCGGTTTTCTCCCACACTCCAAAGACGTACAAGTTTGTAGGTAAATTGGCTTCTGTAAATTGTAAATTGTCCCTAGTGAACAGGGTGATCGGTGCGGGCTCGGTGGGCCGAAGGGTCTGTTTCCTTGCTGTACGAGTAAAGTCTAAAGTAAAAATTAGCATCTATGTCAGGAATGTGTGCTTGCCAAGAAGATTTTGAAAGAGATACAGAGGTTTTTCAATATTTATCCCGAGCAGTTGCATAACATAAGATTCTGCTCTGCCTGCTGTTTCAAGGGAGACAAATGTAAACTGCTGCTGGAAGATTATCAACTCTGTGAATTATGACGGTACACAAAAATGCTGGAGAAACTCAGCGGGTGCAGCAGCATCTATGGAGCGAAGGAAATAGGCGACGTTTCGGGCCGAAACCCTTCTTCAGACATACTCTCCAGAGCCTGTGAATTATGACCTCTGGATTGTGCAAACTTGTTGGTCTTCCAATGCAAGAAGCTGAGTGATGCAGACTGACATATTCCATGGTCCAAGACCATGTGGTGAGGACTGCAGTGAAGTTAGTGCAGCCGCATAGAATCAATTATCTTATACTTGCACTAATGAGTTACTAATATCAAGTAAAAACATTTTATCGAGTTGAGTATCTGGAAACATTTACCAATTTTAGAATTGAATATCATTGAAGAAGGTCATTGAGCCACCCAAGCCACTGCTCACGGATCCCTGGATACTCAGGGTTAAATTGGACACTTTAGCAAGTTGGCCTGGACATTTCCATGTGCAATTCACCTCAGTAATAATGTCTCACCTAATGACATGACAGGTCACGCACCATACAGTCCCTTCAATGCTGACAAAAGATGTAGCCTGAAATGTAGGACTTTTCTCAAACAATAATAATATGACATTTAGATTAGTATTGTAACATCAATTTGTGACGCTACAATCTAGCATCATTGCCTTGCATTAAACATCTTCCAGCCTTAATCTCCAGAACTCAGGACATTTGAAGCCTCATCACGGATCACTCTCATCATTGACAGTGTCTCGTTGTTGTCTCATCACTGACCTGTTGTAATATCAACAACGGAACTAAATAATTTATGTGTCGGAAACAAGTGCAGATGCTGCTTTAAATCGAAGGTAGACACAGCGGGACAGGCAGCATCTCTGAGTCTCACTGTCTGAAGAAGGGTCTCGACCCGAAACGTTTTCCATTCCTTCTCTCCAGAGATGCTGCCTGTCCCGCTGAGTTACTCCAGCATTTTGTGTCTACCTTTGAACTAAATACTTTAATCTCTCCAGAGCCTGTCCCACTTGGGCGTCATTTGCGCGTCACGCAGATGGCGCGCGAGGATTTTGAGAATCCCAAAATTCTATGCCGCGCGTGACTGCATATGCCACCACACCTCACCATGCGCCATGCGGATGTAATGCATGCCATGCGCACGTCGTGCATCGTGACGCGTAAATGACGTGCAAATGACGCCCAGGTGGGACAGGCCCTTACCTCATTCATCGTCTTGCTCCTCACAGGACATTACGTCATATGATCACACATATCCCCACTCTCAGATCTCTGTGTTCCCCTCCCAAATATTTCTCTCACCTCTTTTCCAGTCTTTTATGTGGTAGTTCTGTGGCAGTTAGGAAGAGGGAGCAATGTTGCAAACTCAGGCAAGTTGTGGACCTTTGAAGCAGCTCCTGTTGGGAAGTGTATAGAGTGATAGAGAGTCATAGTCCACGCCAACCAGCAATCTCCATAGTCTAGCACTATCCTACACACTAGGGACAATTTGCAATTTTACCTATGCCAATTAACCAACAACTCTATACGTCTTTGGAATGGGGGAGTAAACTGGAGCATTTACAAACCTTATAGAGACAGCACCCATAGTCAGGATCAAACCCGGGTTTCTATCCCTTGGTAGGGAAGCAGCTCTGCCACTCCACCACCATGCTGCCCTACCAGGGGAAGGATGTCATGAAAGTTTAAAAAGTGCAAAAAAGATTTGAGGATGACACTGGTTCTGGAGGATTTGAGCGATAAGATGAGGATGGATAGGCAATTTCTTTTTTGCCTGTGGTGCAAGAGGCCAAAGGTACCTTAGAAATAGCCTCAATCTTTTCCCCAGGGTGGGGAAATAAAAAAACGAGAGGGCATAAGTTATGGTGAGAAGGAAAAGATTTAAAAGGGACCTGAGGGGTATCTTTTTCACACACAGGTGGTTTACAATGAACAGGTGGGAATAATGAAGTCTTCGAGAAAGTACCGCCATTCACTGTGATCATGGCTCATCATCCACATTCTGTACCCCGTTCCTGCCTTCTCCCCATATCCCCTGACTCTGCTATCTTTAAGAGCTCTATCTAACACTCTCTTGAAAGCATCCAGAGAATTGGCCTCCACTGCCTTCTGAGGCAGAGAATTCCACAGACTCACAACCCTCTGTGTGAAAAAGTTTTTCCTCATCTCCATTCAAAATGGCCTACTCCTTATTCTTAAACTGTGGCCCCTGGTTCTGGACTTCCCCATCATCGGGAACATGTTTCCTGCCTCTAGCGTGTCCAAATCCTTAATAATCTTCTATATTTCAATAAGATACCCTCTCATCCTTCTAAATTCCAGAGTATACAAGCCCAGCTGCTCCATTCTATCAACATATTACAGTCCCGCCATCCCGGGAATTAACCTTGTGAACGTATGCTGCACTCCCTCAATAGCAAGAATGTCCTTCCTCAAATCTTGGGACTAAAACTGATAGTGCTACCTTCCCTACCATTTCTTGTTTATTGAAGTAAAGGTCTCTGTGAATTTTAATCAGATTCCTTTTCAGCAATTCTATTGTTGATGATTTGTTTATTTAATCTCACTAAGCTTTAATCGTAATGCCATAATTGCAAAATATAGGTATCTACTCAAGAGCCATACCAGCAACTCATGGGTAGCTACATTGTAGAAACAGATTCCTGTAGTTTATCTTGTATATCTATTCTTAGTCAGTTGCATTGGGGTGAACAGTAGGGAACCCTGAATGTTGTTTGGCTCTTTGTGCATTCAGGATTTTATAACCCAAGGCAGTGGATTGCTTTTTAGGGCAACAGACGGCTATCTGTAAGCATTTGACCACTCGTCAAGCTTCATTGCTGCAAACAGAATGACACAGACGTGCCTGTGGTCATTGCTGTGTTTAGACCACTGAGAAAATCCATTACATCGTTTTGCAAAAACTGACTATTTCCATCAATAACTTTAATAATGCCAAAATAACACCTTTACACCCATATAATTTCACAACCTGACAATGCAGAGACACAGGCACTATTATGTAAGTTTTTATCATTTACAGTGCTCTCCATAATGTTTGGGACAAAGACCCATCATTTATTTATTTGCCTCTGTACTTCACAATTTGAGATTTTTAATTAAAAAAATCACATGCCGTTAAAGTGCACATTGTCAGATTTTATTAAAGGGTGTTTTTATACATTTTGGTTTCACCATGTATAAATTAGAGCTGTGTTTATACATAGACCCCCATAATGTTTGGGACACATGGCTTCACAGGTGTTTGTAATTGCTCAGGTGTGTTTAATTGCCTCCTTAATGCAGGTATAAGAGAGCTCTCAGCACATAGTCTTTCCTCCAGTCTTTCTATCTGCTTTGGAAACCTTTATTGCTGTTTATCAACACGAGGATCAAAGTTGTGCCAATGAAAGTCAAATAAGCCATTGTGAGACTGAGAAACAAGAATAAAACTGCTAGAGACATCAGCCAAACCTTATGTTCCAAATGTTCCAAAATTAACTGTTTGGAACATCATAAAGAAAAAAGAGAGCACTGGTGAGCTTCCTAATCGCAAAGGGACTGGCAGGCCAAGGAAGATCTCCACAGCTGAGAACAGAAGAATTCTCTCCATAATAAAGGAAAACCCCCAAACACCTCTCCGATAGATCAGAAATACTCTTCAAGTGTGGATTTGTCAATGACCACTGTCCGCAGAAGACTCCATGAACGGAAATACAGAGGCTACACTGCAAGATGCAAACAACTGGTTGGCCACATAAATAGGATGGCCGGGTTACAGTTTGCCAAGAAGTACTTAAAAGAGCAACCACAGTTCTGGAAAAAGGTCTTGTGGATCTTTTGATGAGACGAAGATTAGCTTATATCAGAGTGATGGCAAGAGCAAAGCAAAGAGCAAAGAGTGATGGCAAAAACACTGCATTTCGTTGTCTCTGTACTGTACACTGACAATGACAATTAAAGTTGAATCTGAATCTGAATCTGAAAGTATGAAGGAGAGGAGGAACTGCCCAAAATCCAAAACAGGAGAGATTTCAACTGTGTTCTGGATCAATACTTGGATAAATCCTCACAACAAAAGAGATATAATACAAAATCAAAATCCAGCGAACTTTTAAATACGTATATAAAAAATACAAATATAACAGACGTATGGAAGATTGCAAACCCATCCGGAAGAGAATACTCCTTTTACTCATCAGTACATAAAACTTATACACGTATTGACTATTTTCTAGTAGACACTAAACTAATACCTTTCACAACTAATTCCACATACCATAATAGTACTATTTCCGATCATTCCCCGCTAACCTTCTCCTTAAACTAGAAGGAATGTTCAATAAAAATCGTTCTGGAGGTTTAATCCTCAAATACTAAATAACCCAGATTGTTGTATATATTTAAAACAACAGATGAAACTCTTTTTTGAGACCAATGATACCCAGGTATTTCGCACAGACCACAGTCTGTTCGTATTGGTGGAAATATGTCAGCCTCGATAACAATCAGCACGGGAGCACCTCAAGGCTGCGTGCTCAGCCCCCTGCTGTACTCACTCTATACTCATGACTGCGTAGCCAGTCACAGTGCGAACTCCATCATCAAGTTCGCTGACGACACCACTGTTGTGGGGCGTATCACTGATGGGGATGAGTCAGAGTATAGAAGAGAGATCGAGCAACTGTCCATATGGTGCCTGCGCAATAACCTGGCCCTCAACACCAGCAAAACCAAGGAACTGATTGTGGACTTTGGAAGGAGTAGGAGGGGGACCCACAGCCCCATTTATATCAACGGGTCGATGGTTGAAAGGGTCAAGAGCTTCACATTCCTGGGCGTGCACATCTCTGAAGATCTTTCCTGGTCCGAGAACACTAATGCAATTATCAAGAAAGCTCATCAGTGCCTCTACTTCCTGAGAAGATTACGGAGAGTCGGTTTGTCAAGGAAGACTCTCTCTAACTTCTACAGGTGCACAGTAGAGAGCATGCTGACTGGTTGCATCGTGGCTTGGTTCGGCAATTTGAGCGCCCTGGAGAGGAAAAGACTACAAAAAGTAGTAAACACTGCCCAGTCCATCATCGGCTCTGACCTTCCTTCCATCGAGGGGATTTATCGCAGTCGCTGCCTCAAAAAGGCTGTCAATATCATCAAAGACCCACACCATCCTGGCCACACACTCATATCCCTGCTACCTTCAGGTAGAAGGTACAGGAGCCTGAAGACTGCAACAACCAGGTTCAGGAATAGCTACTTCCCCACAGCCATCAGGCTATTAAACCTGGCTCGGACAAAACTCTGATTATTAATAACCCATTTTCTGTTATTTGCACTATCAGTTTATTTATTCATGTCTGTATATATTCATATTATGGTATATGGACACACTTATCTGTTTTGTAGTAAATGCCTACTATGTTCTGTGTGCTGAAGCAAAGCAAGGCTGACAACATTCTACCTGATTGAGGCACACCACTTGCAGAGACTGATTGAGGCACACCACTTGCAGAGACTGATTGAGGCACACCACTTGCAGAGACTGATTGAGGCACACCACTTCCTGATTGAGGCCTTTCTCACCATTCGCCTGGGGTGTGCAGTAGCAAGGTTCGTTTGATTTAACGGACGTGAGCACACAGTTAGCTGCAGACTCCGCCCAGGACAGGAAGGCTCTGCAGGAACGGAAGGGACGTCACGACCGCGGTGCCACAGGTGCTGTCGCCGAGGGAGGACGGACGGAGCCGCGGCTCGAGAGACTAACAGAGACTAACAGAGGCAAAGAGGTTTGCCTCGCACTGCAAGGGAGCAGTGGACCAGACAGGAAGAGCGGACGGAATTACCACTAGACAGCCAAACCAGTAGGTAATTTACGGCTGGGGTGAGTACTTTCCCATTTATAGGAGGTAGGATTATATAAATAAGGGGTGTATCAATACAGTAGGGGATTCTTAAACAGGACCAGTTAATTACCTATATAAGATGGGCGGTCAGGAGATGTGCCAATACTGCGAGATGTGGGAATTTGTCGACACCATTGATGTAGAAGATCCCTACAGCTGCAGTAAGTGTTTGAGGCTAGAGGAACTCCAGCTCCGCATTGATGAGCTGGAGACCCAACTTCATACGCTGCGGTACATCAGGGAGGGGGAGTATTACCTGGATGTTTTGTGCCAGGGGATGGTCACACCGACCAGTTTAACTAATTCAGTAGGCAGTGAGCAAGGAAAGGAAGGTGTGGCCATAAGCGAGGCAGGTAGGGGGAACCAGGAGGAGATGCGGCAGGAGCCACAGCCCTTGTCCCTGACGAGCATGACCGAGGCTCTTACTCAATGTAAGGACGGGATCAGGGGCTGTGGGAGGGATGAGCAACCTGGCTGCAGCACCGTGGATCAGGAGGCCATTCAAGAGGGGGGAGTTAGAAGAAATGCCGTAGTGATAGGGGATAGTATTATTCGGGGGGTAGATAAGGTTCTCTGCGGCCAGCAGAACATGTCCCGAAGGCTGTGTTGCCTACCCGGTGCTAGGGTTAAGGATATCTCTGCGATGCTGGAGAGAAATTTGCAGAGGGAGGGGGAGGATCCAGTGGTCGTGGTCCATGTGGGGACCAATGACATAGGAAGGACGAGGAAGGAGGATCTGCTGAAGGAGTTTGAGCAGTTAGGGAATAAATTAAAAAGCAGAACCTCGAGGGTACTGATCTCCGGATTGCTACCTGAGCCACGGGCCAAATCGGCGAGGGTACGTAAAATTAAAAAGCTAAATGCGTGGCTCAAAGACTGGTGTGGGAATAATGGGTTTGGTTTCTTGGGCCACTGGCACCAGTACTGGGACAGGGGGGATCTGTTCTGTAAGGACGGACTTCACCTGAACGGTGCTGGGACTGGGGTCCTGGCAAATCATATAACTAGGGCAGTAGAGAGGTCTTTAAACTAAGTAGCGGGGGGGAGGTATCAAGGGGGGTAATAACGGCAGGGGTAGAGGAAATAGAGCAGGGTATCAGTGGGGAAGCGGAAATTCAAAATGTGACAGGAGACAGAATTTGTGAAGATAAAGATCTAGATGTAAAAGGGGCAAAAACGGAAAGGAAGGGTAGTAAAAATCATCTGAAAGTGCTTTATCTAAATGCACGGAGTATTCGTAATAAGATAAATGAATTAACGGTGCAATTAAGTATATATAGTTATGATATCGTGGCCATTACGGAGACATGGCTGCAAGGAGATCAGGACTGGGAGTTAAATATAGAGGGGTACTCGACAATTAGGAAAGATAGACAGGAAAGAAAGGGAGGAGGGGTGGCCCTTTTAATAAGGGAGGGAATAACGGCAATAGAGAGGAAGGATATTGCGTTGAAGGATCAGGATAGTGAAACAGCTTGGGTACAGATAGAGAATAATAAGGGGAAAAAAAACACTAGTGGGTGTAATTTATAGACCTCCAAATAGCTGTGACGCTGTTAGTCAGAACATAAATCTGCAAATAGTTGACGCATGTAAAAAGGGAACTGCTGTAATCATGGGGGACTTCAATTTTCATATTAATTGGGCAAACCAAACTGGGCAGGGTAGACTAGAGGAAGAGTTTATAGAATGTATTAGAGACGGGTTCCTAGAACAGTATGTCACCGAACCGACAAGGGGGGAGGCAATCTTGGATCTGGTCCTGTGTAATGAAGCAGGATTAATTAAAAATGTCATAGTTAGGGACTCGTTGGGAACAAGTGACCACAATATGGTCGAATTCCATATTCAAATAGAAGGGGAGCAGGTTGAAACTCAGGCTAGGGTGCTTAGTCTAAATAAGGGGGATTATGAAGGTATGAGGACTGAGCTGATCAAAGTTGACTGGGATAGCAGACTCAAGAATAAGACGGTACATGAGCAGTGGTGTACGTTTAAGGGTATACTGTATAACCTTCAAGAAAAATTTATTCCTATGAAGAAAAAAAGGGGTAAGGGTAAGAACAGTCAGCCATGGCTCAGTAAAACTATAAAGGATAGTATTCGGCTGAAGGCAAGGGCATATAAGGTAGCCAGAGATAGTGGGAGGGTAGAGGATTGGGAAGCATTTAAAGGTCAGCAAAAAATAACTAAGAGATTAATTAAGACGGGGAAAATAGACTATGAAAGGAATTTAGCGAACAACATAAAAACTAATAGTAAGAGTTTTTATAGCTATATAAAAAGAAAAAGGGTGGCTAAGGTGAACGTTGGTCCATTGGAGGGTGAGACTGGAGAGTTGTTGGTGGGGAACATGGAAATGGCAAAGGCATTAAACGAGTATTTTGTATCAGTCTTCACCATAGAAGACACAAAAAATATTCCAACGCTGGATAAACAGGGGGCGGTAGGAATGGAGGAGCTAAATACTATTAAGATCACCAAGGAGGTGGTATTAGGGAAATTAATGAGACTGAAGGAGGATAAATCCCCTGGGCCTGATGGATTACATCCAAGGGTCTTGAGGGAGATAGCGGTGGGGATTGTGGATGCATTGGTGATAATTTTCCAAAACTCCCTGGAGGCAGGAATGGTCCCAGTGGATTGGAAAATGGCCAATGTAACACCTATATTTAAAAAAGGAAGTAAACAGAAGGCGGGTAACTATAGACCGGTTAGTCTAACATCGGTGGTGGGTAAAATGTTAGAGACAATTATTAAAGAAACACTAACGGGGCACTTGGATAAACATGACTTCATCGGACAGAACCAGCATGGTTTTGTGAAGGGGAAGTCCTGTTTAACGAATCTGCTCGAATTCTTTGAGGAAGTAACAACCCGGGTGGATAAAGGGGAACCGGTGGATGTGGTATACTTGGACTTCCAAAAGGCTTTTGACAAGGTGCCACATAAGAGACTATTGCTAAAAATAAAAAATTATGGGATTGGGGGTAATATATTAGCATGGGTAGAGGATTGGCTAACAAATAGGAAGCAGAGAGTGGGGATAAATGGTTCATACTCGGGATGGCAACCGGTAACTAGCGGGGTTCCGCAAGGGTCGGTGCTGGGACCCCAGTTGTTCACAATTTATATAAATGATTTGGAGGAGGGAACCAAGTGTAATATATCAAAATTTGCGGACGATACAAAAATGGGAGGAAAAGTAGGGGATGAGGAGGATAGGAAGAGTCTGCAAAAGGATATAGATAAGCTAGGTGAGTGGGCAACAACTTGGCAGATGAAATTTAATACTAATAAATGTGAAGTCATTCACTTTGGGAAAAAAAATGATAGGGCAAGTTATTTTCTAAATGAGGAGGAGCTGCGTTGTAATGCAACGCAAAGGGATCTAGGGGTATTAGTACATGAATCACTAAAAGTTAGTATGCAGGTGCAGCAAGCAATCAGGAAGGCCAATGGAGTTTTGGCCTTTATTGCTAGGGGGATTGAGTATAAAAACACGGAGGTCTTGCTGCAGCTGTACACAGTATTAGTGAGACCACATTTGGAATACTGTGTACAGTTCTGGGGTCCATACTTAAGAAAGGATGTACTAGCCCTGGAGGCAGTGCAGCGAAGGTTTACAAGATTAATTCCTGCAATGAGGGGATTGACATATGAGGAAAGGTTAAGTAGGCTGGAACTCTACTCTTTGGAGTTTAGAAGAATGAGAGGCGATCTCATTGAAACATATAAGATCGTGAGGGGCCTTGATCGGGTGGATGCACCGAGGATGTTCCCAATGATCGGGGAAACTAGAACTAGGGGACATAGTTGCAGAATAAGGGGGGGCTCTTTTAAAACTGAGATGAGGAAGAACTTCTTCACCCAGAGGGTGGTTAATTTATGGAATTCACTGCCCCAGGGAGCAGTGGAAGCAGAAACTTTAAATATATTTAAGACTAAAATAGATGGTTTTTTAGCTGCCAAGGGGATAAGGGGCTACGGGGAGAGGGCAGGGATATGGACCTAGGTATGGTTAGTATAGTAAGACCTGAGTGATCTCCTGGACAAGTGTCGATCGCCTGGATTGGGGTCGGAGAGGAATTTCCCGGATTTTTTTCCCGAATTGGACCTGGGTTTTTATCCGGTTTTTTGCCTCCCCCAGGAGATCGCGAGGTTCTTGGGGTGGAGAGGGGTGATAGCGGTATAAAGGGGAGGGTAGTGTCTTGTGTTCTGTGTCTTGTGTCTACTGTTTGTGGGTAAGTGTGTCTGTTTAGTGTTCAGCCATGAGCGAATGGCGGTGCGGGCTCGACGGACCTGGTGGTCTACTCTCGCACCTACTTTCTATGTCTATGTCTATGTAAGAATGTCATTGTCCTATACAGCGACACATGACAATAAACTCACTTGAACTTGAACGTGAACTCTTTTAAGGCTTTTATTTGAGGTTCTATCATTTCATATCAAGCTTATCAAAACAAAAAGAATAGGATGGAACAATTGCAACTAGAAGAACAGATCAGACAACTGCTCAGAAAACGCGATAGATCCGACTATGGTTAAACATAATAAGATAGCAGTATTAAAATTTAAGCTAAATCAAATTCTCTCTGCAGAAGTTATCAGATTATTTCAAATTACTAAACAGGAAAATTTTGAATTCGGTGACAAACCACACAAACTTCTAGCACGCCAGTTGAGAAAAGTTGAAAAGGACCATACTATTCAAAAAATCAAATCAGATAAAGGTGAATTGTTAACACTTCCACAAGACATTAATGAAAGATTTGCCCAATTCTATCACAATTTAAATACATCCAAAACATCAACAGAAATGAGAAAAATTACAAACTTTCTTGATAACTGTAATCCTCCGACACTTAATCCGGTGGAATGAGATGAATTAGGAGCACAGATTTCAATTAAAGAAATAGAAGAGACAATCAATTCATTGAAGAACGGCAAAACACCAGGACCAGACGGGTTTAGTAACAAATTTTATAAAAGATTTTATGAGGTAATTTCGCCGCGTTTATATAACTTTTATATACGCGCATTTAAAGAACAGACATTACCACAAAGCCTAGCTGAATCAACTATTACACTTATACCCCAAAAAGATAAAGATCTGGAAGACCCGGGATCATATAGAGCAACCGCCCTGTTAAATACAGATCAGAAAATATTAGCTAAAACTTTGGCAAGAAGATTAAGTAAATACGTTAATAAATTAATACACTTGGATCAAACTGGGTTTATACACAAGAGACACTCGTTTAACAATTTGAGACGCCTGTTTAACATAATGTACTCACACAGAACGATAAAAGAAGACATCAATTATTCCATTAGATGCAGAAAAAGCATTTGATCAAGTAGAATGAAATATCTTTTTACAGTATTGCAAAGATTTCAGTTGGGAGAAAATCTTATCTCATGGATAAAACTGTTATATGATAAGCCGACTGCCAGAATACTGACTAACCATATACTCTCACCTAAATTTCAGTTATCCAGGGGCAATAGACAGGGATGTGCATTATCACCCCTGTTATTTGCCCTTGTGATTGAACCTCTAGCGGAAAAATATCATTATATGCAGATGATGTATTATTATATATCACCAATTCCCAAGTTAGCATTCCAAGTATATTAAATCTTATAGAGGAATTTGGTTCCTTTTCAGGATATAGAATAAACTGGAACAAAAGTGAAATTATGTCAATAAAATCTGAAGAGCCGACACACCTTCTAAAATTCCTTTTCAGAATTGCTACGGAAAAATTCAAATATCTGGGTGTTCAGGTAACCAGAAAATATACTTCTCTATTTAACACAAACTTTCCTCCTTTAGTTAATTAAATTAAACGCTCTTATTCAATTTTGGAAAACACTTCCGATGTCTCTAATAGGCAGAATAAATGCTATAAAGATGATCTTCCTCCCACAAATCCTGTACTTATTCCGATATATCTTCCTAAAATTTTTTTCAAAATACTTGATTCTCTGATTACAAACTTTATTTGGGATTATAAAACACATAGAATTCATAAACGGCATCTATGTAAACCCAAAGAAACTGGTGGATTGGCTCTCCCCAACTTCTTATACTATTATTGGGCAACGAAAATTAAAAATGTAATCTATTGGTTGGACAATACAGGCCAACAGGTAAATTGGTTAATAATGGAGAGAGAGGATTGTTCGCCTTTTAATATAGGTGCGATTCTTCTCTCTCCAATAAATTTGAAGAAAACACTATATATGAGAAGAATCCGATTATCCACAGCACTTTACGAATCTGGAGACAAGTGAGATCAACCTTTAAACTGAAAAATGTATCTCTTCTTTCACCAATTGCCAATAATCCTTTGTTCAAGCCATTTATTTTAGACAAAACGTTCACATATTGGAAAAGATTAGGAATCAAAAAACTCGGAGATATTTATGAGATGGGAACTCTTCTCTCATTTCAAGAATTGCAGTCGAAATATCACCTGAAAGGTAATCAATATTTCAGATACCTTCAAATTTGAGACTATCTGAAAACATATACCCAAGACTACCAATCTTTGTTGCCAGACATACTAGACGAATGTATGAATAGAAATTCGGAGTCAAACAAGTTAATATCATATCTGTATAACACCATTTTAAATATAGAAATCCAATCGTCAGAAGTAATTAGAAGAGCTTGGGAAGATGAACATGGCCTAAAAGGTCTAAGAGACAGATGGGAAGAAAACCTTCTATATATACACAATTGCTCGATTAACGTTAGGCATTCATTAATTCAATTTAAAATACTGCACAGACTCTACTATTCAAAGTCTAAACTGAATAAGATCTTTCCAAATGTATCTCCTATTTGTGATAAATGTCTCCTTCAGGAAGCAACTATAACACATTCACGCATAGGGAGGGGGAGAGGTGGGGGAGGGGAAGGGAGGGGGTGGGGAGGGGATGGGGTGGAGGGAAAGGGGTAGGGAAGGGGTGGAGGGGAGGGGGGAAGGGGGTTTAGGGGAGGGAGGATGGGGGAGGGGAGGATGGGGGAGGGCAGGAGGGGTGGGGGAGAGGAAGGGGGGAGAGAGAGGATGGGGAGAGAGAGAGAGAGAGAGAGAGAGAGAGAGGGGGAGAGAGAGAAGACACAGAGAAACCGGTGATGTCCATGAATTGCAGACTTCAAGCAGCCATTGCATGCAAAGGATATGCAACAAAATACTAGACCAAGTGCAGAGCCGTTGGGTCTGTTCCCCCACCTTGTGGTTGCGGGGGATGGGGAGGCTGGGGGGGGGGGGGGGACGGCATGCGGCGTCACACACACTAACTACCCCACTTGATATATTAATATTATTAATTTGCTCTTTTTACCCCAGAACCGCCCTATCCACTTACGCATAGGGAGGGGGAGAGGTGGGGGGGAAGGGAGGAGGAGGGGGAGGGGGGAGGGGGAGGGGGGGGAGGGGGGAGGGGGGGGAGGGGGGAGGGAAGATGGGGAGGGGATGGGGTTGAGGGAAAGGGGTAGGGGAGGGGTGGAGGGGAGGGGGGGAAGCAGGTTTAGGGGAGGGATGGGGGAGGGCGGGGGAGAGGAAGGAGAGAGAGAGAGAGAGAGAGAGAGAGAGTGAGAGAGGGGAGAGAGAGGGAGAGAGAGAGAGATATCTATCCATGCACTGTATACTTGTATTTATACTTATGCATTTTAAATATGTATGTCATGTTTTATACTTTGGCAATATAACAATGTTTTTTTATCATGCCAATAAAGTTTATAAATTGAATTGAATTGAATTGAATTGAAAGAGAGAGAGAGAGAGAGAGATGGGAAGAGAGAGAGATGGGGAAGAGAGAGAGAGGGGGAGAGACGGAGAGAGCGAAATGCAACCGTGCGTCACGCGTTCAGAATGTTCTGGAAATGAAGCGTGCGCGTCTCATGCACGAAAGCTGTCGGCAGCTCTATGGAATTCAGGGGAGCAGCCTGCCACCTCACACACACACTAACCACCCCCCCCGTTCCCCCCCCCCCCCCTCCATCCCTCCCTCTCCCTCCCTCTCCCTCCCCCCCTCCCTCTCCCTCCCCCTACACACACACACAGTGGGTCCGATCTAAGCTGTCAATGAAGACAGCAAATTTATTTTTAAAAACTGTCTTTGAAATTAAAAGTTAATGTTAAGAATTAGTGATGTTAAGTGACAAATAATTAAATTCAATTCAATGAAAACCAATGGAATCAACAACCTGGCAGGCTGGGGGGGTAGGGCCGGGCGGGGCCAGAAAGCAGTTGGGCCAGGTGCAAAGGCATTGTGAGGTCAGCAGGGCGGGGCCAGCAGTCAGGCTGGGGGGCAGGACCGGGCGAGTCCAGGAAGCAGTTGGTTTAGGTGTAAAGGCATTGTGAGGTCAGCGGGCGGGGCCGGGCGGGGCCACCAGGCAGGCTGGGGGGCAGGACCGGGCGTGGCCTTGAAACACCTGGGCCAGGTGCAAAGGCATTGTGAGGTCAGCAGCTGGGCAACCTTAATATTTTTTTTAAATGTCAGTTTGGTTATAAATTTTTGTAAATATATCGGGAAATAATCGACCAAATGTATAGAGGATTGGATTTTTGAAATCATAAGGGAAATTTCTACCAAAAGATGGAAAAATGTATCTGTTATTGTAACGTCAGCAGCTGGGCAGCGGTGGTGTGAGATGGCACTGTGACTCATGCAGCAGTTTGATTTTAGTGGGACCACATGAAGGTTCCAATCTCCCACACCTGTCCTATTGTGATGTCATATATGTAAATGAGATCCATTGTGATTGGACATCTGTGAGGTGGCACTGTGACTCATGCAGCAGTTTGATTTTAAAATTTACTCCCTACTCAATGATGTGCATTTTATTAAAACAATTATAAAACTGGAGTGCAGGTATTTTACCCTTGCACCAATTTCCCGAACTAACCCGATATCCTTTGATTGCCAAAATAACAAATAATCTATTAATTTATGTCCCTCTACAGCACTCTTGGACAAATAATTCCAAATATTCTCTGCGAATATTCTATTCACCCTCATAGTGAATAAGGCACATTGTATGGGTAGCATTGCAAAACTGAAAAATAGACATAAATTACTTTTGTTAAGCTTCGGAATCATTCATCACTGGATGAAGAAATCTGTGCATTTTGAAGAACTCCTCTGCATCATTTTAGCATTCACAGCCACGGCCCCTGTATAAAATAGCTCACTCTCGTTGTCTGTAACCGATCTGTCCATATGTTTGGTTATATTGTACTTAAAATATGCTTATTGAGCTGTAAACAATTATTTTTTGTTCATGTGATTAACTGGCTGTTTAGATAAATGCACAATATTTATCTATATAGTAATAGAGATCGGACCACATAAAGGAAATATTATCTAATCTTGGGATATATCATAAGTTATGAGGTTATTTGGGAGGTGAAAGTACCTGTTAGTTTATTGGGTGGTCTCACTAAAACAAATATTTGTGGGATATGACAAGGTTAATAAAGGGATGATGTTTCCTTGACTAAGATTAAGAAAATCAAGAATCATAATCTCAAGAAAAAGGGGTTGTGACACAGAGATGTGAAGAAGTCTTCATACATTTCGAATTCTCTGCTCAGGAGAGGTGTTGATGCTCAGTTACTGAATATATACAGAAGAAAGGTTAATAGATCTCAGGATATGAAGTGAATTTGGTGATTTGGGGTTTGTGCAAGAAAATAAGGCTGAGTTAAAGCAATATATAATGAGATATGCCAGATATCACATAATTATGAGATGGAGTACAGAGAGAAGATTGAGAACCTCATAGCCTGATAGCGAAGACAAGAACCTCCCCCTCAATGTCAGCACTACAAAGGAGATTGTGACTGACTACAGTACGGAAACAAAGTGGTACCCACACCCCAGTATATACACTTGGGTAGCGAAGTAGAGATGGTTGAAAGCTTCAAGATCTTGGGAATAAATATTACCAGCAATTTGTCCTGGACCAGCCACATTGAAGCAATGGCATGTCCTCAACAACCCTCACCAACTTCAACAGAAGCGCAGTAGAAAGCATTTTATAGGGATGTATCACGGTGAGGTTTGGGAACAGCTTATTCCAAGACCACAAGAAATTGCAGGGTTGTGTACATAGCCCAGACTATCATGCAAGCTACCCTACCTTCCATTGACTCCATCTACACTTCATGCTGCCTCTGCAAGGTCATCAGCATAACCAAGGACCAGTCACACCCTGGTCACTCTCTATTCTCCCCTCTCCCATCATGCAAGAGGTACTGAAGTTTGAAATGTACACCTCCAGATTCAGGGACAGTTTCTTTCCAGCTGTTATCAGGCAACTGAACAATACTCTTACTAATTAGAGACCTTCGAACTATCTTTAATCAGACATTACTGTACTTTATCTTGCACTGAACATTATACCCTTTATCCTGTATCTGTACACTGTGATTGCAAACATGTATAGTCTATCCGCTGACTGGATAACATGCAACAAAAAGCTTTTCATTGTACCTAAGTACATGTGACAATAATAAATTAAACTATACCCTGTTGTCAACGCAATCTTAGCATTGTAGAGACAAGAAAATGGCCCTTCAGTCTATCACATCCATGCAGATCTTTTGCCCATCTATATTAATCTCATTTGGTCACAAGAGGTCTGAATACTTCTACAGTATGCCTTGACTGCCTATCTCACTGTCTCTAAACATTTAGGCTGCAGCAACAAAAGGCTGGCATTGAACAGCTGCAGAATCTTTCTGGCTTGCAAAATGAAACTGCTGCTCGAAATATAATTTGCAAATGTAATATCAGACAGATGAATATCGGTGTAGCGTCAGTCCATGAAAGTTCGCCCCCAGACTATCTTGATACACATTAAGCACCTGATCTAAGTGTGTGAGTTTCCCTGTTCTCAGACCTGCAACAAAACCTAACTGAACAGCCAGAAGGCTGCAGCAAGGGAAGCGGAAGGAAACAGCTGTCCTCCGCTAAGAGCTCCCCAGAAGTCTGTATAAGTTGCTGCTTCAAGGAGTTTAAACATACCTGACTGACCAATAATTGAAAAGCTTATTAGCATCTCTTTAATGCTGTCAAGAAAGAGGACATGCTTCAGAATAAGGGAAGAGAGAAAAAAAAGATAACGGTTGCATAAATAATGCATGCATTTTTATAATTTCTAAAAAGAACACAAATATGTCCTGGAAATGATAGAGGGTCACAAAACAACCTTGGCTCGATCTGACATGTATTTCATTTCTTGAGGACCAGATTTCTGCAGTTTGAAGGCAACAATGGCCCAAAGTGACCTGCCACTGCAGTGAAACGAAATAAATAGCGAAATAAACAGCGGCGCAGCGTTGGATACATCGCGAAATGGGCGATGCCTTACCTGGGATCGCCGTTTGAAGCTCCGGAGTGTTGGGCCTGCTGCATCAACATCGTGGAGCTGTGATTTGCGGAGCTCAGCCGCGGGCGGTGCTGACTTCAACATCGCGGAGTCCTGGGACCTTTTGCCAAGGGCCGCCAGCGTGAATCTCCGACCAGCTCAGACTGTGGATTTCGGGAGCCGCGGTCTCCGGTAGGAAGTGGCCGATTCGGAGGTCCAAGCCGCTGAGGATGTTCTTCCATTCCTACATCGGTTCCTGAGAGGGCCTGAACATTGGGCTGCCTGTGGTGGTGACTGCGGGGGGCTCGGGAGGCCCCGACCAAGGGTGAACATCAAAGAACATCAAAGAGGAGGATGACTGAACTTTGGTGCCTTCCCTAACAGTGGGAAACTTTGATACCATTGTGTGGGGATGTTTATGTTAAAGACTATCGTGTTCTGTGTTCTTTATTTTATTCGTAGGCTGTATGGTGACCACAAATTTCACTGTACCAAAAAAATAGTGCATGTGACAATAAATGTCTCTTGTCTTGTCTCTTGTCTATCTTTCCCTCTCAACCTCATTCTCCTGCCTTCTCCCCATAACCCCTGACACCCTTACTGAATCTGTCAATTTCCGTCATAAAAATATCCGTTGACTTGCCATGACAGTCTGCTGTAGCAATGAATTCCACAGATTCACCACCCTTTGACTAGAGATTCCTTCTCATGCCCTTTCTAAAGGTACGTCCTTTTAATGTGAGGCTGTGGCCTCTGGCCCTGGACTCTCTGGACACACGCTGATGAGGGACTGCTGTATGTATGTATTTATGTATGTATTGTTGATCTATTTACCTGCACTAATGTAAAGCACTTTGGTCAATGAGAGTTACTTTTAAATGTGCTATAGAAATAAAATTGACTTGACTTGACTTGACATGGGATATCAAGCAGAGATAAACGGCCACTCCCAAATTTCCCACATCTGACAGGAGGGGTGTTCCACTCCATTGACTGTCATAACTGCCCCTTTAATACACACTGAAAATTAAATCTGGTGAAAGTTCATCAAACTTTCATCACTGACCTACCAGCAGCACTTCCACCTCAAAGCAGCCCTTCTCCAAATGGCTGGGATGGAGCAAGAGTTAGCAAGCAAGAGGTGCATACATGTGCAGAGGGTTGATCAGCGGATATCAGTCACATGAGAGAGGAAGGGTGGAAATAATGACAGAAGCCGGGAGGGTGATGAATGGGGAATAAAAGGCTGCAGATTCAGGAATCTGATAGGAAAGGAAGATGAAGAGTGGAGCCAAACATGGTGGAATGCTGGCAGATGGGAAAAATAGAGGGATGGAGGGAAGAGGGGGGGGTGATACAACTCAATGTCTTTCTGTGAGTCCCTGCTGCATTGCATTGTCTGCTTCAATTGTCAGTACAACAATAATGGCACTTCAATTGAATCAATTAGATACAAAGCATTTTGACAGATACTAAAGTTGTCATTTGGCACTTTATATATTCGGATGTTGTACATTGAATCAAATGTTTTTGCTACTTTTATTGCAGCAGATATCATGTACACTGTTACTGAAATTTCATACGGGGTATATTTGGCCAGGAACCCTTAAATCTGGGACAAACTGAGGAGTTTATTACAGTAGTTACATAAATGCTGGGAAATAAATGTTGTAGTACAGCATTTAATATTACATTTGTAAGTAGTTCAAAATGCACACCTGGTAATAGGCTCCAAATTGTTTCACAAAACCCTTTCACACTTTATGAGTGAAAGCTTGAGTTAAAGTGAAGATATACTTTCATTTCAATGCCAAAAATAGAATGTGCCGCGTATCATAAAAAAAAAAAATTGGCAGAACCATAAAGTGAAGCTTTTCTAATAGTCTTAATATATGGACTGAGGCCAGCTTTGGAATTATTTAGGAAAGATGTCTATTAGCTAAGTATGAAGGTGAAATGTAACTTATTCTCATGCTCATCTTCAAAATGTATTGAATAGTTTTAACAGCATAACGTTGGCGTGACAAGCCTGTTACTGAAGATTTCTCATTCAGACAATCCTCTGAATCTTGATTCTTTGCTTTCTTCATCGTTATCCCATCATGATTCCTCGGTACCGGAATCTTTGCCCAAGCCATTTGCCTTTTTGCCTGAGTTTAACTGAAGTGCTTCACCAGAAAATAAATGCTGTTATGTTTAAATAACAATTACATAATTTTGATATCTGTGCATATCTATCTAATTTTGAAATGTTGTTTTACTTTTATTTGCCCCTTGGTCACAGTGGAACACTTGCAGAATAGATTGAGTATGTTTTCATGACATTTTTTTCCCAGCAGAAACAATGGGAGGACAAAAAGTGGATATAATAATGAAAAATGCTGAAAATATTCAGCAGATCAGGCAGCATCTGTGGAGAGAGAAAGAGAATTAGTTTGAAGCTGATAACCTCCCATGATTCAAAGAAAGGGAGCAGCAAGAAATCAACTGGAAAGTGTGAAAGAGTGAAATTCAAGAAATTAAATGGTAAAGGAGATGATAATGCAAGAAAAAAATGATTGTGGTAAACAAGTAAAGTAACACAAGACGAGAGTAAAAGGGGCCAAAATGGAAACAGATGCATTATCTGACATTGCCCAAGGAAAATAATATATTTGCTACGCAAAATGTTACATCTTCTCCATTGGGGAAATCCAATATTGATTTGGTGAATTTTAGTTTAGTTTAGTTTAGAGACACAGCGCGAAACAGGCCCTTCAGCACACCGATTCCACACCGACCAGCGATCCCCAACACATTAACACTATCCTATTTACACTAGGGACAATTTACACATACACCAAGCCAATTAACCTACATGCTTAAACGTCTTTGGAGTGTGGGAAGGAACCGAAGATCTCGGAGAAAACCCACACAGTCACAGGGAGAACATACAAACTCCGTACAGACAGCACCCGTAGTCGGGATTGAACGCGGGTCTCCGGCTCTGTAAGCCCTCTAAGGTAGCAACTCTAACGCAGCACCACAATGGCCACCCACTTTTTTATTGTTAAGATTAACCAATCTTTTTAAGATTCTTTGTGTAAAATCCCTAGTAAGTAAGTGTTGGCATTGTTTCCTGGTCCATTAATTCTACTGCTACTCGCACTCATACTTTTCCATTATCAATTTGTTCATGCTCCAATGAAACTTAATGTAAGCTTGAGGAACAGCATCTCATTTTCCTATTAGGCACATTATAGCCTCTGCACTCTATCTTGACTTCAACAATTTTCAGAAATGTCTGTTTGTATTTCAGATCTATACCAAACAAAGTAGGTTCCTTTGCAATTTCAGATAATAATTCTCCTATTTCCTCAAGAAAGATTTTTTTCTTTCTGCACATAGCCCATGTTTGCACAGTTTCTTTAATTTTCAAATATTAATTGAAAACCCAAAACTATCGATGTTAGAAATCTAAAATAAAAAAAGAAAGTGTTGACCATACTGGAGCGAGAGAAACAGTGTTAATATTTTTGTGGAACCACTGTATGGCTCCAGTTTCATCCTGAGACCTGGAAAATGAGTGGATGTTAGTGCTCGCCCTTGCAGGTATTCAGGAACCACCACTCTATTGTACATTTGTGGGAGATGTTCTCCGAAGGTGTGGGTGACCTGAAATTAAAAAATTCAATATTCATACCATTAGGTTGTGGCGACCAAAGCGGAATATGAGATGCTGTTCTTCCAATTTGTATTTGGCCTCTCCGTGACAATGAGAAGGCCAAGGACAGACAGGTTGGTTTAGGAAAAACTCACTTATGAGCTTACAAACTTGCAGGTAGAGGTGGATCGGGACTGCCTTCGTTCACACACAGTTAGGGAGCAGTATGATTCGTGCACGATGTAGAGGGAAAGGTGGCTTGTGGATAGGAATTATATTCAAGTCAAGTCAAGTCAATTTTATTTCTATAGCACATTTAAAAACAACTCTTGTTGACCAAAGTGCTTTACATTAATGCATGTATTAACGTGCTACAAACAGTGGTACATAGATCAACAATACATACATAAATACATACATACATACAAATCCTAAGTAACTGCCATAAATATACGACCAGTATCGGCACTACCTAACTGACACTGGAGGATTCGTCTGAGTGCAGATCTGCCTCAATTTACAGATGTACTACTGATGATTTTGAGTTTCGAGTTGCATGTTATTTTAGATGAGTATTTTATTATTTTTACGTGTACTGAGGTACAGTGAACAGCTTTTGTTTGCGTGCTATCCTGTCAGCAAAAATACTATACATGTCCACAGTGCACAAATAAAGGATAAAGAGTACAACACTCAGTGCAAGTATCACATTTAAATTCTCCTTCTCACTCTCACACCCACCTATCTGTCCTTGGCCTTTTCCATTGTTACGGAGAGGCCAAATGTAAACTGGAAGAACGGTGTAAAGAAGTGTTGTAAAGAAGTGTTATAACACACGATGTCTTCACAACTGGTTTTATTACTAACATTTATATTGATACACATTCGTGCCCTAGCTGTCTGTGGTCTGTCACTGGAGCTAGAGAGAGAGCTGGAGGTGGGGAGGTTACAATTATACTGAAGATAATGGGGAGTGGTTAGTAGTGGTGAGGTCACTATGTTAAAGGAACATGCACTGATCTACAAACGGCATCTCATATTCTGCTTGGGTAGCTAATACCCAATGGTATGAATATAGAAATTTTAAATTTCAGGTAGCCCACACCTCCGGTGTCTAGTCCCACAATGTATGAATATTGAATTTTCCTTTTTCAGGTATCCCACACTTTCAGTATTCTCCTCCCACAAACACTCACCTGTCTACCTAGTCTTTATTAATAATAATAATAATAATAATAATAATAATAATAATAATAATAATAAACTTTATTACGGACTCAAGGTCCAGACAAGGGGCAACATTACATTAAAAATGCATTGCATATCAAATATCATAAATATATATAAAATCATGGTATATCACATAAAAACATCATAATTTTTATTTAACAAAAACCCACAATACTTAAGTTAAAAATCCAGATTAAAAGATGATCAATGTCCTACAACGAGACAACGATACCAGTGTCTCCACAACTGGGATTCGTAGTGTGTAGTGCTAACCCTTATGTTTGTCAAGGCCACAATAAGCACATTTTTAGAGTCATTTTTCCTGCAAATGAATTTATACATGTGGTGTCTTAGGATAGCTTCTAAAGTACTGACTCCTGCAGCCACAAACATATTACTGGCACTACACCATCTAGGTTGCCTTAGCAGTGTTCTCATGGCATCGTTATATGCCACCTTTAGTCTCTGCATACTTGTCTTTAAATAGTTCGACCACAGGTGCGCAGTGTAGAGGGGTGTGCAGTATGCTCTAAATAGCGACATCTTCACCACATCTGCACACGCGCCAAATTTACGCAAGAGGATATTTGCCTGTACATACAGCATGCGTCGTTGCCTATAAATATCCTCATCATCTGTCATTTGTTCTGTAATAATATGCCCTAGATATTTTATCTTATTACAGACACTAAGATTGTTGTCAGACAATTTAAAAACAGGATATTTTAGGCATTTATCCTCTTTATTCTCCCCTTGTTTACATTTCCCATTTCCTTCCCCATTCCCCTCCTTCACCTGGTTTGATCATCCCTTCATCCCCTCCATCTGGTTCTATCAATCATGTACAAGCCTGTCCCACCTCTCCCTTGTACTGCTGTATACAGGCCATCTTTCCTCTTCCCTCACAGTCCTGATGGAAGATTTCAACCTAAAACGTTGACTAACAACTTTTGCTTCATTCAAATGTCCCTTTTTCAGTATTATTGACAAATTCTAGCCTTAACGACATTGACTCTAGAGTGTAAGTCATTGATTTACAAATGCACTTTTCACTGCAGCAAATGGTGTTTTACTCTTTGCTCATTGAATTACATCACAATACCCAAACACAATTTTCCAGCCTTTTTGATTTACCTAATGTTGCTATTCAAAACAGTTTTCAGGAATGCATCCTTTTTGCTAAGCAATGAATATTTGTATTTCCCCAAAATGGCTGCCTCCTGAGTTAACTGTACATGATTGATGTGTGGGATTTGGAAATAGCAACGAGGCAGCAAATGGGGTCAAAATGACATTAATGATTCTTATTTACATGCATAAGTTTCCAACTGATTACAGACACAGCTGCCAAGATTTAGACCATTATCAAAAATTGTAAGAGATAGCAAGGTAGCAGTGGCTACTTCCAGCAATCACTTCCTTGAAGCGTTAGCCCAGTGCTGAGCACAAAAGAGTGTTAGATGACAATTGACACCAATATAAAGTTCAAGGGAATCTTTAAATTACATCTCCAGATTAATTGTTAGAACATTTCTTTATCCATGTATAGCAATGTGAATCCCATTGCATTTCAATGGCATGCTGTTTATCAAGCTCAGAATACATTTGCCAGCTACAGAGCCTTAACCATTGGAGCCAGCTTCATCGACTAAATATTATTTAATTGGATGCTCTCCTGATAGAGCAGCTTTTTATTCAAATAACATTTTTGCAGTAATGGGTTCAAATTTCCACAAACCCAATTGCGTACCATGAAACAGAAAATGAGCGCAAAATGAGTGTGAAGTTTATCATGGTATATGGATCCTAAATCTATTTTGGCAAAAGAAACCGGAGCATAATTTTCCTTTTATCATAAATTACAGATCTGTTGCGCAGTGCAAATATTGCAGAGCTGTAAGACAGCTGTGTCCCATTAAAATGTGTAATGGTCACTGATTTCTTACAGCACATGGTCATCAGGCTGAATCCACAGCCAGTAATTAAGAAGATGAAATGTTTAATTGTGCTTTAATTTTGATAAAATTTATCTGTCACACATCCTGTAATCAGGTATTATGCTCACAAATCAATGTCATTGGATCTGAGTGGTGATGGAGGCAGCAGGTTCTCTCTCCTGACAGATTCATTTGAATGTCAAACTACCCTGTTCAGTAATCACGGCAGTGCTGAAATGTCAATTGCTGCAAAGACCATGACATATTGGGAGTGAGCCCTTTCTTTAAAACTTGAGGAGACAATGGCCTAGAAATTCTATCGTGCTGGAAAACAGGCACCAATCGAGTAATGTCTGAACGATCCTTCCCAACATATCACAGTGATGACAAAGCTGGCATTTTTGCATGTAGAGTCATAACGAGTCATAGTGAGGAAACAGGCCCTTCGGCCCAACTTGCCCATACCAACTAACATGTCCCATCTACACTAGTCCCACCTGCCTGCGTTTGACTCATATCCCTCTAAACCTGTTCTATCCATGTACTTGTCTAATTGTTTCTTAAACGTTGCAATAGTTCCTCCCTCAACTACCTCCTCTAGCAGCTCGTTCCATACACCCACCACCCTTTGTGTGAAAAAGTTACTCCTCGTATTCCTATTAAATCTTCCCCCTTCACCGGAAACCTACGTCCTCTGGTTCTCGATGCAATGGCACTTCATGAAATGATTGTAGAATTTGAACAATACTAATCACACTATTTGGCCTGTTAGTACCTTCCATGTTATAGCCCAATTTTCATAAGCTAAGGGTGCTGCACAATCTTCCAGCCTACCCTATTGTTGCCCTTGCAATTTTTGTATCTAGACTTTCTCTGAAGATGTAATACTATAACACTGATGGGATGACAATCAAGTGGGCCACTTGTGCTGGACTAAGTTCAGCGCTCACTGTGGCGCAGCGGTAGAGTTGCTGCCTTATAGCGAATGCTGCCTTACAGAGAGATCTTCGGTTTTCTCCCACACTCCAAAGATGTACAGGTTTGTAGGTTAATTGGCTTGGTGAATGTAAATATTGTCCCTAGTGTGTGTGGGATAGTGTTAATGAGCGGAGATTGCTGGTCGGTGTGGACCCGGTTGGCCATAGGGCTTGTTTCCGCGCTGCATCTGTAAACTAAACTAAACTAAACTAAAAAGTCAAAGGTCTTCGGTTTGCTTGCAGCAGCACTCCTCAATTGGATTGCAGGAGTGGGGCGCCGTTGTGTATGGCTGCTCTGCCTGCAGTCCGTCCTTTCACCCTTTTTTATTTTATTTTAGTCCTGTTACAACAAAATGTTTGTGGAGGTCTTCTTTTATGTGGTGGGTGGGGGGAGGGGAAGGGGAAACTTTCCTGGTCCCTACCTGGTCGGAGAGGCTGTTTCCCTCCGAGCTGCTTCTTCGCCCCTTCCTCGCGGCCTACCATCAGACTGTTGCAGCGTTCCTGTCGGGTCGGCCGGGACTACAGCTTCGGCGGCGGTGCAGCGCTGGGACACCATCACGGAGCGGGCGATGCCTTGCCGGGTCGCCGTGCGGTAAGCTCCGGAGTACTGTGGCCGCCGACCAACATCCAGGAGCTGTGGCTGCGGAGCGTCCAGTCGCAGGCGGCGCTGGATTTAAACACCGCGGGGCCTGGTATTCGAGATCACCAGAGTCGGATCTCCAACCAGCGTGGTCTGAAGACTTCGGGTGCCGCGGTCTCCGGGGAGGAAGCGGCCGCTACAGACATTTCCAAGCCGCCGAGGAGTGTTCACCCGATGCCGGCATTCCAGCTTTCTGGAAAGAGGGCCTGAAAACATCGAACTGGCTGCGGAGGCCACAAATAGGCCCCGACCTCGGGTGATCACAGAGGAGAGGACTGAACTTTCTGATGCCTTCCCCACAGTGGAAATTTTTATTCTGTTGTGGGGGGATGTTTGTGTTGAATTATACAATATGTTGTGTCATTTTTCTTAATTTTAATTTTCTATGGATGTATGGAAGCTTATTATTATTTTTTATTTTTTTTTCTATGTAAAGCACTTTGGTCTCAACGCGAGTTACGTCATGCTGATGCTTGATGGTAACTAGGACTTTCAGTATGACGTCATAGGTTGCACGTCCCCACCCCACCACCAAGTTATTTTTTAGTGATTCCAGAGCTGGTAGACATGTCTTAATGGATCTGAGGGAGAGGCTGAGCATATAGACATGCAAGGATAACGCAGGAGATGCTTCAAACCTCCTATAGCTCTCTATCTCAGGCCCCGGGGCATTTTGCTGAGGTTCGGTCCACCAAGGCCTCCTAGATCTCCTGATTGGTCATCTTTTTAACTCCTCTTCCCATTCCCATATTGACCTTTCTGACCTGGGCCTCATCCATTGCCAGAGTGTGGTCACACGCAAACTGGAAGAACAGCAACTCATACTTCACAATCTGATGTGTGCGCATGTGCGGGGGCTCGGGCCGGCGAGGCCTGCGGAACCAGCGATAATTTCCAGGCCCTTTGAAGATGTGTATTACAGAAATGGATTGCTTAAAGCTTAAATAAAGTTTAAGTAAATTAGAATTTTTCATTTGCCTCACAACCTCTCGCTGAGTCAGTCTGTGGTTCCCACCCCCTTCAAAGCATCCATCATTGTTCCCGTTCCAAAGAAACCAATAATCTCCTGTTTAAATGACTACCGTCCTGTCGCACTGACATCAGTCATCATGAAGTGCTTCGAGCGACTAGTCAAAACTCAGATCTGCTCCTCTCTCCCTGACGCCTTGGACCCTCTTCAGTTTGCGTATAGACCAAACAGGGCCACGGACAATGCCATCCCCATGGCAACTCACACTGCGCTCACCCACCTGGACAAAGGAAATACATATGTGAGAATGCTCTTCATTGACTACAGCTCGACATTCACACTATCATTCCCTCAAAACCTGTCTCCAAGCTCCTTGATCTTGGACTGGAGCTCCATCTGTGGCTCGATATTCGACTTCCAGATGGGCAGGCCCCAGGTGGTGAGAATTGGCAGCCACACCTCTTCCTCACTGATCCTCAACACAGGCCCGCACCACAGGGCTGTGTGCTCAGTCCTCTCCTGTACTCCCTGTTCACGCACGACTGTACTACTAAGCACAGCTCAAACATCATCCTAAAGTTTGCTGACGACACGACCATCCTGGGCCTCATCACAGACAATGATGAGACGGCCTATAGAGAGGAGGTAAAGAAACTAAACAACTGGTGCCAGGAAAATAACCTCTCTATCAATGACAGCAACACTAAGATGATCGTGGACTACAGGACATAGCAGGGGAGTGGACAGCTCCCCATCCACATTGGTGATGCTGAGGTTGAAAGGGTCAGCAGCTTCAAGTTCCTCAGTGTGCACATCACTGAGGACCTCTCCTGGACACTGCACACGGACACAATAACTAAGAAAACCCGCCAGCGGCTCTTTTTCCCGAATGAGGAAGTTTGGCATGAACGCCAGCATCCTCACAAACGTCTACAGTTGCACCATCGAGAGCCTGTTGACGGGCTGCATCACAGTCTGGTACAGGAACTGTTCTGCCCACAGCCGCAAATCACTACAGGGAGTGGTGAAGGCGGCTCAGCACATCACTGGCAACTGTCTCCCGGCCATTCAGGACATTTTCCATAGGCGGTGCCTGTGGAAGGCACACAGCATCATCAAGGACCAGAGCCACCCAGCACACAGACTGTTCTCCTTGTTACCGTCAGGCAGACGATACAGGAACATGGCTGCAAGTACCACCAGACTTAAGGACAGATTTTACCATCAGGCCATCAGGCTTCTGAACTCATAAACACATTATATATGTTGATGGTTTTATTTATTATTGTCTTTTATCTACCAATGTCACTTTTATCTTATCTTTTTTAATCTTATTTTTATCCTTGTAATATCATTGCTGAGGTGACCGTTGTCTTGTCAAACGCATTTAATTCTACCATTGACCCTGTGTTAACCTACATATGACAAATAAAACTGAACTGAACTGAACAATTTAAGCAACTCAATCTCAGAAATTAAGCAGTGTGACATCGAGATATAGAAACTATTGAAACCACAATGCTTGGATCTGTATCTCAACTCACCTACTGCTGCAAAGGAATGGAAGCACTGGCTTCGTACACTAAATAACTTATTTGATGAGTGTGGTGACAATGCACCAGACAAATTCAGGACATTAATAAGCTCTATGAGAAATGTACAACTTAGGATTCTGCTATTGATGCACTAAGCAGACTCTTCGTTAAGACAACCAATGTGATATTTGCTAGACACCTCCTTGCTACACTTAAACAAAAACCTGGTGAGTCACTTGATGAATTTTTACAAGAACTTCAAAGACTTACTAAAGACTGTGCCTTCAAAGCAGTTACAGCTGATCAATATCGACAGGAACTTATTCGAGACTCTTTTATCAATGGTTTGGCATCGCCTTTAATATGACAGAGACTATTAGGAAACAAAACCTTGGATTTACAGTCAGCTTACAATTAAGCTTACTCATTAGACTTGACTCAGGAAAATTCAGATGTTTATGGCTCATCTAATGTGTATTCTGCTGCAACTACTACAAAACAATAGTAAGATTAAACGAGAATTTACCAGTTTGAAGTTTGATCTTTATTTTATGAGGATTAACGTTGAGGGAATACGTGAAGAACCCCGCCAGGACGCATGCGTGTCATTCTTCAAAGCAGCGGTGTGAAATCACAGATAACTGTAATGACTAAACATAGTAAGATTAGAGAAGAGATACCAGTTCAGGATATGATCAAGGGTGGGAGCGGAGGGCACGTATTCCCTCAACGTTACTCCTCATAAAATAAAGATCAAACTTCAAACTGGTAAGTTCTCGTTTAATCTTACTATTTTACTTCGGAGTCACGTGAGTGACTACGTGAAGATTTTAAAGCTCTGTGATTTCATGCCGTGGAACGAGTCCATGCATCACATCTGCCTTGATTTTGGGGAGAATAGAGTTAACATCATTAGACATCAATACGATATTGAAACCCAACGGTAAAAATATTAACACCAATTATTGCCCCTATTTATGGGGTAAACTATATTACAGAACTTAAATTTGTTTCTGCAAATGTTCCAGGTTCAATGACTGGATTGTTATAAAGTCGTTGGAAAGTTTCCTCCGTTGGCCATCCTGCTGTCTTGAGGATTTGGTCCATAGGAACGTCCAACTTCATAGCTGCCGATGTAGCTGCAGCCCTGGTGGAGTGAGATTTAAAAATGCTAGTGTCTACTCCAGCCTTAATTATGACCTGTTTTAGCCATCTAGAGATGGTCTGGACTGTCACTGTTTTGAGTGGCTGTTTGTAGCTGATTAAAGTGACATTTCTTTCCCTCTGATGATCTTAGTATACTCCATATATAATAGTAAGTGTGTTACAATACAGAGACGACCATCTGTCGGGTAGGCCCTGAATTCTGTTTTTAGGCCTGCTGACCCCTGTCTGTTCTGTTTGACTATTTCATTGATGTGAAAAGTTAAATTTCCAGATGAAATAATCATGTTGTCCAACCTTTGTTTCTGTAGTGACTGGACCCTTTGTGCCGTAGCCAAGGCCATCAGCATGACTGTTTTCATAGTCAGTTTCTGTAGGGACAGAGCTGTAGCTGGAGACCAGTTTCTTAACATGGTCAGTACAATGCTCACATCCCATATTTGGGAGTACCTGGTTCTTGGGGGATTAATATTAAAATGCCCCTCATGAGTTTGGTTACCAGGGTGTGTCCCAACAGAATGCCGCTCTGTTGCTTGCGCCAGGTATGTTGACAGAGCACTTCTGGCGCAGTTGATGGCACTATGACTGAGCCTCTCATCGTAATGGAGGCTTGCCAGGAATTCCAGAACAGACTTGGGACATCTGTGGGTGATGTTTATTGTTGTGACAGTACTTCCCATTTCTCGATGACACCAAGTATTGATTTTTTGGTGGACTGTCTGTGGCCTGCTGAAATAATTCCACTGTTCGGTCCGTCAGTCCCAGGTGTAGTAGAGGTGCTTTCAACTCTATAAATTAATAGGTTTATATAATTATGACATGGATAACTCCCCTTGTTGTGGGAAGAACCAGTAAATTAGGTCTATGATGGATGGTGATGCATGGTTCTAAAACCATGTCGATATCACCGGGACCGATGGTTGAGTAGGCCAATCGGGTACTATCAAAATACCAGACGCGGAGTCTACTGTTTATTCCTAAATACCCGACTGATGAGGCAGAAGGAGGGAATGCATAAATAATCGCCCAATGCAGCGAAAATGCATCTGTAGCCACTGCCCCAGGTTCTGGTTCCCAAGAACCTAATTCGATAACTGGTGAGAGCATGGATGTGAATAGGTCGTTATCTGGTGTTCCATACCGTGCTGTAATTCCAGCAATACATTTTTTATCCAACATCCATACAGTGTTTTCATAGACTTAGCGTGACCTGTTGTCTGCCACTAAATTCAGTTTACCTAGTAAGTTGGTAGCTGATATCCTAATATCTTTCTGGATACACTATTGCCAAATTGTGTTGGCCAGATAGTCACATGATGTCGATATGTTTCCACCCATATGGTTGACATATGCTACCACGGTGGTGTAGTCAATTAGTAGTCTAACATACTGGTGATATAACCCAGAACAATATGACTTAAAGCCATGGAATGCACTCAACTTTCCCAGGTATTTATGCCCAGCGTATGTAATGATGCCTCCTGTGCATTCCATCTCCCCCACAGCTGGAGATGGAATTGGTAGCATCCCATCCAAGTGCCCATCAGTATGTAGTTCCATAGACGGGTAGCTGTTAATGTTTGGATAGGAACAATGCCTAATGTTATGTTTCCACCATTTTTAGTACCATTGTGGCCTCTGTTGGTAGCTTCTTTGGTCTGTCAGAATGACCCTCATAATTTTTGAGTGCACGCATGTTTGCGCTCAGTAATTTGATAATGTAAAGGTCCGATTTATGTGGCTGGAACACAGCCACTATAATGCCAATTATTCTACTACCAGTCTGATGGATGGTTTAGTTTACTGCAAGCCTCCATTAAGGCTGTAACCTTTTCTTACGGCAAAGTCACTGACATGTGAGCTGAGTTAAGAGTGAAACCGCAGATGATCCATTGTGTTAAATACATCTGTGGTCACCTCTAATGGGTACTGTATAGTAAGCATTTTTTAATACGATGCTTGCCATGTAGTAACCTTAGATCAATACCTTTGCAGTAACAAAGGTTCCCATCTAGTAATGAATATAAAGTACAAAAGTATTCAAATTAGTCAAATCTATGATGACGTGGCAACCACCATCTATTTTATGATAAAGATTTTTGGACACGAATTCCTGTGATTCGTGTTGGATGTCCTCCATTACTCTTTTTTTACAATTTAAAAAAAAAAAAAAAAAATTTAAATTTGGGCACTGTAGTTCAGTATGCGCTTTTGATTATTTATTTGCCTGTAAGCATGTACATTCAGTTCGGTACATGCTGAACTGGAGGATTATGTTTGAATAATTCTATGGTATAACCCTATACTTCTTCCTCCATGGTTACTATTAGTAGATTTGTTACTTTTTCGGCATCCTCCATGGACGTTGAGGTGCCGGTGTCTGGATCTGTAGTTGGGTCTGTGTTGAGGGTTAGCGCATTCCCCAGGAAGTAGTTTTTAGACGTTGCTTTAATGAGCCCCAGGGTTTCCCTCTATGTCAAGGTCTTTACCTGTTTAGATAAGTTGCCTCCAAATTTTAATATTGGTGGTATGGAGGTTCCAGGTTTGCATAGGCCTGCAAATTAGGGTCTAAAGCCGGTTGGATGGTACTTCTTCCTAATGCTGTTTACTCGTATTGGTAGTTAGCAAAATAAGGCCAGTGCATCCTGGTGATCTAGTGTCATGTCTTTTTTGTTTATTGTGCGGGCGAAACACGTAATACCCGCTGCTAGGACTTTTCGAACTTTCTTTCGTTTCAAGACCCTGCCCTGCCATGTTTTCAAATACACTGGTTGATACTGGGAACATTCAGTGTTTGCAGTTCCCTGATGGTAAGTGTCTTCCAATAGGTTTTCTGCACCCCATGTGCACTAGGGGTATGTTCTGCACCCCTGTTCAGGTTCAGCCCAGAATTGATCCCCTATACTCCCCTCTGACGAGGGAGAACACTGTGCAGCCCTACAAGAGGTACTGCTGTAGGACTTACTAGCTGCCCCCTGTGACTAGTCTCCATCTCCCGGAGCCTGCCACTTACCTGCTCCAACAGCCGCTCCAGCTGGCTCCGATGCTCTCGGGCACCCAACCGGCTCCAATGCACATGGTCACTGGCCGTCGCGGCTGCTGCTGAAGCCGCTATTCCTGAGGCCGCTCCTGCTCCAGTACCTGCAGCCACTCCACCCGGCTCCAATGCTCACGGGCACTGGCCGTCGCGGCTGCTCCTGAAGCCTCTCCTGCTCCAGCTCCTGCAGTCAGCCAGGATTGACCCTCGGTGTTCCCCTCTGATGAAGGAGAAAACACTGTGCAGCCCTACAAGAGGTACTGCTGTGGGGCTTACTAACTGCCCACTGTGGCTACCTTCCATCTCCCGGAGGCCTGCCACTTTGGGGTATTTCCTCCAGCAGCCGTTCCAACTGGCTCTTATGCTCTCGGGCATAGGCCACTCCCGGCTGCTGTTGACCCATCCTGCAGCCGCTCCAACCGGCTCCCGTGCTCACGGGCACTGGCCGCTTGCGGCTGCTTTGTTTCTCTGCAGCCGCTCCAACCGACCCCATGCACACGGGCACTGGTCGCTCGCGGCTGCTTTGTTTCTCCTGCAGCCGCTCAACCGACCCCCATGCACACGGGCACTGGTCGCCTCGCGGCTGCTTTGTTCCTTGCTCCCAGCCGCTCAAACCGGCTCCCGTGCGCACGGGCACCGGCCGCTCGCGGCTGCTCCTAAAGCCGCTCAAACCGACCCCCATGCGCACGGGCACTGGTCGCTCGTGGCTATTCAGAGTCATACTCCTCGTAGTCAACGACTCTGTTAGTTGCTTACCTCTCCCGACCGGCCAGGGCTGGCGCGGGAGCGAAGTCGGGAGCGAAGTCGGGCACAGCTGTTCCCATTACGGGAGATTAGCGTGCCTTTGGCTGCTGTTGCCGGCTGCCCGCAACTCCGCGGTTCTCCCCCGCCAGCTTTCCCGCAGCCTTCGTGGATCCGGTCCATGTCTCCACCTAAAAGGTAAGTGGAAGGAACGCAGAGTCTTCTTACCTGCTGTTCCCGACTTTCAAATTCTGGAACGCAGAGTCTCCTTACCTGCTGTTCCCGGCTTTCAAATTTTGCCGCTAAGGGAACGTCGTTCCCCCTGCTGTGACTTGTTGCAATGCGTGTAGCGATATGACACGCATGCGTCCTGGCGGGGTTCTTCACGTAGTCACTCACGTGACTCCGAAGTAAAATCTCACCCAAGTACTAATATGGAGCAAGTTGAAACAATTTCTACTGATAAATGTGCCCTTGCTGCAGCATATACTTATTGAAAATGGAAGTGTTACTTTTGCAGGGGTAATATTCATAATAGAGAGATATGTCCTGCTCGAGAGGCAACTTAAATAATTGTGGCAAGAAGGGACATTATTCTAGAGTATGCAAGTCCAAAGCAACAACTTGGGATGACAGATGGCACAATGGGCTAAGTGGTCGGCTGGCAACCAGAAGGTAGCCGGTTCGAATCCTGCTTGGAGTGCATACTGTCATTGTGTCCTTGGGCAAGACACTTCACCCACCTTTGCCTGTGTGTGAATGTGTGTGAGTGATTGGTGGTGGTCGGAGGGGCCGTAGGCGCAGATTGGCAGCCACGCTTCCGTCAGTCTGCCCCAGGGCAGCTGTGGCTACAGAAGTAGCTTACCACCACCGAGTGTGACTGAGGAGTGAATGAATAATGCGATGTAAAGCGCCTTGAGTATTAGAAAGGCGCTATATAAATCCCATCCATCATTATTATTATTACTAAAAGTGTGACTGCTGCCATGTATATGCCTTCTTTATGTGCAATTACAGTTGCATTTCCTCAGAGCTTGTCTCATGCAGCTACAACGGTATCCATCAATGGCCATACACTTAATGTACTACTTGATTCTGGCAGTTCAGAACATTTTATAAGTGAACAAGCTGTGTCTCGACTAAATCTAACTATAATTCCTTCAAATAGAGAAATCTCGATGGCTCTGACAACTCTCAATACTCAAATTATTGGATCTTGTATTGTAGACTTTATTCTGAACAAAACTAGTTATAAATCTGTATGTCTTGGTATTTTGAAAAATTTGCGTAGTGATATAATTCTAGGTCAGGATTTTCAGAAACTGCACAGATCACTTCAAATAATGTATGAAGGAACAATGCTGATCTTGTATTGTCAAAGCCACCAGTATTGTGTGTTTTTTTCTGCTGCATCTGTTGAATGTCCTTCATTATTCACTAATTTATCCTCTAAGTGCAAGCCAATTGCTACAAAATCAAGACATTTTAGTAAAGATGACAAAAAATGTATCAACACAGAAGTAACTAATCTTTTACAAGAGGGTATCATAGAACCCAGCTCTTCCCCTTGGAGGGCACAAGTTGTCGTGGTTAAGGACCCCTTGGAGAGACATAGAAAGAGACTGCATTGATTACTTTCAAACTATAAACCAGTTCACGGAGCTTGATGCATATCCATTACCTCGTATAGAAGAGATTATTAATACATTAGCTAAGTATAAGATATTCTCTACTTTTGACCTAAAAAGTGCTTACTACCAAATTCCTTTGAAAGAATCAGAGAAGAAATACACTGTGTTTGAAGCAAATGGAAAATTATACCACTACTGTTGAGTTCCTTTTGGTGCATCTAATGGTGTGGCTGTTTTTCAGAGAGAGATGGGCAAACTTGTTGAACAAGAAAACCTTAAAGATACTTTCCCTTATCCTGATAATATAACTATTGCAGGAAAAGACCAAGCTGAACATGATGAAAACGTACAACGGTTTTTAGATGTTGTACATTCTAAAAATCTAACATTAAATGAGGCTGTCAATAACATCAGTGTCATCAACTAATATTCTTGGTTATTGGGTTGGAAATAATATAATCAAGACTGATCCAGAAAGACTCTGCCCATTCCAAGAGATACCTGTTCCAGCTACATTAAACTCTCTACGAAGGGTTCTTGGTATGTTTGCATTTAATGCTAAATGGATACCAAATTTTTCTGACAAAATTCAACCTTTGATTAGAGCAAAATCTTTCCCCCTTGACTCTACAGCAATTGGTGCCTTCTTTCAAGAAACAATTAGAATCTGCGACATTGCAAGCCATCGAGGAGGATCTCCTCTTTGTTGTTGAATGTGATGTCTCTGATTTAGCAGTATCAGCAACTTTAAATAAAGGAGGACGACCAGTGGCTTTCATGTCTCGTACTCTCCAAGGTAGTGAATTGCACTCCCACCCGTCGAAAAGGAAGCTACAGCAATTATTGAAGCAGTGAGGAAATTGAATCATTTCCTTGCTCGCCAGCACTTCGCTTTGATAACAGATCAGCGTTCAGTAGCTTTTATGCTGGATAATCGGAATTGAACGAAGATTAAAAACAGTAACATTCATGAATGGAGGATTGAATTATCTGCATATCAATTATCAATTGAGTATCGCCCTGGTAAGGATAATGTTGCTCTGGATACATTAACTCGAGCATTTTGTGCCTCTGTTCATTCTTCTGCACTCACTGATCTTCACAATGGGCTGTGTCATCCTGAAGTCACTCGTGTGTTACACTATGTTCGTTCCAAAAACTTACCTTTCTCTACAGAAGATGTGAAGATGACGTGTGCTTCATGTAGAATCTGTGCTGAATAAAAACCAAGGGTCTTCTGTCCTGAAGAAGGAAGATTATCAAAGCTACTCAACCTATGGAACGTTTACATATTGAGCCTTTACCATCCTCCTCTCAAAATGTTGATATACTTACCATAGTAGATGAATATTCAAGGTTTCCATTTGCCTTTCCTTGTCCAAATATGTCAGCTTCTACGGTTATCAAATGTTTAGATCAACTGTTTTCACTCTGTGGATTTCAAAGGTTACATACATTCTGATAGGGGCATCTCATTTACGTCAAAATATTTAAAAGACTACCTTTCTAATAGAGGAATTGCAACAAGTAAAACAACACCATATCATCCTATTGGAAATTGTCAGGTTGAGAGGTATAACGGAATCATTTGGAAAGCAGTGAAACTGGCTTTAAAGCCAAATGACATACCAGATCAGCAGTGGGAATGTGTTCTACCTGGTGCATTAAACACTCCATCAGATCTCTACTGTCAACTGCTACCAATACTACTCCACATGAGCGGTTCTTTAACTTCAAATGACATTCTTCTAGTGGTACTTCTCTGCCATCATGGTTGACTAGCCCTGGGCCTGTGTTGCTTCGTCGGTATGTCCGATCAAATAAGAATGAGCCTTTTGTTGATGAAGTTGAACTGACTGATGTCAACCTGTCTTATGCAACTTTTAAGTATCAGGATGGGCGTCAGTCAACTGTCTCACTTCGTGACCTTGCACCATGTCCGTCTTCTCCATCAGCTCCATCACTCCTTGATAATATTAATAGAGAACTTCCTTCAACACTCCCATAATCCCCATATGGAAACTTCTATAAGTAATTCTAAAATTGAAAATGTAAATAACAATATGAGTGAAGTTGATGACCAAGCAATATATGTACCACCAGCTATTGAAACACCATTATCTCCTGATGCTCCAGTGCTGCGACGGCCATCAAGACATACTAAACCTCCTGACCGTCTAAACTTATAAATAGGAGGGGAGAATGAAGTGTGCGCATGTGCAGGGGCTCGGGCCGGCGAGCCCTGTGGAATCAGCGATAATTTCCAGGCGCTTTGAAGATGTGTTTTAGAGAAACTTAAGGCTTAAATAAAGTTTAAGCAAATTAGAATTTTTCATTTGCCTCACAACATAATCTAACAATATGAACCATAATTTTCCAATTTTTGGTAACCTCTAACAAATTCTACATCTCCCCCATTTTCTCCCACCCCCTCTCTCCCCCCCCACCCTCCCACTCCCTCCCCTGCGCCCAACCTGGGCATGCACACATTTCTCCCCTCCCCTTCCTTTCTTCCTTTGGCTTCAGAATTCACAACTCTTCAGTCCTTTTGTCTCACACCTTCTGTTTTTTTCATCTATAGCCATTATCCATTATATGCCTATCAAAACCCCTCCTCTCCTGTGTTCACCTATTATCTGCTATGCTTTGTCTTGCCCCTCCTCTCTCCTGTCGTTGATACAATCAGCATATCACTTTCTGGACATCCCAAGATCAAAGCTGTCGTTCTCACTGCTGTGCAAGTGGGTCAGCAAGTTCTTGTTGTCCCGGGCAGGAGCTGATGTGTTATATTGGAGTTCAATGCTGACCAAGCTTCCCTTATCCAGAACTTCTACCTTTGTCACGCTATACCTGCCATTTGATGCCATTAAGTGATTGCACAATCCACAAGTGCAAACACTCAAGCTGGTTGATGTGTTTCCTGTAAAGCATCCACACTCACAACGTACAAAAGGTTTGTGAGTATGACTGCTTTGTATACTTTCATGTTGGTTCACAGCTTGAAGTTACTTGATCTATCACAGGACAGCATTGGGCAACCAAGTGATTGACTGTCCTTGCTGATTTGAGCCACTACTTCCATGTCTAGAGAGCCATCAGAAGAGACGATGCTTCGAAGTAGCTGAGGTGATTGAGTGGCTTCGGCTCAGTGCCATTGATGCTTATGCTCAAAAGATTTGCCAGAGAGCCTGGAGCAGGTTGGTAGAGGGTCTCGGTCTTGTCGAGACTGCTTACACCAAAGAATCGTGAGACTTTGGCAAACTCAAGTTCAATTCTGAATGTGCACAAGGAGATATTGATCTTCAAGACACTGTTTGCCGATGACTGCACCCTTCTGGCACATTTGGAGTTTGACCTTCAGGTCTCGGACAAGATAAACACATGGCATTGACCAGTTCAACATGTGGCTCTTCCCGGCTAACTCCGATCACTACCTAGAATCTTAGAGATTCTGGTGATTATTACATTTTAGTGATCATAAGCACAGCAGAATTTTCAAATTATACACACGAGTAGGGTATAGCATTGGTAAGGCCTTCATTTTTAGCAGGAAACTTGGACGATTATCTGAGTTCATTGTATTAACTTTAACATTTTCCACATTATTTCTTTGGTGTCTTTCAACGTGACTGGTCTGCCCCACCACGAACATCAAATTTGCTGCCGAGCATGACCATATTTTACATATAAGAAATAGTTTTGGATGAACTAAACATTATTCTCGCTGTCATAGTGGGTGCAAATAATTGAAGGTAGACAAAAATGCTGGCGAAACTCAGCGGGTGCGGCAGCATCTATGGAGCGAAGGAAATAGGCAACGTTTCGGGCCAAAACCCTTCTCCAGACTGATGCAGGGTGGGGGGGCGGGAAGAAGAAAAGAAGAGGAGGAGCCAGAGGGCTGAGGGAGAGCTGAGAAGGGGAGGAGACAGCAAGGGCTACCGGAAATTGGAGAAGTCAATGTTCAAGTCGCTGGGGTGCAGACTGCCCAAGCGGAATATGAGGTGCTGCTCCTCCAATTTCCGGTGGTGCTCACTCTGGCCATGGAGGAGGCCCAGGACAGAAATGTCGGATTCGGAATGGGGGGGGGGGGGGGGGTTGAAGTGCTGAGCCACAGGGAGATCAGGTTGGTTAATGTGGACCGAGCGGAGGTGTTCGATGAAACGATCGCCAAGCCTACGCTTGGTCTCACCGATGTAAATCAGCTGACATCTAGAGCAACGGATGCAATAGATGAGGTTGGAGGAGGTGCAGGTGAACCTCTGTCGCACCTGGAACTATTGTTTGGGTCATTGAATGGAGTTGAGGGGGGAGGTAAAGCGACACGTGTAGCATCTCCTGCGGTTGCAAGGGAAAGTGCCCGGGGAGGGGGTGGTGCAGGTGGGAAGCGTGCAAATAATTTCTTGTGTGATAACTGGTTTGCTAAATGGAAAGCTGTGCTGGAAGAACACTTATATATCCTGAAAAAAAAGTATTCAGTTTCCCTTGCTGCATCATTACTCTAATACTTGATGAGGTTCACCTTAAATTTTATAAAGCACACAATATAATCTTACATTTTGCTTAGTGAAATTAATTGTGTTTTCTTTATACATGTAGTGTGGTTTCAGATGCTTTTGATAGAAGTTTTAAATTCTTATTCCATTTGCGCATTATTTTCATTTGTTCGTTATTTCAATTAATGCAGAAATTAGTCCATAATTGCAAACTCTGAAAATTCTGTATGTTAAATAGATTAACAGATATTTCAAGGATTGTGGGGGTTGAGGGAGGTTATGGCAACTGATTTACAAATGTTCAAAACTGTAATTAAAAGACTGTGATCAGCAATTAGGACTTTTAAGCTGTCTTAGTTGTTCTGGTGTGGTATTACATTCTGCTTAACATGTGGCATTCATGATAATTAAAATGATACTAACACATGGACAATTTTATGGCCCTTATGGTGCAGCCCATAATGCCAAATACAAGCCTATGTTTGCATTGCATACACTACACAGTCTCATTATGCGTCCTTTTTTCTTCCTTCCTTCAAACAAATGTTCAAGCAATCTCCAGAACACAGTATTTTGTTTTTCTTTGAGTTGACAGTTCTTAAGTGATTGTTGAAAATATACGTTCTCAGTTAATTCCAACCTTCACAATAATTTGTTGAGGGTAAATTTCATCCATAGGAAGGACTATCTGACAGTTTAAAGCACGCTGCCAATTCACTGATTTTTTTATTTCTTTCAGCGGGGATTAATTTCACCTGCTTTGTGTTCTGTGTGCTTATTTTAAAGAGCTTTTCCCACTTTGCAGAAAGTCTTTTTCCTTGGGATGAACAGGTTGGAGTCAGTTGAGGCTCAGTTGGTGGCAGGCTTTCCCCTGAATTAGTGGGTTTCTGGTTAAAGAGCCACCCCAGACATTTGTACAGACAAATCTAAGCTGACATTCCAGTGCAGTGCTGCACTGTTGGAGATACTATCTTTCAATGAAATGACAAACTAAGCCCCTTCTGTTGTCTCGGGTAGACATGATTAATCCTTTCTTCGAAGTCCAAGTCAGTTACCCTCAGTACCTTAGCCAGAATCTCTTTCCCAGTCAAACCATCGGAAAGAGATTAGCCTAGAAATTCACCACCTGCAGTAAAGCTGAGCACAATAGATTAATGATGTGAGAATTTATTCAACATTAACCATTCCTCAAAATCACTTACTGATTGTGTTATTCTGCAGGATATCCAAAGATTTATGAAAGGGTCCATTGAAAATATAACTTTCGAAAAACGCAACCCTATATCACTATGATTTTTGGCCATCTTACTCACAGTCCTCCTCCGTTGAGGCAGCCCCGAGGATTTTTCCGATCGATGAAAAATAAAAACGTTATCCGTGTTTAAGAAATCTTGAGGTCAGCTGATTGATCCTCTCGCCTGTCAATCACCATGATGAACGATGTTTGGCCTGCCCTGTGCTTGAAACTGCAATGGAAATGGAAATGAAATGAAATGAAAATGCAATGAGCTGTTTGTACTGCCCTGTTCTTGAAACTGCAATAGAAATGGAAATGAAATGAAAATGCAATGAGCTGTTTGGCCTGCCCTGTGCTTGAAACTACAATAGAAATGAAAATGAAATGAAAATCTAACGAGCTGTTTGGCCTGCCCTGTGCTTGCAACTGCAATGGAAATGGAAATGAAATTAAAATGCAACAAGCTGTTTGGCCTGCCCTGTGCTTGAAACTGCAATGAAAATGGAAATTAAATGAAAATGCAATGAGTTGTTTGGCCTGCCCTGTGCTTGAAACTGCAATGGAAATGGAAATGAAATGAAAATGCAACGAGTTGTTTGACCTGCCCTGTGCTTGAAACTGCAATGGAAATGAAATGAAAATGCAATGAGCTGTTTGGCCTGCCCTGTGCTTGTAACTGCAATGGAAATGGAAATGGAAATGAAATGAAAATGAAATTACTTGTTTGGTATGCCCTGTGCTTAAAATTAAAATGGAAATGGAAATGGAAATGAAATGTGTTGTTTGGCCTACCCTCTGCTTGAAATTGAAATGGAAAGGAAATTAAATGAGTTGTTTGGCCTGCCTGAAACCACTCATTTTAGCCTATTAGCCGAGAAACCAATCCCTTTTGTCTAAAATGCCCTTATTAGCCCAGGATGAGCATTTTGGCCCAAAAGGCCCGTGCCAGGCCAGGAAAAGTCCAGAAAAAGTGTCTTTCACTGAGATTTCACTCAGATTTATTTTTAAGAGCCCCTTTGGCCTATCAGGCCTGTACTAGCCCAGGAGGAGTCCCTTCGGCCCATCAGTAAGTATCCCTCCTGCAAGTATTAAACCTCACCCCATTATTTTTCTCCCTGCCTTAATTGGCTCCCTGTGAGATCCAGGCCAGTCCTTTCCTCCTTCATTGCTGTGATCTGTAGAAAAAGATGAAAAGTGTCTAAAATTGATTCTCCACCCTCCCCCCCTTCTCTCTCACAGTCTCTCACCTGTTTTGGGCGGAATTTCTGGCAGTTTCTGAGCTGCCAGCCCACCAGCCCTGAGTGACTGAGCTGCCAGTCCACCCAGCCCGAGTGACTGAGCTGTCAGCCCACCAGGCTTGAGTGACTGAGCTGCCAGCCCAAGAATCCATTCGGCCCACAAAATTCATACTAGCCCTCTGGAAACCAGTCCCTTCGGCCCACAACACCCATACTAGCTCTCCAGAAAGCCCCCCCCCCCCCCCCCCCCCCACTGGGCACCAATATTGGAATTGGTGGACAGGTGGAATATTGTGCTGGGGGACCAGCCTCCCGTGTGACCATGGGACCCTACGGGTCTCACTTAATCTAGTATGTTTGAATTGTGAAGCAGATTCTCCTTCAATTGCCATCTTATTACAACTTAAATACAAATCATCATGTGCTGCGGAACCGAGGGGGCTGGGGGGCTGCAGCCACTCCACTTTTTTGACGAGACATGCTACATAACCCAAAATTATCTGTCCCGCAGGTGTATTTTTCTCTTCTTCTGAGGACCTCCGACATCCAGAATCTCAGAACAAGCGCACAGTGAGTGCAGCAAAACCAAAGATCATAGACCCCGAGGCCGGTGATCAGTGATCGCTCAGCCCCACCCCCCCCACTTTCAAAAACTTTCCATGGCCCCTGAGCATAATCCAATTTTCTTCCTGACCGCCAACCAGTTCTCTACCCATCAATGCCCTACCCTCACAACCATGTGCTCTAATTTTCCACACTAATCTCTTGTGTGGGACCTTGTCAAAGGCTTTTTGAAAGTTTCGGATACACCACATCCACTGGCTCTCCCTTATCCATTCTAGTTGTTACATCCTCAAAAATTTCCAGAAGTTTAGTCAAGCATGAATTCCCCTTCATAAATCCATGCTGTATTTGACCGATCCTGTCATTGCTTTCCAAATGCACTGCTATAACATCTTTAACAATTGACTCAAGCATCTTCCCCACTACTGATGTAAAGCTAACTGATCTATAATTTCATGTTTTCTCTCTCCCTTCTTTCTTAAAAAGCTGAGTTACATTGGCTACCCTCCAGTCCACAGGAACTGATCCAGAGTTGAGAGAACATTTGAAAATGATCACCAAAGCATCCACGATTTCTACGGCCACCTCCTTGAGTGCTATGGGATGCGGACCATCAGGCCCTGTGGATGTATCTGCCTTCATTCCCAACAGTTTATCTAACACCGTTTCCTGACTAATGTGGATTCCCTTCAGTTCCTACATCCCACAAGATCCTCGGTCCCCTAGTATCTCCACCCCCCCCCCCCCCCCCCCCCCCCCCCCACAGAAGGAAGAAGATAAAATAATCTGGGCACAAGGTAAAGAATAGGCAGAAGAGAGAGCTCCACTCTGTGGCAATAAGGTGAGGATTAGTTGAATTATCTTTGTCCCTTGGTTTGTTTTATATTTTGTCTTCCTTGTTTTCATAGTTCCTCCTTGTGACACTTGGCCTTCTCCATCTAGGATACAACAGGATGTAGTGAATTGGTCGAACAATTGATACAGTTGCATTTTTGGGTGTACAATTTGAAATGCTTAGTCTTTAATTGAAATGTGCATTATCCTCATCATAATCTTGCAAACTCGCTTGGTTGCAGTTCAGATGAAGGATGAAAGAAACATTATCTCAGGCTTCCCATGGCAGCAATCGCACTCCACAGGTGGCAGAAGAAGTCACAATCTGAGCAAGATGTCAGTTTTCCCTCTCACCAAGATGGAGCACCTTGATTCCACGTGGCATTCCATCTGGCATCCTGGCTGAGGACTCAATAAACTCACTCAACTGGGGCAATCATGTTGAAGTGACAGGCAGTGCTGGGATTTGGACTCACAACATCCTGGGCTGATGCCAAGCACTACAATATTGGAGCTACCCGGCTGCTCCAAACTGCCTGGCAGTTTTTGGTTGTAAGGCCTGATTAAACTTACTCTCCAGGATTATTTTGGCACTTTGAGAACTTGCATTTGATATTTGTACATTCACATATGATCCAGATATAGACCTGGTCTAGATTAGAATAACTTCCTTAACCCAGATTCTACATTCAAGTAAATCCTGATGCAAGGTTTTGTTACTCACCAGAACTTCCAGCGAGAGCAAGAGTGTGAATATCAATTCACAGTCATTGTGCTTCCTTGTGTCTTAATTAAAGCCCCACTAGATTTGTCAACATTTTGACACAATGTGTAGAATACTTTCTTAGAATACATGCAAATATGAGGTGACAGAATAATTGGGCGTTCTGCCTTGCTATTTTTTTCCTTTGCAAAGTGGATAAGTTTACATTTGTCCACGTTATATGACATCAACCATGGATTAGCCCACTCATTCAAATTATCTAAGTTGGCCTGAAGTTTTTTGCACTCACCTCTAAATTCACAAATTTAGGATTATCATGCTGTCTTTTAATTTTTTCAATAGGAGGCCACTAGCTATAGCAATCTTAAGGGACATAAATGCTAATGTGTGCAATAACTAAAGCTAGAGTAAGTGTTAAGATTAAACAGGGCGAGGCAGTGAGATAGAAACATAGAAACATAGACAACATAGTCTCCACTGGACTCTGCCTCTCAGCATCCAACAGTGGAAGAACCCTAGACTGTGGTTCTTCACAAACAGAGCCTTAGCGTTGGCTGCACCAAGCTTCAGTGCATCCCGCAGCACGTAGCCCTGCAATCTGGAATGAGCCAGTATCATTACCGATCAAAGACCACAACCATGTCACCCTTTATGGTTTGGTATCCGTGTTGACCCTTTGATACAATCTTAGTATGCAACCTTTTGTAATTGTATTGACATTGCAATTATTTACATCGTTTTTGTTGCGTTCCATGTGCTAAAACACCATCTCAATAGTTAATAATGGGGTTACGCTTACAATAGGGCGCCATTGTTACAATGGAGTTTCAAATAAAGAAATCTTATTTTTTTCATTTGTTGAGGTAACTGAATATTGGAAAACTCAAAATGCCATAAATTGGTCTTTAAGACTCATCCGGGTTTCAATTAGACCATCTGTCTTTGTATAGATGAAGGGTTCCTCCAATGTTTTTTGTTAACTCAACAGCAATTACCATTTAGGCATTCCCAAAGGTTTTGGGCTTTGGATGTTGAGCCACACTTTTGGGGGCCCTAGCTGGGACTGCCGTGGGAAGTTCATAGTCTTGTAGATAGACAAGGTTTTGGTAAAAGAAGAAATGGCGCACGTCTTTCTCTTTCTCCTTCTCTGATTAAATACCCATTTCCCTCTCTCTCACTCTCTCTCCCCCTCTGACTCCCGGCTTGTGCACTTACAGAGCCCTCTGTTCTCTCAGGGCATGCCGGGATACTAATGTTTGGTCCAATCTTCCTACAGTTATAATTACAATTGACAAAAGAAGGTACATGGAGTTAAGCTTCAGATCAGGCATGATGTTGATATAATTGAATGGCATATCAGGTCTCGTCTTGCTTCTGTGTTGAGCTGTTAGGGGTGGGCTCAACATCTTCCCTCACGAGGACAGGCTTCCGAGGCACGTGAGCTAGGCCTGTTGACAGGTTATAGATGCGGCACCATGGTCATAGCAACATAAAACATTGAAAATAGGTGCAGGAGTAGGCCATTTGGCCCTTCGCGTAAACACCACCATTCAATATGATCATGGCTGATCATCCAAAATCAGTACACCGTGCCTGCTTTGACCATATCCCTTGATTCCCGAAGCCCTAAGAATTATATCTAACTCTCTCTAGAAAACATCCAGTGAATTGGCCTCCACCGCCTTCTGTGGCAGAGAATTTCACAGATTCACAACTCTCTGGGTGAAAAGGCTTTCCTCACCTCAGTCCTAAATGGCCTTCCCCTTATTCTTAAACTGTGACCCCTGGTTCTGGACTCCCCCAACATCGGGAACATTTTTCCAGCATCTAGCCTGTCCAATCCCTTAACAATTTTATATGTTTCTATAAGATATGCCCTGTCATCCTTCTAAATTTCAGTGAACATAAGCCCAGTCGATCCATTATAAGTTGTTTCATTCTGTGCCACTCTTCTGTCTGAAGGTGATTCCCAGATCTCCTAAATGTGAATGTCTTCCATTTCATGGCAATAAAAAAAAATCACTTTGATGAACATTTTGACAATGAAGTAGAGGAAAAAGAATATCAGTATTCAGGCAGAAACCAAATCTTAAAAATGAAATAAAAGATTATTGATAATGTTGGATTACAAAACAAAATTGCGAGCACATACAGCACCTTAGGGAAACACTACCCAAAACAAGGTCGCAGTCCAAAAGGTAGAAACCGAATCGTTTCATCTATTGTTTGGTTGACAACAATATTTGTGATCATCAAATCAGAGCATATTTGAAAGCGAATAGCTAGAGTTTATTTGTTTCTTTCTCACACAAAATGAATTAATTTGCAGGCTATTACTTGAATTGGCAGTTTATAGGCTTGTTTTACTGACAGTACTATTTGAAGTTTCCTGTGGTAACTTCATTACCCATATTTTGTTCAGAATTACTGATGCATGCCGAAAATTGCTAATGACAGATGTTTCTCCACTCTGTCACACTTCTCGTATCATTTGATTTGGAAAGCAACATACGGTGTTATGCTCTATCAGTATGTCACAGACTGTCTGTAAACAGCTGGTCATAACTCAGTTCAGTGAAAACCATTACTTTCCAATGAAGTGCTGGACAAGATCCAAATTTAGTTTTGGCATGGTGAGCACTGCATTATGCAGATAGTTTTGCTGCACTACGGTTACCTGTGGAAGCAAAAGCTTCCTGCTTTACTTTTCTTCAGTGCAAGATTAAGTTGAAATACAAACAATACCAAACTAGTTACATCCAATAAACCATCAAAAAGCTGGTCACACTTTTTGCCTGCCAACTTTATGCTTCCTGGATAAATGACTGGTAAACTGAATGGATAAGAGGCATGGATAACGGAGAATGATCACTTAAATCAAGCGTCCCTCTCAAAAACGTTAATGTGTGTGTGGTATCACAGAGGACGGAAGGAGTGATTTCCATTCACGCTCGAATATGCACAATTCCTGGACTTTACAAGTAATCAATTAAGTATTCGTTGCTAATTATGCCCGTTAAATTTTATCACTGATTTATTTCACAGATTTCTGACACTGTTTCTTTTATCAATCAATAAATATCCCCAAAAAGCTTCAGCTACTTGGCAGCATTAACAATTAACACATTGTTAATAATAATAGCATCCTTTTTTGATTCATTAAATGACCATGAATTTTCTTGTCAAGTAAAATCCATACCTAAACAATAAAGATCTAATCCTTATGAATGGGGCTCTGTGCACAGAATGAAGTAACCCTAAGCAATTCAATTTCTGGGAAATGCATTAAATACATGATGCTCCAGCCAAAAGTGAAGCAAAATGTAAGTGCCATGAAGCTACAAAATATAGACCAGGTTCAAAGTTGCAGCATTGCACATTTGATCACAAGGAAACAAGCAGAGTTCAATACGTTTGTTATCTAGCATTGCAGATTCACTCTCACCTTCTCCGGGCTACTTTCTATGTAATGGTGACATTTTCTGGGATGGAATCATATTGTAAGAAAACAATGAGGCATGCATGCACTGTTTTGAAGTTAAAATACAGATTTGGAGTTTAAATTGTAAAGCGATGGGATAGTGCACAATGACCTCACTTTCTTACGCTTGAATGGATGCATCCAGGTAGGAGCTGACAATTACAATAGGTTTTTATTTGCATACTTTAAGAATTCTATTTAATTCCAATTTTGGGGGGAAATGCCAGATTCAGTGCTTCATTTTCAGACAGAGCACATATTCAGGCATCAAATGCAAGTCGTCAACATGATCACATTGGCAACATGGGTATTGGTGCAAGTATTGCTGATAGTTTGTGGTCACAAGACTATGGTTTGGTTTTATGCATAAAATTATTTGTGTTATCCACAAGTGCCAAGAAATAATAATCACACTGATATGCAAAGATTGAAATTTGACAAAACCAGCCATGAAAATTGACCAGCTGGTGCCTTGTTAAATGCAGCAACAACGTGTATCACTGTTTCATAGGTAGATAAGAATCGTATTCTATACGTGTGTCCCATTTCTCTGGAGCATATGGCACTCAATTACAATATGGCTTTAACAGTATAGATTATGGAACCGACAGAATCTAATGAAATATATTTACATAGCCTCAGTTTTATCTTATCTCCGAGAATATTTTTGACAGTTCTGTTAATTCTCTCCTAGATAACTAAAATGTAAAGACACTCTATTAAATATTCTTGTTTGAAAAAATTGCTCTAACAATAGCATCCCTATTACATGTCAATGTTGCTGTTTTGTTGATGTGTAGTCTGGAAAGTTAAAACTTTGCAGAAAGTGTGATTGTTCATCTTTAAAAATGTAGAATTAGTAAGAAGTTCCTACCACTTAGTGCCACTTAGTAAAATACCTTTTTATTTCAATAGACAATAGACAATAGGTGCAGGAGTAGGCCATTCGGCCATTCGAGCCAGCAACGCCATTCAATGTGATCATGGCTGATCATCCCCAATCAGTACCCCGTTCCTGCCTTCTCCCCATATCCCCTGACTCTGCTATTTTTAAGAGCCCTATTTAGCTCTCCCTTGAAAGCATCCAGAGAACCTGCCTCCACCGCCCTCTGATGCAGAGAATTCCTCGTCTCCGTTCTAAATGGCTTATTCTTAAACTGTAGCCCCTGGTTCTGGACTCCCCCAACATCGGGAACATGTTTCCTGCCTCTAGCTTGTCCAAACTCTTAACAATCTTATATGTTTCAATGAGATACCCTCTCATCCTTCTAAACTCCAGAGTGTACAAGCCCAGCTGCCCCATTCTCTCAGCATATGACAGTCCTGCCATCCCGGGAATTAACCTTGTAAACCTACGCTGCACTCCCTCAATAGCAAGAATGTCCTTCCTCAAATTAGGGGACGAAAACTGCACACAATACTCCAGGTGTGGTCTCACTAGGGCTCTGTACAACTGCAATTTCTATTCTTTGTTTCCTGTCAGCCAACCATTTCTTTGGCTGTCAGCATTTTGCCTCCAATCCCCTATGTTTTAATTTTGCACAGTAATTTTTTATGTGCAACCTTATCAAAACATTTCTCAAAGTCCAAAGACACCACATCCACTGTTCCTTTCTCAATTATTCTGATAGTTACTTCCTCAAATAAATCCAATAGATTTGTCTCGATCAGTCTGAAGAAGGGTCTCAACACGAAATGTCACCTATTCCTTAAAGGAGGGAGAGAAAAAACAGGGAATTATAGACCAATTAGCCTGACATCGGTGATAGGGAAGATGCTGGAGTCAATTATAAAAGATGAAATTGCAGCACATTTGGATAGCAGTAACAGCATCGGTCCGAGTCAGCATTGATTTACGAAGAGGAAATCGTGCTTGACTAATCATCTGGAATTTTTGAGGATGTAACTTGGAAAATGGACAAAGGAAAGCCAGTGGATGTAATGTACCTGTACTTTCAGAAAGCCTTTGATAAGGTCCCAAATAAGAATTGTGGGCAAAACTAGAACACATGGTATTGGGGGTAGGGTACTGATGGATAGAAAATTGATTGGCAGACAGGAAACAAAGAGTAGGGATTAATGTGTCCTTTTCATAATTGCAGGCAGTGACTCGTGGGGTTGCGCAAGGCTCGGTGCTGGGACCGCAGCTATTTACAATATACATTAATGATTTAAATGAACGGATTAAAAGTAACATTAGCAAATTCATGGCCATCCGAAGGGGGGGGTACGATGGGTGCAGTCGCACCCCCCTTTTTTTCCAGAGTTTAAAAAAAATCCAGGAAAAAAAAAAAATTGGAGCAATGATTAAAAAATGATTAAAATATCAGTGTTTCAACTTTGAAGGAATTTACCTGAAATTCGGGAAATTTTGGTTCCGGCCCACGGGATAATTTGGGGAGGGAAAAAATATTTGCGACCATCCACGCCTGCGCAGTTGGGGGAAGCCGGTGACGCAGTAGCGATGCAAAATGACGCCGTCTCTCCGCACGTGCGCAGTGGGCCGGATCTGATCACCACCATTTTTACTGCATCTCCTCGACGCCCCGGGCCTAGTTTGGGTGAGTGGTGCCCTGGAATATTGCGTTGCGCGAGGGGGAATCTGTTTGTTTTTTATCGGGGTTGTCAAAGTACCTGTGAAGGGTCCAATCCGGCCCGTGGGATGATTTGGAAAAAAAAAGGAGTGCCCGCTTCTCCGGGTCCGGGGCTGCGATGACTGCCCGCCCGGTCCATCGCCTCCATCCGCCATGTCGGAGCCTCGCCGCCGGTCAGCCTGCTGTCCAGGGAGCAGGTCCGCTGCCGGCGGTCCAGGGAGACCGTTCTCCCGTTGACGGGCGGTAGCGGGAACCACTGAAACTGAACCCAGTCCTGGCAGCGGCCGTGACCCCAACATCAGGCGCTGCTCCGGCCGGGCCCCCGGACCAGAGCTTCGGCAGCGGCGGCGCGGCGCTGGATTCACCGCGGAGCGGGCGATACCTATCTGGATCGCCGTTTGGAGCTCCGGAGCATTCGGCCTGCTACTCCAACATAACGGATCTGTGGTTTGTGGAGCGCCCAGCGTGGGTGGCGCTGACCAACATCGCGGAGTCCCTGGGGCCCTTTGCCGAGGGCCGCCAGCGTGAATCTCCACCCGGCGCCGCCTGGGGACGTCGGGAGCCGCGGACTATGGTACTGCATTTCGTTGTCTCTGTACTGTACACTGCACAATTATAATAAAGTTTGAATCTGAATCTGAATCTGAATCTGAAGCGGCCGATTCGGAGGTCCAAGCTGCTGAGGTTGGCCTCCCGTTACGACGTGGCGAAAATGTCAGAGGATTATTTGTTGTATGTGACGGCTGGTAGGGTGGAAGGTGAGGACAAGGGGGACTCTGCCCTTGTTATGAGTGGGGGGATGGGGAGTGAGAGCAGAGTTACGGGGTATAGAAGAGACCCTGGTGAGATCTATAGTAGAAGATGGGAACCCCCATTCCCTGAAGAATGAGGACATTTCCGATGCCCTGGTGTGGAACATCTCATCCTGGGTGCAGATGCGGCGTAGACGGAGGAATTGGGAGTAGGGGATGGAGTCCTTACAGGAAGCAGGATGGGAAGAAGTGTAGTCGAGATAGCCATGGGAGTCAGTGGGTCTATAGTGGATGTCGGTCAGTAGTCTATCACCTGCGATGGAGATAGTGAGGTCTAGAAATAGTAGGGAAATGTCTAGGTGTATTTGAGTGCAGGATGGAAGTTTATGGTCAAATGGATGAAGTCAGTGAGTTGTGTGTGGGTGCAGGAGGTAGCACCAATGCAGTCGTCGATGTAGCGGAGGTAGAGTTTGGGGATAGGGCCCTGGTACGCCTTGAACAAAGATTGTTTGATGCACCCTACAAAGAGGCAGGCATAGTAAGGGCCCATAGCTATGCCTTGTATTTGGAGGAAATGGGAAGAGTCAAACGAAAAGTTATTAAGGGAAAGGAGATCAGTAGACGGGGATTGGTTAGTTCTGCGGTCGAGGAAGAAACAGAGGGCTTTAAGACCCTCCTGGAGGGGGTGTAGAGTGACTGGATATCCATGGTGAAGATGAGGGAATGGGGGCCTAGAAAACGGAAGTCCTGGAGTAGACGAAGAGAGTGTGAGGTGTCTTGAACATAGGTAGGGAGGGATTTAACCAGGGGGGATAGGATGGAGTCAAGGAGTGTGGAAATAAGTTTGGTAGGACACGAACAGGCAGAAACAATGGGTCTACTAGAACAGGTACACAAAATTGCTGGAGGAACTCAGCGGGTGCAGCAGCATCTATGGAGCGAAGGAAATAGGCGACGTTTCGGGCCGAAACCCTTCTTCAGTCTACTAGAACAGCCAGGTTTGTGGATTTTGGGGAGAAGGTAAAATTGGGCAGTTCGGGGCTGGGGAACGATGAGGTTGGAGGCTTGGGAGGGCAGGGAGCCGGAGGTGATGAAGTCAGTGATGGTGCTAGAGATGGTGGCCTGGTGCTCATCTGTGGGGTCATGGTCCAAGAGTAAGTGGGAGGAGGTGTCTGAGAGTTGGCACGTGGCCTCGGCCTTGCAGAGATCAGCGCGCCAGACTATCGTGGCACCTCCTTTGTCGGCAGGTTTGATCACCTAGTCTAGGTTGGTGCAGAGTGAGTGGAGGGCTGTACCTTCAGGGGGGAAAGGTTAGAGTGAGACAGGGGAGTGGAGAAGTTCAGGCGGTTGATGGCCCGCCAGCAGTTTAAAATAAAAAGGTCTAAAGCCGGTAGATGGCCATGAGGGGTAGTCCAAGAGGAGGAGGTCCGTTGGAGACGGGAGAAGGGGTCATCACTAAGGAGTGAGGAATTCTTCCCATGGAAAAATGCTTTGAGGCGGAGGCGACGGAAGAAGAGCTCCACATCATGGCGGACGCGGAACTCATTGAGGTGGGGATGGAGGGGAACAAAGGTGAGGCCTCTGCTGAGAACAGACCGTTCGGTATCAGAGAGTGGAGGTCAGGGGGGATGGTGAACACACGGCAAGGATGGGGGTTGGGGACGGAGGAAGGCAGGTGAGTGGACTGAGACCGAGGCAATGGGGGATGGTAGGGGGGTGGTGGGTGGTCAAGGAGGAGGGCGGTATGAGGACTATGGTGTGGGTGGGGAAGAGCTGGCCTCCTCCATGACCAGAGTGAGGAACTCCGTAAATTGGAGGAGCAGCACCTCATATTTCGCTTGGGCTGTTTGCACCCCAGCAGTATGAACATTGACTTCTCTAATTTCAGGTAGTCCCTGCTTTCTCCTCCCCTTCTCAGCTCTCCCTCAGCCCACTGTCTCCGCCTCTTCCTTTCTTATACGCCCCCCCCCCCCACCCTCACATCAGTCTGAAGTAGGGTCTCGACCCGAAACGTTGCCTATTTCCTTCACTCCATAGATGCTGCCTCACCCGCTGAGTTTCTCCAGCATTTTTGTCTACCTTTGATTTTCCAGCACCTGCAGTTCCTTCTTAAACATGACAGTAAAATAGGTTAGTTTGAAAGCGATCATAGTAATGTAAATGCACCATTTAGTTTGACTTCAATTTTCATGATGGAAATTGAAGTCGAACTAAATGTTGTATTCACATCACTATTCCATGTTGAAATTGATGTGATGTGAAGTTGTTAGGTCAGGAAGACCATTGAAGGTGCACTGCACACACTAACACAGCCTAACAGTAACAGGCAATCAAATCAATACACAAAACATTTTCTAAAAAAAGGTTTTCTTTACTGCAAAAACTTACAGTATTTTATTTGCAGTTTTTGCATGCTTCTTTATAACATTTTACATAACATTTTACAAAAGTACAACTTGATTATTAAAACAAATACAACAATTCTTGATGTAAAAAATGTATACAAAAACAATGATCCCAATCATCCCATTCCACCCACTTATTACTCTTGACAACCAAAATTAATTCTGAAATATTGGTCATAAATGGTGTTGGGGGGGTGGGATGGTGTTGGGGAGGTTGGGGTGGTGTTGGGGGGGGGGGGTTGTGTTGGGGTGGTGTTGGTGGGGTGAGGTGGTGTTGGGGGGTGGGCTGGTGTTGGGGGGGTGGGGAGGAATGGGGGAGGGGTAAAGGGGGGTTGTGGGTGTGTGAGGGGGGGAGTTGTGTGGGGAGAGGGCAACAGGGGGAAGGGGGTGTGTGTGGGGAGGAGTGGGAGAGGGGAAGGGGGAAGGGGGAAGGTGGGTGTGGGGGGGAAGGGGGGTGTGGGGGGGAGAGGGTTGTGTTGGGGGGAGGCACTCCACTCAGCGGCCACTGGTTGCGGCACCACATTACGACTTTCCTGACACCACACAGCGACTTTCCTGACACCACAAAGTGACTCTCCCGACACCACAAAGTGACTCTCCTGGCACCACACAGCGACTTTCCCGACACCACACAATGACTCTCCCGACACCACACAGCGACTTTCCCGACACCACACAGCGACTTTCCCGACACCACACAGCGACTTTCCCGACTCCACTCTTGCGGACTCAATAAGCACTTGTCTCAGCCCCGCCTCCGGGGCTTTATTCTCCAGCGGGTGCCGGAATGGGCGTTATCTTCATGGTGACTGACAGGTGAGAAGATCAATCTGCTGATCTCACGATTTTTTTAACTTTCTTAACTTTTGTATAATTCCACCGATCGGAACAAAACTTGGTGGGTTGGAGTAGATGAGAACAGTGAGTAAGGTGGCGAAAAATCCTATTGATAAAGGGTACAGTTTTTGCGCAAATTTAAAAAAAAGCAAACCGGAAGTGGTCAAGATGAGAGTTTTAGTAATAGTATAGATGGTGTCAAGTTAGGAAAAGGGGAAGTACAACGAGATCTGGGTGTCCTTGTACATTATTTACTGAAAGTAAGCATGCAGGTAAAGCAGGCAGTGAAGAAAGCAAATGGCATATTGGGCTTCATAACAAGAGGACTTGAGTATAGGAGCAAAGAGGTCCTTCTGCAGTTGTACAGGGCCCAGGTGAGACCACACCTGGAGTATGGTGTGCAGTTTTGGTGTCCAAATTTGAGGAAGGACATTCTTGCTATTGAGAGAGTGCAGCGTAGGTTCACGAGGTTAATTCCCGGGATGGCTGGATTGTCATATGTTGAAAGAATGGAGCGGCTGGGCTTGTATGCACTGGAATTTAGAAGGAAGAGAGGGAATCTCATTGAAACATATAAGATTATTAATGGATTGGACATGCTAGAGGCAGGAAACATGTTCCCGATGTTGGGGAGTGCAGAACCAGAGGCCACAGTTTAAGAATAAGGGGTAGGCCATTTAGAATGGAGATGGGGAAAGACTTTTTCATACAGAGAGTTGTGAATCTGTGAAATTCTCTGCCTCAGAAGATAGTGGAGGCCGATTCTCTGGATGCTTTCAAGAGAGAGTTAGAAAGAGCTTTTAAAGATAGCAGAGTCAAGGGAGATGGGGAGAACGCAGGAACGGGGTACTGATTGTAGATGATCAGCCATGATCACTGTGAATGGCGGTGCTGGCTCAAAGGGCCGAATGGCCTACTCCTGCACCTATTGTCTATCGTCTATTGTCTAAAAGCATTGAAAGATTTTGGAGTCCGTCCATTATTACTTGTAAGTATCAACACAAGTAGATAAAGAGGTAAAGAAGGCATACAGTATGTTTGCTTACATAGCTGAGAGCCTAAGAGTCAGGAAGTCATGATGCAGCTTAATAGGAATTGGTTAGGACACATTTTGAGTATTGCCTGCAGTTCTGGCCCCATTAAAGGAAGGATGTGGAGGCTTTGGAAAGGGAAAAGAGGGGGTTTACTAGAATGATGCCTGGATTACGGGGTATTAACTAGGGGGAGAGGTTGGACGGACTTGGATTGTTTTTCTGGAATGCCAGAAGTGGCAGGGAGACCTGATAGAAGGATATAAAATTCTGACAGGCATAGATAGAAACCCTTTTACCTAGAATGGAAAAATCAAATATTAGAGCCTATAGGTTTAAAGCAAGAAGGGCAAAGTTTAAAGGAGATGTGCAGGGCAAGTTTTTTTTACACATAGAGGGTGGTGAGGGCCTGGAACCTGATGTCATGGGTGGTGGTGAGACAGATACGATTGTGGCATTTAAAAGACTTTTGGATAGGCATAAGGAAATGTAGGAAATGGAGGGATAAGGATTATGTGTAGGCATCATGTTTAGCATGAACATTGTGGGCAGTAGGGCCTGTTCTTTTGCCTTCACCAGACCCGATTTATCTTCCACTTAATTTGATGGAAAGATGTACAATTGACGCTACCTTTTAATTTCTATCTATTCTTCTCCCAGACAGTACAGGAGGAATGTGACCATAAGAACCCAAAAGAGAATCGATTCATGTTTGAATTGTAATCCTTCATCAGACATTTACAGCGTTGTTTTTATTTTTAGCAAATGTGAATTTGCTAAAAAATATCTGGGAATTTCCTCATAAATTCTCCAAAGCGACAGGCAATATTTTGGCAGAAGCTCAACGGAGTGCCTTAATAAAGTCACAAGAAAATATTCCACCAGTCTGGTGCCAAAATCATAATAGAAATTTGGGACCACCTCCAAGAAAACTTGTAGTATTATACCTTTTTAATAAAATGATGAATAAAAAGTGTAGCAACAGTGTCTGTGATTTTTCCTATTTTTCGGTTATTTTCATAGTTGATTTTTGATTACTGTACCTTGAAATGCATAAACAGTTATTTTGAATCAAATGGCATTATAATTCTCATTGATGGCTCTATGTTTACTATTGAAGTGGAGTAAGGTTTGCTAGCTCAATATACAGTCTCATCCCCAATAGCCCTGAGACCATGGCCCAAGTCAATTCCTTATATGGTTGCCTTTGATTTAACAAGTCCAGCTGGACTGTGCAGCAAATTAAAATAAGATGTGAAGCAGCAGAAGGTGTTCTTGTAATGTAAGGATTCTGGCTCTTATACCAGAACACTGCAGGGTGGCCTGGGGGTTCTTTGCAATGCTGTAAGTTCATCAAATATTGTCACTTACCTCGGCAACTAAATTTTGTATTCCAGCAAATTTCTCATGTCTATGTGCAGGATCATAAATGTTGACGACTATTTCAAAATATTAGACAACTTCAGAATGTTGTCAATGTCAATTATGTTTGCGATTTGGAAACTGCTAGTTGGACAATAGGCAATAGGTGCAGGAGTAGGCCATTCGGCCCTTCGAGCCAGCACCGCCATTCACTGTGATCAAGAGTCAAGAGTCAAGAGTGTTTTATTGTCATATGTCCCGGACGGGACAATGAAATTTTTACTTGCTGCAGCACAACCGAATATGTGAATATGTAAACATTGTATATAACGGGAAAAAAAAGAAAAAGTTCAATAAATAACAAATCTAGTGCAAATTACAATGATCATGGCTGATCATCCACATACAGTACCCCGTTCCTGCCTTCTCACCATATCCCCTGACTCCGCTACCTTTAAGAGCTCTATCTTAAGGGCCTGTCCCACTTGGGCGACCTAATCCGCGAGTCCAGAAGAGTGTCTTCGACCTTCAAGCTCGAGGGCACTCTCCTGGAAAGCCTCGAGCTGGTTCGACCGACAGCGTTGAAACCGCGAGCTGCATCTACCGACCGCGCACACACACACACACACACACACACACACACACACACACACACACACACACACACACACACACACACACACACACACACACACACACACACACACACACACACACACACACACACACACAAACACATCGCGAAGGTGGGGGCCAGGGAAAGCGGAGGAGCGTTGTCTGCACGATGAAGAGGAAGGTAAACGGCTGCCACAGCAACGGTATGTCCTTTAGAGAGCATGGAGGGGGGGGGATAGAAGGGGAGAGAAGGAGAGAGAAGGGGAGAGAAGGAGAGAGAATGGGAGAGAAGGGGAGAGAAGGAGAGATAAGGGGAGAGAAGGAGAGAGAATGGGAGAGAAGGGGGGAGAAGGGGGGAGAAGGGGACAGAAGGGAAGAGAATGAGTGGAGACACTTTTAAGAAGTTTTTTTTTTTTTTGAAATCTTTTAATTTGAATTTCACATCAATTTGCATACATACAATGATAACAGACAGTGACACTCAAGGCATAATTGTGCAACAGTATGTAAGCGACCCTCAAAGCCCTTACCCTTACCCACCTTCAACCCACCCGAATCAGGTCAGAACCAAACGGGGACAAACAACACTCACATACGTACACATCCACACAAATACGTAGAGATAAACAAAACAAAATGTACTGGGGGGGGGGGGGAAATCACTAATAACAGTAAATAAGTAGGTAATTAAATAAATAAGTGTGGGGAGGGGGGGGGGCTAAGGGGGGAGCAGCTGCAGTAAAGCAGGACAGTGATGGAAAGCACTCAGTCCTCTTCCGAATCCGGGGACAAGTTAAGAGAGTTAACAAGTTCCAGGAAAGGGTTTCATGTATCTAGGAATGTCTTGGTAGAGCCTTTGAGAGAGAACCTAAGTTTTTCAAGCTTTAAATTGTAGAGCAGCTCCTTGATCCAGCGGGCGTGTGTCAGGGGACAGGTGAGCCTCCAGTTAAGCAAGATCAGTCTCCGGGCTAACAAGGTTGTAAAAGCCAGGACCCGCTTCAACGCAACAGAGAGGTTGGTGTTGGGAGGAGTACCAAAAATGGCTGACAGTGGGTTTGGAGGAATAGTCTGGCCATAGGCTCTGCTTATCACGTCGAAAACACTCTTCCAAAAGGCTGCTAGCTTAGGGCAAGGCCAGAACATATGGCTATGGTTGGCAGGGAATTGATTACATCTGTTGCAGGTATCCCTAACAGCGGGGTAAATTCTAGATAATCTTGCGTTTGTGTAGTGGACTTTGTGAAGGACTTTGCATTGGATTAGGCCATGAAGGGCACATATGGAGGAAGAATGGATCAAATCCAAGGCAGAGTCCCATTGCTCTATCTTAAGGGCCTGTTCCACTTGGGCGACCTAATCCGCGAGTCCAGAAGAGTGTCTTCGACCTTCAAGCTCGAGGGCACTCTCCTGGAAAGCCTCGAGCTGGATCGACCGACAGCGTTGAAACCGCGAGCTGGATCGACCGAACCGCGAGCTGCATCTACCAACCACGGTATGTCCTTTAGAGAGCGTGGAGGGGGGGGGGGGGGATAGAAGGGGAGAGAAGGAGAGAGAATGGGAGAGAAGGGGAGAGAAGGGGGGAGAAGCGGACAGAAGGGAAGAGAATGAGTGGAGACACTTTTAAGAAGTTTAATAAAGTATAGTGGGAATTTTACCTACCGGTTGGTCTTCCTAGGTCCTGAAAACTCCAATGAGCCAATCAAAATGCCCGGTCAGCAAAGGAGATTGCCTACGGCTGCCCTCGACTGCCTGTAACCAAATAGCGACCCCACTCCACTTCATTACGAGTGAAAAAGACCCATGCCGACCAAATTTTACTCACGGAAAATTTTTCAATATCCTGAAAAGTTTTCCGCGACCTAGCTGAAGCCGCAAGTAGGCGGGAACTTCCCTCGAGCATGCAGGAGAGTTCCAGCAACCTCATAGGACCTCCTAGGACATCATGTCGACCATGCTGCGAGTTTGAGTCCAGGGCAAACTCTTCTAAACTCGCAGATTAGGTCGCCCAAGTGGGACAGGCCCTTATCTCTCTCTTGAAAGCATCCAGAGAATTGGCCTCCACTGCCTTCTGAGGCAGCAAATTCCACAGATTCACAACTCTCTGTGTGAAAAAGTTTTTCCTCATCTCCGTTCTAAATGGCCGACCACTTATTCTTAAACTGTGGCCCCTGGTTCTGGACTTCCCCAACATCGGGAACATGTTTCCTGTCTCTAGCATGTCCAATCCCATAATAATCTTATATGTTTCAATAAAATGCCCTCTCATCCTTCTAAATTCCAGAGTATACAAGCCCAGCCATTCCATTCTATCCACATATGACAGTCCCGCCATCCCGGGAATTAACCTCGAGAACCTACGCTGCACTCCCTGAATAGCAAGAATGTCCTTCCTCAAATTTGGAGACCAAAACTGCACACAATACTCCAGGTGTGGTCTCACTAGGGCCCTGTACAACTGCAGAAGGACCTCTTTGTTCCCGCACTCAACTCCTCTTGTTATGAAGCCCAGTATCCCATTAGCTTTCTTCACTGCCTGCTGTACCTGCATGCTTACTTCCAGTGAGTGATGAACAAGGACCCCAGGATCTCTTTGTACTTCCCCTTTTCCAATTCAAGTAATAATCTGCCTTCCTGGTTCTGCCATCAAAGTGGATAACCTCACATTTATCCACATTAAACTGCATCTGCCAAACATCCACCCACTCACCAAATCTGTCTAAGTCACTCTGCATACTCATAGCGGCCCCACTAGTCACTGCCTACCATTATGAAAGGTACCCGTTAATCCCTATTCTTTGTTTCCTGTCTGCCAACCAATTTTCTATCCATGTCAATACACTACCCACAATAAATAGCATGTGCTTTAATTTTCCACACTAATCTCCTATGTGAGTCCTTATCAAATGCTTTGTGAAAGTCCAGGCATACTACATCCACAGACTCTCCCTTGTCCATTTTCCTGGTTACATCCTCAAAGAATCCAGGTAATTTTCCCTTTGTCGTCCCCATGATTTCCCCTTTGTCGTCCCCTTACTAGTTAACTCTTCAGAGCTTTTGTGAGAACTGGAAAACATTGTAAATAAATCAAATTTAACCAGAGAAAGCCTCCTTTATTCCCATTCTTTGCCTTCTGCCATTCAGCCAATCTTCTATACATGCCAGTATCTTCCCCCTAATATCATGGGCTCTTTCTTTAGCAGCCTCATGTGCAGCACCTTATCAAAGGTCTTCTGAAAATCCAGGTAAACGACATCCACTGATTTTCCATTGTCATTCCTGCTATTTACTTCCAAAAGATTTGTCAGGCAAGATCTTCCCTTCACTAAACCAAGCTGACATCAGCATATTTTATCATATGCTTCTAAGTACTCAGAAACCTCATCCTTAATAATGGACTCTGATATCTTACCAGCCGTTGAAGGATAACCGCCTATAGTTTACCGTCTTTTGCCACATTCATTTCTTGAACAGTGGAGAAACATTTGCAATTTCCAGTCCTTTGGGACCACTCCTCACTCTAGTGATTCTTGAAAGATCATTACTAATGCCTCCACAATCTCAACAGCTACTTCTTTCAGAACCCTTTAGTGTAGTCCATGTGGTCCAGGTGACTTATCCATCTTCAGACCTTTACGCTTCACAAGCACCTCTCTTTTGTAATAACAACTCCTCTAATTTCTGCCGCCTGTTTCTCTTGAATCTCAGGCATATTTCTGGTGTCTTCTGCTGTGAAGATGACGCAAAAAAATGTATGCAATTTGTCCACCATTTCTTTATTCCCCATTACTACTCTCCAGCATTTTCCAGCAGTCCAATGTCCACTTTTGTCTCTCTTTTACTCTTTACATATGCGAAGAAACATTTGGTATTCTCTTTTATGTTATTGGTTATCTTACCTTCATATTTCACCTTTTCTCCCCTTATTGCCTTTTTAGTTGCCTTCTGTTGGTTTTTTAAAAAGCTTCCCAATCCTCTATGTTACTGCTAATCTGTGCAATATTATATGCCTTCTCTTTTACTTTTATGGTGTCTTTGGCTTCTTTGTCAGCCACGTTCGCCTCATTCTCTCCTAAGAATCCTCCTTCTTCCTATTTGGGATGAAAAGATCCTGTGTCTTCTGAATTACTCCCAGAAACTCCTGCCATTGCTGCTCCACCTTCATTCCTGCTAGGATCCTTTTCCAATCAACTTTAGGCAGCTCCCCCCTCATGCCTCTATAGTTACCTTTACTCAACAGTAATACCGGCACATCTGATTTCAAATTTTCCCCCTCCAACTGCAGATTGAATTTTATCATATTATGGTCACTACCCCCCAGGAATTCATTTACCTTAAGCTCCCTAATCAAAGCCGGTTCATTACGTAACACCAAATCCAAAATTGCCTTTTCCATAGAAGGCTCGACCAGGTGAATGAAGTAAGTTGCTTGCTTTCTGGAGGATATGAAGCAGTGGTCATAACTATTTCATTTTCCATTTTTTCCATCATTCAAGGGAAGTGGGCTTTGCAATGACACAGTATTTAATTCCCTAACAGAAGGTCAGTTGCCTTCTTGGACCCTGAATCCCTGAGAAAGAGCAGATGGATTTCTTGGGCCTTCCAGAGCTTGGCTTTTATTGACAATTTAGATTTGGTTGTATGGTGCATTTCATTGCAATGTAAATCACTTGTTAGCCATCTTTCCAAAATGAATGCACTCAAATTCCACTAAGAGCCTCTCTGGAACACTTGGAAATAAATGAACCATTGCATAAACTGCGGAGCATTGCCATTTAGAACTGTATATTTGTAAACTGATAGAAAGATATAGGATCATTTCATCTATTGGAATTTATTTTTCATGATTCAGGTAGAACGTTCAAAATCACTCAGGGTCCCACCAAAGAAAATTAAAGATCGTTCTCGTTAGGTTTTGTTGTCGAGCACAAATACAGTGAGTTCAATGAAAACACATGCCTGCAGCAGCATCAGAGGCATATAAGTTCACTCAAACACACAAAAACTAATGTGTAGGAGGGAACTGCAGATGCTGATTTAAATGGAAGATAGACACAAAATGCTGGAGTAACAAGTGGGACAGGCAGCATCTCTGGAGAGTCTGAAGAAAGGTCTCGACCCAAAACGTTACCCATTCCTTCTCTCCAGAGATGCTGCCTGTACCGCTGTGTTACTCCAGCATTTTGTGTCTATACACAAAAACAAAATTAAACATCAAATTTCCAAAATAAAAAAGGCTGTGCACAAAAACAAGACATCAGTGCAAAAACATAAGAAGTACAAGAGCCGTTATGTTCCATTGTTGAGGTATGATTAGCGTTGTGCAGACGGGCTCGAGAATCCGAGGGACGTAGGAAATTATCTGTTTCTAAACCTGGTAGTGTAGTACTTCATCTCCTGCCCAATGGTGGATGTGAGAAGAGGTATGGTCTGGAAAGTGATGACACTTGATAAAAGATGCTGTTAACTTGAGGCAGAACCTCATGTAAATGTTATCGATGAAGGTGCGGACTGTGCTGTGATGGATTGGGCTGAGTTCACCATTCACTGCAGCCTCTTGGAGTTGCCGTACCAGACTATGATGCAACCAGTCAAGATACCTTCTACCATAAATCTGTGGAAATCTGTGGAGTATTTGAGGATATAATAAATCTCTTCTAAGAATGTAGAAGGCACTGGCTTTCTACTGAATCTTCTTCATGAATACATCTATGTGCTGGGCCTAGGACAGGTCATCTGAGACATTAACGCCTCTATTATAATTCTATCCACCACCGACTCACCAGTAAAAACTGTTGCGTGTTCACTTGGCTTGTCCTTTCTTAAGTCAACGAATAGTGGACTTCAGAAATGCAAGTTTTATTATGCTGTTTATTTAGTGTTTAGCTTAGTTTATTATCAATTGTATCGAGGTATAGTGTTATCCAGACAATGGAAAGACTATACATGATTACAATCAAGCTGGCTCGAAGGGCCGTGGCCTACTCCTGCACCTATTGTCTATTGTCTATTGTCTATTGGGACATGCCAAATTTCCTTAACCTTCTAGAGGCATTGGTGTTGGCCTTCTTGGCCTTGTGCTTTCTTCGATGTGGCTGGTTCAGGACAAGTTGCTGGTGATATTTACTCCTAGGAACTTGAACCTTTCAACCATTTCTGCTTTGGTGCCGCCAATGTACTGCCATATCGCCGGGGTATATGCACTACTTTTCTTCCTGAAGTCGGCATTGTCTTTGTCTAGCTGACATTGAGGGAAAAGTTATTGTCAGCAAGACAAAGGAGATTGTGAGCAACTTCAGGGTGCATACCCCGAAGACACATACCCCGATGAATCTGAATCTTATCAAAACAGCAATATATGTGTTCAGTATAGGTATTAAATATATGTTCATTTTTAGACCACATCAATAAATCAATGAAGACACATTTGGTGGGTGTTGAAATATGGTTATGGTGGAAACATAAATAGTCAAATGGCAAAATGGCTACTCCCATTTACACCTCCTTCAATATTTTTCAAACGCTGCGCTCTTACCAAAGTCAAATTTATCTCTCATCCCATTAAATAATTTAATCAGGCTTCTCATGAAAATGCCTGGAAGGATGTAAGAGGCCTATTAATGTTCAATGTTTTATTCTTAAACAGAGCATTTACTACATATTGAATGTTAGAAAATTGATGCAAAGATGAAAATTGAATTAATATGTGGTGAGGGCAAACACACTGATTTACTTTAATTAGTTCTACCTTTATTCCGTCTCACCCATTCCAAATATTCACGTCCAACCAATCAATATAATGACCACACAAGCACTCATGCACCTTGACAGCTGAATTTCCATGTGGCCTAACTGATATTTGCCTTAGGCATTCAGCCACCCAGGCAGAGGTGGGTTTTATTTTCGAGTATATCTTTGCAATTTTATATATTGGCCTTTAAGACAAACGCTAATCCCTTTTCAGTCCTCTTGGGTTGTAGCATAAATCATAACCTTTAAAGACACAACATGCAAAGTTTTAGGGCAATTCATGAACTGGAGAGCTGGAATACATCTGTGTATTGTCACTTTTAGTAATTTGTCAGTTTAATGCTGCATCTGTAATGGAAGAGCATATAATATTACTGAAGAATAGTCTTTAAAAAATTACAACAGCACAGATCCCATGGTGTACTTTAACTCTTAATGACTATTAGTTGGTTTCACCTTCAAATGCTTTCTTGGTCTCATATTTGTTGACCTATCCCAAAAACAGATAAACAACTTGCCAGTAGTACACACTTCCTGTTCACAAAACCTTACTTCTGGTTTACACAAATTTTGGTCACGTTTTTGTATTAACGTTCAGGTTAAAATTTGCTATGCGATTGTTCATAGAGAATTCTCAGTATCACAAAAGAGCTAATTCAATTTTAAGCTTAAAAATCTTATGTACGGTTTCCACTATGAATTTCATGGTCTGATATTATCTAAATTGTTTCTAACTTATTTTGAGTTTTGTGACAACACTGAGTTTCAAGATCCACTCCTTTAGGCCCATGAAATTGATTTATTTGTATATCTCTTGTAGCGAGTTTCATGCAAATACAAATCCTCTCATTCATTGATTCAGCTTAGTTTCACATTTTGAGATAAAATTCGAAGTTGCAAATAAAATATTGTACGTACATTTCTGGTTCATTTGTAAGGTCTCTTCTATAATTCTTGTGCATTCTTATGTTTCATGTTGAAACACGTATTGCTTCTACAAGGTAATTTTAAAATGTGTTGAGCTGTGACAAATAGGGACAGCCAGCCTAATTGAATCATTTGGGCCAAGGCTGCTCAACTAGGTTATCCTCACTGCAGATCACGTTGATATTACTGTGAGAACCATTAAGCCATGAAATCATGTCTTTTTTGGACTTCAGTGTTCTTGACATGGCAGTGAAAACAGCGAGTGCTTTTCTTTGTAATACCAGAGCCCATTTAACTGCTGTAAGTTTCCTACAACCATTACCAGAAAATGTCCTGTTTTGGACAATATTGTTCTGAATGTTCCTTGACAACTGTCAACATATTCCCACTCTTCCAATTCTTCCTCTAGCTCAATCCCCTCCCTGTGTCCTGCCTGTAATTACTTTGACCCGAATTGAGCACTGATACCGAACATGCCCATACAAGTGACTGACTCTAGTCCTGACCGAACAAGTGACCTGAATGGAGCACTTGCACCGAACAGTTCTACAATGGCGATCACATCCAAGCTGCCAATTCTTTATTTGCCCGGACAGTCAATCTTGGCAGGTGATTTGATCTTTTGGGACATTATAGTCAAACCTAATCCTGTCCTCACCTGATATTTGTACACATCTCTCCAGCAGGAGTCTCCGGATACGAATTAGAAATTGACAGATTTTCCTCTTCCAACCACATGAACATTAAGAGACATCTGTTACAGTTCAGGGTAGTTATGCCCTGCTCCATTTTGGCCTAACCTGGCTGTGGGAAACTGACTAACCCAGTCTTTCCCTGTAACAACCACACAAAGGTTATGAAAAATTAGCTTCTCTGCTCAGAGGTAAACCTTTCTTAACTTAAAGTGTCTGGTCATTGTGGTGCTATTATAATCTGCCCAATGAGAGAATCTATTAAAAAACCTATTGATTTAGATAAAATACTTTCAGTGATATTGCATCCTAACAGTTTGGAGAATAATTTAAAATATTGTTTGCAGGGCAGTGCTTGGTCACCCCCGCTCCTTGGACTAAGAGGACTTCACCTCGAGCTGCTGCTCTTTGTGAGATCCTGATGGGCCTGTCCCACTTAGGCGACTGTTTAGGCAACTGCAGGAGACTATGCAGTCGCCACATGATTGCCACATGTTGGCGGGTAGTTGCCAGGGAGTCGCCTTCATGGTCGCGAGGATTCTGGGAACTAGTGTATGTATCTCACTCCCACAATCAGATTTTGCCTCTCATCAGCTTGCAATCTCTCTCTCAACTTCCACAATCCTACATTGACGTCTGAAATTCTTGATTACATACATAGAACTGTGCAGCAAAGGAATGGGCTTTTAAGCTCACAATGTTTGTGCCGAACATGATGCCAACTTAAACTGATCTTATCTGCCTGTACATGATTCCTGTATTCCCTGCACTTCTATGTGCCTATCTAAAAGCCTCTTAAATGCCACTATCTATACAGTATCTGCCTCCATCACCACCTCCAGCAATGCGCTCCAGGCCTCCACCATCCTACATGTAAAAAACTTGCCCTGAACGTCCAATAAACTTTCCCCCTCTCACATAGCTATGCCCTCTAGTGTTGGACATTTTCACCCAAGGAAAAAGGTTCTGACTGTCTACCGTATCTATGCCTCTCATAATTTTATATACTTCTATCAAGCCTCCCTTCAACCTCTGTGATTCAAAAGAAAACAATCTAAATCCTTGCAACCTCTTCCTGTAGCTGAGACCCTCTAATCCAGGCAATATTCTGGTAAACCTCCTCTGTACCCACTTTAAAACCTCCCCAGCTTTCCTGTACCAAATTCTCAAAATGCAGACAAATCAAAGTCCAATAGAGCTGCATCATGACTTGAATCTTATTCTCACCATAACCAGCAATGAAGGCAACCAAACCACATGCTTTTTTTAACCACCCTATCCACTTATGCTCCACCTTTAGTGAGCTATGAACTTGGACTCCAAGATCCCTCTGCACATCAGTGCTGTTAAGGGCCTTGCCATTACTAGGGACCATTTCTAATATTCTTTGAATGAGACCTTGAAGCACTGACTTTCCAATTCAGCCCTCAGTTTGGTCAGCTTCCGGATATAAAGGGCATAAAAAGAATTCAATTGAACAACCCAATCAACCTTCCACTCCTCTATGCTTCTCACTATCCTGAAATAAATATCAGTTTAGCATCTCTTCTAAATAATGGCCAGATGATCAACCGTAACTATTGGAATCCTTTTTAACGTACATACTAATGTAGAGCTTTGTAATTTTCAGTATAACACATGGGATCATACACCAAAAGTGTTTGAGTCCTTGCCTCAGCTAGTTTTTGTCTGCTCCAACAAAGGTACTGTAGTTTAGGTTTTGTCGGTTCTTGGTGGAGTTAATAAAATTAAAGAGCCTGTTCAAAATGAGCTTATGGTTATAGAAAAGTAGAAAATCTCTTCTGTTTTTCAATATGGCAGCGGCACTGAGTTGAATCATAGTGATGTTGAGTACCATCACAATGAACCCAGTCTATAAATTGAAGATGGACAAGTCGCCAAATGAAATGTAGCATAATTGATAATGTAGATGAGAAACCTTTTCTTCGATCTTTTCACCCTTCATCTGTATGAATTTATTGGCTCTTGGATCTGAGAGTATGGTCTAGACTAACATATATATAAAGTCACAAAACCCAGAGTTGTAAGAAGATAACCATAGAGAGAAAGAGGCATCGCAAAATACTACTTTAAGGTAAGACATGAAATCAAGCTTTTCTTCATGTTTCTGTACTTTTATTAAAGGCAGCTTCTGACCAACATCTTTTATTCGGCTAAAGTAAGCATCTGTTACATTTTTCATTTGTTGGATCTTTGTCTGTACTAACTGGCTCACACATTTTCTTACATAGCAAACGTAAATGCGCAATTATACACCCTTCCGCATCAGTTCCTGTTATTAGACTGAGCCAAAATGTATTCTCTGTAACTGTCACAATTCAACCAATGCTGCTTCCACACAGAACACATTTGCCACTATCACTTCCCCTTGCCTGCACTACTGACCATCTCATTTGCCAGTCACGGTGAGGTACACACAATCAGCTAGTTATGACCTGACAAATATCTTTCAGGAATACAAATTCAGCTAATAATGACTTAACAACAATCATGATGGATTTGCTTGACCCGCACAACGCCTGCGACAGAGGGAACCCTCCATTGAACAGTGATATATTGCTAGACAAGGTAATGGGATACGTTTTGAACCATGAACTTTCGTCAGCACTGAGCTCTTTAAAGAAAAGGATGTGTGCGCACATCACATTCTAATGATAGTGAATATGCCCACTGCGGCAAACAGTGACTAGTCAAAGTGTCTCAAGGGTATAGATGACAGCTGATAACAGACTGTTAACCGCCAGGAGTACTGAAATGTCTCTGCAGCTTACAATGTAGAAGCATTACTTTGTGAAATAAAGGGCAAGATAGGTTTAACACCGCACCTGAGGTCTATGAATTAAGGTAACATTTTCAGGGTTTTGCCCACTCACCCAGAACTATTTTTCTGATGATGCTACATGACCTTCAGTCACCCATAGGTGAAAACATCACCATGCCCTCAGAGGTACTTAATTTTGGATTTAAACCACATTCTATGAGTGTTTAACTCAGAATAGATAGATTTTCTAAAGCCATCCTACAGCTCTCAAGAGGATGTGCTGTAAAAATTATTCACACAAATCTATTGGATCAGACAAAGTGATTTTGCAACATTTTTTCTCAAATTATTTGATTGGAAATGCATTCATTTCCAGTCTTCATAATCAATGAAAAATATACCTTCCAGACACTTCAGAAAGCTTTGGCAACAGAGACTGAAAACCAAAGACAGGAGTCAAAGGCAGAGTAGAGTAGAGTGAAATCTAGTTACATCACAGGGGGTGTGAAATTCAAGGAATATATCTTTAAAAGGCATTTTTCTACAAACTGCTTTATGACCTCAACCGGTCACAACTCTTATCACTCATCCACCAGCAAACTATCAATAAGAAGCAAATGTAATATGCTTCACTACATTCCCACATCCTTATACCAAGTCCCTCAATCACATCTCACAGGAATGAGAACAATTCCATAGTGATTATACTACTGGTAATACAGATTGGAGACACAAGTTCAAAAATCACTGTGGCAGCTAGAAAATTTAAATCGGTTAGTGAGGCAAATCCAGATTGAAAACCTAATTTCAGGAATGGTGTCACTTAACTACCAGATTATTATAAAACTAATCTGGTTCACTGGTACTCTTTAGAAAAGCAAACCTGTTATCCTTACCCGGTACGGCCTATGTTGTGTCATTCTTTCATGTACGGTTAAATAAGCTACTTTTGTATTCATTGGAGTTTAGAAAAATAAAAGGAGATCTGACTGAAATAATGAAGAATCTGAGGGGGCATGATAGAGCAGATGTTGATATGGGGGATAAACTTGAACAAGGAGAGATAGTTACAAGGGGATAGTCAAAATTGTGGTGCTCAGGAACTGCTTACAGAGTATGGTCAATCTCTGAAATTCTCCACCAGGAGAACAATGATTATGGATCATTTGAGGGATGGATACATTTATCAAAGACTGCAGAAATAAATACTACCTCACTTGAAGCCATCAAAGTCGCTAAATGTCAGAAGACGCAAGATAGTGCAGATGTTGGAATCTGGAGGAACTAGAGGAACTCAGCAGATCGAGCAGCATCTATTGGTGGGTGGGGAGGGGGTGGGGTGGAGTGGGGTTGGAATGGTAAAGATTTCAGGTGGAGACCCTGCATGAGGTTGTGAGTGGAGAGGGGAGATAGTCAGTAAACAAGGGAAGCATAAGTGGTGAGACAGGAGCCAATCTAATTGTCACACTATCTGTCTGCCATCCAGCACAGAATGAGCATCAATTTCCATCAACTAAATATTGTGAAGCCCAAGGCCATCGCTTTCAGTACCTACCTCAATCTACTCATGAATAAATTGCTCCATCCCACACCGAGACTGAAGTTGAAGTGTCATATTTAAATCCAGTTAACTTTTGGATCTCACAATTGTTTCATCGATTAGAGCACCTTCTCCTACCTCCATTACATTACATGTCACGGCTCTCTTTCACTCATTTACTGTTCAGACGTTCCGAAGCAATAATGTAGACTTGTGATCTTATAAATCTCCACTGCCCATATCTCAACCACACTAATGCACCCAATACCCTGGGCTTGCTGAACTAAATTAGCCCCAGCTACAGCAAAGCTTCTATTTTACAATAAAAACAAAATATTGGCAACATTCTGCACATGGGGCACCATGTGAAAGAACTACAATGTCCATCACCAAAAGTGTTGTTTGAACACCATTGAAGGATAGTTAGTGAGAGAATCAGGATGAGGGTAAAACTTAGTTAAAATATTTTTCGCTAGTCTACCTGGTGCATATGCATCCATTCATAAAATAATTGTTATGAATGGCAAATGCACATCTCCTCAAAGTTCCATTTTCACAATGAAGACAGTCTTCATGGTCCTATGTGTCTCTACCACAACAGATGTGGTGGAGTCGATGGATTCAGCAACTAAATTATGGTAAGCCACTATGAGCCGAAGTTGCAGCAAGATTGAAGTCCATCACACTCCACAATCCTAACTCTACCATTACCACTGAACCGACATAGCAATCATGGCTCCATGAATAGCACAACGGGAGCAGCATGAAACATACCTTATGTTGCAAGTCGCAACTACCAAAGCTCCGACACAAACAACAATAAGATGTTCAGCAGTGGGAGCAACATGTTCTAGGCAGAGCTAAATAAACATAACTTGGAACAACCATAACTTGGTTGGCTGAAGTAACAGAAGCAAAATAAATGGCCGTTAATAGACCATACAAGTGCTGATCTTCTAAAAAGATCCTGCAAACTGGCCCATAATTGTGAGACAAATGACTTGGAAGTGCGTAAGATTGCCCAGACTCACCCACTGTGATTTCTCAGTTCCTGCTTTGAGGAAACACCTTTGACCAGATGGTCTGAAAAATATTCAAGATCAGTAAGTTATTGCATGAGGTATTAGAGGATGGATGTACAGCCGGGTCTTGCACAGCATCAACTTTACTTCAAAATTAAAAACATCCACTTGAAAACTTGATTATTTCAGTTATGTTACTGCCCACATGCTTTTGTAGGATCACACTCTCTCCAATTTGTTGTGCAGTAAAGGTTAGCACATTAATTTCCATTGTTACCTGGTTTTTAATGCACAATAATCCTAGCTCTATGAAAAGATTTAAAATAATAATCTACTGGAAAAAATCTGAGAAAAACCACAAGACCGCATACATCATTTTTTCAGTGTTATCCACATTAAATTGATACAAAGACATATTCTTAATTTACAAGCCAACAAGTAATTTAGACTTTTAGTGAAAATGGAATTTAATAAAATGTTTTATCAAAGTTAGTCTGCAGATATTATACGTTGCAAAACCTTACATTCGTGCTATTATTACGTTAGGAAAAGGTACACTGACATTTGGCGAGGATTTGGACATGATTATTGCTCCTATTCTAAACTATTCTTTTCTTTGCTAAGCCTGGCTAATCACAGTGACTCTATTTGCATAGAGCTCATCCTTATGCTTTATTAGAATAAGGAAATAAGTTTAAATGAAAATTGCACTTCAAATCTGAAAATACATGTGACAGGGAAAGAATAAATCTGTGAATTAAAATGTGCCTTGTGCATTCGATTGGTTATTGTAACAAAGTGTTGGGACATCGAATGTGTGTTTGATTGGTTATTCTAACGGAATGCTGGGACTTGGACTGTGAAGTATCATAAAAAGATTCATGTGAATAACTACATTAGCAATAAAGATAACATAGCACACTGCTGCTCCTGGATGATTGCACAAAGGAAATTGAAATCTCAGTGTTTACAGATAATAATCATTAAATATGCTTTGTATAAAAGAAAGGACTGTCCTATTGTTAGTGAACCTCTCCGTAAATATTATGGAAAACATGCTCATGAAAGGAAAATTCACTCAAAAGAATAAATTCTGAGTGAAGGTAATTACAATCTAAACAGATAGGCTGAGAGATTGTAACGCAGGAGCTAGTATAGAAAAATCATTGATTTTGAATCACATTACTTATCTATCAACATTCCACATTTATTTGAGCAGTGTACAGACGTGGCTGCTGCAAGGTCAGTTCAAAGTTGAAATCAAACTTTAGTAAAGCTGTTACCAAAATCTGCACAGTTAAGCACCAACAATGTTGTATCGTTGCATTAATTTATCTTGTCTTTTCATAAATAAGTCAAATGTTTTTAAATTTTGATAGCTGTTCAAGCAGAAAAATCAATTTAAAAACTAAAAATAGGTCAATAGCACCTTCTCTTAATTCCTTAGATGCATGTACCTTCTTCATTTCAGTCTTAAAAACTCGGTCTTTTTTTGCAACTAGACTTTCCTGTTACACGTTTTCCTTTCTTACTCGAAAATTACCACTAATTATTTCATGCCCAATGTTGGCTCCAAGTGTCAGATAATTTCATTACCTTGAACATTCATTTAGAAAGTACAGCAATGGCCTGAGTTTCACGTTCTCATCTTCATTTGTACGGTCCCGCAGATCCCAACATAATGGAGATCAAAGTCCTGGAGGAGAACAGAGGAGATTTTCCAAAATTTTCCAAGGCTAAATGATTTAATAAATGTACAATATTCTGAAAGATTTAGAAAAACTTGACAAAAAAAGTGCCTGTTTAGATGATGGTTAAGGGACCAGGGAACATAATTTGAATTGGAGGCAAGTGTTACAGGAAGGATGAAAGAAAGGATGTGTTTACATGATGAGCAGTAATGACCTTAAACAGTATGGGCGGGGGGGCGCATTGGCTTTGCGGTAGAGCTGCTGCCTTACAGAGCCTGAGCCCTGGGTTGGATCCTGCCTACTACAGATTTTGTAGTTCTCCCTATGACCGCGTGGGTTTTCTTCGGGTGCTATGGTTTCTTCCTAAACTTAAAAAAATAAGCAGGTTTGTGTTAATTATCGTCAGTAAAATTGTAAATTGTCCCTTGTGTGTAGGATAGTGTTAGTGTACAGGGTAATTGCTATTCAGCATGGATTCGGTGGGCCAAAGGGCCTGTTTCCACATTACTTAAGCTTCAAAAAAACTAGAGTGCATGCAGTGCTCATTTTGCAACTGAAGTCTCCCTCAATAAGTTGAATTGCCTACAGGCATGTGAAAGGCTTTTTGACAATAGACAATAGACAATAGGTGCAGGAGTAGGCCATTCGGCCCTTCGATCCAGCACCGTCATTCAATGTGATCATGGCTGGTTATCCACAATCACTACCCCGTTCCTGCCTTCTCCCCATATCCCCCGACTCCGCTATCTTTAAGAGCCCTATCTAGCTCTCTCTTCAAAGTATCCAGAGAACCGGCCTCCACCACCCTCGGAGGCAGATCAGTGCGGCATAGAGCATGATTCTTAGTGGAACATTGAAACCTTCTGGTAGCAGTGATTAAAACACCACAGTTCACATTAACAGTGAAACTCATCCTTTTAGGAACTGATGGAGAAAAATGGACTGACCCTTCTCAATGTCACACTGAAAACATGAGAATGTAGGGTGGAATTTTAACTTCCCAATACCCTGTATGTAGAAGGAGAGACCTGAAGGTTTCTGCTGTATCTCTGTCTAAGAGTCTTAACCCAGCGATTGTATCGACAAAATATTTCTTGGTTTGTCAAGCAACTATGCTGCGCCATCATAATTACAATGTGATTGACTTAATTTCACTATTTAATTATATTTTACAAGCATGATAAAGTTCACCGACCTTTGTTTCTCTCTCCAAGGATGCTGCCTCATCCGCTGACACTATTTAGCCTTTTTTGTTTTTCTTACAAGCATGGGATTTAATGGTTGGACAATGGAGGAGACTGCTGGTTCCTCACTCCAGTGATGCTTGTGACAATGTTTGGCAGGGTCTGCAGGGCAATTATTTTCCAACGGGAGGTTGGAGCCAACTGCTAAGACCAAGACAATGCAGCTTGCGGCAGTGATGGAAACAAGCAACATAACATCCTGCCTGTGCCTTGGTGAAGGGGATTTCACAGCTATCTGTTTGCAAAATTCAACACCTGCAAATGACAATGCACAGACTACTCCATCTTGTTGATGTGAAGATGGAATTGATGACAGGGTGCAAGATGCCATGCACAAGATGAAGATCCTAAACAATTCTGCCTTACCAGGTCAATTCAGAAATATAAGCATCTAGTGGCCTTTCGTTCAATAACCAGATTTGAACCAGGAGGACAATAACTCTTCCTTATTCCAAGAATTCATCATTATTGAACTCATGTCCATTTCTCACCAGTGCAAATACTCACACCTTGGTGAGTCAGGTAAGTTTGTCACTTGGTGAATCACATATAATAAGGGAGCAGGTGATGGAAACAATGTCAGGATTATCATGCTCTGCTCAGCTGGATGTGCTTCAATGACTGGACATGAACACAAGCAGAGAATATGTGATCCCATGGCAGCCATCTCAGCTATATGTGTGCACTCGCACACAGTTTGATGGAGTCTGTCTTGAGCACGAGTGGCATGATGTTACTGGAAATGTTCTTTGTGACCCCCCACTGTGGACCACAAACAGTAGTCCCAATAGCAAAAACAGGCCCTCACCAAGAACTTACACACTATGAATATCTAATTTGACAAGATATATGAAACTCTTGCCCTGGTCGTTTAGCATCCCATTGCAAGGAGGGAAGAGCATGACTGGCGTGAGAAGGATGACTGGTATACGGGGATGGAAGTGGGGGTCTCCGATGAAAGTGCACTTGCACATCTCAGCAATGGCCTCCTGCTCAGTTAGTGTATAGAAACCTTCCTATATCGAATGGCGATCCAATGGCCAAGTTTTCTCTGTATGAACATAGGTGGTCAGGCTATAACAGGTCACACTGACTTAATAGACAATAGACAATAGACAATAGACAATAGGTGCAGGAGTAGGCCATTTGGCCCCTCAAGCCAGCAACGCCATTCAATGTGATCATGGCTGATCATCACCAATCAGTACCCCGTTCCTGCCTTCTCCTTATATCCCCTGACTCCGCTATTTTTAAGAGCCCTATCTAGCTCTCTCTTGAAAGCATCCAGAGAACCTGCCTCCACCGCCCTCTGAGGCAGATAATTCCACAGACTCACCACTTTCTGTGAGAAAAAGTATTTCCTCGTCTCCATTCTAAATGGCTTACTCCTTATTCTTAAACTGTGGCCCCTGGTTCTGGACTCCCCCAACATCGGGAACATGTTTCCTGCCTCTAGCGTGTCCAAGCCCTTGACAATCTTATATGTTTCAATGAGATATCCTCTCATCCTTCTAAACTCCAGAGTGTACAAGCCCAGCTGTTCCATTCTCTCAACATATGACAGTCCCGCCATCCCGGGAATTAAACTTGTAAACCTACGCTGCACTCCCTCAATAGCAAGAATGTCCTTCGTCAAATTAGGGGACCAGAACTGCACACAATACCCCAGGTGTAGTCTCACTAGGGCTCTGTACAACTGCAGAAGGACCTCTTTGCTCCTATATTCGATTCCTCTTGTTATAAAGGCCAACATGCCATTCGCTTTCTTCACTGCCTGCTGTACCTGCATGCTTACTTTCATAGACTGATGTACAAGGACCCCTAGATCCTGTTGTACTTCCCCTTTTCCCAACTTGATGCCATTCAGATAGTAATCTGCCTTCCTGTTTTTGCTACCAAAGTGAATAACCTCACATTTATCCGCATTAAACTTAATCTGCCATGCATCTGCCCACCTCCCCAACCTGTCCAAGTCACCCTGCATTCTCATAGCTTCCTCCTCACAGTTCACACTGCCACCCAGCTTTGTGTCATCTGCAAATTTGCTAATGTTACTTTGAATCCCTTCATCCAAATCATTGATGTATATTGTAAATAGCTGCGGTCCCAACACCGAGCCTTGCGGTACCCCACTAGTCACTGCCTGCCATTTTGAAAGGGGCCTGTTAATCCCTACTCTTTGTTTCCTGTCTGCCAACCATTTCTCTATCCATGTCAGCACTCTACCCCCAAAACCATGTGCCCTAATTTTGCCCACTAATCTCCTATGTGGGACCTTATCAAATGCTTTCTGAAAGTCCAGGTACACTACATCCACTGGCTCTCCCTTGTCCATTTTCCCAGTTGCATCATCAAAAAATTCCAGAAGATTAGTCAAGCATGATTTCCCCTTCGTAAATCCATGCTGACTCGGACCAATCCTGTTACTGCTATCCAAATGTGCGGCTATCTCATCTTTTATAATTGACTCCAGCATCTGACTCAACAATTGACTCTACCCTCCAAACCACAGGAACTGATCCTGAGTCTATAGAACATGGGGAAATTATCACCAGTGCATCCACGATTTCTAGAGCCACTTCCTTAAGTACCCTGGGATGCAGACCATCAGGCCCTGGGGATTTATCAGCCTTCAGTCCCATCAGTCTATCCAACACCATTTCCTGCCTAATGTGGATTTCCTTCAGTTCCTCTGTCACCCCAGATCCTCTGGCCACTACTATATCAGGAAGATTGTTTGTGTCCTCCTTAGTGAAGACAGATCCAAAGTACCTGTTCAACTCATCTGCCATTTCCTTGTTCTCCATAATAAATAAATCTCCTCAGCCCATTTCATTTCAATCACAAGTATCTCTGAAAGTGTAGTCTATTGAAGCCCACAGAATGTACTGGGTGCATTAGAATGCTTTTATCACCCAGAGAGTTGTGAATCTGTGGATTTTTTTCACACAGTTGTGAATCTGTGGAATTCTCTGCCACCGAAGGCAGTGGAGGCCAATTCACTGGATGTTTTCAGGAGAGAGTTAGATATAGCTCTTAGGGCTAATGGAATCAAGGGATATGGGGAGAAAGCAGGAACGGGGTACTGATTTAGGATGATCAGCCACGATCACGTTGAATGCCAGTGCTGGTGTGAAGCACCAAATGGCCTACTCCTGCACCTATTTTCTATGTTTCTATGTTTCTGTGTCAATATGGCAGAACATTGTTTTGGGCCCTCAACAACGAGCAGACCTTGTTAAGCATTCCCTTCTCCCTGAGGAGCCAGCCAATAATCTTGGCATTCCAATAGATCAATGTAATATCTTTCTGTGACTGCTCTCCAGCTGTGCATTCATGAAGTGGAAGCCAATCCAGTTTATAGATGATGCCTGTAGATCTTAGATTCTCCCAGGTTTAAGAAGCAGTTAGACAGGGACATGGATAGTTGGAACATGTTGGCCAGTGTGGGCAATTTGGGCCAAAGGGCCTGGTTCCACACTGTATCACTCTATGACTCTATGTGGAGTTAAAGTGCTTAGCAACTGCTTTAACTCCCCCTCCCATTCCCACACTGACCTTTCAGTCCAGGGCCTCCTCCACTGTCAGTGAGGCCCAGTGCAAATTGGAGGAACAGCACCTCATATTACACCTGGCTGCTTACACCCCAGTGGTATGAACATTGTCTTCTCTAACTTCAAGTAACCCTTGCTTTCCCTCTCTCTCCATCCCCTCCACCTTCCCAGTTCTCCGACCAGTCTTACTCTCACCGTATACATTTTATCTCTGTTTGCTTTGTTGTTACCTTCTCCCAACTAACAATGATCTATTCTACATTTTCCTTGATCTCCATTCCCTTGGTCCTGTTTTCACACCTTACACTTCCTTATCTGTACACATCCTTATCTATGTGCCTCCCACTCCCCTAATATCAGTCTGAAAAAGGGTCTCGACCTGAAAAGTCACACATTCCTTCCCTCCAGAGATGCTGCCTGTCACGCTGAGCTACTCCAGCTTTTTGTATCTAACATTAAGTTCTCCTACCATATCAGCATTCTGATGTCAGTGGAGTGTCCCTTTCAGGGGAAGTAAATGCAACAACTGGCATGATGACTGTTTTCCAGTGGTACCCGTGTCAAGTTTCAAGCACTAATATATGCGGTAGAGGCAAAAACATTTGTTATATGAGGACTGATGTCAGTGACTACGTGCTCAATGCCAGGCTAAGGATCAAGTGTGCTAAAGTGAATCATGACTGAAAACACTTGGCCTGCTGTGTGAGTTGTGCAATTTCACCCAGAAATTATTGCTAACACAACTTATCCCAGGCAAAATCAATTTTCTATTGGGAACCATTTAAACAAAGTGCATTGTGATCCAGTTACCAGGCTCTCATGTCCATGATTTTGCAAAGCTGATTTATATGGCAGGATTTATATGGCAGGAGTAACTAAGGATAATGAAGGGACAGTCTGCTCGGGAAAGTCAAGTCAAAAAAATGTATAAGTGGCAGACAATCCAGAAATAGTGCGGCACGGTGGTGTAACGGTGGAGCTACTGCCTTACAGCGCCGGGTTTGATCCTGGCTACGGGTGCTGTCTGTACGGAGTTTGTACATTATCCTCGTGACATACGTGGGTTTTCTTCGAGATCTTCGATTTCCTCTCGCACTCCAAAGACATACAGGTTTGTAGGTTAATTGGCTTGGTGTAAATGTAAATTGTCCCTCGTGTGTGTAGAATAATGTTAATGTGCGGAGTTCGCTGGTCGGTGGATACTCGTTGGGCAGAAGGGCCTGTTTCCGCACTGTATCTCTAAAAACATATTCTGATGTCAAGTGAGAGTAGAAAGATTTAACAGGGGGCATGAGTTCCATTAATACATCATTTAAATAATCGCTTGTTTGCACTTCATAGTATTGCCCCCGCCTCCAAGCTCACTCCATGGTCGTGCCCACATTCCCCTCCAATTGTAAATGATGGTCCACATTGCCATTGAAAAATTTGTATTTCAAAATAAATCCTTGCAGCAAACTCATACTGCATCGTTATCAGTAAGAGTGATTTGTTCCTCAACCAAACCACATGTCCAAATGATTGGCACCCTGACAGACATCCCATAGGTTTAAGTAACATGGATCATTAAGTTGTGATAAGGCTGATATCAGAGGTTATAGCCCAGTGATATAGGGCAAAGCTATTTCAGGTATTGGCACCCAAATACATTAATCACCATCCCAATCACATTAGATTTTTAAGATATTTACTATAGACCCTATGCGGCTATAAATCTTTCCAATTTTGTTTTAACTGCAGAAGAGTCAAAGAGTAATCAAAGAGTACAGAAGGAGCCATCTTCAGCCGATATTATGCACTTCAGTACAATACAAAACAACTATTTACTGAGATGAGCAGCAAGAGTTGAGAAACCTCATCTTACGGGCGCATAAACCTTAAAGCTTCAGAGCTATAAATTCTGCAAAACTTAGAGCAGCAATGTATCAAAACAAGGCATTTAATGGTGTGTGGTTGCTGGCAGAGATTTAATTGCTTTTCCCTAATAAACATGGATTTCTTTAAAAGCAATATTTTCTATGTATAGTCCTTTGATATCAGTCACATTTTAGACAGGTAAAGAAATGTGGCTTTCTATTTGTTTTGATGAGATATAATAATGTTCCTAATCAACATTATTCATGTATTTCTGAAGCGCAGTATACGATAAACTCAGATCAGCTACAAATACCACCCTGTAGTCTACACTTCATCTAGGCAGCAAGAGATCTAATTAAAACCGATGTACCAATTTAGTCATCTCCTCATCACAGGTGGGCATGAATTAATGGGAAAATGGAAGTGAATTACCTACATTTGGCACATCCAGATTCGTGGGATAATCCTTCAGCAATGACGTGCGATAAACATGACAAGGTAACCTTCTCATTTTTTTTCAAAAATGGTTCAATTTTAATTTAATTTCAATGTTACTGTGGGGCAAATCAGTAATACAAGTAAGGATCTGCAAATGCCCACATTATCTCTCGGCAGTCTTTAATTACAAGCAATGAAACTGTCTTCAGATTTTTCATGGTATATTCATTCATTGTCTTCTGGAGGAAACATATATAAATCAGACCAGTTAATCCAAGTTTAGAAGGTTATTTACCTTCCTATCTTCTGATTAAACTGCAGCAGCTAAAGCATTATGTTAAACAGCTACCAGGTTAGTCCTTTCACATTTTTCCCTGCATCTATCGTAACCTGAATCATAAGCCAAATCGCGAATGACACAACAGTCAGACCAAAATTGCTTAAATCACCGAAAAGATCTTTAAAAAAAAATCGGTAATGTGGTGATAATGTATTGTATATTTATTACTATTGTTGTTGCATCAAATGTGCCTCTAAAGCTGCAGCAAGTAAGAGTTTCATTGCTCTGGTTCATAGCTGAATCTTATAGCAGATATATGTTAAGAGACAAATGTGGGTCCCTTGAAAGCAGAAACAGGTGAAATTATTATGGGAACAAGGAAATGGCAGAAGAGTTGACCAGGTACTTTGGTTCTGCCTTCACTAAGGAAGACACAAACAATCTTCCAGATGTACTAGAGGACAGGGAATCTAGGGAGACAGAGGAACGGAAATAAATTTGCATTAGGCGAGAAATAGTATTGGGTAGACCGATGGGACTGAAGGCTGATAAATCCCCAGGGCCTGATGGTCTGCATCCAAGGGTACTCAAGGAGGTGGCTCTAGAAATCGTGGACGCATTGGTGATCATTTTCCAATGTGTTCAGGATCAGTTCCCGTGGATTGGAGGGTAGCTAATATTACCCCACTTTTCAAGAAAGGAGCGAGAAAGAAAGCGGGGAATTATAGACCAGTTAGCCTGACATCGGTGGTGGGGAAGATGCTGGAGTCAATTATTAAAACAGTAATAACGGCGCATTTGGATAGGAGTAAAAGGATTGGTCCAAGTCAGCATGGATTTATGAAGGGGAAATCCTGCTTGACTAATCTTCTGGAATTTTTTGAGGATGTGACAAATAAAATGGATGAAGGCGAGCCAGTGGAAGTAGTGTATCTGGACTTTGAGAAAGCCTTTGATAAGGTCCCCCACAGGAGATTAGTGGGCAAAATTAGAGCACATGGTATTGGGGTAGGATATTGACATGGATAGAGAATTGGTTGGCAGACAGGAAACAAAGAGTAGGAATAAACGGGTCCCTGTCAGAATGGCAGGCAGTGGCGAGTGGAGTGCCGCAAGGCTCGGTGCTGGGGCTGCAACTATTTACAATATATATTAATGATTTAGATGTTGGGATTAAAAGTAACACTAGCAAATTTGCAGATGACACAAAGCTGGGTGGCAGTGTGAACTGCGAAGAGCATGCTAGGAGGTTGCAGGGTGATTTGGACAGGTTGAGTGAGTGGGCAGATGCGTGGCAGATGCAGTATAATATAGATAAATGTGAGGTTATCCACTTTGGCGGCAAGAACAAAGAGGCAGATTATTATCTCAATGGTGTCAGATTAGGAAAAAGGGAAATGCAACAAGACCTGGGTGTCCTTGTACACCAGTCACTGAAAGTAAACATGCAGGTACAGCAGGCAGTGAGGAAAGCTAATGGAATGTTGGCCTTCATAACGAGAAGATTTGAGTAAAGGAGTAAAGAGGTCCTTCTGCTGGTGTACAAGGCACTGGTGAGACCACATCTGGAGCATTATGTGCAGTTTTAGTCTCCTAATTTGAGAAAGGAAATCCTTGCTATTGAGGCAGTGCAGCGTACGTGCACGAGGTTAATCCCCGGGATGGCAGGACCGTCAAATGAGGAAAGATTAAAAAGACTAGGCTTGTATCCACTGGAATTTAGAAGGATGAGAGGGTATCTTATATCTATCTATCTATCTATATACTATTAAAACTCTCATGCCATCCGACCGGCTGCCGTCCGGCTGCCTTTCTGCCTTATGATTCGTTGACTTTCTGCCTTTTGATTTGTTGACGGCTGCTCCTTCCTATCAGCTTCCAACACGCTTCGAAACAAACTTGCAAGACAGGAACACTCTGAACCTTTCACTGCTGCAGCAGGCAGGGGAGGTGCAATTGGATTTTTTTTTTTAATCCACTGCTGAGGGAGGCAGGGGAGTGCTGGAATCTTACATTTGGGAACGGCTTCAGTTCCATTGGAGGAATATTGGGTTGGGGAATCACACCATTGGGGGAGCAGACCCAACGGGTCTGCACTTGGTCTAGTCTACTATTAAAACTCTGGTGCTATCCATTCGGCTGCCGTCTGGCTCCCTTTCTGCCTTTTGATTCGTGCCCGATACTCGCAGATGTCCAATCGGAATGGCCGATGCTCACAGATGTCCAATCGGAATGGATCCATTTACATGTACGGCTGCCGGCTGCATTTCTTCCTTTGATTCACTGCCACGCCCAATCCAGACGCTCAATCTCCGAGATCTTTTCCATTTCGGTAGAGATTTCGCTTTTCTTTCTAAGTATCCGCTCCTCATTACATTTCGTTGTGTTGAAGTACACGTTTTTAATCAAATCCTTCCCCCCCCCCCCACCCCCCAGTATTTCACAAATAAACTGGCTTCTCACCCATACAAGCAGGCATTTCAGCTTCCAACACACTTCGAAACAAAGTTGCAAGACAGGAACACTCTGAACTTTTCACTGCTGCAGCAGGCAGGGGAGGTGCAATTGGATTTTTTTTAAATCCACTGCTGAGGGAGGCAGGGGAGTGCTGGAATCTTACATTTGGGAACGGCTTCAGTTCCATTGGAGGAGACGGGTGCATGGTGGAATATTGGGTTGGGGGATCACACCATTGGGGGAGCAGCTGCACTTGGTCTAGTAAACATATAAAATTATAAAAGGACTGGTCAAGCTAGATGCAGGAAAAATGTTCCCAATGTTGGGAAAAGTCCAGAACCTGGGGCCACAGTCTAAGAATAAAGGGGAGGCCATTTAAAACTAAGATGAGAAAACACTTTTTCACCCAGAGAGTTGTGAATTTGTGGAATTCTCTGCCACAGAAGGCAGGAGAGGCCAATTCACTGGATGAATTTAAAAGAGTTAGACAGAGCTCTAGGGGCTGGCAGAATCAAGGGATATGGGGAGAAGGCCCTCCCCCACCCCTCTCTCCTCCCCCTTCTCCATCTCCCTCTCCTCACCCCTCTCCCTCTCCTCCCCTCCAGGTACAGGATACTGAGTTGGATGATCAGCCATGATCATATTGAATGGCGGTGCAGGCTCGAAGGGCCGAATGGCCTACTCCTGCACCTAATTTCTATGTTTCTGTTTCCCTCTCTCCCCCACCCCCCTTCACTCCCTACCCCACCCCCTTCCCTCTGTCCCCCGCCCCCTTCCCCCTACCCCTCTGTCCTTCTTCCACCACTCCCCCTACCCCTCCCTCCCCACTCTTCCACTTCTCTCCCTCACCCCTCACCCTCCCTTCCCCCTCTCTCTCCCCCTCCCTTCCCCCTCCCTCCCCTCTCTCCCCCACCCCTTCCCCTGCCCCTCTGACCCTCTTCCACCACTCCTCCTAACCCTCTCCCCCTCCCTACCCACTCTTCCACTTCCCTCCCCCCTCCCTCTCCCACTCTCCCTACCCACTCTTTCCCCTCTCTCCCCCCACCCCTCTCCCCTCCCTCCACACTCTTCCCCCTCCCTCCCCTACCCCATCTCCCTCCTCCCCATCCCTCCCCACCTCCCCCACACCTCTCGCCGCTCCCCATCCCTCTCTCCTCCCCCTCCCCCACCCCTCCTCTCCCTCTCCTCACCCCTCTCCTCCCCCTCCTCCCACCCCATCCCTTTCTTCCCCCACCCCACTCTTCCCCCTCCCTCCACACTCTTCCTCCTCTCTCCCCTACCCCCACACATCTCTCCCCCTCCCCTCTCTCCTCCCCTCCTCACCCTTCTCCCCCTCCTCCTCCCACCCATCCCTCTCTCCCCACCCCTTCCCTCTCTTCCCCGCCCCCTTCCCCCTACCCCTCTGTCCTTCTTCAACCACTCCCCCTTACCACACCCCTCTCCCTCTCTCCCCCCACCCCTCACTCTCCTCCTCCCTCCCCTCTCTCCCCCCACCCCTTCCCCATACCCCTCTTCCAACACCCCCCTACCCCTCCCTCCCCACTCTTCCACTTCTCTCCCCCCCCCTCTCCCTCCACTCTCCCTCCCAACTCGTTCCCCTCTCTCCACCCACCCCTCTCCCCCTCCCTCCCTCCTCCCCTCCCTCCCCACCCCCCCTCCCCCACACCTCTCTCCCCATCCCCCTCTCTCAACCCCTACCCCGCTCTCCTTTCCCTCCCAAATCTCTCTCGTTTCCTCCTCCTCCTCTCCCCTCCCTCCGCTCTTCTCACCCTCCCCTCTCCACACCCCGTCTCGTCTCCTCCCCCTCCCACCACCTGTGTGTTTGGGGGGTGGTTAGTGTGAGTGTGATGCCGCAGCCCCCCTTCCCCCGCAAACGCCATTGGGGAAACTGACCCAACGGGTCTGCGCTTGGTCTAGTCTATATTTAAACCTCTGTGGCTGCCGCCTGCCTGCCACCGTCTGACCGGCGGCCTGCCGGCCGGCTTTCTACCTTTGATTCGTTGCTACGCCGACGCCGGACGCAGAATCGCCGAGATTTTTTCCATTTCGGTAGAGATTTCACTTTTCATTCCAAGTATCCACTCCTTATTAAATTTCGTCGTGTTTATGTACACATTTTTAATAAAATTCTTCTCCCCCCCCTCCAAAATTTCAAAAGAAAACTGTCACAATGCCCAATGCTCACAGGTGTCCAATCGGAGTGGATATATTTACATATGCCTTTGCACCAGCCTCAGCACCAGCCCTCCCCCTCCCCCCCCCCCCCCACCTCCGCAGCCTGTGTCGAAGCTTGGCATCACGTGTGTGGGAAGAGAGAAAGAGGATTGGGGGTGATAGGGAATGGGAACAGATGGACTGTCCCTGCCCCTCCCCCTTCCACTCTCCCTCCCCACTATTTCCCCTCTCTCCCCCCACCCCTCTCCCCCTCCCTCCTCACTCTTACCCCTCCCTCCCCTACCCTATCCATCCCCCCCCCTAACCCACAACTCTCTCCCCCTCCCCATCCGTCTCTCCCCCTCACCATCCCTCTCTCACCCTCTCCATCCCTCTCTCCCCCTCTCCATCTCCCTCTCCTCACCCCTCTCCATCTCCCTCTCCTCACCCCTCTCCATCTCCCTCTCCTCACCCCTCTCCCTCTCCTCCCCTCATCCTCCCACCCCAATCCCTCTCTCCCCCAACCCCCTTCCCTCTCCCCCTTCCCTCCCCCCACCCCCCTTCCCTCTCTCCCCCACCCCCCTTCCCTCCCCCACCCCCCTTCCCTCCCCCACCCCTTTCACTCTCTCCCCACCCCCTTCCCCCACCCCTCTCCCCCTCCCTCCACAGTCTTAACCCTCCCTCCCCTACCCCATCTCCCTCCTCCCCTCGCTCCCCATCCCTCCCTCCACCACACCCCTCCCCATCCCTCTCTCCCCCCCCCCATCCCGCTCCCCTCCCCCTCTCCCTCTCCTCCCCCTCCTCCTCCCACCCCCATCCCTCTCTCCTCCACCCCTTTCCCCCTCCCCACTCTTCCCACTCCATCCACACTCTTCCCCCTCTACCCCCTGCCCCATCTCCCTCCTTGCCTCCCTCCCTCTTCCCTCACACCACTCTCCCCCTCCCCTCTCTCCTCGCCTCCCCCACCCCTCTCTCCTCCCCCTCTCCATCTTCCTCTCCTCACCCCTCTCCCTCTCCCATCCCTTTCTCCTCCCGCCCCCATCCCCCTACCCCCCTGTCCCTCTTCCACCTCTCCCCTACCCCTCCCTCCCCACTCTTCCACTTCGCTCCCCCTTAACCCACCCCTCTCCCTCCCCGACCCCTTTCTCTCCCCCTCCCGTCCCTCTCTCCCCATCCCTTCCCCAACCCCTCTGTCCCTCTTCCACCACTCCCCCTGTCCCACTTCCACCACTCCCGCTGTCCCTCTCCCCCTCCCTCCCTCCCCACTCTTTCCCCTCTCCCCCCCACCCCCTCCCATTCCACTCTTCCCGTGCCCCCCTACCACTCTGCCCCTCCCTCCACACTCTTCCCCCTCTCCCTCCTCCTTCCCTTCCCTACTCCCCCTCCTCCTCCCTCTCTCCTCTCTCCCCCTCCCCCACCCTCTTTCCCCCTACCCCCACCTTCTCTCACCCCCCGCACCCCTCTCTCCTCCTCCTCCTCCCTTTCCCACCACTCTCCCTTCTCCCTCCTCCCCTCCCACCCCAACCCCCACCCCTCTCTCCCCCCAACTCTCCCCTTACCCATCTCTGCCCCTTCCACCACTCCCCCTACCCCTCTGCCCCTCTTCCGCACTCTTACCCTCCCCTCTCCCTCACCACTATTTCTCCTCTCTCCCCCCTACCCCTCTCCCCCTCCCATCCCACTCCTCCCCCACGCCCTTCCATTCTCCCCCTCCCTCCAAGCAGACTCTTCCCTGCGCCTTCCCCTTCCCTTCTCCCATCCTCCGCCCACCTCCCTGCCTCCCTCTCATCACCTGCTGGGTTCTCTCCCTTCCCCCACCCCTCTCTCCGACCCCTCCTCCACACCACTCTCACTCCTCCTCCTCCCTCCTCCCCATCACACCACCCCCTCTCGTCCCCGCCTCTCACACCCCTCTTCACCCCCAGCTCGCCCCCACCCCCCTTCCCCGCTCTCTTGCACGACTCCCTCGACTGCTCACCCCTCCACCCCCTTCCTGCCCTCAACCCCACGCTCCTCCCACTCCCTCCCACCTTCCCCTACCCCCTCTCACGTCCCCCTACCCCTGCTCTGCTCTCCCTCCCAAATCTCTCCCATTTCCTCTGCCCCCTCCCTCCCTCCCCTCTCACATCCCTCCCAATCTCCCCAACCAGCGTCTTCCTCCCCGTCTTCCCCGACCGACTACCTGTGTGTTTGGGGGTTGGTTAGTGTGAGTGTGATGCCGCAGCTCCCCCCCCCCCTCGCAAACGCGCGTTGGGAACACAGACCCAACGGGTCTGCACTTGGTCTAGTCTATATTTAAAACTCTGTGGCTGCCGCCTGCCTGCCGCCGTCTGCTGGCTGCCTGCCGTCCGCCTTTCTGCCTTTGATTCGTTGCTACTCCGACACCAGACGCAGAATCGCCGAGATTTTTTCCATTTCGGTAGAGATTTCACTTTTAATTCCAAGTATCCACTCCTTATTAAATTTCGTCGTGTTTATGTACACATTTTTAAATACAATCCTTCTCCCCCCCAAAATTTCAAAAGAAAACTGGCTTCTCACCCATAGAATTTTGGTGAACGTTCCATCGTGTGATGTCACAATGCCCAATGCTCACAGATGTCCAATCGGAATGGATCCATTTACATATGCCTTTGCACCAGCCCCAGCCCCAGCCCCTCCCCCCACCCCCCGCAGCCTGTGTCGAAGCTCGGCATCACGTGTGTGGGAATAGAGAAAGAGGATTGGGGGTGAAAGGGAATGGGGAACAGATGGACTGTCCCTACTCCTCCCCCTTCCACTCTCCCTCCCCACTATTTCCCCTCTCTCCCCCCACCCCTCTCCCCCTCCCTCCACACTCTTAACCCTCCCTCCTCTACACCATCCCTCCCCCCCACACCTCTCCCCCCCCCATCTCTCTCTCCCCCTCCGCATCCCTCTCTCCCCCTCTCCATCTCCCTATCCTCACCCCTCCTCCCACCCCCATCCCTCTCTCCCACTCCCCCCTTCCCTCTCCCCTTCCCTCTCCCCACCCCCTTCCTTCTCCCCCACCCCCTTCCCTCCTCACCCCTTCCCTCTCCCCATTTGTCCCCCTCCATCCACTCTTCCCCCTCTACCCCTTACCCCATCTCCCTCCTCGCCTCCCTCCCCCCTCCCCCACACCTCTCTCCCCTTACCCTCTCTACTCCCCTCCCCCACCCCTCTCTCCTCCCCCTCTCCATCTCCCTCTCTTCACCCCTCGCCCTCTCCTCCCCCGCCTCCTCCCACCCCATCCCTCTCTACCCCACCCCTTCCCTCTCTCCCCTTGCCCCCTTCCCCCTAACTCCCTGTCCCTCTACCACCACTGCCTCTACCCCTCCCTCCCCACTCTTCCACTTCTCTCCCCCTTACCCCACCCCTCTTCCACCCCACCCCTCTCTCTCTCCCAACCTTCCCTCTCACCCCCACCCCTTCCCCTACCCCTCTGTCCCTCTTGCACCACTCCCCCTGTCCCTCTTCCACCACTCCCGCTACCCCTCTCCCTCTCCCCCCCTCCCCCTCCTACTCTCCCTCCCCACTCTTTCCCCTCTCCCCCCCCACCCCTCTCCACCTCCCATCCCACTCTTCCCCTGCCCCCTACCACTCTTCCCCCTCTCCCTCCTCCTTCTCTTCCCTACTCCCCCTCCTCCCTCCTCCTCCCTCTCTCCCCTTCCCCCAGAAGATTGAGGGGGGATCTTATAGAAACTTACAAAATTCTTAAGGGGTTGGACAGGCTAGATGCAGGAAGATTGTTCCCGATGTTGGGGAAGTCCAGAACAAGGGGTCACAGTTTAAGGATAAGGGGGAAATCTTTTAGGACCGAGATGAGAAAAACATTTTTCACACAGAGGGTGGTGAATCTCTGGAATTCTCTGCCACAGAAGGTAGTTGAAGCCAGTTCATTGGCTATATTTAAGAGAGAGTTGGATGTAGCCCTTGTGGCTAAAGGGATCAGGGGGTATGGAGAGAAGGCAGGTACAGGATACTGAGTTGGATGATCAGCCATGATCATATTGAATGGCGGTGCAGGCTCGAAGGGCCAAATGGCCTACTCCTGCACCTAATTTCCATGTTTCTATGTTTCCCTCTCCTCACCCCTCTCCCTCTCCCACCCATCCCTCTCTCCCCCACCCCCCCTTCACTCTCTACCCCACCCCCTTCCCTCTCTCCCCTCTCCCTCTCCCACCCATCCCTCTGTCCCTCTTCCACCACTCCCCCTACCCCTCCCTCCCCACTTCCACTTCTCTCCCTCACCCCACCCCTCTCCCTCCCCCACCCCTCTCTCTCCCCTCCTTCCCTCTCTCCCCCACCCCTTCCTCCTACCCCTCTGACCCTTCCCACTCTTCCACCTCTCCCCCTCCCACTATCCCTCCCCACTCTTTCCCCACTCTCGCCTCACCCCTCTCCCCCTCCCTCCACACTCTTCCCCCTCCCTCCTCCTCTCCTTCCGCTTCCTTCCCGCCCACCACATCTCTCTCCCCTCCCCATCCCTCTCTCCTCTCCCTCTCCCTCTCTTCACCCCTCTCCCTCTCCTCCCTCCCTCTCTCCCACTCACCTTATTTCTCCCCCACCCTCTACCCCATCTCCCTCCTCCCCTCCCTCCGCCCCTCCCCCGCACGTCTCTCCCCCTCCCCAACGCTCTCTCTCCCCTCCCCCACCCCTCTCTGCTCTCCCTCTCCTCACCCCTCTCCTCCCCCTCCTCCTCCCACCCCCATCTCTTACTTCCCCCACCCCCATTACCTCTCTCTCCCCCCCTCCCCCACATCTCTCTCCCCATCCCCCTCTCTCACCCCCTACCCCGCGCTCCTTTCCCTCCCAAATCTGTCCCGTTTCCTCCTCCTCCTCTCCCCTCCCTCCCCTCTTCTCACCCCACCTCCCTCCACCTGTGTGTTTGGTGGGTGGTTAATGTGAGTGTGATGCCGCAGCCCCCCCCCCCCCCGCCCCCGCAAACGCCATTGGGGAAACAGACCCAACAGGTCTGCACTTGGTCTAGGCTTCTTTATTATTCCAAAGTTATTTAGTTATTTATCAGAGCAATTTTGCACTTTAGACTTTTGAGATACGGCTCACCGAGTTCATGTTGACCAGCGATCACCCCACACACTAAAACTATCCTACACATTAGGGAGAATTTATAATTTCACCAAAAGCAATGAACCTACAAAACCTGTACGTCTTTGGAATGTGGGAGGAATCCGGAACACCCGGAGATAACTCACGCGGTCGCAGGGAGAACATACAAACTCCATACTGACAGCATCCATGGTCAGGATCGAACCCACTCTCAGGTGCTGAAAAGCAGCAGCTCTACTGGTACGCTACTGGGCCACCCTGGTATCTGATAATAAAACCCTTAGAGATTTTTCTCTCTTCCTCAGATAAAACACTGTTCTGGATATGCAAAGAGAATCAAAAACTCACAAAGCAAAAATAACCAAGTGGAACAACGTTCAATGCTTGGGTCCAGAATCTGTGTGTTGTCATTCCAATTGGGAAATTCCAGAAATGGCACGAAAGCAGGAAGCTTGTAAAATGGCATGTGGCATGCTATGTGAAATTTAGCTTCATTAAATTAACGTTTTATTTGATGTGTTCTGTTCATGTGCTGGCAAACGTTGTGCTGATGTTCTGATCCCTTTTACTTCAGATTATATAGTCCATTTCTTCCAGTGATAGGGCACAAATATTTGCAGCTAAATCAGTCTTAAATCAGCAAGGCAATTCCCAATAAAGTGCTTATTAACAAACTCTCATCATCAAAACCGTAGCTTTCCATCTTCTGCTCGCAGGCAATTGGAATATTCATGTTGAATCCAGAATGAAGAATGACAGCAAGAGTCAAAGAATAGATTTATGCATAATTGGTACTTTTTGCTTTCTACAGTCAAAAATAAAAAACGCACTTTGGTAGACGTTATTAGGCAAGCATTCCCTTGAATATAGACGATTAAGGGATAAACAAAATCCTGTGGATTCTGGAATACTGAAATATTATAGTCAATAAATAAGGCGGCATCTGTGGAGAGGGGAATAGGGATAGTCTCAGGGCAATGGACTCATCCGTTTCTCTCCCCACTGCCTAACCTGCTGAACTTTTCCAGCATATTTTTATTTACTTGTCATAGTCTTTTTGACGATACAAGGAGTTGGCTAGGGAAATGGAGGAAAGTTAGTTCTTCTGCTAGTGGAGCAGATATTAGGGACAATAATCTGAAATTAACAATGAGACCTCTCATTAACAGTGTGAAAATACTTTTACAGACAATGGGTAGTGGAAATATTTCCTCCATAAAGCTCTTAAGTCAACTGAAAATTAAAAACTGAGATGAATAGATCTTTTTTCAACAAGTTTAGCTGGACCAAAGCGATTAGATGGAGTAAGTTCAGGAACTGAATGACCTAGCCTTAAGGCCCTGTCCCACTGTCCCACTGTCCCGAGTTACTCACGAACTCTCCCGAGTTTTCCCCTTGATTCGAACTCGGAGAATTACGGTAATAGCCACTCATAGGTACTCGGGGCTATTTTTTTAACTTGTGGACATTTTTCAACATGTTGAAAAACCGTCCCGACTTACCTGATGCCCCGAGTTCTTACGGCTGGCATTACGAGCCGTTACGAAACATCTACGGACTCCTACGGGCTCCTACGGACTCGCTACCGACATTCCCCGACATTCCCCAAATACAAATCAAGGGGAAAACTCGGGAGAGTTCGTGAGTAACTCGGGGAAATGGGACAGGGCTAGACAGCTTGTGTCTGTTTCATGAAGTAGTGGTACTTCCATCCCCACTATTTCTTGAAGTGGTTCATCCTCCACACTGCCCTCTTCATATGCAACCATCCGTGTGTCTAGAGAAATGTTGCTGCCTTGCCAACTGTACAGAGAAAGTATTGCCAGTTTTAGATCTGGATACACAATCCTGACCAACCGTATCTTCCAAAATAACTTCCAAACTCGTTATGTATGTTTCCTTGTCAATGTATTTGTTTTCACTTTATTGTATGACTTTCTGTGCTTTACACTTTGATAGCACTTCCAGAATCACTGTCATTACTACAGTACCATACATGTCATTTAATGTGTTTGCCACGCACTCCAGCATAACCATGCCATCCTGATAATCTTGTCTGTATGTTCTTTGCATATGTTTCTCCATTCCCTTCTGCTCTCATAATTTTGCTGTAAAGTGTATATCCAATTCAATTTATTTATGGCTCCGATTTATCCTGCATCTATCAATGTTAGGCTGCACACTCTAAACCATAACATAAAAAGAACTTGCTTGATTACTTGTTTCTCAAAACATTAACTTAAATCTGTATCGATTCATCAACCACTTGTCAGTGTGAAACTTCTATTTTTACTTATTTTTACTTCTATTATCACACCCCTCTTAACTCTGAATCTTCCCACTTGAACTCACCTAAACATTTCCAAATGCAAGAACAAGTCAGCTTTTCTAGCATCATTGCAAAACGAAAGTCACTCGCTCCTGCACTGATTGAGAAAACTCATGATAAGCAATTCAAACAATTGAGCATTTACCAAACGTTCAGTTCAGTTCAGTTTATTGTCACGTGTACCGAGGTTTATTGTCACGCGTACTGAATCTGGTGGTGTGCATTTTCGCACTTCTATACCTTTTGCGTGATGGGAGTTTTATACATTGATATCCATTTGCAGTGTTTTTTTTATAAATAAAGGATACAGGATATATGCTGAACAGCATATTTGCAGATTTATAGGGGTATCATTTGAGCAACACATCCTTCATTCCATGGTACAGTGGACTGCATTTCAAAGACATATGGGGATCCCTTCTGTGGATGAGTACTAATGACAAGGGAGCCAATCATTGCCACTTAATATAGATAGGTTGAGACCCTCCCATGCTCCCAGCTCACATAGGAGGAAAGGGGCTAAAATCATGAGGACATATTGCTTCTAGGCAAGGACAAGTGCAGAAGGAAGCAAGAGCAGCAAGAGATGGAGTTGAAAAAGGGAGGCCCTTTCTGGAATGTGTAGCCATGGCATGCTTCACAGCCCTTCAGGTCACTTGAGCACTTCACTCCACCTGATCCTGTTACAAATTGAGAGGCAACCTATTTCTAAGGCAACAAGAACTTGCCACCATATAGATTTGGAATAGCCATATGCATTAAGTAGAAATATTGCCATTTCCACTCTATTTACCATTGATGGTTGCATCATGAACACATTCTAGAAATCATTGCTTTACTTTCGACTACAGAGATACAGCTTGGAAACACGGCCTTCAGCCCACTGTTCTGGCCCTTCTGACCAGCGATCACCCCATACAAGGTAGACAAAAATGCTGGAGAAACTCAGTGGGTGCGGCAGCATCTATGGAGCGAAGGAAATAGGCAACGTTTCGGGCCAAAACCCTTCTTCAGACCATACACAGATTACCCCATACACTTGCACTAACCTAGAGACTAGGGACTTGCACTAGGGACAATTTACAATTTTACCGAAGCCAATTAACCTACAAACCTGTACGTCTTTGGAGTGTGGGAGGAAACTGGAGCACCCGGAGTAAAACCATGCAGTCACAGGGAGAACGTAAATCTCCGTACAGACAGCACAGGTAGTCAGGATCAAACCCGAGTCTCTGGCGCTATAAGACCGCAACTCTTCCGCTGCTCCACTGTGCACGCTAGGGTCAGAAAATATGCAGAAGCAATTGCCATTACTCGCACGTTATTTCAGGGATTCCAAATCCTGCAGTGAGATCTCAGCTCTCAAAGTCATTTCAAAAGATTCAGGTCTGAACTATGGGAGAAATTTCCTAAAGCTCCAAGGCACAGGACTTGGAATCCACTCGCCACCAATGGTGCAACCCTGAGGATGCAGAAACAATGCTTTCTACTTGTTTCTATAAGTTCAGTCACAAAAAAATTAAACATTTCTATCCTATTTAGCACAATGCAGCCCACTACCATGCCAAGCCAACGAGGCAACTACACCCCAGATTGGTAGACTATGGAAAGCCAGTGTGTGATATTTGGCAACTGGTTTGCAGCAGCTCATGGAAGATGTGGGCTAGTCGCAGGAGAGGCTCAACCTATCATAGTAAGGGCAGTTGTCACCTTGCATAATTTAACATGGACATGGCCAAGTCACAGTGGACCGACAGAGAAGTACCTTCCCTTTCCTGTGTGCTCAATTATTCAATATGTGAGATATAACCACCGCAGCAGACAGGTAGCTGGTGGTTTCACACCATCTGCGGGATCAGGAAGGCAACTCATCAGTGCTCTGAAAGATACTTAAAGATTATCATGAAACTCTGATGTGTCAACAACAACCACAACCAAGAGTTGCTGGTAAGTACAGATCAACCCAAATCCACACAATGACCCAGTGCAATGATCCAGTAATATCTCCCCTCCCAGGTCTCCCCCACAGCTGGTCATCCATTTTTGTACAATAGTCATTACCAAGCAATTCGGAATATTAAACATATTTTTACATCCACAAGATCAACTCAGTGCAATTGTTGACCATCATGCATTCTTAGGGGTTTATCTTCCACGTATCCTCAAAGGATCTTTTTCTCCAGAGATGCAGCCTCCCCCACTGTTACTACAGCACTGCGTTTCTATCTTTGGTATAAACCAGCATCTGTGGTATTTTGCTTCTACGAGTTTCCACATATCCTCGCCTGGCGTTCTAAACAACATTCACTCCCATGGCTGCAGGAAACTTACGGTTAGTTGCTCAGGGTGTTGGAAGTTGCAGGTGGCCATGAAAAATAAACAACTCCAGGCCCAGGTGGCCCCGAGTGCACCTTTGAGCTTGGAACAGTAGTGATCTGCACTGGCTGATAATCTGAGAAAGTTGTAGTTATTGATTCCATTTAACTGGACAGTAAGTGAACTTCTAACTTGATCAGACATTTGATCAGACATTTTCCATACAGTCAGCAGTGAAAAAATAATATAAAAATCCAGGGGCCCAGGAGAGGAAGTCTCAAAATGTTGTGAGCATGCGAGTTGTAAATGATGGAGGTGCATGGAACTGCAAACTCGCATGCTCACAACATTTTTGAGACTTCCTCTCCTGTACGTCATTGTTAGATATTTTGATTTAAATATTTGATTGGGTTAATCCATATCCATATCCATATATCCATATCGTTATCCTTATAACTATAAAACTCTGATCTTGGATGTGGATGTGTGTGTGTGTGTGTGTGCACGTGTGCGTGCGTGTGTGTGTTTATTTGTTTGCTTGCGATCTCATCTACTCGAAGAAACGATGCGCTAACAGTAACATTTTTACATATTCCGGTCGAGATTTATCCCGTGAAATCAAAATTCGCCTTATCTGAAAATTTCATGTATTATTTCTCGAGTTATTTATGAAAATGTTCACAAATCTCAAATAACTTAGAAAATAAACAAGGGTCTCGCTGATGACATCACAATGGATCTGACTGCCTTCCTCTGCTCGCGCTGCGAATGATGTCACCCCTATTATGTCTTCTGTACTTCTTGGCTTCTTAACTTTTACTTCTTTAAATTTGTCACTTAGCGTTTTTAAACTGCTGCATCGCTGATGATTCGGATCCCACCTGGCGATCTCTGGCTGTCACGGGGGACGACCTCCACTCCGTCTCCCCCACCCGATGGCCTGTCACGTGGGTGGGTGGGTGGGTGGGTGGGTGGGTGGGTGAGCTTCCCCTCGCGGAAGCCACGATCGGCCGGCCCTTTGCTGCATGGAGAGTGGTCCCGCTCGCTCAGAAAAAATGACGAGATAATGGTAACATTTTTACATATTCTGTTAGAGATTTATCCCATGAATTAAAAATTGCCTTATCTGAAAAAAACATGCATTATTTCTCGAGTTATTCATCAAAATGTTCAAAAATCTGAAGAAACTTAGAAAAAAATAACTGCTTATTCCCTGTGCTTACGGCTGTGACGTCACAATGGGATTGTAGCCCTGCTAGCAACATTGCTTGCCCCGCCAAGTGCAAATGCATTTTTTAAACTCACAGTACACTGAGTTCTGCCAGCCCTTGCAAGGGCAAATACATTTTTTTTAAAGTCACAGTACACTGAGTTCTGCTAGCTAGCAAGTGCAATTGCTTTTTTTAAAGTTTAAAAATGAGGAAGGGTGCATATAAGGTGAAATGAGCAGCCCCTGCGCAGTTGTCGGCTATGGGTGAATGGTGGAATATTGCATTGGGGAATGGGTTGCATTGGAGGACCAGGCCTTCCGTGGGGCTATGGGTGAGTGGTGGAATATTGCGTTGGAGAACTATTTGCATTGGCGGATCAGGCCTCCTATTAAGGTTTGTTTCACTTCAAACAGACAAAAACGCAATAAAATTAGTAATCAAGTAGTAAAATCTTTATTTCGCCAGGCGGGTGTGGCAGTAAACTCTTACAGTATGTAATATACAGACTATAGGTTCACTCCATCCCCACACACAGAGGTAATGTTCAATCAGATATATTTATAACCCAATAATCAGCAATTCAGCAATACTTTATCTAACAGAGCATTGTACAGCCTCTTGCCTGTTAAGATTGACAGGTTCCTCTGAGAGGAAGGGTTAGCCCATATATGGTCATGCAGAAGAAGCTATTTTTCTGCAGATCAAGCACTCTTGTTTTTTTTTACCTTGTTGATTTATTGTTTATACATTGCAATCAGTAGAGCAGAGGGTAAGAACCATTGTCTGAACATTCTTCTGATTGTTTATATCATAAAGGAAAACATTCATGATTGTGCTGTTATCTCGCTAGTGTTATGGAAGAATGGCAAAAACATTTCTGTTAGCCTTGCTAGTGTAATAGGAGAAAGGTGAGAGCATCCATTTTGTAACTTTTAAATCTTTAAACTTTCTCACTCCGATGTGACAGAGACCCAACGGATCCCATTTGGTTTAGTTTATGCTAAAATCCATCTGTACATTGCGTTAGATTCCGCTACTGCCACCCCTTTAATACATTAACTACGTTGTTTAAAGTTGGTCATTTTTTTATTACTTGTTTCTAGCACATGCTAATTGGGAAAGTATCACAACTGATATCTCGAATGTGCAGAAGCATGAAGAAAATCACATATTACCAGCACCAGATCATGTGACATGACTGACAAGTCATGACTTATTTGCTCAATGCATTTTTCTAGCAGTTTTGTAGATTGAACCCGTTCTAATCTCTTAGCCCCTTAAAATCACTGACATGAGTAAATATCACAGAAAGCTCTTACAATAGCTCTAACAAGTCCTTGCTAAACAGACAGAAAAAGTTTATCTGTAAATTCTGGGCCTTCAATCCCATTTTTCTCACCCAGATGTTGCCTGTATTGCTGACTATTCTAAGCATTTTGTCTGCTTGCTTCAGATTTCCAGCATTTGCAAAATTTGGCAGCTGTTGGGACAAATTGCTTGGTAAGAATTTCTTTAAATCAAATGAAGTATTATAGGCATACAAGTCTAGAAATTTGATTACTTAGTTTTGTTTATTTGCGTATAATGCAAATTCCAAATTAAAAATGCCGTATGAATGGAATGAAATGGAATAATGACATTTCTGGATTGCCCATCAGCACTCCAGAAATGTAACTGGACCGTCACAAGCAAAGGTAACTCTTGCACCTCTCGTGTATTTTCATCATCAGACGAGCAACAGAATACTTAATTCTGCAAATAACCATCCCTTTTGAGCATTTGGGGGGAAAGTAGTCCAATATCTCTACCCCTGATTCTAAGATTGTGTAAAACACCACTCTACCCAACTGACCCCAATATAGTGGCCAGTTGGGTTTCCAGCCCTTCCTCGAATGTGCAACTCTCCATTACCCATTCTTATTTGATGGCTAGCAGCATCTCTCAGCCTACTTAGACCCAAATATCTGATGATAAGAACTGTGCACATCTACTCTCACCTCGACCCTCTCCATCCATGGATTGATCAGGCATACAACTACTGCCCCCACCTGTCCTAAAAGTTTCAGCTTTTGTCCCAATTGGTATATCTTCCTTTATTCCTTCCAAATCAGTGGTACCCTAGGCCTCAAATTCATAGTGAAGAGCCCATGACCAAATTAGTTGTTGGCAATCCACCGAATGGCCATGTAACTCGCAGATCATTGCACTGCAATTTTTAGGTTGCCTATATTCAGTGCTAAAGATATTTTTCGGAAAGTAGCTCTGCACATTAGAACACAGTGCAGAGAGCGCATTTCATTAGAAAATGAAATACTCAGTTCTAAAAAATGGATCTGGTGCACCTACTGTTTAAAATAAATATTGATTTTGCATATTTAAAAGGATTACCACAAGGTAATTTCCTGTTTCCTGAAAATCACTGCATCTGGGACTTCCATTAAGGATTGCTCAGAGAGTTTTGATAATACTGTAATAATCTTTGGATTAATATTGTGTTTAAGTTGGTATTGAACTTCATAAACAAAACATTCTCCAGATCAATTAGGTCTTACAAATAATCTTTCTGAATAATTCTGGCAATGTTAAATTAAAACAGCATATTGTGCTTTGGTTTGCATATTATATACTTACAAAATGTTGAAATGTCATGGTGTGTTGCAGCATTTTACTAATTGACTGAAAATTCCATCTGTTAAAAATTTGTAATTAAATTAGATATCAAAGGTTAATGACCTTGATACTTTAATATGTAAATCAAAGGATTCCTTCTTGTTGTACCCTTTAAAGTTTTTCTTGGTAAACATATTGTTCCAGTGTTGCACAGATTTTGGAACCGTTTTTGTCTACAGATTGTTTTCTTCTTAGCAATTGATTTGTTTAGAATTGCCTCTATCAAGCACTGTTGAGAAACTGAAAAGTAACTATCGCATTTTATGAATATTTAATACTACAGTCATGGGAAATAAGGCAACTAATTAGTGCTTACCATAAATTTGCAAAACATTACTCTATGTAAATTTAGTTCAGTTTTGTATGAATTATTCAGTAAGTTATTATAGATCACTAATGTAAATTGCTTTTCAATGATTTCCACTGTTGATATTAGAAAACAGTGGTTTCTGTGTCATTAACCAATTATATGCTGATTCCAAAGCCAGCCCCAATCTGGCTGATTAATTATACATTTAAGCACGTGAAACATATATGCAGGAAAGCCTCTCGTAAAAATCTGAACTGGATTAAATTAAATTTGTCTGCACACTTCAAATTAGACCATTCAATACTGTTACAATTTGACACACTTATCCCTTTAAATAAATGCCATTTTTGGTTGTTCTAGACGAGTTTTGAAAAATGGATTAGTCCTTAAAATTTTAAGGAAGTGAAATTCAATAGCTCTCAAACAAAGACACAAGGATCAAAGTGCACAATTAGCCCACTGCCATTCAGATGACATACAATTTCTTGCTACCTGTCAATTTACATGTCATTGCTAATAATGTTGTCCATTAGCTTCACGGATCAACAATTTTGTGAATGGCTGGCACTAGTTAAAGCTAGTCTGCACTTCTTAAAGGGGATAGACACAAAAGGGTGGAGTAACTCAGCGGAACAGGCAGCATCTCTGGAGAGAAGACTGAAGAAGGGTCTTGACATGATACATCACCCATTCCTTCTCTCCAGAGATGCTGCCTGTCGCGCTGCGTGACTCCAGCATTTTCCTCTATTTTTTGGTGTAAATCAGCATCTGCAGTTCTTTCCTACACTTCTTAAAGGGGAAATGTGTTATGGCTGAAGGAGGTATGGGGGAAATAAAATAATGGATCTGGTGCACTCAGGTGCAATCACTGTATTAATGGTCTGTTTAATCATGGCTTGGCAGGGGTCATTTGAGTTGAGGAACTGTGTGTTAAAACAAAAACGCATCATTCGGCAGTGGTGAGATCTTGAAGCCACTCAAGCTGTCGGCAGCGCTCGCCCCAAACTTGAAAAGCACTGGTCAGGTAAACTCCAGAAGTGTCAGACACAGCCCCACGCCCGAAACAAAACAGCTACATCTCTAATAAAATGACCAGAGACAATGAGACACCAATCCAGTATCTGGACATGCAAGGAAAGGAGTGCATGGAGGAGACAGGGAATCCTCTCCAAGGAAATATGGGCAGCAAAGCACTGACATCAGAACGAGTTTGTGTAGTCTTTAATTATTCTTGTCCTCCATGTTCACCTGAACCCATTTTATTGGAGTAAACCCATTTCATTGAAGCAGCACAAATTTCTGGGAAAATTCATTAAAACAGAACTAAAGCCAAAAATAAAAAATAAATAAGCGCACCACAAAAAAAATGATACAAGATATTTTATGAAATTATGAAAGATATGATGTAAAATTCTTCATACTGTTCTGGGTTAATATGACATCTACATTCTCGACCTCACACAGTTTTCAGCCTTGACTATAACACATTTCTCTCAGACTCTGTGCAGGCAGTCAACACCATTCATAGTTCCCTTGAGCGTTATTTAATTTAAAATATTTCTCAGTCTGGGACCTGAAATCGGCAACCAGCTCCATCTATGGTTCCATTGCAAGTTGCCAATATCTTCCCTGAGGAACATTCCCCAGACAATTTTATCGACACCAATTCTCCCTTTAATTGGACCACTTTATCCTGCTTACCACTATAATACAATGTCTGATACGGGAACATATGATACTCAAACTTTAGCATAACATTAATGCATGCAGGATATTAAAATCATGGAGCATATACATCATAGATTCATCAGGATGAAAACTTCAGAAAAAAAATCAGATATATAAGTATCCAAAAATACTTCGATTGGAGGGTTTGATCGAGTGACTTACAAAATACTATGTGTCTCCATATAGGGAGGTTTGTGGTCAAAGTTACAAAAGACAGTGCGGTGGGAGTTCTGGGAACCTTAGAAAAAATTGTGTTGAATAGACATTCAGAATTGATAGCAAAGAGTAAAAGCAAAATAATGCTGCCTTGAGAACCAGTGCCTTCAGGAAACAAGAGAACATTTGAACAACAAAAAAAAGCATACTGGATTTTGAGTCTGAACAAAAAAAAAATTAAGCCTTTGCTCAACATGATCTAATCGCTTTTACTCTTGGATTATAAAGGATTACAATTTCAGACATTCCTGACCTACTAAACTGGAGAGAAAGCCAGATTATACAGAAAATGTCTGCATTAATAAGACAAAAGGAAGGTTTTTTTTGTGTCTCCCAGGCAAAGCTGTGCAATGTGTATGATATTTTAATTATATAAAGATGATTTCATTTCTACACCTGTGCTGTATTCAAATTATTTTGTCAGAACTGCAAAGCCTGTCTGAAACATACTTTCTACGTATTCTTGAATAATTTTGCAGAAGGTGTGTAATTCTTTTGATGGAGTAGGTTTCTCGTTTCCGGTAGGTTTCCGGTAGGCGGCGCGGCTCTCGTCAGCAGCGGCCTCTGCAGTCCGTCTACGTTTTTATTATTTTATGTCTATGTTTTTATGTCGTTTTTGTTCATTTTGTTGGGGTATGTGTGTGGGGGGGTGGGGGTGGTGTGGGGGGGTTGGGGGTAACTTTTAAATCTCTCCCTGCACGGGAGACCCGACCTTTTCTTTGTCGGGTCTCCGTTGTCGTTGGGGCTGCAACGAGGAGCGGCCTCCAACAGGAAGACCGGGGGCTGTGGTGCCGACTACTCACCTCACCGTCGCGGAGCTGGCCGAGTCCAGAGCGGGTGGAGCTGTGGTGGACGCTGCTACGGCCCGACCTCTGGAGTTTCGGTGGCTGCAACTGCGGGTTTGGCGGACGGTAACACCGGGAGCCCGCGGGTCCCTGGAGGGAGTCCGCTTTTCGGGGCTTCCGCAGCGGCGACTTCTCCCGCCCGAGTTGCGGGGTTGAAGAGCTCCTGGAGCGGGGCCTACATCACCGCCCCGCGCGGCTTAGAATGGCGGCGGGTCTCTGCGAGCGCACGCCGGGGGCTCTAACATCAAGACCCGGTGTGCGACCTTGCATCACCCGGCGTGGCTTAATGGCCACGGGACAATCGCCATCGCCCGCCGGGGGCTTTGACTTTGACTTTGACTCTGACATCGGGGGGGAGAGTTCAGTGGAGAGAGAAGTTTTTTTGGCCTTCCATCACAGCAATGTGATGGATGTTTATGTAAATTATGTTGTGTCTTGGGTCTATTTGTTTGTAATGTATGGCTGCAGAAACGGCATTTCGTTTGGACCTCAAGGGGTCCAAATGACAATAAATTGAATTGAATTGAATTGAATTCTCAGCCCCTTTCCCACAATAATTCAAAATAAAAAGGGCAGCATTAAAAAATAGGCACACTCTGAAGTGGTTTGAGAATAAAGAGATTTGAGTTAAACAGGAAAGGGTTCTGAAAAGATTTATTAGACTAAAACAGTTTATTAGACTAAAAAAGTTGCACATAAGAATTACCAGGACATTGACAGGTCTGGTAGGTTTGAGTTATAAAGTGAGGCTGGATAGGCTGAGTTTTTTTTTTCAAGGGTTAAACCAGACAAGCCTGGTTTACGCCATGTTACACCCCAAAAGAAGAATCACAAGGATTATCATAATCGATTGATGCTGTAAATGTTCAGTTTGCCGTAGTATGGAGAAAGTGCGGTAACATTGAGAGTTGCTCAATCTAAAGGTAATACGTTTAGCCGACGACCACGAGATCCTCGCTGACAATCTCGTAGGGTGGAACTTCCATATTCTGAGGAGCTGGGCCCTTCCTGATTCTCCCGGACGCATCATAGTGAGATCCGTGACATGGAGCAGTAGTAGCCGCCATATTCACCTGCATTGGCGATTGGGACACAGCCCAGGTGAGTGCAGACGACAATGAGAATCATCCACTGTGGATCCTTGACTCTATCAGAATCTAACTGTGGGTCTCGCAGCTTGGCAAGACTCACAGCCTGCTCGCTCTCAACATCCTTGGGTGAACGGTCGCGGACAAAGAGGGGCTTGCCTCTCCAGTTGAAGGTCATGTTCTTGCCTTCTGGAATATCTCCCAGCTTCACTTCGATCTTGGACAGTGCAAGCACGTCAGCAGATACACTCATGCTTGTGATGAACTGTGTGATGACGCTCTTTGCAGCATAGGCTCCCATAACTGCCGTGGTCCCAGTGAGCAAGTAGGAGAAGCCTTTCCTGGTATCACTGCTGCCCTGTGAGGACGTCTTAGAATCTTGGACATCTTGCCGTCTATAGTCGGAGAAGTCGGGAACACGTATATCACTGTGTGCATATCGAACTCTTGATGAAAGGGTGATGGCGGCAGCGGCGGCAGACCCACTCCTCAGGGCCGGGCCCAGCAGCGTCTCCCAGCTGAGGAAGGGCCACTGCAGCTGGGGGAGGAGGATGGGTTCGGGCCCGAGCTCGGGCCCCGGCACCAGGCTCTGGCGCTGTGAGGCGACGGTGCGGGAGGTGGCGGCGAGGCACAGGGCGAGGGCCCAGGGATGACAATATAAAAGTATATTAAATATCATGAGCGACATAGATAAGGTGAGTAGCCCCAGTCTTTACTCCATGGTAGGAGAGACTAAAACTAAAGGCCATAAGTTTACGGAGGTCAGCAAGAGTTAAAAGGGATACAAGGGACAACTTTTTCACACAGAGTTTGGTATGTTTATGAAACAGCTGCCAGAGGAAGAAGTAAAAGCGAATACAATTATGACAGTTAAAAGACACTTGGACAGGTACATCGTTGGGTTTGTTCGGAGGGACGTGGGGCGGGGGCAGGCAAGTAGAACCATCTTGGTTAGGCTACTTGGCTAGCATAAACAAGTTGGGTCAAGGGTTTGTTTCTGTTCTAGACAACAGACAGTAGACAATAGGTGCAGGAGTAGGCCATTCAGCCCTTCGAGCCAGCATCGCCATTCACTGTGATCATGGCTGATCATCCACAACCAGTGCCCCATTCCTGCCTTCTCCACATACCCCTTAACTCAGCTATCTTTAAGATCTCTATCTAACTCTCTCTTGAAAGCATCAAGAGAATCGGCCTCCACTCCCTTCTGAGGCAGGGAATTTGACAGATTCACAACTCTCTGGGTGAAAAAGTTTTTCCTCATCTCCGTTCTAAATGGCCTACCCCTTATTCTTAAACTGTGGCCCCTGGTTCACCACTCCCCCAAAATCGGGAACATGTTTCCTGCCTCTAGCGTGTCCAATCCCCTAATAATCTTATATGTATCAATAAGTTCAATATGTTCCTTCTAAATTCCAGTGTATACAAGCCCAATCGCTCCATTCTTTCAACATATGACAGTCCAGCCAATCCGGGAATTAACCTTGTGAACCTACGCTGCACTCCCTCAATAGCAAGAATGTCCTTCCTCAAATTTGGAGACCAAATTCTGTGTAGCTCTGATGTGTCATGACATGGCAGCACCCTGATTTCTAGTCAGAAGGCCAGACATTTCAGACAGAGATGCGTTATGCTAGGAATCCCACATCATTCAAGCTGCAGGTGAGATGGCTGGGAGTGATTTCTTCCAAGATTAAATCAAGCAAGTGGGTCAAGCCTGTATGAAAATGTCCTTTAAGATGTGATTCCATAGCTTATTGGTCGATGCATCTGTAACTAAAAGCAGGTCAGATGGTCCTGCATTCAATCAAATGTCTGTGTTACGTTGATGTCTTCCTTCCTGGGGAATGATATGAAATACTCACCATATTATTAAAAATAATGTGTTTTCCAAATGTTCCCACCTGTCGTAACATTTTTACATTGGTATAAATATTCACAACACAACCAGCTGATGCAAAAAAAATTGCAATGAAAATAAAAGTTTATCTTAACAGATTGATGTTTTATAATAGAAAAATGTAAACATGTTGCTGTCACAGTTGGTTGATGAACCAATTGAAATACTCAAAATGCTTATAAAATCTAATTTCATGCACCATTTTGTCCTTACTAACAAACTTCTTGATCTTGAAAATCCAGGAGAAAACTGCAGGCCTTCCTTTAATAAGACCAGAAGAGCATTCCAAAGACATAAGGCCATACTTCAGCTTTTTCTAAGATATTGTATTTTGACATAAGGATCAAATGTTCTGCCCTATCACTTATAAGACACAAGTTATCGAGGATGAAACTGGGGATGCATATTCCCAAGTGAATATTATGTGTATTTCAAGTGTATAACAAAGTAACTGTGTGTCAATTACTGTAGAGAATGAAGTTAATGATCAAACCTTTTACGTATTGTAATTCCATTCATCTGTGTTGCTGTGCTATCGTATGGAATCTCAGTAAAAATTCTGCCGTTTTAGATTTACAGTTCAAGATATTGCAAATGTAATTATGATCCGCTGGTATTTTTCAATAGATTATATTTTCACTGCAATTTAACACTGGAGCAACCTTATGTTATCTGTGATGTAAAATCTTCCATCAATTTGGTTTGTAATGTATTGAACTAAGGTCCTGTACATGGTATACCTCATGATATATGACCAACATAGCACAGCATAATTTAGCAATAATATGTGATCATGACTACATGACAAAGATAGAAAAATCAATTTTTATTTTCTCATGAGACCATATAGCATCTTAGAAAAGCTATTTAGGTCTTGTTACCATCTATTTCAAGCACTTGGCCGTTATCCCTTCTATTCTCAAATAAACAATATCTTCCAACCAATATTTTAAGACATAGAATCAAATAGCAGGCCATTCGTCCCATTCATTTGTGCTGGCTCTCTGAAAATAAACTGTTTAATTAGTTACACTTTCCTTTCAAATATTGTAAACCACATTGTAACAATCTAGTGCATGAGAAAGATTCTATTTCTCCTGTGTAACTGAAATTTCTCAATCCTGATGCGATTTTAGTAAATCTTTGTTTACTGCTCAAAACAAGCAGAATGATAAATAGTAATGGAGAGGCCAACCATCTAAGACTGCAAGAAATTGCAGAGATTTGTTGACGCGGCCCAGACCATCACACAAACCAACCTCCCTTCCATTGAAGATAAATACAAAAAGCTGAAGTAACTCAACCCAGAGTAAGTCAGATAGCAACTCCAGAGATGCTGCCTGACCCGCTGAGTTACTCAAGCTTTTTGTGTCTAACTTCAGTTTAAACCAGCATCTGCAGTCCCTCCCTGCACACTCCCTTCCATTGACTCCATTGACACCTCGCTCTGTCTCAGCAAGGCCACCAGCATTATCAAGGATGAGTTGTACCCCAGCCACTCAAAAATGTACATGTCCAGATTCAGGGACAGTTTCTTCCCCTCTGTTATCAGGCAACTGAACCATCCTACCAATAGCTAGAGAGCAGTCCTGAACTACTGTCTACCTCATCGTGAGACCCCCAGACTATCTTTAATCGGAATTTACTGTACTTTATCTTGCGCAATAGGTTATTAACGTTATTCCCTTTATTATGAATATGTACACTGTGGATGGTTTGATCGTATTCATGTATTGTCATTCCGGTGACTGGTTAGCACGCAACAAAAGCTTTGCACTGTACCTCGGTACACGTGAGAATAAGTTAAATTCAACTCATTTCCTTTTCAAGGTGGAAGTGGTGAGGATGTTGCACGTGTGGGAGAATCTGGAACTAGGAGTCACTTCTTTCAAATAAGGAGTCTCCCACTGAAGACAAAGATGAAGCATTTATTTCTGACTAATTTTGAGTGTTTAGAAATTTATTTATGGTGGAAGCAGAGTTTCTGAATATCTTTATGGCAGGTGCAAATAGTTTCTAGATAGCATTAAGGTTATCAAGGTTAGTCAGGGATGCAGAGTTGAAGTTATAAACAGATCAGCAATGATCTTATGAAATAGCAGAACAGACACAAGGGAGCAAGTGACCTGCTCCCAATTTGTATGTTCACATAAATTTATCAGTATTATATACAGTTGTTACATGTATATGAATAATTGCTTTTGGAAGCTGACTTTGACAATCTCTATTTGAATTCATTCTCACTACTCTTAATCTGCACATAACCAGTAACATTGTTAATGTGTTAATCAATACAGCATTAAAAGCTTTGGACAGGAGTTTATTCCATAAATCCATCATTCTGGGTTGAAATACATTTCTTCTAATATGAAGTCTTTCTTCGGATTTCTTAATTATAGACTTGTATCTTTTAATGCATGATGTGCAAATCTAGTAAATGTAACCAAATATACCATTTAAAAAATATATTTGAAGCAATTTGGCCTTTTGTCTACCGGTTCTGAGAATTGATGTCTTAAAGCACTAAATTCCAGAAACAATGCACAAAGCCTTCCTGAAAGTTGCCATCCAATCCTGTGCTATATCCATAATTACCTTCACCCAAGGCCTGGGCAAATTGAATCTGAGGTACAGTCAAACATTTAGTGGCATTTACCGGGGAGAAAGCTCCTTCAATCCACTCCAATGGACATGTCAGCCTTCATCAACACGATGCATGCCAGGATAAACGTTCTGTATTGTGGGAGCTTAGGAATGTTAGCTAAGCCACCATGGGAAGATCTTGACATGAGTTGACTATAATGGTATCCTCTGTACAATAGGAGAACATTGAAAGAAATGTCAAGATCTCAAGCTATGACAATATTATCTTGGCTCAGTGTGTTCAGTTCACAAAAAAATGGATTTTATGTGGAGATCTGAGTTATTTAATTGTGGCACTTTTCATCAAGGAAGATCATAACATCATAAGTGATAGAAGTAGAATTAGGCCATTTGGTCCATCATCTACTCCGCCATTCAATCTCTCCCTCCTAACCCCATTCTCCTGCCTTCTCCCCATAACCTCTGACACCCGTACTAATTAAGAGTCTATCTTTCTCTGCCTTAAATATATCCACTGACTGCCTCCACAGTCTTCTGTGGCAAATAATTCCACAGATTCACCACCATCTGACTAAAGAAATTCCTCATCTCCTTCCTAAAAGAATGTCCTTTAATTCTGAGGCTATGACCTCTGGTCCTAGACTCTCCCACTAGTGGAAATATTCTCTCTACATCCACTCTATCCAAGCCTTCCACTATTCTATACTTCAATGAGGTCCCCCCTCATTTTCCTAAACTCCAGCGAATATAGGCCCAGTGCCATCAAACGCTCATCGTATGTTAACCTACTCATTCCTGGGATCATTCTTGTAAACCTCCTTTGGACCCTCTCCAGAGTCAGCCTATCCTTCCTCAGATATGGTGCCCAAAATTGCTCACAATATTCCAAATGCGGCCTGGCCAGCGCCTTGTAGAGCCTCAGCATTACATCCCTGTTTTTGTATACAAGCCCTCTCAAAATAAATGCTAGGAACACAGAAATGCTTTGGAAACCATTAAAGTCAAAGGAGCAGAGATTCATTCACATATGTATTATATTCAGTGGAGGCAGAGCAGGATAGGAGTGGGTTGATGCATCATCTGAGCTTTCCCAACTGAACACAGTTATGTCTATGATAACAATCGGAATGCGGAGATGGTCACTGGATTTGCATTGGGGAAATTCTCCTTTTGTTGTCTCTTTATAAAAATCAGGGGTCCCTTGCATCAGGGCTGCCAACTCTCACGCATTGAGCGTGAGACTCATGCATTTCGCCAAATTCTCACGCTCTAACGCTGATCACAAATTTCTCACCCTCTGTCGTAAGAAATTCTGTGATCAACAAGAATTTCAAAAGTCATATCAACTGCATGGGCAGCGGGTGTTGGAGAGCTGGGGCTGAGGGAGGGATGGAAGCAGAAGCAGCAGCGGGGACAGATGCGGATGGGGAGCCGGGGCTGGCAAGTGTTTGCCAGGCTGGTGAGAGTTTGCCGGGCTAGCGAGTGTTAACCAGGGAAAAAGACCGTGGATTCATCCTATCAATTCCCCTCATGATTTTATACACCTCCATAAGATGACCCCTCAGCCTCCTGTACTCGAAGGCCCTTGCAACATCCTCATAACTCTTTTCTGCATGGTGGCGTAGCAGTAGAGCTACTGCCTTACTGCGCCAGAGACCCGGGTTTGATCCTGACCAAGGATGCTGTATGTACGGAGTTTGTAGGTTCTCCCAGTGACCTACATGGGGTTTCTCCGAAATCTTTGGTTTCCTCCCACACTCCAAAGATGTACAGGTTTGAAGGTTAATTGGCTTGGTATACATGTAAATTTTCCTTAGTGTGCGTAGGACAGTGTTAGTGTGCGGGGATCGCTGGGCGGTGGGACAAAGGGCCTGTTTCCGCGCTGTATCTCTAAACTAAACTAAACTTCTATCTATCTGTGATACCAATTTCAGAGATCAATGTACTTCAAGATCCAACTGCTCTACAACTTAAGTCCCTACCAAAGATCCTGCCCTGGTTTGACTTATTAAAATGCCTTACCAAAACACCTCGAAATTTATTTGAAAGTGGCTCCATTAGCAGTTCCTCGGTTCACTTGCCGAGCTGAGCAGGATCCTGTTGTGATTCTCTGCTCAGCCTGGCCGAAGCCTCTTGAGTCAAAACATCAGCATTTACCTGTAATACACAGCACTTCACCTCTGACACACAGCCTCTCCTAAAACAGCTGCACTCAATAGGCCACTCTGCTAGTGCTTGCCTTCCTTTGATACATCTCCAGCTGCAGTCACTCCCTGGAATCTAACAGTTGCTTTTTAAATCACCCACTGTTCTCCTCCTCTCAGCTCCTCATCCTCATACCACCTCATACCACTCCCATTCCTCTGTACAATCTTCCTCGTAGATTACAGACCCTGGCACTGGTTGCCATCTTCATGGTGTTAGACTGTATGGATGGAGTGAATTATGACAACATCTCCCTTCCTACTTCAAGGCATCCCTGGATTGTTGCAGACAAAAAAAATCACTTCCTGAATTGCCCATTGGTGTTTCCTATTATTACCGTGGCACATGTGAAACTCAGCTGCTATAGTTGTGAAAATCCACAGATAGAGAGTATTTTTTGCTACCAGAAACCCTCTCAGCAGAGCCAGACACTGAAAATGTCTGGTGGCATGGATTCCTTCAGGATCAGAGATTCATATTTCCCAAAATCTTGGCCTTTCCCACGAGGAACGTTTTCTCACGTGCCATAATGACCTGTCTGCTGAGCAACTGGAAACCTTCTTGTTCATTTAAAGATCTGGATTGTTCAGAAAACCCCAATGAGAACCAATGTTTGAACTGCCCTCAGCTCATGAGAAGCCAGCAATACAGGCAAAGCTCAAGGACTTGTTTGTTCTCCCCTCCCTTACATTCACAACAGACCCAGAACTTCAATTATTGCCAGTTGTGCAAAATTCCTGACTGGAGATTTATAAAATATTTTGTGACATTTCCTAAATCTGATGAAAGAATACAACCTGATTATGTTTCTCTCTGCACTAATGCTGACTCACCTGCCAAACATATTGATATTTTTAATGTCCTTATTCCAAGAAGCAAGTACTTTACTTATGGGCAAATTTTGAATAATTGTCATTTAGCCCAAAATGATTCTGCTTACTTTTGATTCAAAATCCAATCTTTCTGAAATTCATTGCATGGAGTGTCAAAATAAATTAGCAGCCAGGAACAGGAAGTAGCCATGAACCCTATTCAGCTGAAACTCCACCCAGTTAATCATTGACCATATTCTGTCAACGGTTCAAAGATGCGAGTGGCACATTCTTCTTACAATATAGGCTAAATGATCACCTTTTACCAAGTCCATGCCAGCCATCACTCCATCAAGATATTTTTGGTATGAATAAATACCAATAATTGTCTATGCAAGAAAAGGATAAGCATCAAATTATTTTTTGTATGAAGCCAAATCCCTAAATGTTGCACATTCTCCTCAGGTTCAATTTGATGGGAGAAGTAATTGAGGCAATTATGTGAAATGTGTGCAAATCACATTGGAAAACATCGACAACTCCCAATTAAATCTGTTCCTTGTTGTCCAGAGTCCCTTCTCACAGATTGTATTATGTGGATAAAGGAAGCGTGGAAATGCGAGACTGTTCTTAACAAGTTGAGGGTTTTAAAGGCCATCTCTTGAGGAATGGTTGTAGTTTTCTGACAAAAGAAAATTCTTTGCTGGAAGCCCAAGTATTGATGTTGCTGCAATCGTTTAATTTTATCTCAATTCCTTCAGACCAGTTAGTAATGGTGTTTCCTGCAGAAATGCCCTTTTCCTTCTCTGTAGGAAGACCAAGCATCATGGCTGACAATGTGGCATCCACTATGTATCCTCTTGCTTTTGTTGTATCTTCACCACACCGATCTGCTGTGTTTAAAAAGCCTGTGCTTTTTGTGAGGCAGGAATGCAGTTATGCCACCTGCTTTCCATGGATCTGATGCCCATCTCTGCCAGAGGCATTGGACTGTCATTGTCAATTAAAGTCCCAGCAGCACTCAACTGCAATGCCAATGGCTGCCTTTAGGCAGCATCAGGGGACATTTCTGAAATCGGATAATCAGCTATCTCTGATGCATCCAGCAAGGAGCTGGAGAGTTTTTTACCTGAGTTGCCCCGACATATCATTTCTGCAGGCCTTGTGCATTAATGCAAGAGACCAAATGACTTTTATGAAGTGCTGTGTTTCCCCCAAGTGCATTTTCTTCAAGTGTAAGAGTTTATTTCCATCATCGCACAGCAATTGGTTGATCAAACCACTCATTATGCTGAAAAATGCAACCTATCCAAAAAGCTACCATGACCCAGTCACTTAAAAGCAGTCCATTATACCATCGCTGTTGACTGCGAAAGGTAGGTGTCTGGCCAATCAACTAAGATGATAACACAACACTGGGTCTTGAGGACACGAACCCGACTTGGGCCAATTTACAGAAGCCAACTAACCTAAAAATCTGCATGTCTTTGGGATGAGGGAGGAAATCGGAGCACTCAGATGAAACTCACACAATCACAGGGAGACCATGCAAACTCCACACAGACAGCACCCAAGGTCAGGATTGAACCCGAGTCTCTGGTGCTGTGAGGCAGCAGCTCTATCATCTGCGCCACTCTGCCATCCTGTTTGGAGGATGTTGCTTATGATGGGATCTCTAGGGTTAGTTGTCTTGTTGCTGCTGCTGTGCATGATGGGTCTCAAGGTCAACTAAATGCAACAGCTCTCGGGTAAGAAAGGCCGGACGTTCTTTCCACTCACATGGTCTTCTGATGGTTGCACTAGCCTCTTCCCATTTGGTTCCAATGAAGTCAACGTAATTCTACATAAAATACTTTCAATTGTGCTTAAAAGTGTTAAAGACTTCTAGTTAGAAGATTAGAATATTAATTATATTTATATTTTATGAAGTGTTAAATATAATGATAGATTACATGCATATTTTATACAAACTGAAGTTTTTAAGTAAAAAGGAAAACTTAAACATAAAAAGAATCAGTAAAGGGTTTTTGAACTAAGTGCGGCATCATGCAATCACCTCTCCAAATGCTTCTCAACAGTATCCAGTGTCAGCACCACCCCGGCTACCATAAGGGAGACCGAGTTCCTTGGCTCCTCAGTGAGTTATTGCAGCCTCTGAGTAAGGTCCAGGGAGTTGAGTTGCACGTGTGCTGTTGGCCTCGGTCCGTGAGCGCGTGTATACCACTGACCACTACCTCCCTTGGACGCGTCCCCTGCGGTAAAGCTTTGCAGTTCACTGTTGGAGCCATGGCCTGAATGTCCCGGCATCGGCTCGCCAAGGACAGTTCAGCCATAACTTTGAATAGTAGAAAGCTCATGGTCTACTCCTGCTCCTATTTCTTGTGTTCTTATACATTCCTCACCATGTAGTAAATGTCCATCCTTGCCTTGAAATGCAGCCATTACATTGGACTATTTCTGCAAACTTCTTCTCCCATTATTCAACCATTTCTTTGACTCATTGTGTATTATTGCCATTCCTTTAATATAGCAGCAATGGCATTGCCTTTACCTCCTCGCACCTTACACACCCTTCCCAAATCTGAAGAAGTCACCAGATCTCTTCAAAATCATTTCACCAAGTTTATTGCTGTTCCTCTCGTCTCATCTTTTAAACGAGGTAACTCGGTGCTTGTGCCAATTTGTGCATGGACTGGGATTTTTTTTAAACTGCAAAGATGCTATAATTTCAAGAATCCATTGGTGTCTCAGTTCTTTATTATTGTTTAGTGTAACCCTTTGAATATTGAATTCCTTTTACATCATTTCTTTAGGCATCAAACATGTCTGGGTGTTAAAATTGTAAAGTTTAAATTTATTTGGTTGCAATACACAGGTCTAGGAAGATGATTACAAATTGTTAACCACTTCCCCCTCCCCTTAAGTTTTATCTAAATTGTGCTTCTTGGTTTTGGGGTAATTATTGACTAAGCATTGTTGTAAATTTTTGTTGCTGACTATTCTGTGGTGGGTTGTACGCTGTGGTACATCTCCTTTGACAGCAACATTCATAATGTATGTTGAACGCAATATAGAAGGAAGTTAAGAGGTTAATTTACATTCTGACAAAGCGACCAGTTTGAAAACAAGACAAAAACAAATCTGTGATCTGGAACTTTCAGAGCACCCACTCAGAGTGGATTAATGAGGAGTACACGTCTGTGAAATTATGTGCCCTCTCAGTCAGCAAAATGGTCCTAGTGGTGCATGACCTTGAAATGAGGTGAAGCAAACTTCACCTGATCCACAATTATGAGAACCTAATGAGCAAAGGAGAAGCATGGAATTGCGAAATGTCCTTAAAAATGATCATAAAAGAGCATTTATAACTGCACGCCTTAAAGACAAACAAATAAGATATTAGGTTAAGCAATATTACAAGCTTGGAAATATGATGATAAAATTAAAAATCCTCCATAAGAATATTGAGCAGCATGCAAAGGCCAGCCAGGTAAATGAAAACCCATTCACTAAAGGAATTTGAAATTTTCTTTGTATCCTGTGTTAATAACATTTATCTGTGTGTAATTTTCTGTCAGATGAAATGTTTTTGAGAGATGATTTCCTGCCTTAGCTGCCTTACATGACAGTATTACTGAGGATTCATCAAGGGGCCATCTGTCGTGGCTATGAAAATGGAGAGAGATTGGGTTAGTGTGGATAGAAGGTAAACTGCCTTTCACAGACATTCAGCAAATATTGCATTAACTGTGGCCCATTTGTACATCCCTGTTGACAATCATTATTTATATATTTTTAATATTTTATTTTAAGCTATCAGAGCATTAAAGGCTTTGAATCTGTTCCACATTTCCATTTTGTTACAGATGTTCTCTCTGTTGGTAAAACTTCGGGTAAGATCTGATAATCCTACATAAATGAATATTTTTGTCATTCTCCCTGTCCTTTAACAAAGAATTCTACCTTCCCTGCACTCAATTACAGCATTGCTATCAGTTCAAATTACAGAAGAGTAATATAGTGTTTAATATATGTACAGTCTACTCTGTGCTACTAATAACCTGTCATTTTTTAAAATTTGGATGTCATATCGTATTTCATTGAAGCAGTATTAGACAGCATCACACAGACGAAAAGTTTTGGCAAATTGTGAAGAATATTCCAGATCAAACCATCAGAAGGTTAATGCAAAGCTTTTCATTTTTTCTGACCTCTTGATCCAGAATCTGACACCTGCAAAATGAACAGCTCTCGAGTTTAAATTGTTTAACTGTAGCCTGATCAGTTTTATTATCTTGCTAATCCAGATATCAGCCATTTCATTGGAATGGAAGATATGCATATCATGAATTATTTTGACACTGAGACCTTTTGATTTTCACCAGCAATATTTCATCCCACCAATCAAGACTCAAGTCAGTGAGGCTGCTCTGTTCCTGTGGTGTCAGAGGACAGTGCACTTCTGACAGAAGCAAATCATCTGGGAACTGTAATGAACTATCATAGTAATTATTATTCTTTCCCATATTCATGCATTTAATTATTACTTTAGTAGGCCAGAATTTCACAGCAGATGCAGATATATGTGGATAGTATTAAACTCATTTACTATCAAACTCAACACCAATAACCCAGAAATATATAATGTAATGATTGAATATTCTGATATCATTTTGCAGAGTCTTTTTGAGAAACACTGGGGCCGATTTCAGGCAAATAATGAGTGTCTGCTTCTGCCAGTAAATCCACCACTAAGCATAAAGCTGGCCTGTTCAGGCCTTGAAAATGTCAAGCTTTGGGCTGTGTCCCATTATTTGATCCCATCCTGTGTGGGTGATTGCAGGGAACACAACAATTGTCCTTGATACCTGACATGCAAGAAGAGATAAATCATCAAAATAGGTTTGTACAATTCATTTTCTGAACTGTATTGGATGGTCTTTGGTTATCAATGGAATAAGATTCAACTGCAGCACCCCTGCTGGACAATGAGGCTAATAGCACTCACCATCTTGACTCATGTAAGAGGTGCAGCAACTGGTAATGAAGGCAGCTGGCATCCTTAGTAATGATGGACGAGTGGTTGCAGAAATACGGAGATGATCTGCGGAAAATAAATAACGCATGTCTCATCAGTATCCCTGGCTATTCCTCTCAATTACATTTTTCTTTCACTTTGTCAGAAAGGTGAGTTTAACTGATCTGGTTGAGGGTTAACCAATGTAATGAGCTTGTTTAACGGATTTGAAATAGGTATATCAGGTGATCGTAGACCAGTGATCTTGACATCAATAACAGGTAAGAGTGTAAAAGATGGAAGTAGAGAATAAATGCAAAACTCACTTAGAGAAAAATTACTTAATGTAGTCGGGCTTTGTAAATGGTAGGCCTTGCCTGACTAATTTAATATGTACAGTTTTTTGAAGAAATAAAAATGATTGGTCAAAGAAACTGCTGTGGACGTTATGCATATGGATTATTGGGTTTATTAATTTGGTCATATGATACCAAAGGGAATGGCAAAATAATGCATATCAACCACGTATATACCCTTGATAGAAGTTGCAGCATTAGCAAACATATAACGATAGGCACCATTAGCCACACCTCCATTTGACTAGCAAATTATGGCCCAGCATCATTGACGAAGAATCAAGGGAGAAATTATCAATTTTTATGGCAAGAGTTGTTATGACATACATTGCTGCAAAGGGAATTGTGAAAGAAGCAGATTTAATAACAGTTGTTAAAAATATATTGAGCAGGTTCTCCTTAAATAGTGTAGAAAAGAACAGTGATATGAAATTCAACTTTCAAGAGAATTGCCATGTTAATAATTCAAATGCCTTTTTCTGCACTGTAAATTGTTATGATTTTGTAAACTTGTATATATAAATGAGGAATTTTCTCAGAGGTGCTTTTTCTTCATTGACGTAACTTCAGCACAAATAAAACATATGCAAGACCAGATTTAGTTTACACTTCAGGACATGCCCTCTTCCTTCTTCTACCATCAGGAGGAGGTTCAGAAGCCTCAAGTCCCACATCACGAGGGTCAGGAACAGCTACTTTCCTCCAATTATCAGGTTCTTGAACCAACCCGCACAACCCTAATCCAACTTCAAACACCTCTTGCACCACCATAGACACGTGTTATTTTTCTAATTGGGTTTTGCACAATCTTCTTTCTTTACTCTCTTGGAGTATTGCATGTGTAATTTTATGTATAATTTGTTTTTGTGTTTGTCAGAGTCAATGTGCCTATGATGCTGCTGCCAGCAAGCTTTTCATTGTATCTGTACCTCACTGTACTTGGCACATGACAATAAATTTGACTTCACGACTTGACTTAATGACAGAACTGGGGCAGCTGTGAAAAAAATCCTGGTCCAAGATTATATTTCAGATGGTTAGTGCGATTATGTACGTTTGGAAGTGCCATTTTTGGATGATCCCTCAGATTAAAGGTCTATCTGCTTTTTTTCTCGTGAATGTAATCATTATCACATTCATATTTAAAGAACAGGAAATGTACCAGTTGTGCTGACCAATGTTCCTTACTTAACAAACACCACAGGAGGAAAATAAATTAACGGTTCCATCATCTACTATCTAATTTCTGCTTGTGGGATCTTGCATTAAATTAATTGGTGTATTTGTTTTCATAACAAGTTCATTTGATAGAAGAAATGAAGAGAAGCAAGATAAATAATGCTATTTAATGAGGAACAAAGAGACCTTGGGGTGCCTGTGCACAAATCGCTGAAGATGGCAATACAAGTCGAGAAGGCTGTTAATAGAACACAAGGGACCCTTTTTAGCACAGGCAAAAACAAGGAAGTGATACGGTATCTTCTTAAGGCTAAAGCTCATCTGGGCGAACCAACTCTGGGTACATTTTAAGGCATTAGAGAAGGTTCAACAGTGCCTGGGATGAGGACATTTAGTAATGCATACTGGAGAAACTGCAGTTATTCTCTTCAGAGCAGGAATAATTAAGTGGAATTTTAACTGAAGTGCCCAGAATCATGAACAGATATGATTGAACAAGGGAAATTATTTCTTGTGGTAGAGGAATTAGTTTCAGGGTTGATAGGTTTAAGATGATGGGAGAAAGATCCATGAGTAACATAAGCATTCTTTCTTTTTTATTTACATGCCAACCTTTTGTGGGTGCAAACCTAAATTAAATGGCCAGTGTACAAGTTTATGACTGGTTTAGATAGGTTTGATGAAATGAGAGTATTTTCCCCCATTAACAGACAATTTAATTTTAGCATTTGGTTTTAACATTTTGCCTGAATGATATAAAGTGGATGTGAGAAAAATATATATTTTTTATGCAGCTGTTTCTTGAATTCATAAACCTGAAAGAGTGGTGGAAATATAAACTTGTAGCTTTCAAATGAGATTTCAGTGGCCTCTTAAGTGCAATCTTCGGGGCAGCGGGGAACAGGATTGCATGACTCTCTGTTTCCTTAGGATCGTTCAAAAGGGTAACTTGAAGTGTTTTAGGATGTCCAGAAGATGTACCATATAAATATATTATTTCATCCTTACTCTTGTGTGAAACCGCATCTATCTCTATACAAAAGTCTGTCTGTATTCATTGTATTAATTCCTCAAAACACTACGAGTTAATGCTTACATTTTTACATATTCTTACTCACATTTTACCCCTCCACGACCTCATCAGGTTCACTTCTGATTTCATGCTCTATTTCAAAGTTAGTCGGGATTAAAGTTTTTTTAAAAGCCCAAAACCGCGTCTCACAGAGAGCCTTTTTCCAGCAGCTCCAAATAATTTTTATTTATTTATTTTTATTTTTTTTTATTTTTATTAGATGTACGGTAAGTTACAATAATACACAACACATATGTCTTAATACATTTTTTGTACCGCTTCATTTTTTGAGCTTTAAGAAAAAGATAGAAGTAAAGGAAGTAAGGAAAGTGCGCAAGAGTCGTGAAGGTGCAAGAGAGTGTTGAGAAAAGAAAGCCCCTTAGAAAAGAAGTTAGAGAAGGAAGTAAAGAAAGAAAGAAGACCCTAGAAAAGAAGGGAAAAGAAAGGAGAAACAATCGCTCTATCATAACATTAAACTCCGCAGAAAGGGGACTACCAACCAAGTCTGTTTTTGTTGGGTCTTTTTTTTTTTTACCCCCCGTTGCCAGATCCTGGTACCTTTTATTTATCTATTTATTTATTTATTTATTTTTAAAATTACTATTGCACCTTATGCTTGTAATGTTAAAATTAGTTGCAAAGATATAAGACATTTTAAGCTTATCTTGTCTATGTCATGATTAGACCCCCCTCCCCCCCCCCCCCCCCCCCCCCCCCCTCCCCCCCAGGTCTATCCACACTTACATCAATTCCCTGCTCTGTTCCATATCCTTTAATACATTTTTCCTTTAAATGTTTAGCTAATTCCCATTTAAATGAAGTTGTGGGCTCATTTTGAATGGCCACTTGTGGTGATACATAATACATTTTAATAATTATTTTGCATAATAAAAATATTTTAATTCCAGTTCTAACATCATAGAAAATAATGTTTAAAGCCATCCCCAAAAAGGTAAACTCAAACACATCCACTTTAAGGATTTACAGAGGTTGGTGTTATTTGAGGTTCTTGTTATTCAAGTAAATAATTTTACATTTGCATTTGTTCAAACATTAAATTTAAGATGAAACGGTATGCCACATGATCCAGAATTAAACAAAATGAGGCTGCATCATGCATTTGTAATTTGAGTTAAATTCATAGTGAAACTACGTATATTTCTATAATCCTAGTTTAAAATATCTGGGATTACAATTTTAAAAAGTAATTTAATTTGAAGTTATCAACAGATTTATTTTGAAACCAAATAGAAATTTGGCATTCAGTATTAATCAGATAAAAATAGTTGTCTTGGAGCCTTCTCCTGAATCAGCTGTAAATTCATATCCACTCTGAACTGTGTAAGTGTGTTTATTTTTAACTGTTTGCAGAGATTTCTTTATTCCTCATAAAACAAGCCATCGAATAGGCTGAAATTAAAAACTTGATAAATTAAAGATGCCTGAAGCAAGAGTCCCATGTTCAATCAAATAATGAAGTTTATGCAAAAAATCATACATGTATGCGCTCAGCTTTTAGTTTTCTGAAAGACTAATAATGAATAGAAACATAGAAAATAGGTGCAGGAGTAGACCATTCAGCCCTTCGGGCCAGCAACGCCATTCAATGTGATCATGGCTGATCATCCAAAATCAGTACCCGATAATGGCCTTTTCCCTGTATCCCTTGATTCCCTTAACCCTATCTGTATTTGAGGCCATATACGACTTAGGAGTTTGTTCCAGTTAGTTTACTTGTAATCAATGCTTAAATATCCTTTGCAAAGAAATTCTAAATATAAATTATTTTACATATATTAAAACATAAAAGAATTTCCAAGATTTCTTAAAGAGAAAGATAGGTAATTATTCAATTTTATCATGACAACTACTTTAAAGAAAACCGACTTTTTTGCAAATCAGTTCAACTTTCTTCTGAGCTCTCCACAAGAATAAGTAATGATCTTTAAAAGCATACACTTCACTGCTCTTAACAGGTAAGATATTTTATAATTCTATTACTTTTTTGGCTGGCATAATCTGCCTCACTTAAATACTAACATATCTCTGATATTTGAGACATTCGCTGCAGTTAATAACTTGCTCGAGTTTTGTCCACTCATTCATAACCCTGAAAGCTTCATTCAGATAACTGCAAGATCTCCTCTTTGCAAACTGTAAAGGAGTCCAGTCTGACACACTGTAACTTTACTGAGTCTTTAATAAAGGCACATGTCAAACACGTCCCAGTACTGACTGCATCTAGTCTTCAGGCGTACTGGAACCAAGCGAGGAGCAAGGGGAAGATATCACAGTTATACTGAGATGACTAAGGCGTGGTTAGTGGTATTGAGGTACAGTGTGTCAGACTGGACTCCTTTACAGTTTGCAAAGAGGAGATCTTGCAGTTATCTGAATGAAGCTTTCAGGGTATTGAGGTAGCTACATTATAGGTTGCATGCATAAACCATCTACATCCTTTCCCTTAGAAATCTAAAATTGAAGTTATAACAGTGGCAGTGTGATTATACAACACATGCAAATTTAAACGAAATCACCGTAGCGGACAGGAGGTTTGACAACCCGACCCGAGCGTGTGCATATAGCACCATCACCCTCCCCACCAGAAAGAAGAGGAGGCGGAGCAGTAGCAGCCGGGAAGGAGAAAGTCGGCGGAGTCCCAACCAGCACAGGTGATCCAGGAGGAGGAGACGGGGGAGAAGGAGGAGAAGGAGAACGAGCAGGGGAGGAGATCGTCTGCCTGAAAGCAGGAAGCGCAGAGGGAGGAGAACGCGGCAAGAGAATGGACTGGTGCATGCAGGGAGCTGTGGGGTAATTAGTAATGACAGGCTCGAAACACAACGGAGGAGCGTAGGGATCCGCAGGAGGAGGCTGAGGCTCGTTAACGGCCAACAGGTGCTGGCGGCTCCGGCGGTAGACAGTTCCATCAAAGTCCACCAGGTAAGATCTCGGGGAAGTGTCCACACCAACAACGGTTGCGAGTCGGGAGAATCCGGTGGCTGTCTGCATGCGGACGACCTGGCCAGGCAATAGTGTTGAGAGCGGGCGGCAGGACTTGTCGTGAGAGCGGCGCTGTACCTCATGCTTGTGAGCAATCCGTTGCTGGACGGCGGCAGGCTGGAGGACCTTGGGCACCAGGGATTGTTGGGCGATCGGCATCGGTGGGCGAAGCACGCGGGACATCAGACGCTGGGCAGGGGATCACATGGTAGGGTCCCGTGAGATGTTGCGAAGGTTTAGTAGACCCAGGTAGAAGTCACCATTGGAGAGACGAGACTGCTCGAGCAAATTCTTGGCACTGCGGACAGCTCGCTCGGCCAGGCCGTTGCTCTGCGGGTATTCGGGGCTGCTGGTATAGTGAGTGAAGTTCCACTTCACAGCGAAAGCCTGGAATTCTGCACTGGTGAACTGACGGCCGTTGTCGGTCTGCAAGCAGACCGGGGACCCAAAGGTAGCAAAGTGTCTGCGCAGCTTACTGATAACCATTTCAGAGGTGATAGCAGGGAGAAGATCCACTTCGAACCAGTTGGAGTATGAATCAACCAACACCAGGTAGTGCTTGCCTCGCCATTCGAATATGTCAGCAGCCAGCGAGGTCCAGGGCATAGCAGGCGCAGGCTGCTGCAGAAGTGGCTGGCGCTGCTGATGTGGGGCAAGAGTGTTGCAATCAGGACAGGAGGCTACTCGGGCTTTAATGTACTTGGCCATGCCGGGCCAATAGTATTGTTCTTGGGCATGTGAGACAGTGGCATCGGCTCCGGGATGCCCCATGTGGGCAGCGTTGTAGTACAAGTCGTATAGGGAGGCAGGGACGACCACCTTGTGACCCTTGATGATGATGCCGTCCCGGAGCACAAGCTCGTCGCGGACCAGAAAGAAGGGGTGGGCGCCCGCAGGCAGTGAGGTGCGTCTGCTGGGCCACCACCGCTGGATGATAGCTGCAAGCTGTTGCAGGTCGGGGTCGTTGGCGGTGTGCTCAACCAGGCACTGCAGCTGCTTAGAGGGAACAAAGTTGACATTTAGTACCTGCAGATCCTCCTGCTCGTAGGGGTGCCTGTCACAGGAGGACGGGGGGCCCGGGACAGCGCGTCGGCCACATGCATATCGGTGCCCCTCTTGTACACGATCAGAAAGTCGAACCGCTGGAGCTGTAACATGCGCTGGAGTCTAACCGGAGCGATGTGGATAGGCTTATTGAGGATGGTCACCAAGGGTTGATGATCGGTCTCGACGGTGAATCTGCTACCGAAAAGGAAGTCCTTGAACTTGGAGCAGGCGAATACAACCGCAAGAAGCTCCTTCTCGATTTGTGCATAGCGCTGCTCAGTGTCTGTCATGGTACGCGAGGCATAAGAAATGGGCTGCAGCGTGCCGCCATCATGGAGTTGCAGGCAGGCAGCACCAAGTCCGAAGCGGGAAGCATCACACGTAACTACAATTGGACATTGCAGATCGAAAAACTTGAGAGTCGGTGTGCTAATCAGCTTTGTTTTGAGAACGTCGAAAGCCTGCTGGTGTTGGGGAAACCAGGACCAGGCAATGTCTTTTTTCGTCAGTTGCCTCAGGGGTGCGCTCAACTCGCTGAGGTCGGGGATGAACTTTCCCAAATAGTTGACCATGCCCAGGAAACGCTGCAGGCTGGTCACGTCGGTCGGGGCAGGCAGCTCGGAGATAGCGTTGGTCTCCTGCAGATCAGGTTTCAGCCCGTGGGCTGTGAAGATGTGGCCAACATAGGGTACTTCAGCTACACGGAACTTGCACTTTGACGGGTTAAGTTTTAAGTTGATCTGCCGAGCGCGGTCTAGAATCCGTCGGAGGTTGTGGTCGTGCTCAGCAGCATCTTTCCCATAAACCAGGATGTCATCCACGATAATGGCACACGGCAGGCCAGCAAACAGTTGCTCCATGGAGCGTTGAAACACTTCGCTAGCAGAGTTGATGCCGAACGGCGTCCGCAAAAATTTGAATCTTCCGAAGGGGGTGCCAAACATGGTTAAGTCTGAGGAGCGTTTGTCTAGAGGTATTTGCAAGAATGAGCTCCTGGCATCAAGGACAGAGAACACCGTGGCCTGACCGACCTGGGCAGCAACATCTTCTACAGTCCTCATGGGGTAATGAGGACGCCTTATTGCCAGATTTAAGTCTTTGGGGTTGATGCACACCCGTATCTCGCTCTTACCCTTCTTCATGGTGGCAACCATGGTGGAGACCCAGTTGGTGGGTTTGCTAACAGCTTCAAGCACTCCCATGTCAACCATGTTCTTCAGCATGGCTTCGATCTTGCCGTTCATGGCAAACGACACCCTGTGTGGAGCACGGACCACTGGTACAACCGACGGGTCAGTTGCGATCTTGTATACAAGGGGCAGCTTACCCAGATCATCATCGAATAGGTCAGGGTACTCGGAGAGTGGATTCAGCATCACCCGCACTTCGTGGACAGTACGGTCAAAGGACACCAGCCCGAGATCCTGACACGCCTAATTGCTCAACAGAGTCACACAGTCACAGTCAAGAATGAAAAAGGGCAGGTCACGCGAAGATTTCTTCAGCACACAGTGGAAGGTGGCCCTCCCCACAGGTTTTAGCTCCTCTCCCCCATAAGCACGCAATATGGAGCGATCAGCAGTTAACAGCTCATTATTTCTTATCTTCCTGAACAGGGATGTTGACATAACATTCACCTTCGCCCCCGTGTCCAGCTTAGCAGTGAAGGACTTGTTGTTGACAGTGACAAGCACAGAAGGATCGGGGAGGCGAGATTGATTATGAAGGAAAGAATAAACACTGGCATCTCCCATGGAAATACTGGGCTCAGAGTCGAGGGCAGTGTCGACAGAAGACTGGGAACCGAATTCGTTATCAACTTGTTGAAGGTTGTTTAAAACTTGTCTGGGAGCTGGAGGAATGATCCCACAGGAGCGACAGGCAGCTGAGAAATGGTTCATCTTCTTACAGAAATTACAAGCTTTACCAAATGCTGGGCACTGCGGCTGCATAGAGTGGACATAATTGCAGTTGGGGCACTTCTTGACAAGCGGGACCCAAGCGGCATAAGTCAGCCGCGGTGCAGGGCGAACGTTGTCTTGCTTGCGACAGGGCATAGCAACACCAGTCAGATTAATAGCCCGATTGTCAGATCCCCTCTGCCCATGTAGCGGGGCAACCACCTCAGCTATTCGGCAAGCATGCATAGCCTCAGTCAGGGTGAGATCCGGTCTTCGCAGCAGTTCTGCTCGTAGCTTCTGATCTAGCATGCCGGTGACCAAAATATCTCTGGTGAGCTGATCACGCATGTTCTCGAAACGGCACCGCTGAGCAAGGTAGCGCACGTCAGCGATAAAACATTCAACAGGTTCATCAGGCTGTTGTTTCCTTGTAAAGAATCTAGCCCGCTCCAATATACGGTTGGAGGGCAAGTCACAAATCTCCGTAAACTTGCGTAAGAGACATACCGGGTCGTTGGCAGATTCCGCCGGCTCGACGACCTGGTCGTTGTCATCCAGGACCGCTGGATTGTAAGTGAAAGCCTGAGCACGCTTCATAGCATCGGGACCGGCAAGGTTCAGCAGGAGTGAGGCTTTGACCGCATCAGGGTCGTTTCGGTGCACGATGTTGATGAAGTGGTTGTAGTCCATCACGAAAGTAACCCATCGCTCCGCAATGTCAGCGTCAAAGACAAGGGGAGAGGGCTTGCGGCACGAGAATGCCATGGTAAATAGGGGATTAAACACTAGTAAAACTAGGAGCAAATAAAACCCGATAAACAGGAGGCGCGCGTTTAACTTACTGACACCATGTAAAGGAACCAGTCTGACACACTGTAACTTTACTGAGTCTTTAATAAAGGCACATGTCAAACACGTCCCAGTACTGACTGCATCTAGTCTTCAGGCGTACTGGAACCAAGCGAGGAGCAAGGGGAAGATATCACAGTTATACTGAGATGACTGGGCGTGGTTAGTGGTATTGAGGTAGCTACATTATATGTTGCATGCATAAACCATCTACACAAACAAAACCGGCTTTGAAATATTTATCCAACAACTTAATGAAACTTGATAAATAATTTATAAGTGTGTGTTGCTGCTAGCTTGGTTTGGTGTGAGTAAAATTCAGAAAATTGATCTTCTGGCATCCTCTAACTAACACATTTTGTAAATTCTCGCAGACAATATCTTTCCAATGAAGAGGTCTCCAAAGCTGTACAGTATATATTAAGATGGAAATTAAATGGCAAGAAACTCTAAATGCAGCTGCATTTGGCTCGAAACTGTATCTGCTCTTAACTCCATTTCCTGCAGTTCTGCTCTCACCCCTCTCTTCTCCCACGGAACCAGGACAGTATTCCCTCTTAGCTTTCATAGCAAAAGGATTTGAGTATATGAGCAGGGAGGTTCTACTGCAGTTGTACAGGGTCTTGGTGAGACCACACCTGGAGTATTGCGTACAGTTTTGGTCTCCAAATCTGAGGAAGGACATTATTGCCATAGAGGGAGTGCAGAGAAGGTTCACCAGACTGATTCCTGGGATGTCAGGACTGTCTTATGAAGAAAGACTGGATAGACTTGGTTTATACTCTCTAGAATTTAGGAGATTGAGAGGGGATCTTATAGAAACTTACAAAATTCTTAAGGGGTTGGACAGGCTAGATGCAGGAAGATTGTTCCCGATGTTGGGGAAGTCCAGGACAAGGGGTCACAGCTTAAGGATAAGGGGGAAATCCTTTAAAACCGAGATGAGAAAAACTTTTTTCACACAGAGAGTGGTGAATCTCTGGAACTCTCTGCCACAGAGGGTAGTTGAGGCCAGTTCATTGGCTATATTTAAGAGGGTGTTAGATGTGGCCCTTGTGGCTAAGGGGATCAGAGGGTATGGAGAGAAGGCAGGTACGGGATACTGAGTTGGATGATCAGCCATAATCATATTGAATGGCGGTGCAGGCTCGAAGGGCCGAATGGCCTACTCCTGCACCTAATTTCTATGTTTCTATGTTTCCCTCTGTCCTTGCTTTTCCTCCACTAGATTCCACATTCAATGGATCACCCTCCATACTTTCCACCACCTTTGCAATGTTGCCACCACTAGTCACATGTCCCTTCCTCACTTTACTTCTCTACTTTTTGGCCTCCTGACTGTTCCGATGAAGCCCAATGGAAGCTCAACGAACAATATCTCATTTACTGATTAGACATAACACAGCTCTTGGAATATTGTAGTACATCGAGCTCCAGTACATTGAGAAAATCGCTCCAGTACATTGAGTGCATGGACCAGACTTTAAACGTTTTTGTAAATGGTGGCAAAAAAAAGGCGACTCGTGTATGTGTGATCTATGCTAAATAAATGTCATTGTGCAGTGCACGTGACAATAGAGCACCATTGAATATTGAGTGCAACAATATCGGACAATCAACCTTTCCAGTCTGTATTGTAACCACCACGTCTGATGAAACGTGTATCATTAACTTTGCGTAATCTCTTCACAGTTGCTGCCTGGCTCGCTGAGAATGTATGAAATCTGTTTTTTATACAGATTTCCAACATCAGCAAAACCACGTCTCCAACTTATCACAGGATGCATCACAGCTTGGTTTGAGAACAGATCTATCCAGGATCGCAAGAAATTGCAGCGAATTGCAGACGCAGCCCAGGCCATCACACAAACCAACCTCCCTTCTATTGACTCCATTTATACCTCACACTGCCTTGGCAAGGCCAGCAGCATAATCAAGGACGAGTTGCACCTGGCCACTCCCTCTTCTCCCCTCCCCCATCAGGCAAAAGGTATAGAAGAGTGAAAACACACACCTCCAGATTCAGAGACAGTTTTTCATAACTGTTATCAGGCAACTGAATCATCCCACCACAACCAGCTGAACAACTATCTACCTCTTTTGTGGCCCTTGGACTATCCTTGATCGGACTTTACTGGCTTTACCTTGCACTAAACGTTATTCCCTTAATATGTATCTATACACTGTAAATGGCTCGATTGTAATCATGTTCTGTCTTTCCGCTGACTGGTTAGCACGCAACCAAAGCTTTTCACTGTACCTCGGTACCCGTGAGAATAAACTAAACTGAACTGTTTGAGAAGGAGCTGCAGATGCTGGAAAATCGAAGGTACACAAAAATACTGACTGAACTGCTCCTTCCATCCCACAACTTGTTGTGCAACTTAAAATATGTTTTCCTTCAAATGTTTCTCTGCTCCGATGACAAGGCATTGACCCTAAAAGGTATTCTGTTTCTCTCTGCACAATTGCTGCCTATATATTAATTATTCCCACCATTCATGTTCTAAGACAGGTTCAGTTATCAATGCAGCTAGTTTTAGATTTGTCCTTTGTTCCTCTATTAGTACAACCCTGTGCTTCATTTCCCTTCTATTTTATTAACTGCAGCTAACACTGTGCTGACTGTTTGATAATTGTCCAATTCTAATATTGAGATGTCTGATGATTAGTGCCCTGCGCCATTACTCCCTGTAGCATGTTTCCTGCTATGTTCCCTTCTGAGCTATTTTATATTCACTTATTTGCAAGTGCAATCTTGATCCATTTAATTGTAATTTAGTTGATCATATGCTCAAGTATAATGTAGGCAATAGGGCAGCCTGTTTTTTTTATTGAAATTCTCTCAGAGGATTTGGAGGTGGATGGCAAGGCTGAACTCAATTGTCCTCTTAACAGAGTGGCTTACTATCTCATATCAGACAGCAATTAAGAGTCAACATCTTGCTTTGGTGGTATGAATGAATGACAGAGCAGATATGCATAGGTGACTAAATTAATTTACAGCACTAAATTATTTAAAAATTCCAAATTTACTTAAATGTTTGAATTTAAAATATAAGGCTGTCGGATTTAAACTCGCATGTTAAAAATCAAGTCACAAATCAAGTCCTTATAACAACTGTAATATTACCATTTCCACAGAACATATGCACAACATACAACAGTTTAATGCACATCAAGTCTCTGGGAATATTGTTCATAAGTTATAGGAGCAGAATTAAGCCATTTGGTCCATCAAGTCTACTCCGCCATTCAATCATGGCTGATCTATCTTTCCCTCTCAACTCCAGTCTCCTACCTTCTCCTCATAACGCCTGGCATCTTCAGAATACTGAGTGGAATTTCACTGATGTTCTTCAAAATACTCATGTGAAATCATGGTCCTAAGAGAATCGATTGGATTGCAGCTCAATATCACATTTGAAATGAAGAACCAGAGGACATAAGTTTAACGTGAGGGGGGAAACATTTAATAGGGACCTGAAGGCCAACTATTTTACATAAATGGTAGTAAGTATATGCAATGAGCTGCTGAAGCAGGTAGTTGAAGCAGGTACTATCACACACAACATTTAAGAAATATTTGGACAGGTACAGGTACATGGATAGGACAGGTACATGGATAGGATAGGTTTAGAGGGATATGAGCCAAATGCAGGCAGGTGGAACTAGTGTAGATGGGGCATGTTGGTCGGTGTGGGCAAGCTGCGCTGAAGGGCCTATTTCCATGCTGCATAACTATGAAAGCTAGTACCTCCAACAGTGAATTGGTGTCTCAGCCTGGATCTTTTAGCTCAAATCACTGGAATGGACTTTTCTTCCTCATAGTCACACGCAGCGCTAATGGAGAGTATAAGCAGGATGGAATTGGTCTTCGGCTGCCAGTTCATCTGTCCTTTCCAAAAGTCAGTGCAGTAATAACTTACACAACTGAATATTGAAGCTCAGAAATATAAAACAAGCCGATGATCAGATAGATGGTGACTTTGATCATAAGATCGTAAATTATAGGAGCAGAGTTAGGCCAGTTGGCCCATCGAGTCTAAACTTTGGGAGAAGGAGCCATCTTGGGGAACGGCTGCTAACCAGCAGCCGTCCGTTTAATCCATTTTTTTTCCAGTTTTTTAGTAAGTCTTGTTTTTCGTTTGTAGGAGAAATGGACTTCTTAATGTGGGGGGAAGGAGGTAATCTTACTTCTAGGTCCCTACCTGGTCGGTGAGGCAGCTTTTTCTCCGGGCTGCCGTCGACCCGTCCTCGTGGCCTACCAGCGGGTTTGGAGCGCCGTTTCCTGGCGGGGACCGCCCAGCACCTCGGCTTCGTTGGCGGCACAGCGCTGGAGCGCTATCGTGGAGCGGAGCGGGCGATGCCTTGCCTGGGTCGCCGCGCTGGAACTCCGGTGAGCTGTGACCGCCGTGTTCAACACCTCCGGGCTGCGGGTCTGCGGAGCGGAGCGGGCGGCGCCGACTTTAACATCGGGAGCCTGAGAGCTCCAACCCGGTGCGTCCCTGTCGGCTTCGGAAGCCGACAATCCCCTGCTAGGAAGCGGCCGTTCCAGGTGGCCCAGCCACTGTGAGGACTCTCCCGACGCCGGGGCAAGACCACCCGGCCAGAACGGCCAGGAACATCGGGCCTCCGTAGAGGCAACAGCGGTGGCCCCAATAGGCCTGACTTTTGGGAGAACTGGGGTTGGGGACTGGACTCTGTGCCTTCCCCCACAGTGGTAACCATTGTGGGGGGATGATTTTTTTGTATGTAGTTACTATGTTAGTCTGTGTCCAAGATGGCTGTCGGGAGGGAGAGTGGACGCTGGCGTGCTTTAGCTGCCGCTGCTCTCTCTTCACATTGTGTTTTTTGATTTTGTGTCTTTGGAGCGATTTCTATCTTTAATTTGTATATTGATGATGTCCTTATTATTTATTTTTCTCCGACTATATGTTTTTTTCTCTTCTGTTAATCTTTGTAAGGCGTCCTTGAGATTTGAAAGGGGCCCGAAAATAAAATTTATTATTATTATTATTTATTAAACTGTCATTCAATCATGGCTGATCTATCTCTCTCCTAAACCCATTATCCTGCCTTCTCCCCATAAACCCTGACACCCATACTAATCAACTCGACTCTGACCTCTTGCTCTCCTTCTGTGACGAGGGTTGGTTCTGAAACATCTTGAGCTGATATTTTTGTATCAGGTAGTTCTGGTTTGCACCAGTCACGGCTGGCATATCTAGCATTGTCCCATTCATTTAAACAGGATTATTGACGTTCATTTTAAAGGTAAGTGAAGATAAAATATGTATCTCCTGTTCTTTATTTTACTCTACATTTACTGTAAATTAATTGACATTTGTTTTAACTGAATTGTTTTTTTTACATTTAGCTAATTGTTAAATTTATTTTAAAATGTTTAATTAATAAAATGTTGGAGCTGCCAAAGCCATCAGGACAGTCTCGGTTGGAGCTGGGGCATCAGGATACGCCACCTGAGGCCAAGTTGCTGTTTCCAAACCGTTCCACTTCATGAAATTGCCACAATGGTCACTGGGATGTTTGGTGCTTTGCAGCCACAAAAGGCATAGCACTTTGTTCATTGTTAGTCGTGTCCAGGATTCACTGCCCTTTTAGTATTCTTTAGCTTCCAAATACTATTTATTCTGCCAGAACAATGAATGGCAAAACTAAAATTAATTGTCGCCAAGCCAACCCTAATTACTGGATTACTTACAAACCTAAGCTTTCTAATGCAAAATCTTTAATTATTGCAAACATTTTTTTAAGAAGCATAAAATAATTACAAACACACAAGCAGCACATATCTTTTGGTCCATTTCATAACTGTTACCAAATGCTCCTCAGGGGGTAAACATAACAAAGATGAACAATTCTCATTTGGGGAAATGGCGAGCAGAATTTGCACCGTTTACTTCAGGATAACACAGTGCCCTAATGGTGTCAGATACCATACCCACCCATATCGCAATTCTGGATGTTTTGGATTTGATACTGATATATCGATTGGTTTAAAAATAAATTGAAATATTTTTTTTCTATTGGGTTTCCCCTTTATCAATAATATCGAATCCAAACTAAACCAATGAAAGCTAGAATCAAGACTTTGGAACAACTTGCTCAAGATTAATCATTCATATTTTGTTGCATTGTTGAAAACCGTTATTGTTACCATTAGTAAGTTTATTTTTACATAATACATTATTGGAATGTGGGGAAATCTTTATTCATCGTTGTGCTACACCCCAGACAACTGGATTCTTTCTTTCATATTGGTTAAAAACTATTGAAAGTAATAAATCTATATTTAATCTTTTTATAAACTAATTGGAATTTGGTGATGTAGTTCTTCATTTCAATATTTTGCTCTTTACTCTCAGAATGGCAGCATCACAGGTCACACTTATTTTCCATTCTTGATTAACTCTGAAATAATGATCAGTGTCCTATTGTGAATTACTTCAGTCTTTCTGGTAAAAGTGTTTCCACGGTATAGAAAAACACTGCAGGATTTGACAAAGGGAAGGTTGGAAGTGTTATCTTCATTACCCTGACTGTTTATATCCTCTCAATGCAGGCAATTGTATGTGTTGGAGATGATGCCAAAATCCCATCTATAGTAGCAACTTTTTAAAGCATCCCAAAGTTCAACCTTTGTTAAGCCACAAATATGTCGGAGACCATCAGTAAAGTAATCTCACGCACGTTGCGACACTCTTGATATGACATGATGAATCTTCCAGACGTAGTTCATTGATCAATTGCTTCATTATTGTAGAAATACAGAACAATGAAATAACTCTTCTTCCGTTCTCAATTGTCATCCCAATCATGCTCGTGTTCATGATGATAATGTGTCATAGACATGGTAGAAAACAGTCTCATCTCATGGCTCCGACATCAAAACCGAAACTAATCTATCTGAGCATCTGCGCTAAACTCTTCAAACTAAAAACACGCCCAGACTACGTAAATAATTCCATCCACATTAACACAGGCAGATACCAATTAAAGGTAACTGGACATGTGGCTATAATAAACATACTTAAGCTAAATGGCTCCGACACCACCTGAACACCTATTCTACTGGCCCATCCATGCAAAATATTAACAAAAGAGCTGAACTCCAGGAGTGTGGTTAAAGTGACTGCCATTAACATCATTGAGTATAGCATTAAGGGCCTGTCCCACTTGGCCATAATTGGCGTCTCATTTACGCGTTATATGTAGATTTGGTCGACGCGTCATGGGGTGCGCATGCGTTGTGCATGGTGAGGCGTGGAATCGTATGCGGTGGTGCGTGTTACTCCAGGATTTAGTACAGGAACGAAATCCTCGCGCGTCACCTGCATGACGTATCGCGTATGCACGCTGACGTGTTGGCGTCGTACGCTGGCTTCCCGATGTCTCACATGTATCGCGTGGTGACGCATGGGTACGTCACTGTGCGTCAACGTCCTTATGTGTCAACATCCTGCCGCACGCCGCAGGGTATTCGAATGACGTCACGCGCACCAGAGGGCTGTGCTGACGCGTAATTTGCTCGTGACATCATGCATCACGACGCGTCGAACTATTTTACATATGACGCGTAAATGAGACGCAAATGACGGCCGGTTGGGACAGGCCGTTTAAGGAGCTCTGAAAACATTGAAATGACTGGCCTCAAAAGGAAAAAAATCCAATGGTCGGATCTTGCACAATGGAAATTGATTGCATTCAGTGAGGTGATTCATCCCAGTGCTAGAGCAATGCTGCAGGAATTCCTTGGGCAGTTTCCTGTACTAAACCACCTTCATCTGTGTCATCAAAGATCTTCCCTGCATTGAAACATCAGAAGTGAAGATGTTCCATGATGATGCTACAATATTCATTTCTGACTGCATCTGCTCCTGAAATGAAGCTGTCCATTCCTGCAGGCAGCAAAGCGCAGGCATTGACAAATAAACAAGTAGCATTCATGAATGCAAAGAAATGGCCATCTCCACCACAAATCCAACCACAGACCCTTGACTTTCAATGGTGTGACCTTTGTAAGGCCTTGCATGTGGTGGTCACAATTGATCAGAAACTTCACTAGACCAGACAAGCCAGGTAAATGCGAGTGATTATAAGACCAGGTCAAGGCCCAGGAATCCTGCAACATATGCCTCCTCAGCAGATATTCCAAAGCCTTCACAATATTGATGTGTCACGTTAGGAGTGAGATGGAATATAACCTGCTTGCCTGGTTCACTGCAGCTCCAAAAACACCCAGGGAGCTCAAAACCATCCAGGATAAAACAGTCAAATTGATTAGCACCTCATCAACCACCATAAGCATGAACTCCCTCTATGCCAGTCACCGTGGCTGCAGTGTATACCATCTACAAAATTCACCACAGCAGCCTCTCCCAAACACACACGCTCTAGCTCCAAGAAAAGCAAGGGCTTCAGGTGCATGTGAACACCGCCACCTGCAGGTTCGCCTTAAAACTACATGTCATTCTGCCTTGCAATTATATCAGTATTTCTTCGTCATCATCGGGTGTAAATCCTGAAAGCCTTGCTGACAGCACAGCAGGATTACCTTTACCAGAAGAGCAGCAGCAGTTTAAGAAGGGATTTCACTGCCTGTTTCTCAATGGCAGTGAGTGTGGGAAATAAAGGGTTGTCTCCTGAGCAATGTTCATGTCCTGACAAAAACATGCAATAAGTCCTTGTTATTCATGAGGGATATAGGCATGGACTTCCCACAGATAATAAAAACACGGTTACCATTAAGGCTTTTATGAATGTAACAAAATCTATTTACGTTTTAATTTGTCAAAGCACTGGTATTCATAACTCCAATACTAGCCCCAGACACACATTGACGATTGATATTACGCTACTTGCTAACATAAAATATCAAATGCAATCCATCTTATGGCAAAAAAACGGAATTCAATGGATACCACTAGTGAGGGCTCGGGGGAAAATGCTACATTTACCAACACTTTCATGCATTTTGATCCATAGCAAGTCTGCTGAAGACAGGGACTGTTTCAATTTCTTTTATACCTCAGCATTTATTCCCTTTCTATATTCATTTAATAGTTTTTATTTTAGTACGGCATTATAATTCTTTAAAAGAATAAAAATTTACCAGAAATGTTAACTGTTTTTCTTTCCATTGAATTTGCCTGGCCTGCTGAGTTTTTCTAGTGTTTTCTGTTTTCTATTATACTGCTTGTTTACAAGCCAGTGTCCCTCCTTTTCTGACTTTGGTGGTATTTCAAGCATGCGGAATAGATTTTCTAATTCGTCAGCGGATCAAATGTAAAGCTTGATACGCTACGATAACACAATTACAAATTGTTCTTATTCCATTACATGTTGCTAAGCATCAATCAGCAAAGCTTGTGCAATCCAAACAGTTACGGGCAAATATTTTTAAAAATCTGATTTATGATGCAGAAAACCATAAAAATTGTATTGTCATAAAAATAAGTTCACTGTTAAATGAAACTATCCATTCTTTTCCAGTTCGTAAGCACGTTCAGATTGATTAATTTGGCTTGAAACTGGCAAATTAGGATTTCATTCGTTTAAATACCTTACATTTGTGAAATGATAACCAGAGTGTATTTTGGATTGCTTGAGCATATATGTGAAATGTTTTTTTGTTCTGAGCAGTTTATTTAGATGAGATAATTTTACAGCAAAATCAGATGAAAAAGCTGTTTGCTTTTATGAATAACAATACATAATTTTGATTGTTGCATTTGATAAAAACTGTTGGTATTGATATTCGTTTATTATCGTCACGTGTATCAAGATACATTAAAAATCTTTGTTTTGTGTGTTATCTCTTTAAAATATCCATTCTTGATTACAATCAAACCATACGTGCGTACAAAGAAAAAGGAAGCAGAGTGCAAAAATATACTGTTACAGCTTCAGAGAAAGTGCAGATTTAAAAAAAGTGCAGGAGCCACAATGAGATAATTTGAGAGGACAGAGAACATGCTTAGTTTCTGAAAGATACACTCAAAAGTATGATAACAGCAGAGAAGAAGCTGTTCCTAAATCTGGTTATAAATGCCTTTGAGCTTTTATATCTTCTGTCTGACAGAGGGGAGAAGTGGAATAACTGGGGTGTGAGCAATCCTTGATTATATTGGCTGCTTTCCCAAGGAGGACAGAACAGTTACCAAACCAAGCTGTGATGCATCCTCCGATTCAGATTCAGATTCAGATTCAACTTTAATTGTCATTGTCAGTGTACAGTACAGAGACAACGAAATGCAGTTAGCATCTCCCTGGAAGAGCGACATAGAATATGATTTCAATAAATAAATCTATTTACATGCATACAGTCATAGTGTTTTTCCTGTGGGAGGAGTAACGAGGGGGGGGGGTGATTGGCAATCACCGAGGTACATTGTTGAGTAGTGTGATAGCCGCAGGGAAGAAGCTGTTCCTGGACCTGCTGGTCCGGCAACGGAGAGACCTGTAGTGCCTCCCGGATGGGAGGAGGGTAAACAGTCCATGGTTGGGGTGAGAGCAGTCCTTGGCGATGCTGAGCGCCCTTCGCAGACAACGCTTGCTTTGGACAGACTCAATGGAGGGGAGCGAGGAACCGGTGATGCATTGGGCAATTTTCACCACCCTCTGCAGTGTTGCTGCACTATTAACGTTCCACCTCCGTCCCGTTAATAGTGTTTTCCGGTCGGAGACAGAGCAGTTGCCATACCATACTGTGATACAGTTGGTAAGGATGCTCTCGGTGGTGCAGCGGTAGAAGTTCACCAGAATCTGAGGAGACAGATGGACCTTCTTCAGTCTCCTCAGGTAGAAGAGACGCTGGTGAGCCTTCTTGACCAGAGTTGAGGTATTGTGGGTCCAAGAGGGGTCTTCGGAGATGTTGACCCCCAGGAACCTGAAGCTGGAAACACGTTCCACCTCCGTCCCGTTAATGTGGATGGGAGTGTGCGTGCCGCCCCTAGACTTCCTGAAGTCTACAATGAGCTCCTTGGTCTTCTTGGAGTTAAGGGCCAGGTTGTTGTCAGCGCACCATGCTGCTAGGAGCTGGACCTCCTCCCTATAGGCCGACTCATCGTTGTTGCTGATGAGGCCAATCACCGTTGTATCATCTGCATACTTGATGATGGTGTTAGTACCATGTACAGGTGTGCAGTCGTAGGTGAAGAGGGAGTAGAGTAGGGGGCTCAGCACACAGCCCTGTGGAACGCCGGTGTTCAGGGTGAGGGTTGAAGAGGTGTGCTTGTCTAACCTAACAGACTGGGGTCTGTTGGTTAGAAAGTCCAGTATCCAGTTGCAGAGGGAGGGGTCGATGCCCAGGTCACCGAGTTTGGTGATCAGTTTAGAGGGTATAATGGTGTTGAATGCTGAGCTGTAATCGATGAACAGCATTCTTACGTAAGAGTCTCTGTTGTCGAGGTGGGAGAGGGCGGAGTGAAGTGCCGTTGAGATGGCATCCTCCGTACTCCTGTTCTTGCGGTAGGCAAACTGATAGGGATCCAATGTGGGGGGTAGGCAGCCTTTGAGGTGATAGAATGTCAGTGTCAATGTGACTGGACCTGGTCAAATTATTTGTGATATTAGTGCCTAGGAAACGTATGCTCTCAACAATCTCTACTTAAGCACCATTGATGCAATCTGGGGCATGTATTGTATCCTGCTTCTTGAGGTTGATGACTACATCTTTTGGTTTGCTGACATTGAGGGATAGGTTATGTCTTGACATTGTACTTTGTTGATAAGATGCCCCAAAGCACTTTACAAGCTGTGGTGAATCAAATAGTTAGTTTAACTACTGATTCCATCTGCCTATCATCCCTCCCCAAATAGTCCCACTTATCACCTTCCAGCTTCTGTCCCTATTTTCCTCCAACCGCACCCCTCCCTTGCCCCATCCTTGCACCGTCTGCCCATTTTCATTTCCTTATCTTTTTCCATCTATCACCCATCTATCTTAACTCCCCCTCCCCCACCTGACCCTATCTGTCCACTATCCTCCACTTCATTTATATCTTCCCTCCACATTCTTAGTCCTCTTGCAGGGTCAAAGTCCAAATCATCGAGCATCTCTTTGTCTCCACAGATGCTGCTCAATTCACTGAGTTTCTCCAGCAGTTTTTTTTTAAAAGAATGCAGTTACAATTTCAGGTCAATGACCCTTCATCAGATCCTCAAAATGAAACATTAGCTGTACTCCGCATATGCTGCCTTATTTGCTTAGGATGCCCCAAAACACTTTACAATCAATGGCTAATCAAACTAGTGGAATCTTCAACTAGGCAACAGAGGATTTGGTGAGCTTATATTTGATGGTGTAGTTGAAGAAGGATATTAGCTAGGACACAGTTGAAATTGTTGTTCTTTTAAATAGTACAATTGTAGCATGCAGATCGTACCTGATCATTAGTGCCTCATCTGAAAAGCTGCACATTGTGTTGCTGCACTCCCTCAACAAATCTGTCAGTCTAAACTGAGCTCAATCTGATGCTGGGACTTGAATATAGAACCTTCTGCTCCTCCTACTAGAAGGCATCCAATGTGCCAAGCTGACAAAGTACTTCAAAAAAGTTTTGTTTCCCTCATTACGTCTTTTTTTGGAAACCGATTAAAAGCATTTAAGTATACATTTCGCTCACAACAATCATGCTATAACAATAACAGTTAAACCTTCTGTTAGAACTATTGTTACACTTGCATCTGTTCAGGTGCTGGAAAACAAGTTTCTAACAATCTTGGCCATATCATGCATGTATGCTTATTTTATTTGTACACAGTAGAATACATTGTAGGAACTTGAATGGCACTATTGTACCCTTCAAGCTTTAACAATTTCAATGCCATTGCACAGGAGGACCTTAATTACACACAGATTAATGTAAAACAGTTTGGCGATTGAGAGCAGGGAAGGATCAGGGAAAGGTGGAACTGGAGGCGTCCCTCTGATTTCAGGACAATTCTTATCCCATTCGTCCTCCATTTAGACTCAAACACAGGAACTGATACATAGTGTTGTCAGTATTAAATGGAAGGATATATTCCTGCCCTATTATGTATGAAGCACTCTACAGTTATAACTACAGACTGGCCTTAAAGCGCCCAAGCCTTCATACTGTATATTAAAATGTACAAAGGACATAGGCTTAGAAAAGTTTCTGTAAAACTTTAAGAAAAGCAAAGCTCAGCAGGTTTTCTAGCTGTTTCAGGTCTGTCAGGATGTTTCATGCCTGCAGGAAAATTCAACACTTGGTTTTAGCTTGTTCTAGCATTTTTTCCAGCGTGATGCTGCTCCAAATTGCATCATCAGGCAAAGGTGCAGCACACAAAATTTGTTTCCTGCCTGATTTCCAATCTTCCCGATTTGAAAGACGACAATCTTTTCACCTACATATCCAGGTTTTACCAACGCCTCATTTTCACTTAAACCACATTGATTAAATGGTCAAACCTCAACCGAATTCTTTGGCATCATTGTGACCTGCAATTTCAAATACAGCATTGACTGCTCTGCCTTCAGAGCTCAAGGTCTTTGTCCCTTTCTGCTTCCTAAAACCTTGTTCCACTGCCGTTGCTGATTTCTCCCACATCACAATTTGCTGTTTAGTTCTACATCACAGAGGTCTCTCGGGCACCATTCATTAGAAGAGACATTCCCATCTACTATATTTTGAGATCGCAGTCAGAATGAGCACAGGAATTGGCCCACATTGCAGGTTTAATGTGGGAATTAATAGATTGTTCTCAACTTGTATTACTCCTAACAGAGATCCCCCTGGCAACCTCCAGACTGGACAGAACGCCAAGCTGTCATCCTGGAAGTCTCTGTAAACCTCTTACACAAAGAATGTGTGTCATGCTGATGGGGTTTTTCACCAGCCTGTCTAGGTCCTGCTGAACCCCTTGGACCACTCACCTACCTCCTCTTATCATTGAATCATCCATTCATTCAGTAGCAGCTTAACTGTACTATGGCATGTCTCTTTAGGAACAATGTGCAGGTACATGGTTGTACAGGTAACAGCTCTGAGACCAAGAACATGCAATACAATAATATAGAATGCTGCACTGAAGCTATCACAACAAGGCAATCGTGTAGGAAGGAACTGAAGATGTTGGTTTACAGTTACACCAAAGATAGACACAAAATCCTGGAGTAACTCAGCGTGTCAGGCAGCATCTCTGAATAGAAGGAATGGGTTAACTCAGTGGGACAGGCTGCATCTCTGGATTGAAGGAACCCATTCCTTCTATCCAGAGATGATGTCTGTCTCTTTGAATTACTCCAGCATTTTGTGTCCATTTTCATAATAAGGCAATCCACAGGGAAACCTGGGAATGCTGTGCTGAGAAGTTCACAATTGCTGATCTCCACCTTTATGCTTCTGCAAATATCATAAGGGCAGCCCACAACTCTATTTGAACATCATTAAAAGGTGGCAAAGCATTTTCTAAGGAAAACAATCTCAGAAAAGTTCTATTGATTGATAAATATTTACCTGATTCCTGTAAGTGACTTACTCCTTCAGATAATGTATTTGATACCAAAAGCAATCTTGCTGAAAAAAGACAGACAATTTGCAGTCGAACTCAGACAATAGGCAGACACAATTCAAAAAAGACTTACCAACTACAATCAGACCTTTTTAATATTCATATTGAAGATACGTATGGTCAGCAATTCCAGCATTTATTGGCCTTTAATTGCCCTTGAGAAAGATAGAAGATACTAAAACCATTATGGTGGGATGATCATGAATAAAAGGTAACCCTACAACATGTATATTGACGTCATGTCCAAGTGTACACTTGATTCCATTAATATGCACAAGGATTTACTTTCTGCCATTTTCATCTTTACCAGGGCTCCATGATGCCACAAATGTCAAAGGCAGTTGTCACAGAGTTTGATAGACCAAGGGATATGAGAATTGTGCAGGAAAAACTATGCTGAGATTTAAGATTATGATCTTGATAAATGGCGGAGCAGACACTGGAGGCCGTATGGCCTAACCCTGCTTCTATTGTTATATTCTAGAGTCTTCTGGAACTCTACTCTTCTCACTATCTTTGAAACAAGCCAGTGATGTGGTTTGGAATGACGTGGTTGTAGAGCAGTCACTGTATTGCTAGTCCATGTCGGGTGTTCGTAGAGACTGTTCCTGGAGGAAGTAATCTGGCGCAGGCATGCCACCCGGGGGAGGTTCTGACGGGCAGCACGCAGAGGCTTTTGTCTGTAGTCTGGCTGCCTCGAGGTCAATAAACTTTATATGAAGTTAAACAACTTGTCGTTATTATCACAACTTCATACAGTGGTCCTCACAAAATCCAAACTGAACGTTATAGAATGGGTTAGCGGAAGAAGGTGTTGCCTGATAGCACTGTTGACAACGTATCGTTTTCCTGCTGATCGAGAAAAGGTTGGTGTCCTATCAATCTTTTTTGGCAAGTAGACAAATTAGATTTGTACAGCCTTTGTGGATAAGGTATACCTTGGCAATCCTCATTTCCAATCTCCTGCATCTGATACATACAGTAAAAGTGACTGGTTCAACAGCACATCAATGTAATACCATCTTCATTTATTGCTTTATCTGATTTCAGACTTGTCTTCTTGGAATTATTACAGCTGATTGGGCGCTAAACAAAATCTCAGCTAAGTCTCCAGATCTGCTGGGAAACTTTTTTGCAGTACGCAGCATTTTGAAAATAAGGTGAGGAAAGAAATGCCAGCCATTGTCAATCACAGAGGTGTTTGTAATTTAATAGCTTCACTGTGCTGCCAATGACACTTCTACCTTCTACATGGTTAGACCTTGTGATATCTATATTCAGCCTCTATTCTTGGCTGCATCAAAGATACTGTGAAAGGCAGCCTGTTACAAGCAATTGTTAGTTACAGGTTAAGGTCAGTGTCTGTTCTGGTAGTGGGGGTGGGATATGTGGTGGAAGAGGTCATTACCTACCTGCAGGTTAAATGCTCATTGATTTTGAACAGAAGGACAAGCAAGCAAGAGGTACAAGTTGATCACATGCTCCCTTACAGGAAATGTATATGAACAATAGATACTACCTAAACTTAGTGATCATTTGGATCAGATTGAGCCTCTTGTAGAACTAAATGTCATGGATTTTTGTAATGGAGACCGAGATATGAAGATCCTTTGCACGAAGAAACAGCAATTTATAATCACTGTAATTATGTAGGAGCAAATGGTTGAGTCATTTAAAGAACGCTCCTGTACAGAGCTATTGAGAGCAAGTTCACAATCATAGCAAACTCCATAAAGCATTTTTTGGTTGTGTCAGTCTGTGAGCTGTCCATCCATTTCTCCCATAGAAATGACTGTAAGTGCACACAGAGAGGGCAGCTGCTACACAATAGTTCAGGCTCAGCTCTAGACCATAAAGACGGCAGTACCTGCTAACTTCAACTGCAACTGATACACACCAGCAGTCGCTTCACCTCCTACTTCACTATGAAATGAGCTCAAGAGAGTCGGATGCTAGATTCCGTTATTACGCTGTTAAATTGACCACATCCAGGATATCAAATTTGTATTCATTTTAATTGAGCAAAGATATTGATGACCCGGGTAAAACAGTGAATGGATGAACAACAATGTTAGTGGATTTAGCATGGGGCGCAGCCTTGTCGATGGGGGGCACCCGAGGTCTTCCATTGGAGCAGTTGGAGCTCTGATGTGGCCGGTGATTCCCTCAGGAGTGGCCACCCCACCTTCTGGTGTTTAGCACACCTGCAACTCCATTGCCTGTATTGCCTCCAGTAATGCAACGGTTGGAGATGTCAGTCCTCCAATAAATCATCTAATCGTCACCAACACCAGCACTGTATCTCATTGAACTGGGGCCCATATGAACTTTGCACACCCTCATCATCATTAGGTCTCTTCTGGACCTGCCTTCCAAGCAGCATTGTGGGAGCAGCTTCACAACTTTCTTCACAATAGCAATAAATGATGGCTTTCCTAAAAAAACTAACAACAAAATTATTCCATTTAACCCTCGTCGCCGCAATTCTTGCAAATTATTTATGTTGAGCTAAGTCTACCTTTGTTGAGTAGCCAAGGCCCATGAGATAATGAGATCTTCGCAGCTAATCGAAACATACGCCTTCACCTGATGATCCTGTATCTGGTAACTTGACAACAGAAATATAGTGACGTTCCTGATTGGAATGCAAATTTCATCAATTCATTTGAATTTGAGGAACATTGGAATATAGAGTTGTAAAATTTTCTACTTTAATCCAATGCTAATTTTCTATGAGGACAGTAAGGAAGATATTTGACCTATTTAATAAAACTGAAATAAGAGTCATACCTAATTTTAGTTCAACAAAAAAATAGTAACAGATTACATTTTTACAGTGGTATTGCTTTCACTGGTATTTGATATTAGCATGTCATGTAATATCTATGAAACATTTTACGATAAATCCATAGCACAGAAAAGTATTTTAATCGTGAAGTACTATAATGCAATGACAAGAAATTGCAGATGCTGGTTTATACCAAAGAAAGAAACACAATCCTGGAATAATTTAGCAGGTCAGGCAGCATCACTAGACAACATGCATAGGTGATGTTTCAGTTCGAAACGCTTAAGAATGTTCTCCAGAGATGCTGCCTGACCCACTGTTATTCCAGCATTTTGTGCCTTGCTTCAAAGCACAATAATCATGACTTCCTGTGACAAGCAATTGATTAACGAGTACCTAATTAGTGCAAAAATCAGTTTAATCAAGTAGATTACCCTGTGACCACTTACGAATGAAATTGAGCCTCACGGTTTGCAGTTACCCTTGTGCATGTTGTCGAGCAGCCCTGTTCATGTTAAGTCGGGATAACTATATAACTTCTGGTATCCCTATCTCTCTGACAAGCTAGGCGCTTTAGTAAACTTCGAGGTGTGGTGTCAAACCCCCGATTTGGAACGCCCACCTCTGCTACAGTAGGCCTTACATGATCCGAGGTGTAGTGTGTTGAAACCCCACACTGCTGGCAGATGAGATTAGTTTATCTTGGCCATATTTGACACAGATATTGTGAATGGCCTGTTCCTGTGCTGTACTGTTCTGTTTGCTGCCATATCTGAGGTGGGGTTCATTCTCAGATGGTCTCCACCCCTTAACAGTGGCAGATCCATGATGCCTCTATTATACAATACAATACGGTTTATTTGTCACATTACACATAAAGTGCAAGTGAAATGAATATGTCAGCAGCGGTACAATTATAAAGAACACACACAAAAACACAATAAAAATTTAACATAAACATCCACCACAGCATTCATCACTGTGGTGGAAGGCACACAATTTGGCCAGTCCTCCTCCATTTTCCCCCGTGGTCGGGACCTCAACCCTCCGCAGCCGTTGCTGCGGGCGTCCAGATGGTAAAAGGACAAGGTACAAGTCCAGAGTCGTCTCTCCCCACCGGAGACCGCGGCTTTAAGTTGGTGTAGGCCGCAGGCCGGCGGTCGAGATTTAAAGTTTAAAGTTCCCGCCGCGTCGCAGCCAGAAGCACCGCAGACCGCAGGGCTGGCGGTCGAAGCTCCCCTCCACGGGTGATGGTAAGTCGCCACCGCGCCTGCGGTAGAAGTTGGCCGCGGGCCGGCAGTGATGGCTTCTTCTTCCCCCGGGTCCCCCACGAGGGATCCTGGGCTGTAGACGCCGCGCCAGTTGGAGCTGTGCAGACCGCGGCTTCAGGCTGCCGGCTGCCCCGGGCCAGCGAAACGGAGCGCTACCCTCCGGCGAGCCCAAGCGAGGGCTCGCCCGCTCCATGCCGAGAGTCCACGCTGCGCCTGCCGCTGAAGCCCCGGGCGCGTGTCCGGGAAAGGCCACGCCGATCCTTGCTGTTAGGCCACGGGGGAGGCGACCTGGAAAAAGTCGCCTCTCCATGGGGGAGGCGGCCGAAACGGTTTCCCCCTTACCCCCCCACACCACCCCCCACACAAAACACACGAAGAAACATACTTTAATACATACTAAAAAAATAAAAAAAGTTGAAAAAACTAACGCGCTGCTGACAGGGCTGCCGCCATTGCAGCGCCCCCACCGATACTAGTCTAGTGCTAAACCTATCCTCTTTGGTAACATCGGTTGTTCTTTTTGTAATCTTGGTTCCAGAAGGCTTTCTATTTAGTTTGTTTTTAGTTTTAGAGATACAGCGTGGAAACACCGGCCCACCGAGTCCGCACCGACCAGCTGTCCCCGCACATTACGACAATCCTACACACACTGGCGACAATTTACACTTATACCAAGACAATTTACCTACATACCAGTACGTGGGAGTGTGGGAGGAAACCAAAGATCTTGGAGAAAATCCATGCAGGTCACGGGGAGAACGTACTAACTCCTTTCAGACAGCACCCATATTTGGAATCGAACCCGGGTCTCCAGTGCTGAAAGCGCAGCAACTCTACCACTGCGCCACTGTGCCGCCAATTGTTGGGAGTGCCATTCTAATTTGGCTCTTGATCATCCCTTGGGTTGGGGCATTGTTACAGGTTTACAAATAGATCCTGACTGTAATGAGTTAGTTATCCTATTTTAGCAGTTCCTTGGTCACCTGTAGTTTTCTCTACCTTCTATTTACTCTGTGAAATGTAAGATGTTGGAAAGTAAAATAAGGTGATTAATCTGTCAACAGGTTGTTTGCTCTGCCCTGTGGTCGATTACTAGTGTTCTGTATCTCAGAGACATTATTTTGCCAATCTGGGTTTACAGTTTACAAATACTCATGGGTGTTCTCTATGAAGTTTAATACTCAAACATTGAGAAAAAACCGTTGAGGTGATATATCTGACAGCAAGTACGCTGTAGTTAGAAGTTGGTGAAGACTCTTTTTAGGGACAGACAAATTTGTGAGTTCTCCATACTGTTTCTGTCAAAACAATGTCTTTTGTGGCATCACAGGAGGTCATTAGAGTGGCTGAAACTACTGCTCTGTACCTTTGGCATACATGGCTTTACAGGAGTTTGTAATTGCTCAGGTGTGTTTAATTGCCTCCTTAATGCAGATATAACAGAGCTCTCAGCACCTAGACTTCCCACCAGTCTTTCATTCACCTTTGGAAACTTTTATTGCTGTCTATCAACAAAACATCAGATGGTTTACACAAAAAAAACGCACATAGTGCTGGAGTAACCAATGGGTCAGGCAGCATCTTTGGAGAACATGGATATGTGATGTATCAGGTCGGGACCCTTCTTCAAACTGTTTTCTTCAGAAGGCAGTACCGCATATGGCTCAGGGGAATAAATTGAATCATGTTGTGCCAATGAAAGTCAAAGAAGCCATTATGAGACTGAGAAACAAGAATAAAACTGTTTGGAACATCAGACAAACCTTAGGCTTACCAAAATCAACTGTTTGGAACATCATTAAGAAGAAAGACTGGAAAAAGGTCTTGTGGACAGATGAGATGAAGATTAACTTATATGAGAGTGATGGCAAGAGCAAAGTATGAAGGAGAAAAGGAACTACCCAAGATCCAAAGCATACCACCTCACCTGTGAAACACGGTGGTGGGGGTGTTATGGCCTGGACATGTATGGCTGCTGAAGGTGCTGGCTCACTTATCTTCATTGATGATACAACTGCTGATGTTAGAAGCAAAGTGAATTCTGAAGTGTATAGACACATCATATCTGCTCCAGTTCAAACAAATGCCTCAAAACTCATTGGCCGGCAGTTCATTCTACAAGACAATGTTCAGTCTGAAGAAGGGTTTCGGCCCGAAACGTTGCCTATTTCCTTTGCTCTATAGATGCTGCTGCACCCGCTGAGCTTCACCGGCATTTTTGTGTACCTTCGATTTTCCAGCATCTGCAGTTCCTTCTTAAACACAATGATCCCAAACATACTGCTAAAGCAACAAATGAGTTTTTCAAAGCTAAAAAATGGTCAATTCTTGTGTGGCCAAGTCAATCACCCGATCTAAACCCAATTGAGCATGCCTTTTACATGCTGAAGAGAGAACTGAAGGGGACTAGCCCCCAAAACAAGCATAAGCTAAAGATGTCTGCAATAAAGGCCTGGCAGAGCATCACCAGAGAAGACACCCAGCAACTGGTGATGTCCATGAATCGCAGACTTCAAGCAGTCATTGCATGCAAAGGATATGCAACAAAATACTAAACATGACTACTTTCATTTACATGGCATTGCTGTGTCCAAAACATTATGGTGCCTTGAAATGGGGGGACTATGTATAAACACTGCTGTAATTTCTACATGGTGAAACCAAAATGTATAACAATGGCCTTTATTAAAATCTGACAATGTGCACTTAAACTACATTTATTTTTTTTCTATTACAAATCTCATATTGTGGAGTACAGAGGCAAATAAGTAAATGATGAGTCTTTGTCCCAAACATTATGGAGGGCACTATATTTCTGGTCCAACAAGAAAGAAGACACGTAGAAGCAAGGAACTGCAGATGCTGGTTTACACAAAAAAACAAAGTGCTGGAGTAACTAATGGGTCAGGCAGCATCCCTGGAGAATATGGATATGTGATGTATCAGGTCGGGACCCTTCTTCAGGCTGTTTTCTTCAGAAGGCATTACCGGATTTGGCTCAATTAAAAAACGTCAAATTTTCACTGCTCGCTTTCAAGTTTAATGGCATTTTCCTGTGACAGGATGAACAAAACTGAACACAATACTCCATGTTCCCTCTGCTCTATAAAACTCCCAAGGGACCTACCATCTAGTAAAGGAACTAGATTTAAAACATTAATTTGGCGTTAGCAAGAAAGATGGTGCTTTCAAAGTAATTGTGAAAGAGATAGTTGCGACACTTGGTACATTAAAATATGATTTGTTTCTTTCCTGAAGGAATGGGCAATATGTTGACTCATCTGGGTTTCCACTGCATGTTAATCCCACACTACAAATAAGTTAGTATTCTGTTGCCTTGCATCTGGATCCAAATATATTGGTTAGGAAACAGTAATCCAACATCCCAGTATTCCTTTCTAATTAAAAAACTATTTTTTTAACATTCAATTAAATGTGACTTTATTTTCCAATATTCATTGCTTCACAATTTCACAATGGTCTCATCACCTATTCTTTATCATAACCTTTACATGCGGCAGATAGAAATCCAATCCTTTAGATGCATCAGTGCTCCAGGTTCTCTGGGAATGTGGTAAGGAAACCACATTACCAATTCAAGACCTAGAAATAGTTAGAACAAATTCCAAAGCCTCTTTTGTACAAGAAGAAAAATTCAGCACTGATATTAGAAATGGCTCTCACACAAATAGCTTCCAGTAAACAATGTTCCAGCTGAGTGGAACCAATTTGCATTTGGTAACCAAGGCTGTAAAATGGGACAACTGGGCATATATGTGTATCTGGTCTTGCACTCCAGACATCAGAAAACAATTGTAATATTTTTAAACTCCTCACCTTTAAAAGCATGTGTGCTCCCTAATTCAAAGTAATTAACTGCCACGGCATTTCTGCTACAAATCAGATTTGTAGCAAAAATTCTGCTGAGGTGCTTAATGACTTTCTTATTCCATTTCATTATTAAAGTTTTGGAATTCAACCTTATTTCTGCTTTGGAGATGCTTAAGAACTTCACAATGTTTCAAAATTTTAACCAGAGTTTTGTCAAGCAAATATTTACATTTGTTTTTAACGTACTATCATATTCAACTTAGGATATCTGCTCAATAAGTCAATCCAGTATTGTGTACCAATTCATTCAAAGGAGATAACCTACCACCAGTCAAATCCCATTATTAAACACAAAAATATCCAACAAGTAACAAAAGATTTCATTGAAGATGACTGTTGATGAATAATACAGAAACAAAATGCTGCAGCAATTAGATGGGAATTAACACAAACATTTGTTTTGCATTTATTTGTTCAGATTTAATGGAATTTAAATCCTTCGCATAAATATTTCAAATTACTGAAATAAACTATCAAATAAAATATTAATGATGTTTATATCTTCTGATCTTAAAGTTCTATAAAAATGTACAACAAAATATAATTTTTCCTTGCTGGATTGCTACCCCTGGGGAAGTTCAGCTCCAATTTTTTACAAGTTTGCCAAGATTTCTTTTAAAGAAGTTTTTTGTGTGAAATCAATGTGTGAATTATTTCGACCCTATCTTTATGTTAGTTTAATTCCATCATTCTGTTTAAAGAAACACAGTTGCTTACTATATTTACTCAAGTCAAAGGTTTCCTTCCTTGTAACATCGGCTCTTGCTTTCAGTTACTTGCCACAGAAAAACAACATCCCAAAATATGTGAGGGCAAGTCTTATCCACCTCAGATGCTGCTGACCTAGGGCTACAGCCAATGACAAACACAAAAATTGTTTTAAATTGGGAGAAATTATGGAGAGGTTGGTTGAGAATTAGTGACAAATTCTGCACCTACAGAGCACTTCATCCTTCAGGTTCCACATTAGACATAGAAACATAGAAAATAGGTGCAGGAGTAGGCTATTCGGCCCTTCGAGCCTGCACCGCCATTCAATATGATCATGGCTGATCATCCAACTCAGTATCCTGTACCTGCCTTCTCTCCATACCCCCTGATCCCTCTAACCACAAGGGCCATATCTAACTCCCTCTTAAATATAGCCAATGAACTGGCCTTAACTACCTTCTGTGGCAGAGAGTTCCAGAGATTCACCACTCTCTGCGTGAAAAATGTTTTTCTCATCTCGGTTCTAAAGGATTTCCCCTCTATCCTTAAGCTGTGACCCCTTGTCCTGGACTTCCCCAACATCGGGAACAATCTTCCTGCATCTAGCCTGTCCAATCCCTTAAGAATTTTGTAAGTTTCTATAAGATCCCCCCTCAATCTCCTAAATTCTAGAGAGTACAATCTGAGTCTATCCAGTCTTTCTTCATAAGAAAGTCCTGACATCCCAGGAATCAGTCTGGTGAACCTTCTCTGCACTCCCTCTATAGCAATAATGTCTTTCCTCAGATTTGGAGACCAAAACTGTACGCAATACTCTAGGTGTGGTCTCACCAAGACCCTGTACAACTGCAGCAGAACCTCCCTGCTCCTATACTCAAATCCTATTGCTATGAATGCCAATGGCGTTTAACATGCAAATCTTTGTTAAGCTCTTCAGAACCACCGTTTAGGTCTGAAGAAGGGTTTCGGCCCGAAACGTCGCCTATTTCCTTCGCTCCATAGATGCTGCTGCACCCGCTGAGTTTCCCCAGCAATTTTGTGTACCACCGTTTAGTTTAGTTTTGTTTAGAGACAGAGATACAGCATGGAAACAAGCCCTTTGGCACACTGAGTCCACGCCGTCCAGTGATCCCCATTCACTAATACTATGATACACACCAAGGACAATTTGCAATCTTTACTGAAGCTTATTAACCTACAATCCTGTATGTCTTCGCAGTGTGGGAGGAAACTGGAGCATCCAGAGAAAAATCCATGCGGTCACAGGGAGAATGACCTGACTCCATACAGTCAGGATCGTTCCTAGGTCTCTGGCACTGTAAGGCAGTAACTCTACCTGCGTCACCGTGCTGCCCATGTAGTTTCCATAATAAAACCATCAGAAAAGTGCACAGTAAAATGTGGGCCAAGCTGTTACAAATGCTTTAAAGTAACTTATTTATTTTCAGTTTGTCTCTCCAGAAATGAACCTGTGTGTTAGGTTTGCATTTCCAAAACATCACCCAACAACCTGCTCTAATTTTTAGTGGTTTGCATACCAGTACTTACAGGTGCCATAATTATTCTGCCTTAGTTCTATGCTTTGAAACATCACATCCTTATGATCCCTTTTGAAATTTACCAATTGCACACCAATTGTGAAAACTTCTGTATCTTAATTTTCACATTTTCTTTCTCAGTTTTAATTACACCCACCCCCACATCGCACATTGTTGCCATCTGCAAACTGCGGATTTGTACATTCGTTTTCTGTATCAAAATCATGTAAATTATGAAATTTTCCCAGTATCGACTCGAGAAAAGCCACCATTCACTTCTGTAGTGTCCTTTACTGGAATGCAGTAGCCCTAATGATATAGTGTCAAACATTAAGACTGACGACTGTGCCAATTAGTAACAGCTACACTATATAAAAGTGGTTTACTCCCACATGGAATAGAAGTAACTGAATGGTATATGGAAAGCAGGCATAAAGCACCAGAAACTGGAGCATGCATTTAACTTTCATATATAAAAATAACCTAAGAACTTATTATGTCCCTCTTAGAACCAAGGTAAAACAGCTTTGCACAGCTCGTATATTAAAACGTTGCATTGAACTGTGTATCTGCAGGAAAACATTGGAGCTACTAAGCTTAGATGTCACACTTCAAATGCTGGTAAAAGTGTCGCCTTTTCAAGAAAGCATATTTGAGATGACAACCCAGTAGTAAAATACGTTGCCAATGTTCTGAAGTGGAAGTACTGAAAGTAGATTTCTGTTTGAATCTTATGGCTGAGCTGAGCCATTATCCTGGTGCAGTAAACATTTGTGCACGTTTCCTAAAACATCCCAGAAGACACAAGGAAACGAGTTGATATCATTGAACAAGTCATTTTCATTTTTACTGTCTATACAAACAAAAATTCACTACAGATTTGGATTGTAAATTCCTTTATGTGGCATCAGTGGAATTCAGTCACATAGTACATAAACAGGCTCTTCTGCCCACCACGTCCATGCTAACCATTAATATTAAACCATTTACTAGCATTTGGCCAACAGCTTTTCATGTCTCGGCAATTAAGTGCTCATAGAGTCAGAATCATACGGTGTGGAAACAGGCCCTTCGGCCCAACTTGCCCAAACCGGCCAACATGTCCCAGCTACACTAGTCCCACCTGCATGCATTTGATCCAAACCCCTCCATGTACCTGTCTAACTGTTTCTTAAATGTTGGGATAGTCCCTGCCTCAACTACCTCCTCTGGCAGCTTGTTCCATACATCCGCCACCCTTTGTGTGAACCTGGAGCAAACAAATAACCATCTTGATCATTTTTAAATGTAGTGACAGTACCTGTCTTCATCACCTTCTCATGCAGTTAGATTGCAAATATCCTCTGGTTGCGATATCCTCTGTTTTATTTTACATCCTCTTTAAGCTTTTTCCCCCCCCTCATGTTAAACATATGCCGTTTATATATTTAGATATATCTCATTGTCCACCATGTCTGAGCCCCTCATAATTTAGTATCTCTCCATCAAGTCTCCTAAGCTTCCCTCACTATGTAAAATAAACCTGACCTAACAAATTGCTGAGTATTTATCCTGATTAGGAATTTTAAAAGACTGATTCACATTTCTCTCACATAGAATACATTCAGCTCAGACCTTAAACCAGCTATGAGCAATTTCAGACGGTCACTTATTTCCCTGTAACTATTCCCTCAATTGCCCATTAACAGTCCCCAATTTTCCAACCACCCACTTACACTAGAACAAATAATGGACAACTAGCCCACGGCCAGCATACATAGAAAATAGGTGGAGTAGGCCATTCGACCCTTCGAGCCAGCACTGCCATTCAATATGATCATTGTTGATCATCCAAAATCAGTACCCTGTTCCTGCATTTTCCCCAGTTTTAAGTTTGCCTTATCGGAGAAAATCAAAGCAAGTGAAGGGCACAGGGAAACTCCACAAAGGTCTGAAAAGTCTGAAGAAGGGTCTCGACCTGAAACATCACCCATTCTTTCTATCCAGAGATACTGCCTGTTACTCAAGCATTTTGTGTCTATTTTCAGTGTAAACCAACATCTGCAGTCCGTTCCTACACAAAGGCATCACCAGCTTAATCAATCCAGTTACAGTATCTGCACGTTTCTCTTGATCATTATTTCCAGCCATACTAACCAAGTGGGGCACATAGAAATTCATTAACTCATCTTAAAAGGGAATGGCATGTTAGTTTCAAACTGGATTTACTCTATTCCTGCAACAAAATTGTGAAGAATATATTTCAAACATGACCTCCCGGAGCACCCGATGCTGTATCCCGACATTGCGGCTCAACCTCCTGGAACGCCCATGTTGCCCCAAGCGCAACCACCTACCTGATAGAGACCCCGACTCCATGTTACAGAACCGGGCTCGACCTGAAACAGTCATCGTCTCAGGAAACTCGGACAAGCTAGACTGAAACAATGTGGTTTCAGGTGTCCCCTCTCCAGCATACTGTTAGCAAATGTACAAGCTATTGATAAGAAATTAGATGCACTTAAAGCTAGATTTACTTACCTTAGAGAACAGAGGTTCTGCTGCGTGCTCTGTTTTACAGAGACATGGCTCACCCCCGCCTCACCTGAGTGTGCCATTCTACCCGAGGGCTTCTAACTATGCCGGATGGACCACACGGTGTCCTTGGGCCAGGTCAACGGTGGAGGCGTCTGACTTCTAATTATCTCCACATGGCAGTCCTGACGAGCTCCTGCTCCCTAAAACTGGAATGCCAGATGGTCTGCATCACTTTGGCTATCCTGACATCTGTTTAAGCAGTCTACATCCCACCCCATGCTGAAGCTAACTTTGCACTTGAGGAACTACACACCGCCACCCATAGCCTTGAAGCAAAATATCCCAGGATACTTCAATCAGGCCAACCTCAAGAATGTGTTGCCAAAATACTATCAGCAAGTCTCTTGCCCAACCAGAGGTCCAAACCCCTCTACCATTGCAACACAAACATTAAAAAGGCATAACCCTCCATTCCCAAATTGCACTTTGGTAAATCTAATCATCTGGCTGTGCTTCCACTTCCCTGCTTACAAACAGATTCTGAAGCAGGAGAACCTGGTACCGAAAGTCATGCGGTGCTGGTGAGGAAACGGATGAGATCCTTTGTGACAGCTTTTCCACCATTGTCAAGGACGTCATCAGCAAGTGTGCAGACGACTGTGTACCAAAGACGATGATGCGCATGTTCCCCAACTGGAAACCATGAAGGAACCATGAAGTTCACTCCCAGGTGTAGTCCAAGTCTGCAGCGTTCAAATAAAAAAATCGACGAGTTACAATAAATCTTTGTATTGCCTTCACAGAGCCATTAAAGTATACCAAGAGGGAAAACTAGAAAAAGCTGGCGTCCTGAGACAATGACATGGACACCCGTAGATAGTACCAAGGTTTTCACATTATAAAAAGCTGCATAATGAAGGCAGACAGTATTGATGGCAATCATGGGTCTCTCTCCTAGATAGGTGGGGGTCCAGATAGGGCATGAGAGGTGAGTTAGAGGTTACCTAAAATTGGAGAATTCAACATTCTTGCTGTTGAGTTGTAAGCTACCCAAGCAGAATAAGAGGTGCTGTTCCTCCAGTTTGCACGTGGCCTCCGTCTGGCAATGAAGGCGGCCCAGGACACAATTGTCAGCGTGGGAATGAGAAAGGGAGTTAAAATGGTTAGCAACAGGGAGATCCAGTAGGCTTTGGTAGATAGAGCACAACTCTGCGCTTGGTACAGGAGGCAACATCAGGAACTGTAGATGTGGTTAGAGGAGGTGTGCACATGAACCTCTGTAGCACCTGGAAAGACTTGCTTCAAGAAGCTGGTGATGGCACACGTTAACATCAGCCTCCCAGAGAGCCTTGATCCAGTGCAGTTTGCTTGCCATCACAACCAGTCCATACAGAAGCCATCACTGTGGCTCTGAGCATATTTCTGGAACACCTAGACAACAAAAACTCATATTTATCGACTATAGAATCGCCATCAACCAGATAATCCCATCCAAACTCCTGGACATAAAAATCAGCACCCCCATCTCCCAATGGTTTCTCAACTTTCTGACCCAAAGACCATCATTAGTGAGGATAGGTGACACCTGCTGCACAATAAGTCTCAACACAGGTACTCTGCAAGGATGCATACTCGGTCCACTATTGTACTCTCTTTACATCACAAATGTATAGCCAAATTCAGAACAAACTCCATCTACAAGTTTGCAATTCACACCATTGAGGTGGGCCAGATAACAAACGAGGACGAGAAAGAGTACAGGAGGGAAAGATAACTTAATAACATGTTGGCAGGACACCCATCTCTGCCTCAATATAAGCAAGACGAAGGAGAAAGTTATCGACTTTCAGGAAGTGTGGTGGAGTACATGCCCCAGTCAGCATCAATGGTGTCAAAGTGGAAATGGTTGCGAGCTTCATGTTCTTTGATGTTAATATTACCAATGATCTGTCATGGACAAACCACAGAGGTGACAGCCAAGGAACACCAAGGCCTCTACTTCCTTTGGAGTGTGAGGTAAGTTGGCGTGTCTTCAATGACTCTTACAAACATATACAGATGCTCCATAGAAAGCATACTGTTGAGTTGCAATCCAGCGTGGTTTGGGAACAGCTCTACCCAAGACCACAAGGAATTAGAGTTGCAGATGTAGCCCAATCTATAACAGAGACCAGACTCCTTACCTTTGACTCCATCTACACCTCTCACTATCCCCAAAAAGCAGCCAATATAATCAAACACCTGTCTCACCCCCATTATTCCTCCTGCTCCCTGCGTAAAAGACATGGAAGTTTGACAGCGTGCACCACCAGACTCAGGAACAGTTTCTTCCCCTCTTATCGGGCCTCTAAATGGTCCTACCACAAGATATGGATCTGTTGTGCCACAATGCTGAGAACTATATTCCTCACTCTGTTTCTTCCTATTTGCTCTATCTATTGTACTGGAGTTTGACTTGATTGTACCAATGTACAGCATTATCTGATCTGATTGGATAGCATGGAAAACAATGCTTTTCACAGTACGCAAATACGTGACAATTGATGTTCTTCTGCCCTGCGCCTTAATCCAAGAATCCAGTTTGCAACTTGTTAATCTCTCTAATGCTAACTCTTTCTTTATACCTTACCAACTTTAAGTTATACTATGTTATACCAAAGGAAACTATTCCTGTTTCACTTAAACGTTGGCTTACTTATTTAGTATCACTATTTTGTTAATTTTGTTAATTTGTCTTGTTGTATTATTACTATCATCACTACTATTATTACCATTAGTGTTAGCAATGTCATTGGTAGTACAACTACCAAGGCTATTATTTTAACTTTGTATCTATTCATTTAGGTTTACTTCACTTTATTTCTATTTCTATTTCTATTTTCTATTGTCTATTTCTCAAATTATTATTATCATTGTTATCATTATTATAGTTATTTCATTTTATGTTACTTTACTGATATTGAGCGACTTTGCTGCTTTGGGATGTGGAAATATTGGGAGTTAAGATCGGACTACTCCATGCGGATGCGAGGACAACGTACCTTGGTGCAATGGGCACTCAAGGTTCGGTTGGGACATTGGGGACCTCAGGTCCGGGGACTCAGGTTTGAAAGATGGTTAAGTGATATGTGTCACGACCGTTTGTTGTGTGTATACGCATGTATGTATCTTTTTTTCCCCCCCCCCCTTTTACCACCCACACCCCCACTCTCAGCAGCTGGCTTCGATGCGCTCTTCCATTTCAATCTGCAGTATTACAGCGCTCTGCCCACTCGTTTGGATATAGCTAAATATGGCCAACACAAACGACACTCTTAGATTTGTCTCGTGGAACGTGAGGGGAGTGGGGGGTCCTACTAAGACTGATAAGATCTTGGCCCACTTGCAATACCTTAAGGGCGATATATTTTTTATTCAAAAGACACACCTTCGCAACAGAGAGGTAACACGGCTTAAGAGAGGCTGGATTAGCCACTTATTTCATTCAAAATTTAATTATAGGCCTAGGGGTACTGCTATCCTGATTCGTAAAAACGTTATGTTCGAACCACAGAAAACGGTGGAAGACCCTGCTGGCCGCTTTGTCATGGTCTCTGGCAAACTGCAAGACACACCTGTCATATTGGCCAGTATTTATGGTCCCAACTGGGATGACAGCTCATTTGTAACCACATTTTTTACATCTCTCCCAAACATTGAAAATTACCAGATCATTGTGGGTGGAGATTTTAATCTGGTCCAAGACTCTATACTGGACAGATCTTCGAACAAAGCCTCCACTTTAACTAAATCAGGTAGGACTTTGCATGCTTTTACCAAACAACTTGGGCTCACTGATTATTTCATTTTTTTCCCACGTGCACCGTACCTATACCCGTATAGACTTCTTCCTCTTAGATAACAGACTGCTCTCCAAAATTAAATCCAGCGAGTATCATAGTATCGTGATATCAGATCACGCTGCGACTTCCCTCGATCTTCACTTTCGTAAACGAACTAACACCTTTAAACAGTGGAGGTTCAACTCCTCATTACTAGCAGAGGCTCACTACAAGCAATTCCTGCACTCTCAAATCATTTTATATTTTGAGCTGAATGACTCGCCGGACATAGCAAGAGGTATACTCTGGGAAGCTTCAAAAGCTTATATTAGGGGCCAACTTATCTCTTTTGTCTCCAACCTGAAAAGAGCCGAGACGTCCCAAATGGCAGACCTGTTACGAAAAATAAAGGACATTGATGATAAATACGCATCTGACCCAGACCCTAATTTTTATAAAGAACGCCTTAGGTTACAAATAGACTTTGACCTCATGTCTACCAATAAAGCCAAGTTACGACTGCTTAAATCTAGGCAACACTTTTTTGAATCTGGGGATAAAGCTGGGAAGCTTTTGGCCCATCAGCCAGAACCGAGGCGACTTCACGGCTAATTCCAGCCATTAGATCCAGCTTAGGGGAGATTCATACCGATCCTCTTAGAATTAATGAAGTATTTGCTAAATTTTACGCTTGACATGTTCCGTAGTTTCCCCGAATTGACGATGAAGCCACGAGAGTCTTGGGTGGTCCCATAACTGTCACTGAGGTCCAAGCAGCCATCACATCGCTGCAAAGCGGAAAGTCGCCCGGCCCTGACGGCTTCACTGTAGAATATTACAAAGCTTTCTCGGCTCTCCTCGCACCAGTCCTGAGAGATATGTACAATGAGGCGTTTTTACATCGTCGCCTACCGCCCACCTTGTCGTTGGCTACTATCTCCCTAATTCTTAAAAAGGAGAAAGATCCTGTGCTTTGTAGTAGCTATAGACCAATTTCACTCTTGAATGTGGACCTCAAAATCCTCTCTAAAGTTCTTGCGCTCCGTCTTCAACAAGTGATGCCCTTTATTATCTCATTAGATCAAACAGGGTTTATGCCAGGCCGACAGTCCTCCCACAATACTAGGCGTCTCCTTAACATCATCCATTCACCAAGTAGTGAGACCCCGGAGATAGTGGTCTCCCTCGATGCCGAAAAAGCTTTCGACAGGGTCGAGTGGAAGTACCTATACGAGGCGATGGACAGGTTTGGCCTTGGCAATAGTTTCATTTATTGGGTCAGTCTATTATACTCGTCCCCGGTGGCCTCAGTACAAACAAACGACACACTGTCGCCCCACTTCCCCCTTCGGAGAGGTACCAGGCAGGGTTGCCCGTTATCACCACTTCTGTTTGCTGTCGCGATAGAACCCTTGGCGGTTTGGTTACGCTCAGAGAAGGGCTTTAAAGGTATCACACGGTTTGACACAATTCATAAAGTCTCATTGTATGCGGATGACCTGCTCCTGTACATCTCGAATCCAGTCAGGTCTCTCCCTGTGATTATGAATATTTTAGAACGGTTTGGGGTGTACTCTGGTTATAAACTTAACTACCAAAAAAGTGAACTATTACCGATTAACTCATCGGCTAAGCAGCTCCCTCGCTCTTTAACCTCATTCAAATGGACGGAGGACGGATTTCACTACCTCGGCGTTTTTATCACAATACCTATATTTGATATGTTCCGCACAAACTTCCTGCCTCTGGTTGAGAAAGCTGAAAGAGACTTTGACCGCTGGTCAGTCTTACCGTTATCCCTCGCGGCCCGGATAAATCTGGTCAAGATGGTCGTCCTACCCAAATTCCTGTACCTTTTCCAGCATGTTCCTATATTTATCACTAAATCTTTTTTTGATAAATTAGAAAGGAGAATATCTACATTTTTATGGGGTAGCAAACCGGCCAGAATTCGAAAGGCGCTACTACAGTCTCCTAAGAGTGACGGCGGTTTGGCACTTCCTGACTTTAGGCGATACTACTGGGCTGCTAACTTGCAAAAAATCCTGTACTGGATGAATGATGATTGCGACCACCTACCGACCTGGGTACACATGGAAAAGGCGAGTTCACATCTCCCGTTGCAGTCTGTCCTATGCTCTCAACTCCCCCTTTCTATAACATCTGCGGGTGCAGGCCCAATTGCGTCCCTCTCGCTCAAGATATGGAGTCAATTTAGGAAAAACTTCGGTTTACAAGGCCCTTCCATCTTGACCCCACTGCTTAAAAATCACATCTTTAAACCTTCAAGTACAGACTCCGCATTCAAAACATGGCATAGTAATGGCATCAGTAGTATCAAAAACCTATACAAGGATGGCATTTTTTCGTCTTTTGCGGAGCTTTCGTACAACTATAGCCTCCCAAACTCCCACCTTTTTCGTTTTTTCCAGATTAGGAATTTTGTGAAGAAGATATTCCCCCATTTCCCAAATCGTCCCCCTGAAACCCTGACCGATTCCATCCTAGCTCTAGATCCCAACCGGAAGAAATGCATCTCTTTTTTGTACAACTTGTTAGGGTCGGTTATATTAAAACCTTATACCTCATTAAAAGCTGCGTGGGAGGGCGAGCTGAATACGAAACTAACAGACCAGCAATGGGACTGCCTTGGATTTGATCCATTCTTCCTCCATATGTGCCTGTCATGGCCTCATCCAATGCAAAGTCCTTCACAAAGTCCACTACACAAACGCAAGATTATCTAGAATATACCCCGCTGTTAAAGACACCTGCAACAGATGCAATCAATCCCCTGCCAACCATAGTCATATGTTTTGGTCTTACCCTAAGCTAGCAACCTTTTGGAGGAGTGCTTTCGATGTGCTAAGCAGAGCCTATGGCCAGACTATTCCTCCAAACCCACTGTCAGCTATTTTTGGTATTCCCCCCAACACCAACCTCTCTGTTGCGTTGAAGTGGGTCCTGGCTTTTACAACCCTGTTAGCCCGGTGACTGATTTTGCTTAACTGGAGACTTACCTATCCCCCGACACACGCCCACTGGATCAAGGAGGTGCTCTACAACTTAAAGCTTGAAAAACTTAGGTTCTCTCTCAAAGGCTCTACCAAGACATTCCTAGATACATGGAACCCTTTCCTGGAACTTGTTAACTCTCTTAACTTGTTTCCGGACTCGGAAGAGGACTGAGTGCCCTCTATCACAGCTGTCTTATTGCAGTTGCTATCCCCTCAACCCCTCCCCCCCCCCCTCCCTCCCCACAATTTTAAAAAAAATTTTAAAATTATTTTTATTTTTCTTATTTTTATTTTTTTAAATCTTATTTGTGTGGATGTGTACGTATGTGAGTGTTGTTTGTCCCCGGGTCGCGAGGGTGGGTAAGGGTAAGGGTAAGGGTTTTGAGGGTCGTTTACATACTGTTGTACAATTATGTCCTGATTATCACTGTCTGTTATCATTGTATGTATGCAAATTGCTGTTAAATTCAAAATTCAAATAAAAAGATTTAAACACACAAATACGTGACAATAATGAACCCAAACCCGATTTAAGTTTAAAGATATAGAAAGTCCCATTAAAGTGCAAATTTGGCATTTTATGAAGAAAGTTTTAAAATTTGTAGACATAGTCCAATATGTTCAATAGAACATATTACAATGATATGCATTTATTGAATAATGGTCTGCCAAATTAAGTGTTGATTACATGAATAAAGTCATAACAAAGACTTTTGTTGAACACTATACATACCTTTCACCTCAAACATTCAAATTATAGTTTATATCTGGCAAACTACAATTGGATCTCTTTTTATCTTACAATGCAACAATGTGCAGTTAATGAGCTTAGACATATTACTTTAAATGTTGAAAAACTAGATTAAAAGGCAACATGTCAGTTACATTGAGCAGGGTGTGACTTTAGTGCACATATATGGTTGAAAATTAATAAGTTACAAGGACAAAATGCACCAATGAGCATGCTGTATTTCATTATTCAAATAGAAAACAAATAGAAAAGGCATACATTATAAAGGCTTTAGAATTTGAACAAAAAGTAAGGCATATGTATGTAACGCTTCAGATCTTGGGTAAACTGTAACTATTTGTGAATATCACTGAATTGTGTAACATCCAAAATAAATTCATGCACAACACATAACAAAAAGGTCTTCTGTACAGTATTCAAGAAGTAAGAATTGAATATGGAACCCAACGTAGGATGCTGCAGAAGAATCTGTCCATATTCTGGTTGTTCAAGCTTTAGTTTTGATGTAATTTTGGTACTGATGTGGACCCGTTGAAAAATAAAAACATGATTGCGAGGTACTTCAGTGACAAAGACAGAAGGGAACTTCTCTATTGCCGGTAGCTTAACTTCTTGTTTAGGTGAATATGCAATATACATAAAGCCTCTACAAATTGCAGTGTTTGTGTTAGTATAAATTGCACTGGGCAATTCATCACAACAATGGAAAAACGGTTTCCACAATCCTATGTGCAACGACTCTGATGCCGGTCCCACATGTCACCAATAAAATGACCGCGATAAAAAGTTTGCTGCTGTACTGAACCAGCCACTCCCAACTTCCTTGTTACTCCCCACACGAGAAACAGCATTGTTGCTATCTTTTGCTGGACTCTCATCTTCAGGCAAGTAGTCTGGTAAATCTGTGTTTTCCTCAACTTCAACAGGTGTACCATGGAACGGAACCAGCATCTATAAAATAATGAACAAAAAGTTCAAAGACCAGTGACAAACTATCTAGGTAAGGACTAACACAATTTCCTGTGGTTGTTATTTATGCAATGTTGCAAATATCCTTTAGAACTTGCTTTTATTAACTGTTAACAAGTCAAACAAGGTGCCACTAATGCAGTCAACATATAAAATATACATTTTTGTTTCCTTCTACAAAACTAGATTAGGAGGTTTATAAAATGTCATACTTATGATGAGAAACAATTTGAAGGCAGAATCTAGACCACACTACACCTTCTCGCTCCCCCTCCCCACTCACCTAATGTGGCATGACAGAACTGGATGATCCAAACCATTGTTTGAAGATAGCAATGTTCATAAGAGATAAGTAGAATTAGGCCATTCGGCCCATCAAGTCTACTCTGCCATTCAATCATGGCTGATCTACCACTTCCTCCTAACCCCATTCTCCTGCCTTCTCCCCATAACCTCTGACGCCTGTACTGCAATGTTGTTGAACTTTCCATTTGCTGTCAGTCATTTAACTACTTACAATGCACAACAGTTCTGAGCAGAACTTTCAACTGATCAGAGAGTGCAAAAATAGAGTGCATAATTTAAGTTTGCACTTGACAACAGTTTGTGAAAAACAATTCACTTTGACAATGGTGGTAGCAAAAAAAAGTAAATGGTACAATTAAAATGGGGGAGGGGGTGCAGAGACAAATAGGTGCAGGAACACAAACCAAGTGCCATATACAAACGTTAAGATAGTGAAAAGTTGTTAAGAAAAGGTAATTTACTAAAAATGCATGTGTGATAGGTGAACTTGAGCTAAATCTTCATAAAATGCTGATTCAATTGTGTTTAATTCTGGGCACTCTAATATAGATGTAGTAATAATCAATTTAAACCAGATTAAAAAAAATCTTAGTTTGCACAAATAGAGGAGACTGTAGGTACATGAAGATCAGGACTGTGCCCATAGATTTTTACATTCTCTATTTACAGTAATAAAAAGACAGATACCTCTTATTACAAGTTGCCTAACAATAAAACGGTTTTCAAGAATTATGTTCCCTAAGGTATATAGATGGTCAAGCACCATCTCTATAAGGCTATCAGAGATGCCAAGAGTATCTTCCAAAACAGGCTGGACGCTCAATTCAGTGAAGTGGATGTCAAACGACTGTGGCAGGGCCTAAATTCCAACACAACATATAAGGCAAAACCAGAGGCAAGCTCTGGCAACGATGTATCTCTACCAGATAAATTAAATGCCTTTTACAACCCGTTTTGAATTGTCAAACAAAGCTCTACCTAGGCACGTCCCCACAATAAAGTGCCATCGTATCGTATCGTATATCCTCCGCTGGCTCTGTCCCACACAACTAGGAAAGTGGCTGGCTCAGATGGATTCCCTGGGCAGACTCTGAAATCATGCGCCAATCAACTGGCCTGTCTTAGCCAATATCTTCAACCTTTCTCTTCAACAGTCTGCTGTCCCCATCTGCTTCAGAGAAACCTCCCCCATCTCAGTGCCCAAGAAATAGAAAGTGACCCATCTCAATGACTACAGTCCAGTAGCTCGACCATAAAAAAGTGCAAGAAACTGGTGATGCCCCACATCTGCCCAGTCTACCGGACAATCTAGACCTCTTGCAATTTGCGTACAGGAAAAACAAGTCCACGGTGGATACCGGCTCCCTTGCACTACATTCAGCTCTGGACTGCCTGGACAATACGTTATGATGAGATTCATTGATTACAGCACAGCCTTCAACACCATCATACCAGATAAGCACTCCCCAAAACTTCTGGGCCTTGTCCTTGGGGTCTCCATCTGGTACTGGTTTCTGGTCTTTTTGAGCAGCAGACCCAAGAATAACATTTCCTCCCATTTTAGTTTAGTTTATTGTCACGTGTACTAAGTTACAGTGAAAAGTTGACTCTCAACAGGGGTGCCCCTCAGGTTTGTGTGCTCGTTCCCTTGCTTTACTGTCTGTACTCTCAGAAAGCCCCACGTCCAGACTTAAGAATAGTCTCTTCCCCACTGCTATCCGACCCCTAAACCAATCACCTCTTTCACCTCCCTTCCCAGAGATGCTGCAATGCAATCTTAACTCTACCTCATTTGGTTATTCCATTTACGCACATTAATATTCTTCTGCAGTACTCTAATTCTGCACGACAATTAGCACCATTCTACTGTAGACACAAAATGCTGGAGTAACTCAGACAGGCAGCATCTCTGGATAGAAGGAATGGGTGACATTTCGGGTCGAGACTCTTCTTCAGACCCGAAACTTCACCCATTCCTTCTATCCAGAGATGCTGCCTGTCCCACTGTGTCTATCCTTGGTTTAAACCAGCATCTGCAGTTCCTTCCTACACAGCACCATTCTGCTGTTTTGCGCTCATCATATTATTACTGTATACACACTATTTTACTCTGAACTTCACATGAACAAGGACTTTTATTGCACCCTGGTGTATATGACAAGAAGTCAATAAATTAACATGAAAATGCAAGGACATGGATCAAGTGAATAAAGTAATGAACGGTGGTCAGAGGATGGGGATCCTTCAGTTGGCCAGTCACCTACTGATATCCCAAAACCTTGTACTTTTATTGCTAGATCTTGACAAAAGATTGGGGCAAACTAACTTATAATTTTAGACAAGAATCACTTTTTTTTAATATGCCATTCAAAGAAGAACACTGCTCAGAGAGATTTATACAGTGTATTCAGAAAAGTTTCAGAATTGTCTAAACATTAGGACTCAAGTTCAGGGACATTACTGTGCAGTATTAAGCAAAATGTTGGCCTTGTCTGAATTCTTATGCATGTGAATTATGTTTTATATCAACGGGGGTAGGTGGCTGGAAAAAAGCAAAAAGCTAGATGTTATCTAGAAGGGCATGATCTAAGCCTCCTACCAACAGCATTCAGTTCCTTGAAGATATTCATATTTTTTTTAGAAGTGATGTGTTTACCAGTCACAATGCCTTAACTGGAGAACAGATGTCAAAGCATAATAAAATAGTTAAGTCTCAAATTGCAGATTTTGTCTTACCTCCTCTCCACTTTCATTTTTGACTACTTGATGTGCTTTCAAAATTTTGGTTGCTGCAATAGCAGATGTCAATGCCTTCAACAAAAAAAAACACATTAACAATATTGTTTAAAGCAAGCAACGTTCACACTTCCATTGAAAGGAAACAAAAATCAGCAGCTTGCCAGGCAACATTACAAAAATTGAGCATTTTTAACTGGTTTCTGGAAAAATAATTTACATAGTCAAAGTTATATAAATGAACCACATTATATGCCACAGCAATTTGCTGTCCTCCATTGGCCCCTAATTTCCATCTTTTTACAAGTCATGTCAAAAGTGAAAAAGCCATTAAACTAATTTATATATTCAAAATAAATCACAAAATGTTCAAATTAACAATATTTTAAGACTTCTCATTTAGAACTTCCCTCTTTGTTGGAGACTTCAAATGTTGCCGACTTCAAATCTCATGTTATAAGCTCCAAGATAAAAGCAAATTTAAAAAAATTTATATTGATTAGAAATACATATGGATTAAATAATCTAATTGGTCACAAACTAGAAATCCTGCATTTGCATTAAAAAAAAAGATTATACTATCGATATTCCAACCTCCACCCTCACCACACCATGTTATCCAACAAGCTGAATAGTAGATTGTTTGCAGAAAATCCTGGCTATGTCCACTATCACTAAAAAAAATCTGGTCATAAAGATTACTTTACGGCGACATAGTGGCACAGCGGTAGAGTTGTTGTTTCAAAGCGCCAGAGGCCTGGGTTCAATCCTGACTATGGATGCTGTCTGTACAGAGTTTTGTACGTTCTCCCTGTGACCGTATGGAATTTCTCCTCCCACATTCCAAAATTGGCCAATTAGGTTAATTAGCTTCTGTAAATAGTCCTTAATGTGTAACATAGAGCTAATGTACATGTGATTGTGGTCGGCAAAGTCTTGGTGGGCCGAAGACAAAGAGCCTGTTTCCATCCTGTATCTCTGAACTAAAAAGGAGTAAACTCAGAGCCTGCTCTGCCATTCAATATGGTTGATCAACTTGGTGGCACGCAGTTGTAGAGTTGCTGCCTTACAGTGCTTCTAGTGCCAGAGACCCGGATTCGATCCTGGCTACGGGCAGGGGCGGAAATCCCGGGGGGGGGGGGGGGGGGCGCGGGGGGACCACACGCATCCCCCCATGTTTTGAGAGGTGGGGGACGATCCTCTCCCCCACCCCCCACCATGTTTTGTAATCCGTATTTTAAAAGTCGGTAACAAAAAGCTATTAAAAATCTCCGCTTTCCGCGAGACAGTGGAGGTGGGACTGATGATCGAGGGTGCCGGTTGGACGAGAGACGTCGGTCAGCAGGCAGTGGGGGGGGACCATGATGATTCAGCGCAATGATTGGAGGAGGGAGGTGTCGTTCAGAGGCGGAACTAGGGGGGTTGGGACTGAGGATAGAGCGCTGTGATTGGAGGAGGGAGACATCCTGGTGGAGTAAAGATCATAGAGCGGAGCTTGAAGCGCCCGGCACGGCCGGCCGCGGGAACTTCCACCCCCCCCCCCCCATGGACAAATTGCTGCGTCGAGGCTCCCGATGTTGAAGCCCCACGATTCGGGGCGGACGAAGTTGCTGTTGCTGGAGTTCGGAGTCGGTCACCAACCAGGTCAGCTCCCGATGTTACCGTCCACAGGGCCCATGGCCGAAGCCTCACGTGTGTGCGCATGCGCGCGAGGCCAACAAGAAATTGTGTCCCCCCATGTTTTGATAGCAATTTCCGTGCCTGGCTACGGGTGCTGTCTGTACGGAGTTTGTACGTTCTCCCCGTTACCGCACGGGTTATCTCCGAGAACTTTGTTTTCCCCCCACACTACAAAGACATACAGGTTTGTAGGTTAACTGGCTTGGTATATATGTAAAAATTGTCTCTAGTGTAGGATAGTGTTAATGTGCGGGGATTGCTGGGCCAAAGGGCCTGTTTCCGGGCTGTATCTCAAAATTAAACAAAACCTTGGGGAGTGATCACGACTACCCTCACCTCATTTACAACCCAAAGATCTTTCTGTTTCATGCCTTGAATATATTTAATGATTTGGCTTTCATAACAATGGTGTAGCGAATTGTTCATCTCAATTTTAAATGGGCATCTCCTCATTCTGAAACTATTCTCCTGTAGGTTCAAATTTCCTCATGAAGGATAACATTCTCTCAGCATCCACTTATGCTTCATTATTTCACTATTTTAAACTCCAGTAATCGCAAGTGAAACCTACTTGATCATTCCTTCTAAAACAACCTCTTCATTCCAGCAATAACTCATTGAACACTTTCTGTGCTGTTGCCAATGTAAACATATTCTTCCTTAAATTAAGGAGATCAAACTACATATTACTCACTAAAGTCATGCAAATTTGCACTCATTCTCCCATGCAGTAAAGACCTTTGTACTTGCTTCCAAATTACCTGCACATAATTTTGCATTTCATGGATGAAGAAACCCAGCCATAAGATGATACTCTGGAGTTTTATATGACAAAAAGATGTGGCTATTTGATCTACCGGGTTTATGTTGGCTCTCACAGCAAATCCATTCCCTATATCCCTGTAACTTATTCTCCCTTGCATGCTCATCAGCTACCACCCTACAGTAGGTAACCTGCCAACCAGCAAGAGTTTGGTATTGTGGAAGAAATCCAGTGCACTTGGGGTAGGGTGGGGGGGGGGGGGGGGGGCTTGGTGGGAACCCTACATAATCACAGGATGAATGTGCAAGCTCCACAAACACAGATGTTAGAACTGAACCCAGGTTGCAAATTCTGAGGTGGTAGCTCCACCTGCTCAGCCACTGTCTCAGCCCTTAACCAACATTCCCCTGCTCCAATCTTGCCATTTAGTTAGATGTATACACTGTAAATGTATCGTCTTTCTGCTGACTAGTTAGCACTCAACTAAAGCTTCTCACTGTACCTCGGTATACACAATAATAAACTAAACTAAACCTCACAATCCCGATTATACACCATCTGTTTGAATTTAACACCAATTTAACTTATCTGTAGCTCTCCAGAGACCATATCCATCTAACAACCTGCTTTCCCACCCATCTGTGCCATTAGCAAATTTGTCTGCACAACATTTAGTTCCTTAATCCAAGTGATGAATATAGACTGCAAATAGTTATGGCCTCATTATTGATCACTGTGTGATAAGGCTGAATTAAGTTAAAAATATAAGAAGATATTAAATTGGTTCCTGGGCTAGTTTATAGCTTATACTTAGTCTCAAATTAGGCTTTTCTCCAGTAGATTGATCTCACTAAGAGGTATTGACAAATGGCTGATGTCTTTGATATGTAAAATGCCTTGCACCAAATGTCCGATGTCTGTGAGGGGGGAAGTGACGAGAGAGGAAGCTAGATTGATCTAAGGGGTATTGACAAATGGTTGATGTCTTTAATATGTAAAATGCCTTGCACCAAATGTCCGATGTCTGTGAGGGGGGAAGTGACGAGAGAAGAAGCTAGATTAATCTCACTAAGAGGCATTGACAAATGGCCAATGTCTTTAATATGTAAGATATCTTATACAATATGACAAAATGCCTTTGATGTGATGCATTCTGTAGAAACCTTTATTTCTTGTACCTCTGACTATGACTAATGTTTGTGGAATGTGCTAAGGTGACAAAAAAACACTATATAATACGATGTAATTCTGTTGTTCGGGGAAGTGGATGAGGACAGTGAAGTGTCTGTATTGCTCACTTGACTAGAGTTCTCCCTCCCTTCCATCGGCCGATAATAACTAAAGTTTTGATCTAAAGTTAAGATCCGTTATCATGCCCTAAACCTTATTTAACATAATAAAACTTAATGAGTGCCAAATAATGAAACATATCTGTATGGTTGAAAAATAAGAATCAAGAAAGTAGAGTTGTCATCATTTTGTTTCTTGGAAATAGCACTTGATAATTCATAGGTTTAGCTTTCCTTTTATGAATAGTTGCAAAAAGCACCATTGTTGATTGGTTATTTCAGTTAATGTTGGTATTTTTTCCAAAAGATTAAATCATTTTAAGATTATCTATTGAGTGATCATTTTGTGCTTATTAACAAACAAAATCACCTACAATAATAACTCATTTTGTCTTGTGTGTGTAAAACACAAGTGCGACTTCAATGCAAGTACACAAAGACATTTGGCTCAGTAACGATCATGGATAGTTGAAAAAAAATAAATAGGTAAGCATTAATCCTAATTTTGGAAGTGGCCTTGGAAGAGTTCCGTCACAAATCATTTCAAGAAAAAGATAACAGGCAATTTAATGTGTTCAATTGTTGGGAAACAAGTGCAACTCAGAATACATCATACAATTCCTCAATGAAACACCAATTATTTTAAAAATAGACCTACCTCTGCTTTTAGATCAGATCGGATCCGCACAATACACCTTTTCACAGTCATTTGGAAAGTAAAACTAATAACACCTTTGATTTTCAACAATGCTTCTTCACAAATGCTTCTCCGTGACTAAAAACCAAAGGAAAGCATATTAGATCAATCATGATGTATAAAATGAAACTAAATTTACTGTGCGCACCAGTATAAGAGGTACACAGTTTACACTGTTTTACAGCTGCTAAAACAAGGCTATGTTAATTATTCAATTATTTTAATGGGTCGATAGTTGTTTTAAAAGGACACAGCAAGGTTAATTATGACTATATTAATAAAATAATTAATACCTTCTTGGTGAGGCAGAGGTTCACTTGCACCTCCTCCAACCTCATCTACTATACCCACAGTTCTAGGTGTCAACTTCTCTATACCGGCGAGACCAAGGCTCGGCAACCGTTTCACTGAACACCTCCGCGCAGTCCGTCTTAACCTACCTGATCTCCCGCTGGCTCAGCACTTCAACTCCCCTTCCAATTCCCAATCTGACCTTTCTGTCCTGGGCCTCCTCCATTGTCAGAGTGAGGCCCAGTGCAAATTGGAGGAACAGCACCTCATATTTCGCTTGGGTAGTTTACACCACAGTGGTATGAACATTGACCTTTAACTGCAGATAGTCCTTGCTTTCTCTCTCCATCCCTTTCCCAGTTCTCCCACTAGTCTTCCTGTCTCCACCTACATTCTATCTTTGTCCCGCCCCCTCCCCTGACATCAGTCTGAAGAAGGGTCTTGACCCGAAACGTCGCCTATTCCTTCTCTCCAGAGATGCTGACTCACCCGCTGAGTTATTCCAGCATTTTGTGACTACCTTCGATTTAAACCAGCATCTGCAGTTCTTACTTACACAAGGGTTAATTATGAAACTAATTATGGAACAGATAAATGGTTTGCAAATGTTTATAAATCTGTCTTTTCAACATTGATCAAACCAAATTATTAATATTTATGAACTTTAAAAGTCAAAGCATTCATGTGGGCTTTAGACCTATTGCACTCACACCAATTCATAAAATATATCTTAATCTTAATCCAGAGACTTTATGTTTTAAAGTTTATTCCTTCAACTATTTATAAATTTACAAAAGCCATTACAGAATAGTCCATCACCACCTTTCTCATGTGCCAACCAATCCAAACATTTAAAAAAAAAATTCCCATCATCTTCTAATGGTGGTAAATTTAAAACCTTAAATTAAACAGTGGAAAGCATTTCTCCAATTTTGTCTCAAAATGCCTCTATTTTGACCATATTGACACCAAAAACTGGAGTAACTCAGTGGTTCCAGCCAGCATCTCTCGAGAAAACGAATAGGTGACATTTTGGGTTGACCCTTCTTCAGACTGAGTCAGGGGAAAGGGAAATTATGGATAGCAGTAACAGGATCGGTCCGAGTCTGCATGGATTTACGAAGGGGAAATCATGCTTGACTAATCTTCTGGAATTTTTTGAAGATGTAACTAGGAAAATGGACAAGGGAGAGCAAGTGGACTTTCAGAAAGCATTTGATAAGGTCCCACATAGGAGATTAGTGGGCAACATTGGGGCACATGGTATTGGGGGTAGAGTGCTGACATGGATAGAGAAGTGGTTGGCAGGCAGGAAACAAAGAGTAGGGATTAAAGGGTCCATTTCAGAATGGCAGGCAGTGACTAGTGAGGTACCGCAAGGGTCGGTGCTGGGACCGCAGCTATTTACAATATACATCAATGATTTGGATGAAGGGATTCAAAGTTACATTAGCAAATTTGCAGATGACACAAATCTGGGTGGCAGTGTGAACTGTGAGGAGGATGCTATGAGAATGCAGGGTGACTTGGACAGGTTGGGGGAGTGGGCAGATGCATGGCAGATGAAGTTTAATGGGGTTAAATGTGAGGTTATCCACTTTGGTAGCAAAAACAGGAAGGCAGTTTACTATCTAAATGGCATCAAGTTGGGAAAAGGGGAAGTACAACGGGATCTGAGGGTCCTTGTACATCAGTCTATGAAAGTAATCATGCAGGTACAGCAGGCAGTGAAGAAAGCGAATGGCATGTTGGCCGTTATAACAAGAGGAATCGAATATAGGAGCAAAGAGGTCCTTCTCCAGTTGTACAGAGCCCTAGTGTGACCACACCTGGCGTATTGTGTGCAGTTTTGGTCCCCTAATTTGAGGAAGCACATTCTTGCTATTGAGGGAGTGCAACGTAGGTTTACAAGGTTAATTCCCGGGATTGCGGGACTGTCATATGTTGAGAGAATGGAGCAGCTGGGCTTGTACACTCTGGAGTTTAGAAGGATGAGAGGTTATCTCATTGAAATATATAAGCTTGTTAAGGGCTTGGACATGCTAGAGGCAGGAAACATGTTCCCGATGTTGGGGGAGTTCAGAACCAGGGGCCACAGTTTAAGAATAAGGAGTAAGCCATTTAGAACAGAGACGAGGAAACACTTTTTCTCACAGAGGTGGAATTCTCTGCCTCAGGTGGAGGCCGGTTCTCTGGATGCTTTCAAGAGAGAGCTAGATAGGGCTCTTAAAAATAGCGGAGTCAGGGGATATGGGGAGAAGGCAGGAACGAGGTGCTGATTGGGATGATCAGCCAGGATCACATTGAATGGCGGTGCTGGCTCGAAGGGCCAAATGGCCTACTCCTGCACCTATTGTCTATTGAAATGAGAGATATAGACGGAGATGCTCACTTATCCATTTTGACTATCTCTATTAAATCTATTTAATCAATTCTCTTTTTTTCTTTTAAAAGTGAAAAAGGAGAAAAGGGAATTAAAACAGAAAAATAAACAAGCAAAGGAGGGATGAATGAAAAAGACAAAAGGCTCCATTTACTTTGCTAACCATGACGGCATGTTTCAGGAAGAATAAAGACATCCCAGAGGCACCTATGTGGAAAGTCTCATGATTGGAGTAAATGCTGAGGAATTGGTAAAAAGGAATAGAATCCTTGCAAGTGGTACGACAGCTTGAAGAGTGGTTGAGCTCATCTGTGGATTCTTCATGGAAAATTGTCGTTAACAGAGCAAAATTGGTACCATTCCTTGGCAGTTTAAATGGTACTTCTCGACATGCAACTTCGAATAAATACCTGAGAATTCATTATTTTATCGCTGAATATGTGGTGGCAAGTCAGCATACAGGAGAGGGTGATAGAACATTTGGTTGATGTGGTACCACCTCACCCATAACATCAACAAAAGCAAGGAGCTAATCACTGACTTCAACTGAGAAATTTCCTAACATTTCAGATTGCTAGTCCTGGGCTAAGAAAGGTACCCGTTCGTTATCCAACGATGATATGTGCAGCAAAATCTATGGCCTAATCTTAGATCAGGATATACTATGAAAATGACCAATTGTTTATTTAAATATGCCGTAGAAGAACAGGCAGTAAAGGAATTTATGCATGCCAATGGATTTGCTGCAAAACTAATCAAGTAAAAATGAGTTATTTTCTTGGGTAAAAAAAAACTACATCACTGCACATCTCTCTTACACACAACAAGTTTTCTTCCCACGTCTTATTTGGGGTGTGATGCTCCATTATACAGAAGTCTTCCACACAGGCTGACATTCCTGACAAATGCTCCCAGTTTCACAAGTATATGGCATGCTACAGTCAAGAGATCCTGGTCTATTAATTATAATCAATCACTTATTAACAAAGACAAAATCTCTTGTTAATGTAAACCAAAACTTCAATCATATCCAGTTGGCAAAAATGACACTTGGACACTTTGATACAAAAATAAAGCACAGAAACAGGCACTTGAGCCCAATTCAGCCACCAATGAAGAAGCTAGTCCCATTTGCCTATATTAGACCTATATCCTTCAAATCCTTTCCTACTCATTACCTGTTAAAATTATTTAATCAAACCACAAGGAGGTCTCATTTTATATATGATTCAGGAAGATTAACATAGAAAACATGATGCTGTTGGGGGATAAAGACTATACAATTATAGAAACATAGAAAATAGGTGCAGGAGTAGGCCATTCGGCTGATCATCCAACTCAGTACCCGCCTTCTCTCCATACCCCCTGATCCCTCCAGCCACAAGGGCCACATCTAACTCCCTCTTAAATATAGCCAATGAACTGGCCTCAACTACCTTCTGTGGCAGAGTTCCAGAGATTCACCACTCTCTGCGTGAAAAATGTTTTTCTGATCTGGGTTCCAAAGGATTTTCCTCAGATTTGGAGACCAAAACTGTACGCAATACTCCAGGTGTGGTCTCACCAAGACCATGTACAACTGCAGCAGAACCTCCCTGCTCCTATACTCAAATCCTTTTGCTATGAATGCCAACATACCATTCGCTTTCTTTACTGCCTGCTGCACCTGCATGCCTACTTTCAATGACTGGTGTACCATGACACCCAGGTCTCGTTGCATCTCCCCTTTTCCTAATCGGCTACCATTTAAATAATAGTCAGCTTTCCTGTTTTTGCCACCAAAGTGGATAACCTCACATTTATCCACATTATACTGCATCTGCCATGCATTTGCCCACTCACCCGGCCTATCCAAGTCACCTTGCAGCCTCCTAGCATCCTCCTCACAGCTAACACTGCCCCCCCAGCTTCGTGTCATCCGCAAACTTGGAGATGTTGCAATCAATTCTCTCGTCCAAATCACTAATATATATTGTAAATAGCTGGGGTCCCAGCACTGAGCCTTGCGGTACCCCACTAGTCACTGCCTGCCATTGTGAAAAGGACCCGGTTACTCCTACTCTTTGCTTCCTGTTTGCCAGCCAGTTCTCTATCCACATCAATACTGAACCAATACCGTGTGCTTTAAGTTTGTATACTAATCTCTTAGAAACACAGAAACATAGAAATTAGGTGCAGGAGTAGGCCATTCGGCCCTTCGAGCCTGCACCGCCATTCAATATGATCATGGCTGATCATCCAACTCAGTATCCTGTACCTGCCTTCTCTCCATACCCTCTGATCCCCTTAGCCACAAGGGCCACATCTAACTCCCTCTTAAATATAGCCAATGAACTGGCCTCAACTACCCTCTGTGGCAGAGAGTTCCAGAGATTCACCACTCTCTGTGTGAAAAAAGTTTTTCTCATCTCGGTTTTAAAGGATTTCCCCCTTATCCTTCGCTGTGACCCCTTGACCTGGACTTCCTCAACATCGGGAACAATCTTCCTGTCCAACCCCTTAAGCATTTTGTAAGTTTCTATAAGATCCCCTCTCAATCACCTAAATTCTAGAGAGTATAAACCAAGTCTATCCAGTCTTTCTTCATAAGACAGTCCTGACATCCCAGGAATCAGTCTGGTGAACCTTCTCTGCACTCCCTCTATGGCAATAATGTCCTTCCTCAGATTTGGAGACCAAAACTGTACGCAATACTCCAGGTGTGGTCTCACCAAGACCTTGTACAACTGTAGTAGAACCTCCCTGCTCCTATACTCAAATCCTTTTGCTATGAAAGCTAACATATGTGGGACCTTGTCGAAAGCCTTCTGAAAGTCCAGATATAACACATCCACTGGTTCTCCCCTATCCACTCTACTAGTTACATCCTTGAAAAAGTCTATAATATTCGTCAGACATGATTTACCTTTCGTAAATCCATGCTGACTTTGTCCAATGATTTCACCACTTTCCAAATGTGCTGCTATCCCATCTTTAATAACTGACTCTAGCAGTTTCCCCACTACCGATGTTAGACCAACTGGTCTGTAATTCCCCGTTTTCTCTCTCCCTCCCTTTTTAAAAAGTGGGGTTACATTAGCTACCCTCCAATCCTCAGGAACTACTCCAGAATCTAAAGAGTTTTGAAAAATTATCACTAATGCATCCACTATTTCTGGAGCTACTTCCTTAAGTACTCTGGTATGCAGCCTATCTGGCCCTGGGGATTTATCGGCCTTTAACCCATTCAATTTACCTAACACCACTTCCCGGCTAACCTGGATTTCACTCAGTTCCTCCATCTCATTTGACCCGCTGTCCCCTGCCATTTTCGGCAGATTATTTATGTCTTCCTTGGTGAAGACGGAACCAAAGTAGTTATTCAATTGGTCCGCCATGTCCTTGTTCCCCATGATCAATTCACCTGTTTCTGACTGCAAGGGACCTACATTTGTTTTTACTAATCTCTTTCTCTTCACATATCTATAAAAACTTTTGCAGTCAGTTTTTATGTTCCCTGCCAGTTTTCTTTCATAATCTATTTTCCCTTTCCTAAGCCCTTTCTCCTCCTCTGCTGGTCTCTGAATTTCTCCCAGTCCTCTGGTAGGCTGCTTTTTCTGGCTAATTTGTACGCTTCATCTTTTGCTTTGATACTATCCCTGATTTCCCTTATTATCCACGGATGCACTACCTTCCCTGATTTATTATTTTGCCAAACTGGGATGAACAATTGTTGTAGTTCATCCATGCAGTCTTTAAATGCCTTCCATTGCATATCCACCATCAACCCTTTAAGAGTTAATTGCCAGTCAATCTTGGCCAATTCACATCTCATACCCTCAAAGTTACCTTTCATTAAGTTCAGGACCCTTGTTTCTGAATTAACAATGTCACTCTCCATCCTAATGAAGAACTCAACCATATTATGGTCGCTCTTGCCCAAGGGGCCACGCACAACAAGACTGTTAACTAACCCTTCCTCATTACTCAGTACCCAGTCTAGAATAGCCTGCTCTCTCGTTGGTTCCTCTACATGTTGGTTTAGAAAACTATCCCGCATACATTCCAAGAAATCCTCTTCCTCAGTGAATTTGATTCACCCAATCTATATGTAGATTGAAGTCACCCATTATAACTGTTTTACCTTTGTTGCACACATTTCTAATTTCCTGTTTGATGCCATCCCCAACTTCACTACTACTGTTAGGTGGCCTGTACACAACACCCACTAGCGTTTTCTGCCCCTTAGTGTTTCGCAGCTCTACCCATATCAATTCCACATCCTCCAAGCTAATGTCCTTCCTTTCCATTGCGTTAATCTCCTCTCTAACCAGCAACGCTACCCCACCTCCTTTTCCTTTCTGTCTATCCCTCCTGAATATTGAATATCCCTGGATGTTCAGCTCCCAGCCTTGGTCACCCTGGAGCCATGTCTCCGTGATCCCAACTAAATCATAATCATTAATAGCTATCTGCACATTCAACTCATCCACCTTATTACGAATGCTCCTTGCATTGAGACACAAAGCCTTCAGGCTTGTTTTTACAATGCTCTTACCCCTTACACAATTATGTTGAAAAGTGGCCCTTTTTGATTTTTGCCCTGGATTTGTCTGCCTGCCACTTTTACTTTTCACCTTGCTACCTATTGCTTCTACCCCCATTTTACACCCCTCTGTCACTCTGCTCACACATTTAAGTACCCCACCACCTCTTATTATCTGTTTATTATTGTTTTCTTCTTTCCCCCCTACATGTTCGGTCTGAGTGCTTCCCTTCTCTGCCTCCTGTCTCACACACTGTCCACTAGCTTTCTCTATTTGGGTCCCTCCCCCCAACCGTTCTAGTTTAAAGTCTCCGCATTCCATTCATGCAATTTAAGAGACATACAAATCAAAAAGCAAGCCTCGAGAACATTGATCACATAACACCCACTTCAAATAGTTAGGGTACAACTGTAGTTTGTTTCCCATTAGTCATCAACAGAGCCTTTTAAAAGGAAAGTACGATTTGGTCTTTTGAATCACCAGGCCCAAAACTAAATCAAACATTCAAATTCAGTGGGGCAAATTGGATGCAGTTCCCAGCTACAAAAGATAGAGACAGGACAAATGGAATAAAGATGCCATTCTGTCAGTGGGAGATTCCCTCAGTACTAAAAAAAGAGAATGGGTAAGAACACTAAAATGTGCAAATATTTCTACCGTCCATTTAAAAATAAACATTTGAATGCAAATAGGAGGAGGAGCCATCTTGGGGAACGGCTGCTAACGAGCAGCCGTCCATTTAATTCATTTTTTTTAAAAGTTTTTAGTAAGTCTTGTTCTTCGTTTGTTGGAGAAATGGACTTCTTATTGTGGGGGGAAGGAGGTAACCTTACTTCTAGGTCCCTACCTGGTCGGTGAGGCAGCTTTTTTCTCCGGGCTGCCCGTCGACCCGTCCTCGTGGCCTACCAGCGGGCGTGGAGCGCCGTTTCCTGGCGTGGGACCGCCCAGCACCTCGGCTTCGTTGGCGGCACAGCGCTGGAGCGCTATCGTGGAGCGGAGCGGGCGATGCCTTGCCTGGGTCGCCGCGCTGGAGCTCCGGTGAGCTGTGACCGCCGAGATCAACACCTGCGGGTCTGCGGAGCGGAGCGGGCGGCGCCGACCTTAACATCGGGAGCCTGGGAGCTCCAACCCGGCGCGGCCCTGTCGGCTTCGGAAGCCGACAATCCCCTGCTAGGAAGCGGCCGTTCCAGGTGGCCCAGCCGCTGTGAGGACTCTCCCGACGCCGGGGCAACACCACCCGGCCAGAACGGCCAGGAACATCGGGCCTCCGTAGAGGCAATAGCGGTGGCCTCAATAGGCCTGGCTTTGGGTGAACTGGGGATGGGGACTGGACATTGTGCCTTCCCCTACAGTGGTATCCACTGTGGGGGGATGATTTTTCTGTGTGTAAGTTAACATGTTAGTCTGTGTCCAAGATGGCTGTCGGAAGGGAGAGTGGACGCTGGCGCGCTTTAGCTGCCGCTGCTCTCTCTTCACATTGTGTTTTTTGATTTTGTGTCTTTGGAACGATTTCTATCTTTAATTTGTGTATTGATGATGTCCTTATTATTTATTTTTCTCCGACTTTTTGTTTTTTTTCTCTTCTGTTAACTTTTGTAAGGTGTCCTTGGGTGTCCAGAAAGGCACCAGCAAATAAAATGCATTATTATTATTATTATTATTAAATATATTGGGAAACCAAAGTAAAACTGGAGCAACCATTTTCAATGTCAATATATGCTTCATTTTTGACATAATTCTAAAATATGTCACATTACCTTAAAGAAAATCTTTGGAAGCCATAATTTGAGAAATATGGATCTAACTTTATGCAGTAAAATGCTTATGTCTTCACCTAAAGAAGCTGGTTAGAACCATTCACTGATCCAAAATGTATGACCAGCTTAAAAAGATGCATTTCCAAAGTAAACCAAGAACATGAATTGTTAACACCAATGTCTTACCGAATCATCCAAACCATCTATTTGCAGGGTAACTGTTTTTGCACGTTTGTTAGTACTTCCCAGAAAAAATTGTGGTTTGCGCCTATGCGAGTTATAATCTGTGTGGTCTTCCTCGCTGCTTGAAGACTGTAAAATTTCATAGACTTCATTTGCTAAGTTCTTAGTTTCACCAGGTGTTGTTGTCCTAGATTTAAAAAAAAAATTGTGCTTTTATAATTCAGAAATGTGTGTTCAATGCAACAAAAAATCTATTACATTTTAAATTTGATATATAACAGCACAGCACATGAATGGGCCCTTCAGCTCACAATTTGTGTGCCTTCCACCACAGTGATGAATGCTGTGGTGGATGTTTATGTTAAATTTTTATTGTGCTTTTGTGTGTGCTCTTTATCATTGTATCGCTGCTGACATATCCATTTTACTTGCACTTTTTGTATTGTATTGTATTGTATTTGTGCCGAACACAATGCCAAGTTAAACTGTTCTCATCTGCCAGTATATGGCCCATATCCCTCTATTCCCTACACTTCCACGTGCTTATCTAAAAGCCTCTTAAATTCCACTATCGTATCTGCCAACATCACCACCATTGAAGATGGGAGATAATTTGATTTTTAAAAGTGCTTATATTCAATTGCTACATTTATTGCACCTCCAAGTCGGGCATGTTCTCCGCATAGTAGTTGTTAGGTAGGAATGCACAAATCCTAGTAACGAATGTTAAGCACATAAGACTTCAGAAATTGATTTGAATCATGAGTGAATTATGTACTTCCCCCAATTTGACAGCATTAAATCACTCGTGGCTTCACAGATGTGAAACTCAAGCTGATACTTGGCAGCAAGTTAGCTAATAGTGGATTCTCAAGAGGATGTAAACATTTACCATACACGTCAGCAGCGAGCACAGGTGGATCGCTCTGCCAACAAATTGACTTAACATTGTTAATATTTCTACTCAATTTATTTTAACATATCAAATATTGCAAAATGTTCGTTGAGCAAAATATCGACATTAAAACACATTTTCATGTCTTACACATATCAGAAATTAGGTCCTTGACAACACCATTCAGAAGTCTTTTAGAAGAACAACGTCAAAATATAGAGATAGATACAAAATGCTGGAGTAACTCAGCGGGACAGTCAGCATCTCTGGATAGAAGGAATGGGTGACGTTTCGGGTCACCCTTCTTCATACTGAGCCAGGGGAGAAGGAGATAAGGAAGTGTAAGGTGTGAAAACAAGACATCAAAGGGGACGAAGCTCAAGGAAAATGGAGAATTGATCAATTAGCTAGGTGACAACAAAGCATACAGCGATATAATTTAATCAGGGGGCAGTCAGACTGGTCAGAGAACTAGGAAAGGGAGGGGGCGATGGAGAGAGAGGGAAAGCAAGGGTTACTTGAAGTTAGAGGAGTCAATATTCATACTGCTGGGGTGTAAACTGCCCAAGCAAAATATGAGGCGCTGTTCCTCCATTTTTGTGCTGGGTCTCACTGACAGTAGAGGTGGCCCAGGACAGAAAGGTCAGTATGGGAATGGGACGGGGAGTTAAGGTGTTTGCAAACCGAGGGATCAGGGAGGTTTAGGCAGACTGAGCGGAAGTGAATTCAGAGACTTGGAATAAGCATAACTCATCTTTCAGCTACAGAAACAATTCAATACCATAGACTTACTTTTGGGTTACATTTTGTAAACTCAACATCATGCCTAATTCACTTCTCATTTTCTCCCTGTTGGATCGACATTCTGCTAGGTATCGCAGAGCCTAAGATGCAAATGAAAAAGAAAAATAAGCAGCTGGCCATTGCCTTCACAATATGAAAATAGCAAAATCTGCAGGTAACAAGTCAAGAAATCAGTATATCTAGAGCGCAATCTTTCTATATATTTTATTTTATCGATATACAGGTGCACAACCTTTTATCCGAAAGCCTTGGGACCAGACACTTTTCGTAATTCGGAATTTTTCGGCTTTCGGATTGGAAGATTTTTAGCATAGATTTTAACGGCTGGCTCAGTGGTAGAGTGCTCGGCTCATATCCGCAAGGTCGCGAGTTTGCGCCTCGATCCCGGCAGTTACTCAATCGCGAGTTTGAGTCTTCAATGTAGTTTTTTCTTGCAGAATAGGCGAGAATAGGGAGGGTTAGGCTGGGATCATTCTCTGCGAGATGATCTTAGTGCGGGAGACAAGTGTAGGAGAGGTGTACTGACTGTGTGGGCAGAACTTTGGAAGTGATTGCCCACCATTCTCAAAAGCCGCTGTGTTTCCCTGTCCCTCCAGCTCCAGAGGAATCCGCTCCCCGATGGGCTGTTACGGCGACAAGTGGCAGTTCGCCCACAGCCCGAGCTGCGCCACCCCAAGGACAAGACGTACCTTGCACACCATCAGCTTCTGCCCCTACGGGGAGCGTGTTCCTCTGGAGTTGGAGTGGGGCTGGGCTGGAGTTGCTGATCTGGGATCTCCGTGCTTGCAGTGGGCCTGGGGGTCGGTGTCCCGATGAGGGGGCGCAGCTCGGGCTGTGGGCGAACTGCCACTTGTCGCCGTAGCGGCCCATCGGGGAGCGGCTTCTGGTGGTCCTGACGTCTCTCAGCTCCTGTCCAGGGGGGTGGCCGGAGACGTCAGGACCAACAGGAACCCGCTCCCCGATGGGCCGCTACAGCGACAAGTGGCAATTCGCCCACAGCCCGAGCTGCGCCCCCTCATCCGCAACCCGGGTTCCTCTGGAGTTGGAGCGGGGCTGAGCTAGATCTGCTGCTGGCTGTGAGTCTCTGGGATCTCCGTGCTTGCAGTCGTTGTCCCGTTGGTCCTGACGTCTCCGGTCATCCCCCTGGACTGGAGCTGAGACTGGGAACTGTACCGCCCTTGCCCTCTCCCTCTGCAACTGTAAACAACCCCACAGTTCCCAGTCTCAGCTCCTGTACAGGGGGGTGGCCGGAGACGTCACAGCCCGAGCTGCGCCCCCTCATCCGCAACCCCAAGACGTACCTTGCACACCATCAGCTTCTGTCCCTACGGGAAGCGTGTTCCTCTGGAGTTGGAACGGGGCTGGGCTGCTGCTGGCTGTGGGTCTCTGGGATCTCCGTGCTTGCAGTGGGCCTGGGGATCGGTGTCCCGTTGGTCCTGACGTCTCCGGTGACTGGCACTATCCTGCTGGCATCGCCGACGTGAAGACAGTGCAAAGCCCCCGCACCGGTGCAATGGGCGGGGAGTTGGAGAGGGGAGGGAAGGGGTCACACACATGGCCGGGAAGCAGAGGGGTGTAGGTGAGGTGAAACTGAAGGGAGCGACAATCTGCTGCTGCCTGCCCGCTGAGTTTAAAAGTTCCCACGCAAGACTCACGCACTGTTGGCTGATGCCAGTGTAAATGGAGTTGCAGTAATCGAGGCGGGAGGAGATAAATGTGTGGATGATCTTTTCGAGGTCGTCAAACTGGAGGAATTGTTTTATTTTAGCTATCGTCCGAAGCTGGAAGAAGCTAGCTTTTACCACGGCATTGACTTGTTTGTCAAATTTCAATGCTGTCAAATTTCACGCCAAGGTTTTTGACGTGAGGCTTGAGTAATGGGGTAAGGCTTCCAAGGCTGCCTGCTATCATTTTGATTGAGTCCGAGGGGCCGAGAAGGATGACCTCAGACATACTTTTGTTTAATTGGAGGAAGTTCTGGGCCATGCAACACTTTATATCCTCGAGGCAGTGGATAAGGTTAAGTAGATTTGATCGGTTGTTGGTCTTCAGGGGTACATGATACAAAACGGTACATGATAGCGCTACCATTTTTGACCCACCATACTCGGCATTGTCCAGGGATGTGCAGTACCAAGTTCCGTTCGGATAGATGTTATATTTTACAAGTTATTGACATTTTAAACTTCACAAAAACCACTTTTCCACTTGCTCTGCCCGTCAGCCACGTTCGACTTCATAATGAGATCACAACGGGACCGTCCCCTGCGCAGTTGGCCCGCCGCCATCTTGCAATCGACTTTCACATCACAATGTTTTTTTTCTTGCCTGGCCTCACAATGGAGACTTGCCTGGCCTCACAATGGAGACCCAACGGCTCCATGGGTAAGTTTCATTCTACTTTACAAGCGCCTCCACAGGTCCTCTACTCACTTTATTAACTTTAACAATTTCAGCAGGCAGTGCGGGTTTGTCAACCGTGCATGCGCAGTTTGATTAAACATTGTGTTGGGGAAGCGGGCCCAACGGGTCTGCACTAGGTTTAGTATAAAATTGAAAAGGAAGCACCTATATGACAATTCAGTTGAGATGTTGAGATCAAAAACACAATCAGCTTTTAACAGTATATTGCAACACCAATAATATTACTGAAGAACAATGTAAATTAAAATCCTGGTTTTAAATCAAACATGTACCAATAACGATTTTTAGCTAATAATATATTGTTTCACATTTACATTTTCAAAATGGTGGAAACATCACATCATCATGCATCAAAAGTAGATTTCCCAGATTATTAGTTAAAGCGGTATTTACAATGTTCTGCTGCAAAACCACATTAAAAGCTGCACAAGAGGCCACATTTCACTCTTTGTCCATGAAAAATCAATACAACTCATCCACTTTCCACATAGCCCTGCAATTTTATTCTTCCAAATATTTCCTCTCGGATGATCTTTGCTTTTTTTACTAATCAATAAATTAATGGTTATGAAGTCTGCCATCAAAAACACGTTCTAAATTGCGTAGATCTCTCCTTCCAAATAAACTGGCAGTGGAGTAATATCTTAGCATTTTGAATGGATTGACTAACCAATGAAGATATAGTTGGTATATGTGGGCCATTAAATTAACAAATTGTAACTGGCAAGGTACAACGATTACCGATGGGCTCCACTATATATAATCAACACTACATAAATTCCCTTCATCTGAGAGCAATTGTTTCACGACACAGATGATCAAATCACGAGGTGGGGTTGAATTCCCAGAAATCTGTGGGTATCGTGACTTAATATAAAATTAACACACAAAAAGAAAGTTTCTTCCATGTCTCAGATTTTTTGGAACTGATGGAAATTCCTCAAGGGTGAATTTCTGTCACCCAAACTACTGTAAAACAAGGGGGGCATCTGTTTTTTCCATAAAGCAGGGGGGCCACTAAAAAAGTTAGTTGCAAGGAGGATACAGATTGAAAAAGGATAAAGAGCAATAGAACATTTAGCAGATGACATGCAGTAAATAAATGTCTGACCACTCTGGCAGGAGTAAAGCAAAATACAAAGGACAGTGTATTATGGGGAGTTGACATGAGATTATAAAGACCACTATCATCCCAGTGGCAAAGCAAAGTAAGGTAACATGTCCCAATGACAACCATTCTGTGGCTTCGACATCCATCATCATGAAGTGCTTCAAGAAACTGGTGGCGCACATTAACTTCAGCCTCCCAGCCAGCCTTGATCCACTGCAGTTTGCTTATCATCACAACAGGTCCATAGCTGACGCCATCTTCCTGGCCCTACACTCGATTTTGGAACATCTCCAAGTTTGCGGATTACGCAAAGCTGGGTGGCAGGGCAAGTTGCGAGGAGGATGCTATGAGGCTGCAAGGTAACTAGGATAGGTTGGGTGAGTGGGCAGATGCAGTATAATGTGGATAAATGTGAGGTTATCCACTTTGGTGGCAAGAACAGGCAGGCAGATTATTATCTGAATGGTGTCAGATTAGGAAAAGGGGAGGTGCAATGAGACCTGGGTGTGGTTGTACATCAGTCACTGAAAGTAAGCATGCAGGTACAGCAGGCAGTGAAGAAAGTTAATGGCATGTTGGCCTTCATTACGAGAGGATTTGAGTTAAGTAGCAAGGAGGTCCTACAGCAGTTGTATAGGGCTCTGGTGAGAGCGCACCTGGATTATTGTGTGCAATTTTGATCTCCTAATTTGAGGGAGGACATTCTTGCTATTGAGGGAGTGCAGCGTAGGTTCACCAGTTTAAGTCCCAGGTTGGCGGGACTGACATATGATGAAAGAAGGGATCGATTGAGTTCGAAGGGATCGAAAGAAGGCACCGTAAAATGGCAGCCTCACCAACAGTCTGTCTCATCCTTTTCTTCTTTTGTTGTTTTTAGTTTGTTGTTAAATATATGTTTTAGTGTATCTTTAGTTTTGGATTAGGTGGGGGTGGGGCGGAAACTTTTTTTTATCCCTTTCCTCGACGGAGATGCAACTTTTTCCGTATAGTATCTCTGTCCGCACTGTGACCTAACATCGTGAAACTGGCCGTCCCTTTGCTGGGGTTCGACTTCGGGAGCTCCAACCGCGGGAGCCTGCGGACTTAACATCGTTAAGCTCGCGGTCCCTTGGTTAGGGATCAACTTCTGAAGCTCCAACCGCAGGAGCTTCGACCGCCCGGATCGCGGGACCGTCGATCGCCCCGACGCGGGAGCTTCGATCGCCGTGACTGCGGATGGTACGACTGCCCCGACCACGGAAGAAAAGGAGGGAAGAAGATAATACGTTATTGCCTTCCATCACAGTGCGCTGTGGTGGATGTTTATGTTAATTTTTATGTAGTTCTGTGTCTTGTTGCTTTTTTGGTATGACTGTATGGCATATCAAATTCTTTGTATGTTTTTACATACTTGGCTAATAAATTAATTACAATATTCACTGGAACTTAGAAGGATGAGAGGATATCTTATAGAAACATATAATATTCTTAAGGCTAGACCCAGGAAAATGTTCCCAATGTTGGGAGAATGCAGAACCAGGGGTCACAGTTAAAGAATAAGGGGTAGGCAGGGCACGAAATTAGCGGTTGCCCGGGTGCCACTGACCACCCAAAGTGCCGCCGGGCAACCTAAACACCGAGTCATTTTGCCCGACTTGACACGCAGATTCTGGTTGATACCGAAGATAAGACACAAAAAACTAGAGTAACTCAGTGGGTCAGGCAGCATCTCTGGAGAAAAGGAACGTGACGTTTTGTGTCGGCGACGGCTGTAATGTGTGGGAAAGATACTAAGTGTGGCGTGACGGAGGGTCGGAGCGAATGACAGGCCCCGAACAGCAGCAGCAGCAGCAACGTCAGCTCCATATCCTCCTCCTACTGCACCGCTCCTTCCTGTTGGCTGGCGGAGGAGGGGAGGCGGTGGCGAGGAGATCCCGGGGGGGAGGGTGGGGGCTGTGGGAGGGGGCGGCGGCAGGGGACACACGTCCCCCCTTGTTTTAAGAGGTCCCAACCCGAGCCTCCCCCCATGCCCGGGGGTGGCCAGAGACGTCGGGAGCGGTGCCCCCAGGCCCACAGCCAGCGCAGAGAAGCAGCGCTAAACCCAGCTCAACTTTGCCTGTCCCGCCAGGTTACCCCTGCCTGGATTTACGGGAAATATGTCATCAGTCCAGGCATGACCAGGCGAGACAGGCAGAGTTGAGCTGCATTTAGCGCCGGATTGAGCCTCCGAAGCCGCGCGCGCGTGTGTGTGCGTGCTCATGCATGCGCGGCCGCCAAGATATTGTGTCCCCTGGTCCCCTCCATATTTTGATAGCAATTTCCGTGCCTGCCAGCCAAGGCAGTAATGATGCCGGTGTTGTCCGAGGAGAGCTGACCTTCCTTCCCATCTCCTCTGCCCCTTCCTCTCTCTCTATCTCTCTCGTACGCCCCCCTCCACCCCCCTTATCCTGAGACCCCTCTTCTCCATCCCGCACTGATCCCCATTCCTGCCTCTATTCAGTCCTCACTGACATCCCGTGTGCTCCCCTCCTCATCTACTCCCCCCCCCCTCATCTATTCATCCTGCACTGATCTCCCTATCCACCTTGCATTGATTATCCTGCCATTCCCCAGCAATCCTACATTGGTCCTCCAATTGATCCTGTACTGACCCCCCTTCCCATCCATCCTGCACTGCTCCCCCCCCAGCCATCCTGCACAGATCCCCCCCATTCAACCCGTCATCCCCCGCGCTCTCCCCACACAATTTTACCTACTCCAACCAACACGCACTAATTCCCCTGCCTCAATCCATCCATTCCGCACCGATTGCCTTCTCAACCCCCCTACCGCCATCTATCCATCCTGCACTGATTCACTCATCCCCCCCCCTCCCAACCCGATTGTGCTGGAAATGTCTTCAGAGCGAACATTGACTATGTTTGATAAAGGAATGCAATCAACTGTGTTTTATAGTATCAAAGCGAAGGATGATGCGTACAAATTAGCCAGAAAAAGCAGCATACCGGAGGACTGGGAGAAATTCAGAGACCAGCAGAGGAGGACAAAGGGCTTAATTAGGAAAGGAAAAATAGATTATGAAAGAAAACTGGCAGGGAACATAAAAACTGACTGCAAAAGTTTTTATAGATATGTGAAAAGAAAGAGATTAGTTAAAACAAATATAGGTCCCTTGCAGTCAGAAACGGGTGAGTTGATCATGGGGAACAAGGATATGGCGGACCAATTGAATAACTACTTTGGTTCCGTCTTCACTGAGGAAGACATAAATAATCTGCCGGAAATAGCAGGGGACCGCGGGTCAAAGGAGTTGGAGGAATTGAGTGAAATCCAGGTTAGCCGGGAAGTGGTGTTGGGTAAATTGAATGGATTAAAGGCCGATAAATCACCAGGGCCAGATAGGCTGCATCCCAGAGTACTTAAGGAAGTAGCTCCAGAAATAGTGGATGCATTAGTAATAATCTTTCAAAACTCTTTAGATTCTGGAGTAGTTCCTGAGGATTGGCGGGTAGCAAACGTAACCCCACTTTTTAAGAAGGGAGGGAGAGAGAAAACGGGGAATTACAGACCAGTTAGTCTAACATCGGTAGTGGGGAAACTGCTAGAGTCAGTTATTAAAGATGGGATAGCAGCACATTTGGAAAGTGGTGAAATCATTGGACAAAGTCAGCATGGATTTACAAAAGGTAAATCATGTCTGACGAATCTTATAGAATTTTTCGAGGATGTAACTAGTAGCGTGGATAGGGGAGAACCAGTGGATGTGGTGTATCTGGACTTCCAGAAGGCTTTCGACAAGGTCCCACATAAGAGATTAGTTTACAAACTTAAAGCACACGGCATTGGGGGTTCAGTATTGATGTGGATAGAGAACTGGCTGGCAAACAGGAAGCAAAGAGTAGGAGTAAACGGGTCCTTTTCACAATGGCAGGCAGTGACTAGTGGGGTACCGCAAGGCTCAGTGCTGGGACCCCAGCTATTTACAATATATATTAATGATCTGGATGAGGGAATTGAAGGCAATATCTCCAAGTTTGCGGATGACACTAAGCTGGGGGGCAGTGTTAGCTGTGAGGAGGATGCTAGGAGACTGCAAGGTGACTTGGATAGGCTGGGTGAGTGGGCAAATGTTTGGCAGATGCAGTATAATGTGGATAAATGTGAGGTTATCCATTTTGGTGGCAAAAACAGGAAAGCAGACTATTATCTAAATGGTGGCCGACTAGGAAAAGGGGAGATGCAGCGAGACCTGGGTGTCATGGTACACCAGTCATTGAAAGTGGGCATGCAGGTGCAGCAGGCAGTGAAGAAAGCGAATGGTATGTTAGCTTTCATAGCAAAAGGATTTGAGTATAGGAGCAGGGAGGTTCTACTGCAGTTGTACAGGGTCTTGGTGAGACCACACCTGGAGTATTGCATACAGTTTTGGTCTCCAAATCTGAGGAAGGACATTATTGCCATAGAGGGAGTGCAGAGAAGGTTCACCAGACTGATTCCTGGGATGTCAGGACTGTCTTATGAAGAAAGACTGGATAGACTTGGTTTATACTCTCTAGAATTTAAGAGATTGAGAGGGGATCTTATAGAAACTTACAAAATTCTTAAGGGGTTGGACAGGCTAGATGCAGGAAGATTGCTCCCGATGTTGGGGAAGTCCAGGATAAGGGGTCACAGCTTAAGGATAAGGGGGAAATCCTTTAAAACCGAGATGAGAAGAACTTTTTTCACACAGAGAGTGGTGAATCTCTGGAACTCCCTGCCACAGAGGGTAGTCGAGGCCAGTTCATTGGCTATATTTAAGAGGGAGTTAGATGTGGCCCTTGTGGCTAAGGGGATCAGAGGGTATGGAGAGAAGGCAGGTACGGGATACTGAGTTGGATGATCAGCCATGATCATATTGAATGGCGGTGCAGGCTCGAAGGGCCGAATGGCCTACTCCTGCACCTAATTTCTATGTTTCTATGTTTTAATTCCCAATGTTATTATTTGTTTTAATCCATAAAGATGGATTAATTAAATTGTGAACACGTGAAACATTAAAACCGCAGTGTTCGATTGTCAGTGCTACCGTTGACACGTTATTACAGAATTCATTTTTAACGGCAAATCAATGCTCTTAATATGGAGTATCAGTACTGTAGTCATTTAATGAGCAACATTCACAACTATACGTTGGATTTATCCAGGTTTTACTTCTACAGTCAGTCTATACATCACAAATTTGGTCAGGAGATATTTCAGTTGAAATTTTAACGTTAATTCTGAAGTGGGAATGATCGAAAAAGCGGTTATCAACAAATTTTTTTTCGTTTGTTGCTTACATACTGGGGATCTTCATTGCTATTCACAACACATACATCTAATCTGAATCTATGGAGCGAAGGAAACAGACTCTGAAGAAGGGTTTCGACCCGAAACGTTGCCTATTTCCTTCGCTCCATAGATGCTGCTGCACCCGCTGAGTTTCTCCAGTTTTTTTGTGTACCTTCGATTTTCCAGCATCTGCAGTTCCTTCTTGAACATCTAATCTGAATGTCCGGTAATGTGGCATCTTGACACCTTTAAATATATTACCAAAAGAACATTTGCTGCATTTATGTCCTATGGCCATCTCTTGTTAGTTAGTGTAATGTTTAACCTATCAGATGGGTATAGTCAGTTTTAACAGCTATTATCATAAAATGCCTTTAGAAAATTTCTTGCAACCTGTATATTTTGTTGTGGATAAATTATGTGGGAAGCGAGGGTGTTTCTGTACCAATAGCAATAACGACCCATGCTATGGCAATGTCATGATAATTTTCGGTCCTTCACAGAAAACATGCTTGCATCAATCTGCATGGTTAAGCATATATGTTGTCATGGTCCAGGATTTATTGACACAAGTTGACTATACGCTGAATAATCCAACCACAAGAAATAATAAAAATTGCATAAATTGCAACGTGTAAAAAGAGTTGAGATACTGTATTATAATTTTGCTGCATGTCATTGTGGTATATATCATGTCTTGATTGGTGAATATGTTTAGTTTGTGACTTTATTTGATGCAGAAATAATATGTGAATGCTTCATTGAGCATAACTCCGACTGGTAACTACGCACTTCGTCCGAGCACATTATCGCACGCGTCATGCAAGCCATCTTAAATGACCACCTAAACTGTCATTTGGCAGCCTAAAAAGCTGCCAAGGTTGCCCGACAGGCAACGGAGAAAAAAAAGTTAAGTGAGAGCCCTGGTAGATTATTTAGGACTGAGATGAGGAAAAACGTCTTCACCCAGAGAGTTGTGAATCTATGGAATTCTCTGCCACAGAAGGCAGTGGAGGACAATTCACTAGATGTTTTCAAGAGAGAGTTAGATATAGCTCTGAAGTATGAAGAAGGATCTCGACCCGAAACGTCACCCATACCTTCTCTCCAGAGATGCTGCCTGTCCCGCTGAGTTACTCCAGCATTTTGTGTCTACCTTAGATATAGTTTTTAGGGCAAAGGAATCAAGGGATATGGTGAGAAAGCAGGAACGTGGTATGATTTTGAATGATCAGCCACAATCATATTGAATGGCGGTGTTGGCTCGGAGGGCCGAATGGCAGACTCCTGCACCTATTTTCTATGTTTCTAACACTTAGACAACAACACCTATATTAGACTCCCATTGATCAACTATAGCTCTGCAATCAACATCATAAAGCCGACCAAAATCTCCAAACTCCCAGACCCAACAATCACCATCCCCCTCTGCCATTGGTCCACAGACCACAATCTGTGAGGATTGGTGATAATACCGCCCCCACAATCATTTTTAACAGTGGTTACCCGCATGGATACTTTCTTAGTCCCCTACTATACTTTCCATACACTCACAAATGAGTGGCAAAATTTTGCTCTAACTCCATCTACAAGTTTGCAAATGACACCACTGTGGTGGGCTGGATCACAAACAATGAAGAGAACTTAGTAATATGTTGTCAGATCAATAACCTCTCCCTCAATGTCAGCAGGACGAAGGAACTATCCATCGACTTCAGGAAGCATGGTGGAGTAAATGTTTCAATCAGCATTAATGGTGATAGTTGAAATGGCTGAGAGGTTCAAGATCCTTGGTGTTAATATTTCCAATGATTTGTCATGGACCAAGCAGTCTGACATGACAGCCAAGAAAGCATACCAACACTTCTACTTCCTAAGGAGACGGAGGAAATTTAGCATGCCTCCAATGACTTTACAAAGATTTACAGATGCATCATAGAAAGCATACATCATGTTGCATCACAGTTTAGTTTGGGTGCAGCTGCAATAAACTGTGTTGAATTGAAGATGCATCTCAGACCATCACACAGACCAGACTTCTCGTCATTGACACAATTTCTACTTCATTCCGTCTCAGAAAAGTCAACATAATCAAAGGATTGTCCCACCCTAGTCATTCCTTCTTCTCTTTACTCCCATCTGGCAGAAGGTGCAGAAGCTTAAAAGTGTGCAACAGCTTCTTCCTTTCTTATCAGGATTCTGATCGGTCCTTCCATAGGATCCCATAAGCTGAAGAAGAGTCCAGATCCTATATGTCACTTGTCCATGTTATCCAGATGCTGCCCAACCCGCTGATTACTCCACCACTTTTTGTGTTTTTGGAAACCAGCATCTGCATTTTCTTGTTGCTACATTCTCAGCTCAGATATTGTCCAATTCATCTCTACCACATTGAACTTTGTCCATGGAACTAATGTGCAACAACGATAAGAACTATACTTTATTTATGCTCTGTATCTTCCCCTTTGCTCTCTCCATTGTACTTTAGTTTGACGATTGGATTTATGTATGGTATTATCTGATCTGTTTGTATAACATGCAAAACAAAGAGGCAGTCACAGTGCCTCTGTACACGTGACAATAATAAACCCAAGCCTGTGCCCTTGTCAAGAACTTTTACTCTCTTCTCTCCACATTAATGTTTCGATGGGAAATTTTCTTCCATATCAAATTTTTAGGTGGTGACTTCTGCAAGGGCAAAATTCTGCTACCCAAATGGCCATAAAACAAGGGTGATCTGAATTGATAAATGGCGAAACTACAGTAAGCTGTAGCAGACTAATTCAGATACTCTTGTACATTAAACAAAGTTAGCCTGCAGATGCTACATGCAATCATGGTGGCAAAACATTGGATTGTCTCCATCAAGAACTACTTATTTCTCATATAAAAGCCGCAAATGCTACAAACATTCATCAAAACAAGCAGCAAAGAAACAAAGTCAATGTTTGGTGTCAAGGACCTTATGCCAAAGTGAAAAGGTGCAAATTCACTGGCACTTCAGGATCGTGCACCTCAACGTTCAATTTCTTTCTCCAATAGGATTTCTCTCTGTCTCTTTTACAGTGTTCATCTTTCCTCCTTCGCAGCACACATCCAGTTCTGTAAAAAGGTTCAAAATGAACTGTCAACTGTTCTTCTGCCCACTGACACTGCCAATCTGCTGACGACTTCCAGCAATTTCTCTTTTTGCTTCAGACTCTAGCATCTGCAATTGTTTGGTTTACTCCAAATACTTATTTCTAATGGAATATATTTTATTACATATGCATGGAATGTATTTCTAGCCTTTGCATATACTCTGACCTTAGAAGCAAGCCCAGCAGCAGGTCAGGCTGATCATATCCTCCACTCTCAGAAAGAAAAAAAAGGAAGCTGTGTCAATATCACAGATGGATGACTGAAAGAGACAGAGAAATCAAATTACCTTAAGCTATAGAATTCAATTTCAGGTCTAGAAAAGTGCAATGTGCCAGGACAGAAAATGCAGTGCTATTCCCAAACCTTATGTTGGGCCTACTGGAAACATAGAAAATAGGTGCAGGAGTAGGCCATTCGGCCCTTCGAGCCTGCACCGCCATTCAATATGATCATGGCTGATCATCCAACTCAGTATCCTGTACCTGCCTTCTCTCCATACCCCCTGATCCCTTTAGACACAAGGGCCACATCTAACTCCCTCTTAAATATAGCCAATGAACTGGCCTCAACTACCTTCCGTGGCAGAGAATTCCAGAGATTCACCACTCTCTGTGTGAAAAATGTTTTTCTCATCTCGGTCCTAAAAGACTTCCCCCTCATCCTTAAACTGCGACTCCTTGTTCTGGACTTCCCCAACATTGGGAACAATCTTCCTGCATCTAGCCTGTCCAATCCCTTAAGAATTTTGTACGTTTCTATAAGATCCCCCCTCAATCTTCTAAATTCTAACAAGTACAAGCCGAGTCTATCCAGTCTTTCTTCATATGAAAGTCCTGCCATCCCAGGAATCAGTCTGGTGAACCTTCTCTGTACTCTATGGCAAGAATGTCTTTCCTCAGATTAGGAGACCAAAACTGTAGACAATACTCCAGGTGTGGTCTCACCAAGACCCTGTACAACTGCAGTAGAACCTCCCTGCTCCTATACTTAAATCCTTTTGCTATGAATGCTAACATACCATTCGCTTTGTTCACTGCCAGCTGCACCTGCATACTACTTTCAATGTGGCCACGCGCCAACTCTCGGACACCTCCTCCTACTTACCCCTGGACTATGACACCACTGACGAGCACCAGGCCACCATCTCTAGCACCATCACCGACTTCATCAACTCCCACGCCCTGCCCAACCGAGCCTCCAACCTCATCGTTCCCCAGCCCCGCACGGCCCGATTTTACCTTCTCCCCAAAATCCACAAACCTGACTCTCCCGGTAGACCCATTGTCTCTGCCTGTTCGTGCCCCACCGAACTCATCTCCACATACCTTGACTCCATCCTATCCCCCTTGGTTAAATCCCTTCCTACCTATGTTCAAGACACTTCAGACACTCTCCGCCGCCTCCGCGCATTCCATTCTCTAGGCCCTCACCCCCTCATCTTCACCATGGACGTTCAGTCACTCTACACCTCCATCCCCCACCAGGATGGTCTCAAAGCCCTCCAGTTCTTCCTCGACCAGAGAAGCAACCTATACCCAGCCACTAACACTCTCCTCCGCCTAGTTACCCTCAATAACTTCACGTTTGACTCTTCCCATTTCCTCCAAAAATAAGGCGTAGCTATGGGCACACACATGGGCCCCAGCTACGTCTGCCTCTTTGTCGGGTACGTCGAACAATCCTTGTTCAATACGTACCAGGGCCCCATCCCCGACCTCTACCTCCGTTACATCGACGAGCTTTGGTGCCACCTCCTGCACCCACACACAACTGGCTGACTTCATCCACTTCACCACCAACTTCCATCCGGCACTCAAATACACCTGGACTATTTTCGAGACTTCCTTACCATTCCTGGACCTCACTATCTCCATCGCAGGTGATAGACTTCTGACCGACATCCACTATAAACCCACTGACTCCCATGGCTATCTGGACTACACTTCTTCCCACCCTGCTTCCTGTAAGGACTCCATCCCCTACTCCCAATTCCTCCGTCTACGCTGCATCTGCTCCCAGGATGAGGTGTTCCAAACCAGGGCATCTGAAATGTCCTCATTCTTCAGGGAACAGGGGTTCCCCTCCTCCACCATAGATGAGGCTCGCACCAGGGTCTCTTCCATACCCCGCAACACTGCTCTCTCTCCCCATCCCCGCACTCGCAACAAGTAAGAGTCCCCCTAGTCCTCACCTTTCACCCCACCAGCCGTCACATACAACAAGTATTCCTCCGTCAGTTTCGCCACCTACAACGTGACCCCACCACTCGCCACATCTTCCCATCTCCCCCCATGTCTGCCTTCCGCAAAGACCGCTCCCTCCGCAACTCCCTTGTCAATTCTTCCCTTCCCTCCCACCCCCTCCCCGGGCATTTTCCGTTGCAACCGCAAGAAATGCAACACCTGTCCCATTACCTCCCCCCTCGACTCCATTCAAGGACCCAAGCAGTCGTTCCAGGTGCGACAGAGGTTCACCTGTATCTCCTCCAACCTCATCTACTGCATCCGCTGCTCTAGATGTCAGCTGATCTACATCGGTGAGACTAAGCGGAGGTCGGGCGATCGTTTAGCCGAACACCTCCGCTCGGTCCGCAAGAACCTACCTGACCTCCCGGTGGCTCAGCACTTCAACTCCCCCTCCCATTCCCTACCATACCCCGTCCGACCTCTCTGTCCTGGGTCTCCTCCATGGCCAGAGTGAGCAACACCGGAAACTGGAGGAACAGCACCTCATATTCCGCTTGGGGAGTCTGCATCCTGCGGGCATGAACATTGAATTCTCCCAATTTTGTTAGCCCTTGCTGTCTCCTCCCCTCCCTCAGACCTCGGGCTGTCTCCTCCCATCCCTCAGCCCTAGGGCTCCTCCTCCTCCTTTTTCCTTCCTTCTCCCCGCCACACCCTATCAGTCTGAAGAAGGGTTTCGGCCCGAAACGTTGCCTATTTCCTTCGCTCCATAGATGCTGCTGCACCCGCTGAGTTTCTCCAGCATTTTTGTGTACCTGCCTACTTTCAATGACTGGTGTACCATGACACGCAGGTCTCTTTGCATCTCCCCTTTTCCTAATCGGCCACCATTCAGGTAATAGTTTACTTTCCTGTTTTTGCCACTAAAGTGGATAACCTCACATTTATCCACATTATACTGCATCTGCCATGCATTTGCCCACTAACCCAACCTATCCAAGTCACCTTGCAGCCTCCTAGCATCCTCCTCACAGCTAACACTGCCCCCCAGCTTCGTGTCATCCGCAAACTTGGAGATGTTGCATTCAATTCCCTCGTCCAAATCATTAATATATTGTAAATAGCTGGGGTCCCAGCACCGAGCCTTGTGGTACCCCACTAGTCACTGCCTGCCATTCTGAAAAGGACCCGTTACTCCTACTCTTTGCTTCCACGGATGCACTACCTTCCCTGATTTATTCTTTTGCCAAACTGGGATGAACAATTTTTGTAGTTCAACCACGCAGTCTTTAAATGACTTCCATTGCCAACCCTTTAAGAATCAATTGCTAGTCTATCTTGGCCAATTCACGTCTCATACCCACAAAGTTAGCTTTCTTTAAGTTCAGAACCCTTGAAAAATCATGAAAACCAGTGAAACCTACCTGCTTTTGTTTTGCCCGAAAACCAGGATTTTGTTAAATTGTGAACTTTGAATGGTGTCAATGATTACAACAAAATTCAACAACTCTAATGTTGCATTCCAAGCCACTGAGTGTAGCAAGAACCAAAATATTGAACAATTCTAAAACAATCTTTCAATTCTCCATTGATATGTAAAGAATTACAAATTCGTGGCAGAGACAAATAATGTTTTTCATTTTGAATACCAGAGAACTAGAGGGTTAACTGTTGAACAGAACGATGAGTCATAAACTAGGGAAACCGGCCAATCATTGAGGGCGAGGAAGGTTTATGATGTCATAACTTGGGACACAATTCATTGCCATTTGAAGGAATAATGGACTTGTTAAAGCGTGGTAGTGTCCAGGCCCTACCCAAGTTTTTTGATTAATCAGTGGAGGAGAATTAAGCACATTAGAGTTGTTGATATTCTACACATGGGGTTTTGGAAGATATTTAATAGGATTGCTAGTAGTTATCAGCTGGAAATGGTGTTAGGTAAATTGTTAGAACAGAATTGGAAATAGAGGCCTTAGAAAACGTGGATGCATCGGTCAAAAATTTCCAATGTTCTGTTCTCTCGACTCTGGATCAGTTCCTGTGGACTAGAGGGTAGCCAATGTAACTCCACTTTTTAAAGAAAGGAGGGAGAGAGAAAACAGTGAATTATGTAGACCATTTAGCCTTACATTGGTAGTGGGGCAGATGCTCGAGTCGATTATTAAAGGTGTTATAGCAGCGCATGTGGAAAGCAGGGACAGGATCAGTTAAAGTCAGCATCATGCAGGACTAATCTTCTGGAAATTTTTGAGGATGTAAGTAGAATGGATTAGAGAGAGCCAGTGGATGTGGTGTATCTGGACTTTCAAAAAGCCTTTGACAAGGTCCCAGACAAAAGATTAGTGTACAAAATTAGATACATGGTTTTGGGGGCAGGGTATTGACATGGATAAAGAATGGGTTGGCAGACAGGAAGCAAAGAGTAGGAATTAACATGTCCTTTTCAGAATGGCAGGCAGTGACTAGTGGGGTGCCGCAAGGCTCAGTGCCAGGACCCCAGTTATTTACAATATATATTAACAATTTAAAGGAATTAAATGTGACATCTTCATATTTGCAGATGACACAGTTGGGCGGCAGTGTGAACTGCGATGATGATGTTATGAGACTGCAGGGTGGCTTGGGTAGGTGAGTGGGCAGATGCAGTATAATGTGGATAAATGTGAAGTTATCCCCTTTGGCGGCAAGAACAGGAAGGCAGATTATTATCTGAATGGTGTCAGATTAGGAAAATAGGAGGTACAACGAGACATGGGTATGGTTGTACATCAGTCACTGAAAGTAAGCATGCAGGTACAGCAGGCAGTCAAGAAAGCTAATGGCATGTTGGCTTTTGCGAGAGGATTTGAGTTTGGGGGCATGGAGGTCCTACAGCAGTTGTACAGGGCTCTGGTGAGACCGCACCTGGAGTATTGTGTGCAATTTTGGTCTCCTAATTTGCGGAAGGACATTCTTGCTATTGAGGGAGTGCAGCGTAGGTTCACCAGGTTAATTCCCGGGATGGCGGGACTGACATATGATGAAAGAATGGGTAGACTGGGCTTGTATTCACTGGAATTTAGGATGAGAGGGGTTCTTATAGAAACATATATAATTCTTGAAGGATTGGACAGGCTAGATGCAGGAAAATGGTTCCCGAAGTCGGGGGAGTTCAGAACCAGGGGTCACAGTTTAAGAATAAGGGGTAGGCCATTTAGGACTGAGATAAGGAAAATTTCTTCACCCAGAGAGTTGAGAATCTGTGGAATTCTCTGCCACAGAAGGCAGTGGAGGCCAATTCATCTGAAGTTTTCAAGAGATAGATTTAGCTCTTAGGGCTAAAGGAATCAAAGGATATGGGGAAAAAGCTGGAACGGGGTACTGATTTTTGATGATCAGCCATGATCATATTGAATGGCAGTGCTGGCTCAAAGGGCCAAGCGGCCTACTCCTGCACCTATTTTTCTGTTTTTATACACATGCCAAGACCCAGGACATGACTTCGAGGATTTCCTTGCTTTTGTCATTCATGCCTACTTAAAAACCTAACCATTCCAAATTCTATTTTTAAAGTACCTTGTGTGCCACTTTCTACGGTTTATTCACTCACATGTGATTTCTCCATCATTGCTCTAAGGGTCCGAAAGGGTCATGAAGCAACTGCAAATGTCAATACATTTTGGGCAGGTGGATTTACCAGTGATTGTTTTGAAAATTGAATGACATTAATGAAATGGATTGCTACTTACCAATAATGCAGAATACACAACTTGAGGATTTGAATGATCTAGGAAGAGGATCAACCCAGGTAGACATCCCTGATCCTGTACAATTGCTCGCCTGTTTAAGGGGTCAGCTGCTAAATCTTGTAGCTGGTTTACAACAGCTAGTGCATCAGGCTCCCCATTCATTGTGTCACCATCCGTTATGCCATACGTTTAAGCAATGAACTGTAAAGCGCATAGTAAAAAGTAAGAGCACATCAATGCATTCATGATTAGTTTAGTCAACTTTGTCAGATTATGTATTCACAGCACTTCAAGTTAAATTTATGCCAGTTTTAATATAGGCATCATTGGTTGAAAATGATAAACATTTTGCTTGTATACAGTTTAAGCAATGTTTATGTAATATCAACTATAATTTTGCATGACTGGATAAAATACAGAGGGATGCCTATCAAACAATATTATAGGAAACAGTCTGTTCAAGACATATATTTTCAAAACAGTTCTCGTTCATCCTCACTGAATCGGTTAACCTCAACTTCAAAAAGTTGTTTAAAATAACCAGATTAATATATATGGGATAAATACTCAGAGGGTCAAGCAGGATCTGTGGAATGAAAAAAAGCTTAAAGTCAACGATAATTGCACTAACTTTCACAAGTAATACACTGCCTGGATAATATTTGAACCTAAACAATATGTCAGACTTAACATAACAATCCAGCCTGAAGGGACACCGAAACCAGGCCTGACAACGACTCAGGCTAAAGTCCTCGGCCCTAGTGGAGCTCCCTGTTTAACCTCCAGCAGCCATAGCTTCCACGCACCTTTGAAATCAGACGCTCAAGGTATCGAACCGATTTAAAACGCTTGTTGACCGTTAATCGGTTCGCTGTCAACAACAAAGCACAACAGCTGGAACCGACAGCGAGTGAATGAAACAGCGCGAATGTAACCGCAGCGCCAATCCCTTGCACGAGTAGCCTCACAACATCCACCGGCTGCTCACTCACTCACTCGGCCCAGGTCGGCCCAGCGCCACCCTCCACTCAACCCAGTCCCGGACCCTCATTGGTCCATCGGCTCTCCCACAGTCAACCAATTAGGTCTCATCTTATTGCTCTACGTTTTATATACATTTGAAAAGAATCAAGGGAGTTCGTGCGTTTTTAAATGTCGGGTTGTTATTTTATTTGAATAATGATAATTTAAAAATTATGAAAAATACTTTGAACGTGTTCAATCTCCGAGAATGTGGCCGCGGCTTTGTACGCCGAGGCTGGTGCGCGTGCGCGGCGACGTTGGCGCGGCGCTCGAACCGGCGGCGACCGGTCACTCACTCACTCACTTATTACTCGCTCATCACTCGCACGAACAACCTTCACTCCGCAGAGCTTGATCCACGTTCCTCTTTTCCAGAAGTAAGTTCTGTTACTGACCCGAGAGAATACTTACTGAACTTCTTTAGTCCCTCTCCCCCTCCCTTGACTCTTAGTGTGAAGAAGGGTCTCGACCCGAAACGTCACCCATTCCTTCTCTCCAGAGATGCTGCCTGTCCCGCTGAGTTACTCCAGCACTTGGTGTCTGGCGTTGGTGTAATCCCACATCCCCAGTTCCTTCCAACAGACTTTGTTCAATTTGACGGACATGCGGTCTCGACGGGACCTTGTTCAGTTCAGTGTGCAGGAAGGAACTGAACTGAACAAAAGATAGGCACAAAAAGCTGGAGTAACTCAGCGGGTCAGGTGGCATTTCTGGAGAGAAGGAATAGATGACGTTTCGGGTCGAGACCGTTCTTCAGGACTAGACCCCAAACGTCACCTATTCCTTTACTCCAGGGATGTTGGCTGACTCGCTGAATTACTCCGGCTTTTTGTTCTGTCTATCTTTTGTTCAGTTTAGCGCACATTTCGGGGCTCTTGGTCTTCGACCTACCCTTGCGCACTGACCGGGGTCGTGGCGTCTCTCTGTCCTCTTGAGCCGTGACAGGCACCAGGTTGGCCTTCACTTGCAGTTAATACTTTGAACATTTTGTTCCATACGCACCAGAAACGAAAGTAGAGACCCGCTTATTGTGGCTGAACATAATCATGTTATTGTGTGTAAGAAGGGACCGCAGATGCCGGTTTACACCGGAAATCAACACACAATCTTGGAGTAACTCAGCGGGCCAGGCATCATCTCTGGGGGAAAGGAATAGGTGACGTTTCGGGTCGAGACCCTTCATCAGACCAGTCTGAGTTACTCCAGTATTTTTATGTATATCTATGATAATGTCATTCATTTTCCAGATCAGTGTACGGTTGCGGTAATCTAATCATTTATTTAGTTGCATAGTGCGTGGGTCATTACTAAAATTGTTGGAGATCACATGTCTATCCGGTTTCAAAGAGCCTGCGTATTTTTAAGTGGCTTAAAACTAAAAGGGGTTTAAGGGCCTGTCCCACTTAGGCGATTTTTCAGCGGACTGCCGGGAGTGTCAAGCTCGCGGCACTTGCTGAAAAACTGGGAAGTTGAACGGCGAGTGTCAAGCGTGGAACACACACACACATCGCAAATGAAGGGAGGGAAATCGGGGGAGCGCTGTCTGAAATTCACACGGTGCAAAGCCAAGGTGATACAGACACACACCGCGATGAACAGGAAGGTTAAGACGGCTAGCACAGTGTACGGTTAGTAGGCCCCCTCGTACAAAGGAAGCAGTAAGGTAGTCTTGCAAAGCTTGATCTGGTCGGGGAATCCCGTCGCTGCCTGGGGCCTTGCCTAATGCCAAGCTGTCAATGGCCTTGCCAAAGGCCAGGCTGACCATGCGTGATGCATCCTAGTTGTTGGCTGCTTGCTCCAAACCTCGGCTAGAGCAGCGTCACCTGTGGCTGAAGAGACCAATGCTGGAGTGACAGTCTCTGTCGCAAAGGTCACATTTGTGTGAGGTCTCTGGTTTGTTGAAGTTGCAGCGCTCCTTTCTGCCTGCCCTCTTGTCTGCCGCTGTGTTCAACAGTTTCTCTTCCCCCGTTTTGAGATGTTGGTTCAGGGTACCTCTCCACCTTGTGCGGTCAGCTGCAAGGCTCTCCCAGGACTCCACATCGATGTCGAGCGCCTTCATATCTCTCTTGCAGACGTCCTTGTAACGTAGCTGGGGGTGGCCGATGGTTCTCCTCCCAGATGTCAGCTCTCCATAGAGGATGTCTTTTGGAATACGGCCATCCTCCATGCGGTGGACATGGCCCAGCCACCGCAGTCTGCGCTGCCTGAGTAGAGTGTACATACGGGGAAGGCCGGAGCGAGACAGGATCTCGGCGTTGGACACGGTCTTGCCAGGATATGCTCAGGATACGGTAGATGCTTCTCAGGTGGAAGGTGTTGAGTCTTCTCTCCTGCCTGGCATATGTAGTCCATGTCTCACTGCCGTACAGCAGCATGCTGTTGACACAGGTGTTGTAGACTGCTATCTTTGTCTTCACTGTCAGCTTGGGGTTGGTCCACACTCGTGTTGTGAGGCGAGCGAGAGTTGTAGCTGCCTTCCCGATCCTCTTATCAATGTCTGTGTCCAAGGAGAGGTTGTCAGTGATGGTGGAGCCGAGGTACGTGAACTGATGGACGGCATCAAGTTTGCAGTCGTCGATGGTGATGACAGGCGGCACCTCTGTATCCTGCCCCAAGATGTTCGTCTACTTCAGGCTGATGGTCAGCCCGAAGTCCTTGCATGCCCGATAGAAGCGGTCCATCAGTGACTAGTTCCTGCTGGGTGTGGGACACAATTGCCACGTCGTCGACAAACAACATGTCTCTGATGAGAGCTTCACGTACTTTTGTCTTTGCTCTGAGGCGGGTGAGGTTGAAGAGCCTGCCATCTGATCTAGTACGCAGGTATATCCCCGAAGGCATGTTTCAGGAGCAGAGCGAAGAAAATCCTAAAGAGTGTGGGAGCGAGGACGCAGCCTTGTTTGACGCCACTGCGGATGTCGAAGGGCTCCGAGAAACTGCCATTCGTGTTGATGTGGAAGGATTCTATCATGCTCTACTGTTTTGGTGGGCAGCCGATCTTTGGCAGAGCCTTAAATAGGCCATCTCTGCTGACGAGGTCAAACACCTTGGTGAGGTCAATGAAAGCAACATACAGGGGCATCCGCTGTTCTCTGCACTTCTCCTGGAGCTGGCAAAGGGAGAAGACCATGTCTACTGTTGACCTTCCAGCTCGGAAACCGCACTGTGACTCTGGGTAGACACGTTCTGCCAGCTTCTACAGGCGGATCAAGATGACCCGAGCAAAGACCTTGCCGACGATGTTGAGGAGGGAGATGCCTCTGTAGTTGTTGCAGTCGCTTCTTTCGCCCTTGTTCTTGTAGAGGGTAATGATCGAGGCATCCCTCGTCATGAGGTACAGCTCCTTCTTGCCAGCACTGGCAGAGGACTTCGTACAAAGGAAGCAGTAAGGTAGTCTTGCAAAGCTTGATCTGGTCGGGGAATCCCGTCGCTGCCTGGGGCCTTGCCTAATGCCAAGCTGTCAATGGCCTTGCCAAAGGCCAGGCTGACAATGGCCTTGCTGAGCTCTTCTATTGTCGGCTCTGCGTCTAACTCATCCATGGTCGGCAGACACTCGATGGCATCAAGGGCTGAGGGGGATACAGTGTTCTCTCTCTCGAGTAGAGGTCGGAGTAGTGTTCCCCCATCTCTCCATCTGCTGGCATTTGTCTGATTACTTCCCCAGTGGAGGATTTGAGGGGGGCTGTCTTGCTCTGGACTGGTCCTAGTGCCTTCTTAATGCCATCGTACATTCCCTTGATGTTCCCTGTTATGGCGGCCGTCTGGATGTCCTCACTAAGCTGTGTCTAGTGGTCATTGGCACAACGCCTGGCAGTCTGCTGAACCGTGCTCCTGGTAGCCCTGAGGATCTGCAGGTTCTTCTCGTTATAACCTGCAGGCATCTTACTGACATCGATGCGGGGGTTCCCCTGCTTATTGGTACAGTAAAACCTCTTTGGTTGTAGCCTGATCTTGCAACACACCACGGAGTGGTCTGTGTTGCAGTCTGCAGTGTGGTAGGAACGTGTGTGGTGAACGTTCTTGATGACAGCACTTCTGACTAGGATCAGATCCAGTTAATGCCAATGCTTTGAGCGGGGTGTCTCCAGGTAACCTTGTGCTGGGGCTTTGTCTGGAAGTACGAGTTGGCGATGCACAGGTCATGGTAAGAGCACAGCTCAAGCAGTAGCTGTCCGTTATCATTCATTTTGCCCACACCAAACTACCCAAGGCAGGAAGACCATGATTCGTGGTCTGCGCCCACTGGCGTTGAAGTCGCCCAGAAGAACAAGTTCTTCCTTGCTGCTGATGATGGATGCGAGGTTCTCATAGAACTCGTCCTTTGTGTCTGATGTGGAGGACAGTGTCAGGGCATACACGCTGACAAGAGTGACTCGGCCTGCGGTGGTGTTGAGGCGGAGAGTCAGGATTCACTCTGAGCCATTACTGCCTGGTTCCACCGTGTTCAGCAGGCTGTTCCTTACTGCGAAGCCTACACCTTGCTCTCTGGGCTTGTCAGAGTCCTTCCCCTGCCAGTAAAATGTGTGCTTCTTCTCCTTCAGTCTGCCCGAGTCTGCCAGCCTTGTTTCCTGAAGGGTGGCTATGTCTATGTTGAGTCTCTCTCGTTGTTTATGACAGCTGTTTTCCTGGAATCGCTGATGTCCTGTCGGTTTTCAGAGAGGCCGGACATTGTCCGGACATTCCAAGTTCCCAGTTTTAGAGCTGGGCTCTTTTGATGTGTTATTTTGTTGGTTGGTGCGAAGGTTGCGATCTGCTGGAGGGGATGGGGAGGGGAGGGGGGGGGGGGGGAAAGAGAGGAAGGAGAGGGAGTGGAGACACTTTTAAGAAGCCAGACAACTTTTAATAAGCCAGAAGTTTGTCGGGCATTTAACATTACCGGTCGGTTTTCCTTGGTTTTGAAAACTCTTGCTTACGCGCCACAAATGCCCAGTCAGCAAGGGAGATTAACTAAAATTACCCACGGCTACCTCGACTACCTACAACTACATGGCGACCCCACTACCGCTGCACCTACGACTACAAAAGTATCGATTTTTTCCATGGTGACCAATTTTTGGTCATTTTATTTTGTGGAAAATGTTGAAAAATTTGCTGCGACCATACTGAGGCCACGACTAGTTCCCAGAATGCGGGAACTCCTCGCGACCAGAAGGAGACTCGCCAGAGACCACCAGCGAATATATATCGACCATGTGGCGATCATGAGGCAAGCACAGAGTCTCCTGCACTCGCCTAAGTGGGATAGGCCCTTAGTTAAAATTAGATTCCCTAATAATTTAAATCTGCTATTGTGTGCTGTTAATGACAGCACATTCACTTCCACGTATTTGTCCTTCACTCGATGAGTTAAAGATTGTCCTTTTATAGTTAACGGGAAATATACGGAGTGTTAAGCGGTCGATGTTCATTTGAAAATGAGATATTTTAAAATTAACTGACACATCCAATGCCGGATCTCAAATCTGTTTTGCGACCATCTTTAATGAAAGTCACTAATGTAAACATATCTCCCCAAGGAAGGAGCGATAAATCTGTGCACGAATTCCCCTCTTCTCACCCCCGCCCCTCCCCAATCCTTCTGCATGATTAGAATCTGGGAGAATTTATAATTTGTAAAACTTTAAGAACAGTTTACAGATCCTTTTGACAGTTTTATGTATTCAATAATTCAAATTGCTAATGTTATTTTGGTGTATTGATTACTTTGGAATAAATAGTTATATTTTATATAAAGCGAAAATACGGCTCAAATATGCTACATGTTCTTCTGAAGTGGTAATGTCCAGAGAACACAGGTGTCATACTAATTTATGATTACTAACACGTGACTCCCATACATTTTTTGTTTAGACTGCACACTTCAAGGTATGCGCCTTGGTTTGTGATTTTTGTCATAGTTCTTTGCCTTCAGAAACAATCGACGCGTGTTCGTTTTTTACAGCACTGTACCTGATACCGTGGCAAGTAAGCCAGAACAGGAATAACTGAACACTACAGAATATTAAAAAGTTTAAATGTATACGGTAAGATTAAACATTGAGAAACTATAAAAACATTTAATTGAAAATAATTAACACAAAGATTTTCGGGCTTCTGTGGACCAGTATGGGACAGAATTTGTGAATATTGATCATTTCTATATGCTGTCTTTGTACTCAAGTAAACTATAATTGTATGTTATTTTAATGGACTAATGTCAGTTCTAAATTTCACAAACTTATTTCATTTCACCTAAATTTCACCTACATATTTTTAGCTTGTATTGTTTAGTACTCATGGTAGAGCTATATAACGACAACACCTTCCGATCCATTTCGTTTTAATGGTCAACCTCTCTTTCAACTGCACTCTGATTAGCAATAGGAAGGCTATATGTATATTGTAATGCCCTTATGTTACAAATTGAACCATTTTCTTTTGTTTTTAAAAATAATGTCTTGTTTAATTTTAGAAAATATTGCTTACCTATATATTGCTTTGTACCTGTCAGTTGAGCTATGGGACTCCTTAAAGCTTCCAAACACCTACTTAATGTGGATTGAAAACTTGTGATGTTGCCCTGATGTTTTTATTCCTGCTTGAGATGATTAAGATGTTCCTGGAATATGCCGGAGTCAACATGAGCTCAGTAAGTTTTATGTGCTTTATTTCTCAAGTTTTGTGTTTTGAACTAAGAAAGTGTATCTGTAGCTTTATACCTACACATGGGAATCAAACTTTGGGCAGTTTGTGTTGCATGCAAACTCCCAGTAGAATGTGTAGAAACAACCAATCAACAAAGATGCTGGTTAATACATAAAAGGAAACCATGTTGGAGTAACTCAGCTGGTCATCAGGCAGCATCCCTGGAGAATGTGGATAGGTGCCATCTTGGATTGAGACCCTTCTTCGGATTGATTGTAGGGAGGGGGGAGTGAAGAAAGTTGGAAAAGGGGAGACAGGACAGAGCGTGGCAGGTCATAGCCTTTTTTTTCTAATCATTTGCCTATCAACACCCCCCCCCCCATTTTGGCCCATCAAGTCTACGCCATTCAATCATAGCTGATCTATCTTTCCCTCCTAACCCCATTCTCCTGCCTTCTCCCCGTAACCTCTGACACCTGTACTAATCTGCCTTAAAAATATCCACTGACTTGGCTGGTCAACCTTCTGTGGCAAAGAATTCCACAGATTCATCACCCTCTGACTAAAGAAATTTCTCCTCATCTTATTCCTAAAAAAACGTCCTTTAATTCTGAGGCTATGACCTCTAGTTCTAGACTCTCCCACTAATGGAAACATCCTCTCCACATCCACTCTTTCCAAGCCTTTCTCTATTCTGTATGTTTCAATGAGGTCCCCCTTCATTCTTCTAAACCCCAGCGAGTACAGGCCCAGTGCTGACAAATGCTCATCATTCCTGGGATCATTTTTGTAAACCTCCTCTGGACCTTTTCCGGAGCCAGCACATCCTTCCTCAGATATGGTGCCCAACATTGCTCACAATATTCCAAATGCGGCCTTCCCGACGCTATATAGAATCTCAACATTACATCCCCGTTTTTGTATACAAGCCCTCTTGGGGAAAAAATGCTAGGATTGAGTTTGCTTTCTTTACTACCGATACGACTTGCAGATTAACTTTTTGGGAATCCTACACCAGCACTCTCAAGTCCCTTTGCATCCCCGATTTCTGGATTCTCACCCCATTTAGATTAGGAACAGTCAACATGGATTTGTGCCTGGAAGGTCATGTTTGATTAATCTTCTTGAATTTTTTGAAGAGGTTACTAGGGAAATTGATGAGGGTAAAGCAGTGGATGTTGTCTATATGGACTTTAGTAAGGCCTTTGACAAGGTTCCTCATGGAAGGTTGGTTAAGAAGGTTCAATTGTTGGGTATAAATGCAGGAGTAGCAAGATGGATTCAACAGTGGCTGAATGGGAGACGCCAGAGAGTAATGGTGAATGGCTGTTTGTCAGGTTGGAGGCAGGTGACTAGTGGGGTGCCTCAGGGATCTGTGTTGGGTCCACTGTTGTTTGTCATGTACATCAATGATCTGGATGAAGGTGTGGTAAATTGGATTAGTAAGTATGCAGATGATACTAAGATAGGTAGTGTTATGGATAATGAAGTAGATTTTCAAAGTCTACAGACAAATTTAGGCCATTTGGAAGAGTGGGCTGAAAGATGGCAGATGGAGTTTAATGCTGATAGGTGTGAGGTGCTACATCTTGGCAGGACAAATCAAAATAGGACGTACATGATAAATGGTAGCGAATTGAGGAATGCAGTTGAACAGAGGGATGTAGGAATAACTGTGCATAGTTCCCTGAAGGTGGAATCTCATGTAGATAGGGTGGTAAAGAAAGCTTTTGGTGTGCTGGCCTTTATAAATTAGAGCATTGAGTATAGAAGTTGGGATGTAATGTTAAAATTGTACAAGGCATTGGTGAGACCAATTCTGGAGTATGGTGTACAATTTTGGTCGCCCAATTATAGGAAGGATGTCAACAAAATAGAGAGAGTACAGAGGAGATTTACTAGAATGTTGCCTGGGTTTCAGCAACTAAGTTACAGAGAAAGGTTGAACAAGTTAGGTCTTTATTCTTTGGAGCGCAGAAGGTTAAGGGGGGGACTTGATAGAGGTCTTTAAAATGATGAGAGGGCTGGACAGAGTTGACGTGGACAAGCTTTTCCCATTGAGAGTAGGGAAGATTTAAACAAGAGGACATGACTTCAGAATTAAGGGACAGAAGTTTAGGGGTAACATGAGGAGGAACTTCTTTACTCAGAGAATGGTAGCTGTGTGGAATGAGCTTCCAGTGGAAGTGGTGGAGGCAGGTTCGATTTTATCATTTAAAAATAAATTGGATAGGTATATGGATGGGAAAGGAATGGAGGGTTATGGTCTGAGTGCAGGTAGATGGGACTAGGGGAAAATAATTGTTCGGCACGGACTTGTAGGGCCGAGATAGCCTGTTTCCGCGCTGTAATTGTTATATGGTTATATTCCATCTGCCACTTTTCTGCCCGCTCTCCCAACCTGTCCTTCTGCAGAGTTCCTGCTTTCTCTACACTACCTGCCCCTCCACCTATTTTCGTATCATCCACAAACTTGGCCACAAAGCCTTCAATCCCCTCAGGCTATCAAACTGTACAACTCCTCCCCCTTCTGTTGTGGGGTAGACAGACTCTTTCCCCCCCACCCCAATCTTTGCACATGCCCAATTCTGGACTTTCCACTCGTCACTTTAATTTCATGTTTCATGCATCTTGTTGTGTTTTATGACTGTTGGCAGACCAATTTCCCTCCTGGGATAAATAAAGTTCTATTGTATCGACTCAATGTCACCTTGACCATGTTCTCTGGGGTTACTGCCTGGCCTGCTGTTACTCCAGCACTTTGTGTCCTTTTGTCTCCGAGTGCATTTTTACTACTCTTGCATCTTGTTGCAATTTTATGGCTTAAAAACAAGCTGTCTAGAGATTTCCTGCATAATTTATCAGGAATGCATGCCTCAGAATTGTAAAACGTTTTTATTCTTCCAGTTGCAGCTGTTCTGGTCAGATAAACCATATGGTTCATCTCGTAGTATTATTCGGAGAATAGGCACCAGCTTACCTCTAAAACCATGTCCGAGAGTTAATTTTCAGGTAAGACAAACAAATAACAATCTTTTATCAATAGATGTATTTTTATCAAAAAATATAGGTGTACAAAGAATACTGATCAATAATGTACAAAAAAAGTGAGAAGTATTAATGTGTCGTCTTCTGAGAACATTGAAGTTTAGTAACTGGCGACATTAGTTTGCACCAGTGATTTTCCACGTGAAAAGTTAGTTCTTAAAGAGAAAATTAGAGGAGAAAATTTAGTTTGAATATTTATTGGTAGTATCAACTGAAAAAGGACTACCCATTGTCAGAGATTGATGATGTTTAAAAACATCGCTTAATAGATAAGGAATTCAAATGTTCATATTGTGTCGTTTTTGAAATGGTGTACCTTGATTTTTGTAATCTTCACTGCTGAGATATTTCAAATGCAGCTTTAACTGCAGAAAAACAATAGTGGAAGGTAATATTTGTGCTATTAAACATAACTTTATGCCTTCAATCCTTAAGGTTACACATAAATAAATTCACCAGAATTTTGCACGTTGTAGCAATTGACAGTGCTCGCATTAGAGAAAGCTCTCCACAAATAATCCAATGAGGTTAATTGTTTTCAATGGTAATTTTCACTCTGACTTTGGCTACGGTGTCCAATAACAGTAATGTTATTAGCAGACTGCAACTAATCAAGCTGAGGAATTCCCATAGACAGCAAACCAGCAATTAATCGCCCTAATTTTAACAAATTCCAAACACTTTAAAAGAGAAAATTAAAGATGGGCATGTATCCCATCTTCCCAACAAGGAATTTGTTGCTACACCTGTTTAGGTCCTTGGATGGTGGGAAGAGAAGAGGTGAAAGGACAAATATTCCATTGTTTGTGGTTGCAAGGGAAATACAGTAAGAAGAGGTGAGTGGGGGGCATTGGTGGGAATGGGTGAGTGGGCCAGCGAAACGTAAAAAAATATTTCCCTGTGAAATTCTGAAGGAGGAAGAGGGGGAAGGGAAGAAGGGGCTGGGGGGGGGGGGGGGGGGGGGGAAGGGAAGGGAAAATGGCAGGGGATGTGTGGAGAAGGAGGGATGGGGGCGGGAGAGGGGAATAGAGGGGAGAGGGAAAGTTAAAGACGGTGATTTGGATCTGGAAGCGGACCAATACTAAATAAAACTGAACGGTTCAGACATCTTTTCATTTGCACAATTGATTTTATTGTATTAATTTTAATATATTAATGTTTAAAATCCATGCATTGAAGGAAGAATATTTTACAGTCCCTAACCCCAACCCTAACCCTAACCGGGCGTCACCCGCAGGACAGCGTACATCAGCGTGTGACAAGGCGCACAACATGATGAGACACCAAAATGTCGCCCCTGGATTTTGAACATTCCAAAATCCTGTGGCGACAGGGAGACACCGCGCGTCAACCGCTCGCCGCTACATGCGTCACGACCCGACCACGACGCGACAACCTCTTTTCAGGCTATCGCCGAAAATGTCGCCTAAGTGGGACAGGCCCTTAAATCCTCACCCCACGAGAGGGGGAGAGAAACTGCAAAGCCACCTGCCTGCGTTTGGTCCATATCCCTCCAAACCTGTCCTATCCATGTACCTGTCTCTGTCCGTGTCTTTCTATCTGTCTCTGTCTGTCTATCTCTGTCTCTGCTCTTTCTGTCTCTGTGTCTCTGCCTCTCGCTTACCAGTCCTCCCCCACTTTTTCATCAGAAACCCACCCCGAAATTTGGGCATTGAAGCTCCCCCTAATGCTCCAGAGTAGTGCCATGTAACAGCCATGTTGCTGAAAGGGTTGTTGTGATACAGCATGGTGTTCCTGAAGTCCCACACCAGAAGAGCTACCCAACATCTGCCCTCTCCTTGACCTCACCCTTACCATACCGGCAAGTTCAGCTGAGGCTGAGCGAGGCTTCAGCCGGCTGAAGACCACCATCCGAAGTTTCCTCCAGGACAACCAGGTGACGGACCAGCTCATCATGCTGCAGGCCAGTAACATCAAGGACTTTGATCCCTGGCCAGCCATCAGCTTGTGGCATGCAGGAGGGATGAGGGCAAGGAGGGCTGACACGGGAGAAGACTCAGCTGCAGCATTTGCCTGGGGACCTCACCCTGACAGTGACAAGGCTGATGAGGACGATGCTCTGCTCGAGAGCGACTCAGATAACAATTAAAGTGACTTTTAGATGTATTTGAACAGCTCTGTCTTTACTTTGCTTTTCAGGAGATGGATTAAATATCAAGCAGAAAAGTTACACAAGTTCTCACAAATATAATGTTTCTGTTCATTTAAAGTTGATATTCCATCTCCCCCCAAAAAAAAAACCACTTCAGCCATTTTTATTGCCTTTCTGGGCAATCTCACTTGCCAAGTTCCATGTCACCTATAGTCACCTACTTCCATGATTCATCTTCTTAGTGGTCACAGAGTAAAAGAGGTACTACGTACATTCAAAAGTATGGTATTAGTCTGGTCAGGTAATAATAATTATACAGTAACAAGTATGTTACAAGAAAAATAAAATCAAAGTACACTTCCATTCTCTATTTCTTTTAAATTACAAAATCCTAGAGCAGAAGGGATATATTATGTATCTATTTTTCCCCTCTTGATGTTGTTACTGTGTCTACCTTCAAAGGTGTCAAACAGATCGATTCAATTCTTTATCAACTGACCTTGCTGTGACTGGGCACAACAGAGATTGATGATTGAAGATTCAAGAGGAAAAGACCCTGCTATGGCCATGTCATGATAATTGTTGGTTCTTCACAGAAAATATGCTTGCATCAATCTGTAGTGTGCATGGTTAAGCATATATGTTACCATGGTCCAGGATTTATTGACACAGGTTGATCATACGCTGAATAATCCAACCACATTTTTGTTTGGAAGTGGAAAGAAATAATAGAAATTGCATTCATTGCAACGTGTAAAATGAGTTGAGATACTGTATTATAATTTTGCTGCATGTCATTGTGGTATATATCATGTCTTGATTGGTGAATATGTTTAGTTTGTGACTTTATTTGAAGCAGAAATAATACGTGAATGCTTCATTGAGCATAATTCAGACTGGTAACTACGCACTTCGTCCGAGCATATTATCGCACGCGTCATGCAAGCCGTCTTAAATGACCACTTAAACTGTCATTTGGCAACCTAAAAAGCTGCCAGGGTTGTCCGGCTGGTAACGGAGAAAAAAAGTTGTGAGAGCCCTGATATCCTTGTTCTATCCCAAAGGGGAGAGAACTAATTGCCACAGAGGGCTGTGGAGGCCATCAGTGAATCTTTCTAACACAGAGATAGACAAGTTCTTGATTAGAATGGGTGTGGATGGTTATGGGGAGGAGGCAGGAAAATTGGATTAGGTGGCAGAGATCAGCCATGATTGAATGGCGAAGTAGACTCTATGGGCCGAATGGCCTAATTCTAGTCCGATAACGTGAACAATTGCATATAATTAGTTAAGCTGCATGGATGAGCGACTGAATTAATGTGTAAATTTATCCAGATCATTTAAAATGCTGAATGCTCGATTTTTAATACTGACAGTGGAAGTCAGGGGGCATCTGCACAGATGGAAAATCTGAAAAGGAGTAGAATGAGGCACATCTTTGATTTCAAACTTGATTTTGGATTGGCAACAGCAGAGGTCCAGGCACAAATCCTACTTGGAGAATAAAATGGCGTTTTAAAAAAAAATCCAACCTCTACAAAGCGCAGGACTTTTGGGCTTAAATTTGAAAACTAGTTCCAATAGTTGACACTTATACTGGCTGAAGAGGATTAATAAAATACATTTTAAAAGTACAATTTAAAAATGTGCTGCTTGGCTTTACAAAGCTGAGTTTTTTCTTATTTCTTTCACATAATACAAAATGAAAGAGCAAATGTTTCAGGTCAATGACTTTGGGAAGGCTAGCTTCTATTAATAATTTCTAACTGTCCTTGAAGTTGGTGTAAAGCAAAGTTATTTGTCCAAGTTTAGTTGATACTAGACTAAGTGGGACCCGTTGGGTCCCATGTTCACACGGGAGGGCTGGTCCCCCATTGCAATATTCCACCTCTCCACCAATTGCAATATTGGTGGCCAGTGGGAGGGGGGGGGGGGGGGCGCTTTCTGGAGCGCTAGTATGGGTGTTGTGGGCTGAAGGGACTAGTTTCCAGAGGTCTAGTATGGACATTGTGGGCCGAATGGATTCCTGGGCTGGCAGCTCAGTCACTCATGCCTGGCATGCTGGCAGCTCACTCACTCACGGCTGGTGGGCTGGCAGTTGACACGGCTATTCCTTGAAATTCCATTTCAAACAGGTGCAAGGCCACCAAATTCAAATGCAGTTTCCTACCACTTCAAGCAGGGTGCAAGGCCACCAAAATCAAGTGCAGTTTCCTACCACTTCAAGCAGGGTGCAAGGCCACCAAAATCAAGTGCAGTTTCCTACCACTTCAAGCAGGGTGCAAGGCCACCAAATTCAAGAGCAGTTTCCTACCACTTCAAGCAGGGTGCAAGGCCACCAAATTCAAGTGCAGTTTCATACCACTTCAAGCAGGTTGCAAGGCCACCAAATTCAAGTGCAGTTTAATGCCATTTCAAGCAGGCTGCAACGCCACCAAATTCAAGTGCAGTTTCATACATTTCAAGCAGGGGGCCACCAAATTCAAGTGCAGTTTCCTACCACTTCAAGCAGGGTGCAAGGCCACCAAATTCAAGTGCAGTTTCATACCATTTCAAGCAGGATGCAAGGCCACCAAATTCAATTGCAGTTTCTTACCATTTCAAGCAGGGTGCAAGGCCACCAAATTCAAGTGCAGTTTCATACCATTTCAAGCAGGGAGCAAGGCCACCAAATTCAAGTGCAGTTTCATACCACTTCAAGCAGGGTGCAAGGTCACCACAAAACCACATAAAACACCACACTCACAGGTCAGTAGACATTCAGTGTGTTCAGTTGGTTCATAGCTCAGACAGAGAGTCGTGACCTCTCTCCCCCATCTTGCAGAGACTGAGCCACGTCCACACTTCCGGGTTTTACAGTCCCTCCCCCTGCCACCCGAATGGGCGTGGCCTTCATGGTGTGATTGACAGGAGAGAGAATCTCAACATTTTTAAAACATTAATGTCTTATTTTTCATCGATGGGAAAAATCCTCTTGTCCCGTGCAGCGGAGTGGGACTCTGAGTAAGATGGCCAAAAATCACAGCCGTAAGTGGTAGTGTTTTTTCTAAAATCAATATGCAGTGCAAACAGGAAGTGGTCAAGATTTGAGTTTTAATTATATAGATGTGACTTGATGATGCTGCTTCTGATCTTGTGCAGGCAACGTTATTTGTGAATCAATTGGGGGAATCGGGCGAGGGACTTTGCTGCAGAGGTTACATAGTTTAACGTCAAAAGTGGTGGTAAAAAATTAAGAAACCTAGTTATTAAGCACTCTGGACAGAAAATGTAGCACAGCAGTGGCAAGGTAAATATGATTGAAAAATATTCTGAATAGTTATGAAGGACAATAAGTATATGTTTTACATTTACTGTTTGGTGACAGATCCAATTAGGTCAATAAGGCACTTGTAGGAAAGAAATATATAAAGCAAATGTTTGGAGACATTACAATTTATCAGAGTCAAAGGTGGAAGGCTATGAGCATACCAAAATAATTGAATGTGAAAGTGATGTGGTGTGAGTTCTGCAACAGCTGAGGCACAGCTGTATTATGGAGGTTGTCAGTCATTATGATGGAGAAGGGATGAGATTTCGAACTCTGTTTAAGGTCAAATCGGATGCCAAAGTTACAAATACTTTGTGAAATGATTTTGGTTAACTTTGTGATAAACTACCAGACATCATTCAAGACTGGACAAAGAGCTAAGGAAGCCAGAGGAGATGAAGAGTTAAAGTTGATGTTAAATCAACCCAGATACATTTCTGTGAATGGCTTTGATGAGAAGAAAATGTGGTTAAGTATGGATCTTTGAGAATAATAGGGAAAAATGGAACTGCAGATGGTTTACAAAATGAGACGGTGCTGGAGTAACCCAGTGGGTCAGACAACATCACTGGAGAACACGAATAGGTGACATTTTGGGTTGGGACCCTTCTTCAGACTGATTGTGGCGCGTGAGGTGGAAGAGAGGAGGAGCAGGACAAAGCCAGTTATGTCAGAGACTGACGCAGATGAGGGTGTCTTTTTTTGTTTGGCAGATGTTTGGACAAAGGCCTGAGATGAAAGAAATAGGTACGAGTCCAGGTGGAGCACAGGAGAGCTGGGGGGGGGGGGGGGTTATGTTGTTACCTGACATTGAAGAATTTAATGTTCTACTGTTGGACTTTAAGCCACCCAAGCAGAATGAGGCATTGTTTCTCTAGTTTGCATATGGCCTCACTCTGACAATGGAAGAGTCCAGGACAGAAATGTCATTATAGGAATGGGAAGAGGATTTAAAATGGTTAGTAACCGGGAGATCTGACAGGCCTTGGTGGACTGAACTTGGTCTTCCTCCAATGCACTGGAGGCTGCAGCAGAAACACCAGATGAAGTAGATGCATGTGAACCTCTCACCTGGAAGGACTGCTGGAGTACCTGGATAGAGGTGAGTAGGGAATAGGGACAGGTGTTACATCTGGGGATGAGGAGGTGAGAACAGAATTATGGGATACAGAGGAGACGCGAGTGAGAGGTCCATCTATGACAGCAGGGAAAACCACGTTTACTGAAGGATGAGGACATACTGGATGTCTTAGAAAGGAATGCATCATCTTGGGAGCAGATGCAGTGGGGGCTGAGAAATTGAGAGTAGGGGTTAGTATCTAGCAATGTTACAAAATTTTGAGATTTTAAAAATCAAGTCTGTAATTTATCCCATCAGATAAAGCATAAAAATAAGTTTAATTTGACACCTAATTCACTTTCATATCTCAAGTATTTAAAAAGTTATGGCCATTTTCATACTGGGAAATGAGCATCTTGTTCCCTATTGATTTTCTATGGACATAACAAAAAAGCTGTGATCGTGAACAGTCAAAAGCCCATAACTTTCTTAAAAATTAAGAGAACTGAATGAATTTTTCAGTTATCATAGATTGAAGCATTCTGAAACAAATATAAAATAATCTTACTTGGATGACCTGAAATTAAAGCATATAATTAGTTAGTTACCTAATTGTAGCTAATTTCAGACTTCAATTACTAGATCTAAACATCTATCCATTTTTTAATAAATGATTAACATTTTTAAATAGCCTAAATGTCCAAATAATATTCACAAATAATTCACAATAAAACATGATTTTTAAATCTCATTTACATTAATTTATAGGCCAAATGGAAGGAATTTAGTGTTCAATTGCTGTAAATAAATGCCCATTTAAATCAGCTTTCCAGAGGGATCCTGTGGAACGCGCTGGTTTAGAACGTTCACATTGCGGTAGATTTGTGCCTCAAATGCCGAGAAAAATACTGCGGGATATAATGGGCCCAAATTGAGCTACTCGCAATATTAAACTTAGTATAAAGGGATCTTTAGAAGCCCTTTTTAATGTAAAAATATACAACCTAACTTCAGTTGTTTGCTTTATGAGACTCTGCGGTTGCTGGCTGTCGCGGGTTTAGAGATTGATTTTTAAACTACTAAAACTATTATTCAAGGCCTTTAAACCTAATAATAGCTTTTGCGACGGGGTCTTCCAGCGATTTTTCGTTAATAATTAACTAGGCTGAACATTTTCGATTGGAACAGCTTAGAGAAAATCGCGTTTTAAACCCGCCCCCTCTAAACGGCGCCAAAATCGCGCACACCCACAACGGCAGATTTTCAACGACGCTTCAGGTACGCTTTGCAACATACCTATAGTATCTTTGCAAGAGACAGGGCAGTAGATGGTGTAGCCTTGGAATATATCTCGGCCATTCCATTTACTCTCGTATATTACTCAATGGAATTATATTTTGATTTTATATCTGGCGTAGCCCACTTGCTTTAATTCTATTTTGGTTATTTGCAAAATTCTATATCTAGTATGGAAGCTATGATGGTATTTCCACTGTGATGATCAATGATTTACGCTGTGAAATTGTTAGTGCTTCAATTTCCCAATTGGGTTGTCTATCCTGTGCACATTACTTGGAGATCTTGGATCTGGAATAATTGCAATGCAAAATTAACTGTGTTTATATGATAGCATATGATAGGAGTTTTAATTGATAAAACAAGCTATACAAACATATCAGTGATTTTGTTTATTATAGTCTATAGATTCCCTATGAGTTGATTTGTATTAGGTCTGCATGATGAGATAACAGAAGCAAATAAGGCCCAATTGCAGCTATCATGAAAAAGCATGTATCACTGCAGGTCTTTAGTGGCGATGAATGGGGACTAAGAGTAGGTTTACTAACTGATTAGATCACATGTGCCATTATTTTTTGGAACTCTGTGCCAGTGGAATTGTGTATCTTCTGATCTTGGTAAATTGTGGAAAATTGTGCCAAACAACATTTGAGAGCTGCAGTTTTATTAATACATTTAATTGATCATAAGGTTTCTTGTACTTAAAGTATGTAAAGTTCTGCTCAATTAATATTCTCCATGGAACAGGTGAGGAAGTTTAAAAGATTTAAAAGTTACAAAAATTGATTCAGCTGAAATTAGGCTGTTACCTTTCTCCTATTAATTGCAAAGTCAGTTCTTTTCCCCCGTAACACAAGCGAGTTAACAAGCACAACTTCATTAATGCCTCCTCTATAATATAAACATTAAGAGGATATTCAGACCCTTGGCTTCTTTGCCCCTTCCTACCATCAAGACTGGAGCGGCGTCTCCTGTCGGGACCGGCCAGAACCCCAGTTTCGGCGGCGGCACAGCACTGAAGCACCACCACGGAGCGGGCGATGCCTTACCGGGTCGCCGTGCGGTAAGCTCCGGAGTGCTGTGACCGCCGACTCCAACATCGAGGAGCTGCGGTCTGCGGAGCGTCCAGCCACGGGCGGCGCTGGATTTAAAACACCGCGGAGCCTGGGATCTCTCGCCGAGATCGCCAGAGTTGGAGCTCCGACCGGCGGACATCGGGAGCCGTGGTCTCCGGGGAGGGAGCGGCCGTTCCAGGTATTCCAAGCCGCTGCGGAGTGTTTCCCCCGACGCCGGAGCTCCATCATCCGGCAAGAGGACCTGAAAACATCGGGCTGCCTTTGCGGCGACTGGCTGCGGAAGCCACAAATAGGCCCCGACCTCGGGTGATCACAGAGGAAGAGTACTGAACTTTCTAGTCCCTTTCCCCACAGTGGAAAGTTTTGATTCTGCCGTGGGGGGACGTTCATGTTAAATTCTATAATGTGTTGTGTCGTTTTTATGTTTTTTTAAATTTTTCTATGGATGTACGGAAACCTAATTATTTCATCTATGTAAAGCACTTTGGTTTCAACGCGAGTTGATTTAAACGTGCTATATAAATAAAATGTACTTACTTACTTACCCTTGCTCTATAAGATTATAATGTGAGTCATTAAGTTAAAACAAGATGCTTGATTTGCAGAAAAATAGTCTTATCATAACCATATATGGCTAACCCTTCCTCTCTCGGAAGAACCTGTCAATCTTAAGAAGCTGTCAATCTTAAGAAGCAAGAGGCTGTACTATGCTCTATAGATAAAGTATTGCTGAATCGCTGATTATTAGGATATAAATATATCTATTTAAACACTGCCCCTTTGTGTGGGATCAGAGTTGCTCTGTATAGTCATTATCTACATACTGTAAGAGTCACTACCACTCCCGCCTGGCGAAATATAGATTTTACCACTTGATTACTGATTTTATTTGCGTTTTTGTCTGTTTAAGAGAAACTGAACCACAACAGGCTGTTTACATTATTCTATCCACAGGGCCATTTACTGAAGAATTTTGTTCCATAACTAGAAATCTTGCTATTATGTAGCCATGCTCAAAAATAACACGCTGATCTTTTTAAGCATTCTATCAATACTTGAACTTTTTTTTGCCTTGTGAAAACTGAATCATTAATTTGCTTTAAAACATCTTGAACAGATTTTTCATGGCTTCAGAGAAGCGGCTCAGAATTCGTCTGAAGCACAGGATGGGACAGTTACTTCCCTGGTTGATGTAGGGTGGATTATTGGTGATCCAGGTGATTCCTTTACCAAGCTGAGGTATGTTTTATTGTCATTCTATAGATTAAAAAATCTTGTAGTGTATGTAGTTTTGGTTGTGTTGACTATTGTAGCTCCCAGTCTCGGCAGGAATTTAGCAATGCTTCAAATGTTTTCACAATGAGGTTGTTAGCACTCAACACTAAACTATAGCACCAAAGTTTGTAATATATTTTGTTCAGTGTACAATGCTTGTCTTGTCAGTTTAGTTCAGGGGTCAGCAACCTTGTTCTCCATAGGGGCCAGGACCCATGTCTGAGCGGATGGCGGGCCACATCTATCGCCATAGTGTAACACTTGGTATTGTTTTTCGTATTAGTTTTCACGTTTTTCAATTAGTTTTCTGCATAGAAATGTAGAAAATAGGTGCAGGAGGAGGCCATTTGGCCCTTCGAGCCAGCACCGCCATTTATTGTGATCATGGCTGATCGTCCCCAATCAATAACCCGTGCCTGCCTTCTCCCCATATCTCTTGATTCCACTAGCCCCTAGAGCTCTATCTAACTCTCTTAAATCCATCCAGTGATTTGGTCTCCATTGCCCTCTGTGGCAGGGAATTCCATAAATTCACAACTCTCTGGGTGAAAACGTTTTTTTTCACCTCAGTCTTAAATGGCCTCCCCTTTATTCTAAGACTGTGGCCCCTGGTTCTGGACTCGCCCAACATTGGGGACATTTTTCCTGCATCTAGCTTGTCCAGTCCTTTTATAATTTTATATGTTTCTATAAGTTCCCACGTCCCTCGCATGTTCTGGGACTGGCTGCAGTTCCTAGATCAGCACGCGTCCCCGGAACTGGCTGCAGTTCCCAGGTCGGCTCGCCTGCCCCCCGGGACTAGCTGTAGCGCCCAGGTCGGCTCACCTGCCCCAGGATTGGCTGTAGCTCCCAGGTTGGCTTGTCTGCCCCGGGACTGGCTTAGAGCCCAGATCGGCTCGTTTGCCCCAGGTCTCGCTATTGTGCCCAGGTCGCCTGCGTGCCCAGGAGCTGGCTGCAGTTCCCAGGTCCGTTGCGTGCCCCGGGGCTGGCTGCAGTTCCCAGGTCGCCTGTGTGCCCCAGGACTGGCTGCACTTCCCAGGTCGCCTGCGTGGCCCCCATTAAATTCTGCTTCAACATCATATATATTGTTATCTGTATGTTCAGATCTCTTTAAGGTTTTGTCCTCCATTTCCATTGTCTAACCCTCCTGTTTTCCTAAAATTCCACACATAGATCCCGTTCCCCGCAACTTTCTTGCTGGCAGATTCTGTGATTGTCTGTTTCAAATTTGAGCTTTTGAATTTCTTCCTTGTATTGTTGGCATAACCTTGTTTGATTGTTTAGAGCTTCTATAAAATCTACTTGATTTACCAAGCTTTTATTTACCCCTGCTAATGTAGCTTCCTGCAAATTGAAGGCGCCCTGGCTGAGAACTATCATTATACAGGGGTGGGGTGCTGGAAGATTAGAGGGTGGCTAATGTCATGCTTCTAGTTAAGGGCTGCAAGGAAAAGCCTGGGAACTAGACTAATGAGCCTAACATCTGTGGTAGGCAAGTTAATGGAGAGGATTCTGAGGTATAAAGTTAATGGAGAGGATTCTGAGGTATAAGATGTGCATTTGGAGAGATGGGGGCTGATTAGAGATTGTCAGCATGGTTCTGTACATGGAGGATAATGTCCTACGAATCTTGACTTTATTGAAGAAGTTACCAAAAAGTTTGGTGAGGGCAAAGCCATGAATGTTGTCTATATGGACTTCAACAAGGCATGTTTTTGCATGGTAGGCTGCTCTGGAATGGTAGATTGTGTGGGATCCAGGGAGAGCCAGCCGACTGGGTAGAGAATTGGCTCAGTGGAAGGAAGCAGAGGGTGATGGTGATTTGTTTTACAGACTGGAAGCCTTTGACTAGTGTTTAAGAAAGAACTAGATGCTGGAACAATCGAAGGTAGACATAAAATGCTGGGGAAACTCAGCAGGTGAGGCAGCATCTATGGAGAGAAGGAATAGGTGACGTTTTGAGTCGAGACCCTTCAGACTGATGACGGGGGGGGGCAGGAAAGAGAAAGGAAGTAGGCGGAGACATTAGGACTTGTGGGAGAACTGGGAAGGGGTGGGAATGCAGGGAGAAAGCAAGGGCTATCTAAAATTAGAGGTCAACATTCATACCGCTAGGGTGCAAACTACCCAAGCGAAATATGAGGTGCTGTTCCTCCAATTTGCACTGGGCCTCACTCTGGCAATGGAGGAGGCCCAGGACTGTGGAGACCGTTCCCTCCGTAATTCCCTGGTCAATTTGTCCCTTCCCACCCAAACCACCCCCTCCACGGGTACTTTTCCGTGCAACTGCAGGAAATATATAATAGGTTCAGTAGTAGGCTATTTGGCCCTTCGAGCCAGCACCACCATTCAATGTGATCATAGCTGATCATCCACAATCAAGTTCAAGTTACAATTATTGTCACACGCACCAATTGGCACAGTGAGATTTGGGTTACCATCAGCCATACAAATAAAAAGAACACAATACTCAATAGAATTTAACATAAACATCCCCACACAACGGAATCAACATTTTCACTGTGATGGAAGCCAATCAGTACACCATTCCTGCCTTCTCCCCATATCCCCTGACTCTGCTATCTTTAAGCCCTATCTAGCTCTCTCTTGAAAGTATCCAGAGAACTGGCCTCCACCGCCCTCTGAGGCAGAGAATTCCACAGACTCACAACTCTCTGTGAGAAAAAATGTTTCCTCATCTTTGTTATGAATGTCTTACCCCTTATTCTTAAAATGTGGCTCCGGGTTTTGGACGCCCCCAACATCGGGAACTTGTTTCCTGCCTCTAGCGTGTCCAAACCCTTAATAATCTTTTATGCTTCAATAAGATCCCTCATCCTTCTAAATTTCAGAGTGTGCAAGCCCAGCCGTTCCATTCTCTTCGCATATGACAGTCCCGCCTTCCTGGGAATTAACCTTGTGAACCTACGCTGCACTCCCTCAACACTTGTCGCTGTACCTCCCCCCTCGACACCAACCAAGGACCCAATCAGTCTTTCTAGGTGAACCTGCACCTCCTCCAACCTCATCTACTGCATCCGCTGATATAGGTGTCAACTTCTCTGCATCGGCGAGACCAAGTGCAGGCTCGGCGATCACTTCGCTGATCACCTCCATTCAGTCCGTGTTAACCAACCTAATCGCCCGGTTGCTCAGCACTTCAACTCCCCCTTCCCAGCTCTCCCACAAGTCCTACTGTCTCCGCCCACTTCCTTTCTCTTCCCCCTCCTCCCGACATCAGTCTGAAGAAGGGACTCGACCCGAAACGTCGCCTATTCCTTCTTTCCATAGATGCTGCCTCACCTGCTGAGTTTCTCCAGCATTATTTGTCAGCCTTTGACTAGTGGTGTGCCTTGGTGATGCTGGGCTCATTGTTGCAGGAATTGCCTTTATCTGCTGACAGCTGGGACATTATCCTTTACCTAGTAGCCATTTTTCCCATTCCCTGTGTATATGATTGTTATAAATTATAGATGTCATTACTTTGCTTATCATATGAACTTTGTACCAGCCAGTTATGCCTTGCAATCTAAACAGTACTCAAAACTAATTATCGCCTCATCCAACATGGTCTTTAATTAACTTTGCTCTGCTGGCCAAACATCCTTCTCCCATATGTAAGCTCTCAGGTTGACCATTTTACAAGGTTTTCCCATTTTCCTATTTGTAGAGATTTCTCCTTCAGAGACAAAATTAAAATGGGGAAAATAAATTGATATTTCCGCCAAGTCTGATGTTATATGCTCAGCTGTTAAATAATGGTGGGGACTTACTGTCATTGCTGATAAAATGACAATAAAAGAGAAAAATATCCCATAGGAATGCATCTCTGCTTAAAACATTGGATTAAGGTTTGTATTGTAGAGATACAGAGAGTTTCCTTGGAATGCGACTCCTCAGTAATGTGGAGAGTCTCCTGTATTTTATTTTCTTCTTAAGAAACAATAAACTGACAGGTTTCTTAGCTTGGGTGGGGTGAAAGGATGAGGATAGAATTTGCTTAATAATGTGATTCATATGGCATAATCCTGAATATAGTTTATTCAATTGAATTTTTCAATATGCCATCGTTTTCTATTTTCACCTTTTCAAGATATCTTTACAAATAATGTATATTGCTATGCCTGAACTTGGGAAATAAGTTGATGAAAATGCAATTTAATCTATAAATATTGTAAATAGGTATTTAAGGTTTTAGACAATATCTGCATTTCACTACAAATTAATCTGCAAGTTGCAGCTATTGATGTAGTTAGTATTGGTATACAGCATTCTTTATTTGATCAAGGCATTCATAGGGAAAAGATTTTAATGGAATAAAAATCCATGATTGCATCTAAAATTCAGCATAGTTTACTCTCTAAGTGTAAAGGCTCACTGATCCTCAATCCCATCCAGAGTGTCTGGTTCAGGAATATTATTTTGGTGTATTTGTCCTTTACCTTGCAGTAATAGCCGGTCAGTAATTTCCTGGATGAAAGTCTTACAGTACACCCTTGTATTAAGCACCTCTTTATAACAGATTTCTGTTATAGCGGACAGACCTTCCGGCCTTCGCCAGGTCAGGCTTTCTCCCCAGCCACTTCCAGGAGACTTGCCACACCTGGCTCGCACCACCCCCCTGGCCACTTGCAGGCCAGGCCGCCAACACCGCACTCAGCCCGCACCACCTCCCGTGCTGCTTCCAAGCTGGGCTGCTGACACTGGCCTTCCAGGCCAGACCTACTGTTGCAGCCGTCACCGCCAGGCTGAATCTAACCTGCTCTCCGGCCACCCGTGGGCCATGACTAATGACCTTGCCAATCCTCGTCTATCCCCCTGTCCGCCAGCAGGCCGAGGCTGTGATCTTGCCTGTTTTCCAGGCCCAATTCCAGACCGAGAATGAAGAATGGTGTCGACCCGAAATGTCACCTGTCCATGTTCTCCAGAGATGCTACCTGACCCGCTGAGTTACTCCAGTATTTTGTCACCTTTTGTGTATTAACCAGCATCTGCAATTCATTGTTTCTTTTAGACTTTACAGATACAGCGCGGAAACAAGTCATTCAGCCCAGAGTCTGTGCCGATCAGTGATCACATCGTACACCAGCTGTACCCTACACACTAGGAACAATTTATAATTTACAGAAGCCAATTAACCTACAAATCTGTACATCTTTGGAGTGTGTGAGAAAACCAGAGAACCCGGAGGAACATGTAGAAAATAGGTGCAGGAGTAGGCCATTTGGCCCTTTGAGCCAGCATTCGATATGATGACTCATAATCCTAAATCAGTTCCCTATACCTACTTTCTCCCCCATATCCCTCGATTCCGTTAGCCCTAAGAGCTATATCTAACTCGAAAACATTCAGTGAATTGGTCTCCTGCTTTCTGTGGCAGAGAATTCCACAGATTCACAACTCTCTGGGTGAAAAAGTATTTTCTCAATCCACGCGGTCACATGGAGAATTTACACACTCTCTACAGACAGCAAATATAGTCTCTGACGCTGTAAGGCAGCAACTCTGCCGCCCCTTACTACTTATATAATGATATTCTATAATTCAGTAATCCAGTACTCAGTTATATCGGCCAATCGGCATTAATGGATCCCATTTCTCACCCACATGGTCCATTATAACGAGGGTTTATGCACAATGGCAATTGTGTTATCACATACTTTGAAACTATTTATGTAAAGTCTGTGTATGCCCAGCTCAATTGCATTTTTAAGCAAAATGCTAGCACAAAAGGTCCTGAGATTGATGTTCCCTTTAAAGTATATCATAGTACAAATCATTAAATATGTTTCTATTATTTGTATACTTACATTTGTAATATTTGGTAATGCATGACACTTTTAATATCTGGCCATTGTAATAATTAAGCAACCAGATGGAAAAAATAGCACGCTTTGTGTGTTTAAGATATGGCCTATGAATTGAATCTATCAATCATTGTCTCATTTTTATCAACCGGAAATTATGGGAATTTGGGGATTTTAATTAAGTTGTTGAGTTCTTGCCATGTTACTTCTTGTCTGCACAAATCCCATGCTAACCTTGCTGAGCATCAAGTCTTTTGTTTTGCAAGACCTTTCACCAGGGAAGCTTCCCTGCCAAATATGAGGAACCTCACAACAGAACCTGGGACTTCCACAGTGGTCAGTGATGTAGCACTGGAAAAAATCAACATATTGGAGAATGAACTTGCTAAACTACAGAAGCAGATTGCAATGATTGTTACGGTACAAGAACAAAGCAATCTCCCAGCAGGTATGTACAATTTTTAAGTGGCAGGCATTTAAATACAACCTATTAATTTTTAATATTTGCCCCTATTCTGGCCATTGCTTTGCTCGCCAAGTGATGATAAACAATTTTGATTACTTGTTTAATTTATGTCATTAAGTAGTGACAGCCCTGAAAGTAAGAGTTAAAATTGGCATGTCGCCAATGTACTGCTACGGTTGTTCTGGGAGATTTCAACATGCAGGTATACTGGGAAAATCAGATTGGTACTGGATCTCAAGAAAGAGAGTTTGTGGAGTGCCTCCGTGATGGATTCTTATAGCAGCTTGTACTGAAGCCTACTAGGGAGAAGGCAATTCTGGATTTAGTGTTGTGTAATGAACCTGATTTGATAAGGGAACTCGAGGTAAAGGAGCCATTAGGTGGTAGTGACCATAATATGATTAGTATTAATCTACAATTTGTGTGGGAGAAGGAAAATCCGAGTGCCAGTATTACAATTGAACAAAGGGGACTATGGAGCCATGAGGGAGGAGCTGGCCAAAGGTGACTGGAAAGATACCCTAGCAGGGATGACAGTGGAACAACAATGACTGGTATTTCTGGGAATAATTCAGAAGCTGCAGGATCAGTTCATTCCAAAGAGAAAGGGGAGTAAGGGGCGACTGTGGCTGACAACGGAAGTCGGGGACAGTATAAAAATAAAAGAGAAGAAGTATAACACAGCAAAGATGAGCGTGTGCCAGAGAATTGGGAAACTTTTAAAGAGCAACAGAAGATGACTAAAGGCAATATGGGGAGGAAAGATGAGGTACGTAGGTATGCTAGCCAAGAATATAAAGGGGGATAGTAAAAGCTTCTTTAAGTATGTGAAGAGGAAAAAATTAGCTAAGACCAAAGTTGGACCTGTGAAGATTGAAACAGGTGAATTTATTATGGAGAACACGGAAATGGCAGATGAGTTGAACTGGTACTTTGTTTGTGTCTTTAGTGAAGACGGATCCAATCTCCCTGATGTACTAGTGGCCAGAGGATCTAGGGTGACGGAGGAACGGAAGGAAATTTACATTAGGGAGGAATGATGTTGGTTAGACTGATGGGACTAAATCCCCCGGGTCTGATGGTCTGCATCCCAGGGTACATAAGGAAGTGGCTCTAGAAATTGTGAAAGCATTGGTGATAGTTTTCCAATGTTCTATCGACTCAAATCAGTTCCTGTGGATTGGCGGGCAGCTAATGTTATCCCACTTTTTAAGGAAGACTGGAGAGAGAAAACGGAATTATAGACGAGTTACCCTGACATCGGTGGTGGGGAAGATGCTGGAGTCAATTATAAAAGATGAAATAGCAGCACATTTGGATAGCAGTAACAGGATCGGTCAGCATAGATTTACGAAGCGGAAATCATGTTTGACTAATCTTCTGGAATTTTTTGAGGATGTAACTAGGAAAATGGACAAGGGAGAGCCACTGGATGTAGTGTACCTGGACTTTCAGAAAGCATTTGATAAGGTCCCACATTAGAGAGTAGTGGGCAAAATTGCCTTTACCAACCAAGATGGCGCCTGCCTGCGGGGACTTTTGCGGAGCACCAGAACATAAAAGGTTCACCTACAACTTTTACCAACTTACCTGCATAAGGGAAACGGCAGTAATCTGTGCCGTTTCAGACAAGCTGCTTGGGCAGCTGAAAGCCCTGGCTTTCGCGATCTCCTGCAGCTGCGGGAGCCCCGGACTTTAAACTTTCCCACGCTGGCTGTGAAACTCCTGACCCGACTGAGGATCCCAGGTACGGTACCTGGAAACCCCGGGATGACTTCCAGAGCCGACGGGCTAGATCTCCCAGAAACAATGAAGCTGGAGCTGCTGACTTTGGGGGAACCCCCGTTCGTAACAGAGCTGGAGCTGCCGTCTGTGAAGGAATCCCCGTTCCAGCCCAGGTCCGCAGAAACAGCAGGTTTCTGGAACCTGGAAACAAAGGGGAAGCCTCCATTGTGTCCGGAAACGTGGCCGACGGGCAGGACTTCAGGTCAGAATGAAGCGCAGGGGACTTCGGCCCCCTCTCCCTACTATCCTACTGGCCAACGTACAGTCCCTTGAAAACAAAGTGGAGGACTTAAGGGCAAGGCTGCTTTATCAAAGGGAGCTGAGGGAATGCTCTGTGTTCTGTTTCACAGAGACATGGCTCACCCACAGCTCCCCAGACTCAGCGGTCCAGCCTGAAGGGTTCTCCATCCACCGTAGGGACCGTACCCTGGCATCTACGAAAGGGAGAGGAGGGGGCGTCAGCCGAGAGAAGGGGGCGTCAGCCTCATGGTCAACTCTGTGTGGTGCGCAGACGTGGCAGTCCTGTCCAACTCCTACTCTCCGCACCTGGAACATCTGGTGGTAAAGTGCCGTCCCTGCTACCTCGCAAGGGAATTCACCTCCATCATCCTGACCGCGGTCTACATCCCACCCAAGGCAGACGTCCGTCTGGCACTGGAGGAGCTGCACGCCGTGGTCAACAAACACCAGACGTCATACCCCGAGGCATTTACCACCATTGCTGGGGACTTCAATAAGGCAAACCTCAAGAAATCACACCCTAACTTCCACCAACATGTCTCCTGCTGCACCAGAGGACATAACACCCTCGACCACTGCTACACCACCATCAAGAATGCCCATCACGTTCAAGTTCAAGTGAGTTTATTGTCATGTGTCCCTGAGAGGACAATGAAATTCGTGCTTTGCTTCAGCACAACAGAACATAGTAGGCATTGACTACAAAACACATGAATAAATAAACTGATGAAGTGCAAATAACAGATAATGGGTTATTAATGTTCAGAGTTTTGTCCGAGCCAGGTTTAATAGCCTGATGGCTGTGGGGAAGTAGCTATTCCTGAACTGGTCGTTGCAGTCTTCAGGCTCCTGTACCTTCTACCTGAAGGTAGCAGGGAGATGCGTGTGTGGCCAGGATGGCGTTGGGTCTTTGATGATACTGCCAGCCTTTTTGAGGCAGCGACTTCGATAAATCCCCTCGATGGAAGGAAGGTCAGAGCCGATGATGAACTGGGCAGTGTTTACTACTTTTTGTAGTCTTTTCCTCTCCAGGGCGCTCAAGTTGCCGAACCAAGCCACGATGCAACCGGTCAGCATGCTCTCTACTGTGCACCTGTAGAAGTTAGAGAGAGTCCTCCTTAACAAACCGACTCTCCGTAATCTTATCAGGAAGTAGAGGCGCTGATGTGCTTTCTTGATAATTGCATCAGTGTTCTCGGACCAGGAAAGATCTTCAGAGATGTGCACGCCCAGGAATTTGAAGCTCGACCCTTTCAACCATCGACCCATTGATATAAACGGGACTGTGGGTCCCCATCTTACTCCTTCCAAAGTCCACAATCAGTTCCTTGGTTTTGCTGGCGTTGAGGGCCAGGTTATTGTGCTGGCACCATATGGACAGTTCCTCGATCTCTCTTCTATACTTGGACTCATCCCCATCAGTGATACGTCCCACAACAGTGGTGTCGTCAGCGAACTTCATGATGGAGTTCGCACTATGACCAGCTACGCAGTCATGAGTATAGAGTGAGTACAGCAGGGGGCTGAGCACACAGCCTTGAGGTGCTCCCGTGCTGATTCTTATCGAGTCTGACACATTTCCACCAATACGAACAGACTGGTCTGTGGATGAGGAAGTCGAGAATCCAATTGCAGAGGGATGCGCAGAGACCCAGTTCTGCGAGTTTGGTAACCAGCTTGGAGGGGATGATAGTATTAAATGCCGAGCTGTAATCAATGAATAACAGCCTGACATATGAGTTTTTGGTGTCCAAGTGGTCCAGAGTGGAGTGGAGGGCCAGCGAGATCGCATCCACCGTTGATCTGTTGTGGCGTTAATCGAACTGCAGTGGGTCCAGGTTTTTGTCGAGGTAGGAGTTGATTTGCTCCATGATCAACCTCTCGAAGCACTTCATCACCCCAGGCGTTAGTGCCACAGGTCAATAGTCATTGAGGCACGCCACCTTACTTTTTTTGGGCACTGGTATAATTGATGCCCTTTTGAAGCAGGTGGGAACCTCAGACCTCAGTAGTGAAAGGTTGAAAATGTCCGTAAAAACTCCAGCCAGTTGGTCCGCACAGGTTTTTAGAACACGACCAGGTATACCATCAGGTCCAGGCGCTTTTCGAGGGTTTACCCCTCTGAAGGGTTGCCTGACGTCGGCCTCTGTTACTGGGATTGAAATACCATCACAGCGAATGGGGGCTCGGGAAGGCACATCAGTATTCTCCCTATCAAAGCGTGCGTAAAACGCATTAGGCTCACAGGGAGTGACGTTTCGCCGACATTTGAGCTGCCTCCTGATTTCGCCTTGTAGGAGGTGATTGCATTCAGGCCCCGCCACAGCTGCCAAACATCTGTCTCATCCTCCAGCTTGGAGCAGAAGTTCCTTTTGGCCTTTTTGATGGCCTATCGTTCTATCCCTCGCCCTCACTTCGGTAAATCCGACCATGTGCTGCTTCTTCCTGCCTACAGGCAGCAATTGAAGAGCGCACCCCCAGAAGTGAGGACAGTACAGAGCTGGTCGGGGGGGGGGGGGGGGGGGCCGAGGAACGACTCCAGGACTGTTTGGAGTCTGTAGACTGGGCTATGTTCAAGGACTCGGCAGCGGACTTGAACGAATACGCCACAGTCGTTACAGACTTCTTAAAGAAATGTGTAGAGGACTGCATCCCCACAAAAACCTTCCGAGTGTTTCCCGATCAGAAACCTTGGATGAACTTTGAGATCCGCACTCTTCTGAAGTCCACACACCGGGCATTCACGTCCGATGATACAGTGGCCTACAAGAAGTCCAGATACGACCTTGGTAAGGCCATCAAAAAGGCCAAAAGGGACCTGCTCCAAACTGGAGGATGAGACAGATGTTCGGCAGCTGTGGCGGGGCCTGAATGCAATCACCTCCTACAAGGCGAAACCAGGAGGCAGCTCGAATGTCAGCGAAACATCACTCCCTGGCGAGCTCAATGCGTTTTACGCACGCTTTGATAGCGAGAATACTGATGTGCCTTCCCGATCCCCCATTCGCTGTGATGGCATTTCAGTCACAGTCACCGAGGCCGACGTCAGGAAATCCTTCAGGGGGGTGAACCCTCGAAAAGCGCCTGGACCTGATGGTATACCCGGTCGTGTTCTAAAAACCTGTGCGGACCAACTGGCTGGAGTTTTTACGGACATTTTCAACTTCTCAATTCTGAGGTCTGAGGTCCCCACCTGCTTTAAAAGGGCATCAATTATACCAGTGCCCAAGAAGAGTAAGATGGCGTGCCTCAATGACTATCGACCAGTGGCACTAACGCCGGTGGTGATGAAGTACTTTGAGAGGATGATCATGGAGCAAATCAACTCCTACCTCGACAAAAACCTGGACCCACTGCAGTTCGCTTACCGCCACAACAGATGAACGGTGGATGCGATCTCGCTGGCCCTCCACTCCTCTCTGGACCACTTGGACAACAAAAACTCATATGTCAGGCTGTTATTCATCGATTACAGCTCGGCATTTAACACAATCATCCCCTCCAAGCTGGTTACCAAACTCGCAGAACTGGGTCTCTGCGCATCCCTCTGCAATTGGATCCTCGACTTCCTCATTCACAGACCACAGTCTGTTCGTATTGGTGGAAATGTGTCAGCCTCGATAACAATCAGCACGGGAGCACCTCAAGGCTGCGTGCTCAGTCCCTTGCTGTACTCACTCTATACTCATGACTGCGTAGCTGGTCACAGTACGAACTCCAACATCAAGTTCGCTGACGACACCACTGTTGTGGGACGTATCACTGATGGGGATGAGTCAGAGTATAGAAGAGAGATCGAGCAATTGTCCATATGGTGCCAGCACAATAACCTGGCATCTCAACACCAGCAAAACCAAGGAACTGATTGTGGACTTTGGAAGGAGTAGGATGGGGACCCACAGCCCCGTTTATATCAACGGGTCGATGGTTGAAAGGGTCAAGAGCTTTAAATTCCTGGGCGTGCACATCTCTGAAGATCTTTCCTGGTCCGAGAACACTAATGCAATTATCAAGAAAGCTCATCAGCGCCTCTACTTCCTGAGAAGACTACGGAGAGTCGGTTTGTCAAGGAGGACTCTCTCTAACTTCTACAGGTGCACAGTAGAGAGCATGCTGACCGGTTGCATCGTGGCTTGATTCGGCAACTTGAGTGCCCTGCAAAGGAAAAGACTACAAAAAGTAGTAAACGTTGCCCAGTCCATCATCGGCTCTGACCTTCCTTCCATCGAGGGGATTTGTCGCAGTCGCTGCCTCAAAAAGGCTGGCAGTATCATCAAAGACCCAACACCATCCTGGCCACACACTCATCTCCCTGCTACCTTCAGGTAGAAGGTACAGGAGCCTGAAGACTGCAACAACCAGGTTCAGGAATAGCTACTTCCCCACAGCCATCAGGCTATTAAACCTGGCTCGGACAAAACTTTGATTTTTAATAACCAATTATCTGTTATTTGCACTTTATCATTTTATTTATTCATCTGTGTATATATTTATATTATAGTATATGGACACATTGATCTGTTTTGTAGTAAATGCCTTCTATGTTCTGTGTGCTGAAGCAAAGCAAGAATTTCATTGTCCTATCAGGGACACATGACAATAAACTCACTTGAAATTGAACTTTAAATTAGAGCGCATGGTATTGGGGGCAGGGTACTGACATGGATAGAACATTGGTTGGCAGACAGGAAACAAAGAGTAGGGATTAACGGGTCCCTTTCAGAATGGCAAGCAGTGACTAGTGGGCTACCGTAAGGCTTGGTGCTGGGACCGCAGCTATTTGCAATATGCATTGATGATGTAGATGAAGGGATTAAAAGTAACATCAGCAAATTTGCAGATGACACAAAGCTGGGTGCAGTGTGAACTGTGAGGAGGATGCTATGAGAATGCAGGGTGACTTGGACAGGTTGGGTGAGTGGGTAGATGCATGGCAGATGCAGTTTAATGTAGATAAATGTGAGGTTAAGGCAGATTATTATCTGAATGGTGTCAAGTTAGGAAAAGGGGTAGAAGTACAAAGAGATCTGGGGGGGTCCTTGTGCATCAGTCACTGAAAGTAATCATGCAGGTACAGCAGGCAGTGAAGAAAGCTAATGACATATTGACCTTCATAACGAGGAGTTGAGTATAGGAGCAAAGAGGTAATTCTGCAGTTGTACAGGGCCCTAGTGAGACCACACCTGGAGTATTGCGTGCAGTTTTGGTCTCCAAATTTGAGGAAGGATGTACTTACAATTGAGGGAGTGCAGCGTAGGTTCACGAGGTTAATTCCCGGGATGGCAGGACTGTCGTATGTTGTTAGAATGGAGCTGCTGCAGGGCTCTCACTTAACTTTTTTTTCCCTGTTGCCAGCCGGGCAACCTTGACAACTTTTTAGGTTGCCAAATTACAGTTTAGGTGGTCATTTAAGATGGTTTCCATGATGCGTGCGGCACTTTGATTGGTCAGTGGCACCCAGGCAACTGTTAATTTCGAGCCCTGGGCTGGGCTTGTATACTCTGGAATTTAGGATGAGAGGGAATCTTATTGAAACATATAAGATTATTTTTACTAGAGGCAGGGGCCACACTTTAAGAATAAAGGGTAAGCGATTAGAACGGAGATGAGAAAAAACTTTTTCACACGGAGGGTTATGAATCTGTGGAATGCAGTCAGATCCATTGTGATGTCATTAGAGAGACCATCTCGTTTATTTTCTAAGTTATTTGAGATTTGTGAACATTTTCATAAATTACTCGAGAAATAATGCATGTAATTTTCAGATAAGGCAATTTTTAATTTCACGGGATAAATCTCTACCGGAATATGTAAAAATATTACCGTTAGCGCATCGTTTCTTCGAGTAGATTGCACACGAACAGATAAACACACACACACAGAATTTTATAGTTATACTAGACCCAGTGTTTGTGGGGGAGGAGGGAGGAGCTGCGGCATCACACTCACACTATCCACCCCCCAAACACACAGGTGGGGGGAGGGGGAGACGGGGTGGGGAGAGGGGAGAGTGAGAAGAGGGGGGGGAGGGGAGGAGGAAATGGGAGAGATTTGGGAGGTAGAGCAGAGCGTGGTAGGGGGAGAGAGGGGTGGGAGAAGGAGGGAGGAGGGGGAGTAGGGAAGGGAAGGAGGAGGGAGAGGGGGAAGAGTGTGGAGGGAGGGGGATAGTGGTAGGGGGCGGGGGGAGAGTGGGATGGGAGGGGGAGAGGGGAAAGAGTGGGGAGGGAGAGTGGGAGGGGGAGAGAAGTTGGGGAGGGAGGGGGAGAGGGGTAGCGGGAGTGGTGGAAGAGGGACAGGGGGAGTGGTGGAAGAGGGACAGAGGGGTGGGGGAGAGAGGGGAGGGGGAGAGAGGGGTGGGGGAGGGAGAGGGGTGGGGTAAGGGGGAGAGAAGTGGAAGAGTGGGGAGGGAAGGGTAGGAGGAGTGGTAGAAGAGGGATGGGGTAGGGGGCAAGGGGAGAGGGAATGGGGGTGGGAGGAGAGGAGTAGGGGAGGGGAGGAGAGAGGGTAGGGGAGAGAAGTGTGGGGGAGGAGGGCAAGGATGGAGATGGGGTAAGGGGTAGAGGGAGAAGAATGGGGGGGTGAGGGAGTGAGGAGAGGGAGATGGAGAGGGGGAGGAGAGGGGGATGGGGAGGGGGAGAGATGTGGGGGAGGGGAGGAGGGAGATGGGGTAGGGGAGGGAGGGGGAGAGTGGTAGGGGGAGAGGGGGGAGAGAAGTGGAAGAGTGGGGAGGGAGGGGGAGAGGCGTAGGGGGAGTGGTGGAAGAGGTATAGAGGGGTTGGGGGAGGGAGAGGGGCGGCGTAAGGGGAGAGAAGTGGAAGAGGGGAGGGAGGGGTAGGGGGAGTGGTGGAAGAGGGACAGAGGGGAGGGTGCGGGGGAGAGAGGGAAGGGGTGGGGTAGAGAGGGAAGGTGGGTGGGGAGAGGGATGGGAGAGGGAGAGGGGTGAGGAAGGAGATGGAGAGGGGGAGGAGAGGGGTGGGGGAGGCGAGGAGAGGGGAGGGGGAGGGGGTAGGGAGATGGGGTAGAGGGGGAAGAGTGTGGATGGAGGGGGAAGAGTGGGGAGGGGGAAAGGGGTGGGGGAGAGGGGGAAGGGTGGGGGAGGGAAGGGGGGTAGGTGGAAGGTAGGGGGCGGGGGGTGGGGGAGAGAGGGAAGGGGGTGGGGGAGGGAAGGGGGGGGGGAGAAGGAGGGAGGGAGAGGGGGAGGAGAGAGGGATGGGGGAGAGGGATGGGGGAGGGGAGGAGGAAGATGGGGTTGGGGAAGGAGGGGTTAGAGTGTGGAGGGAGGGGGAGAGGGAAGGGGTGGGGGAGAGAGGAATGGGGGAGGGGGAGAGAGGTGTGGGGGTGGAGGGATGGGGCAGGGGAGGGGAGGGTGAGGTAAGAGTGTGGAGGGAGGGAGAGAGGGGTGGGGGGAGAGAGGGGAAATAGTGGGGAGGGAGAGTGGAAGGGGGAGGGGTAGGGACAGTCCATCTGTTCCCCATTCCCTTTCACCCCCAATCCTCTTTCTCTATTCCCACACACGTGATGCCGAGCTTCGACAGGCTGCGGGGGTGGGGGGGAGGGGCTGGGGCTGCTGCAAAGGCATATTTAAATTAATCCATTCCGATTGGACATCTGTGAACATTGGGCATTGTGACATCACACGATGGAATGTTCACCAGGGGCTGGGGCTGGTGCAAAGGCATATTTAAATGGATCCATTCCGATTGGACATCTGTGAGCATTGGGCATTGTGACATCACACGATGGAACGTTGCATTGTGACATCACACAATTGAACGTTCACCAACATGTTATGGCTGAGAGCTGTTTTATTTTTACATTTTGGGGGGGGGGTGGGGGGAGGATTTTATTTTAAAAAGTGTACATAAACACGACAAAATTTAATCAGGAGTGGATACTTGGAATGGAAAGTGAAATCTCTACCGAAATGGAAAACATCTCGGCGATTCTGCGTCTGGTGTCGGCGTAGCAAGGAATCAAAGACTGGCAGCCAGAAGTCAGGCAGGCGGCAGTCAGCCGGCAGCCACAGAGTTTTAAATATAGAGTAGACCAAGTACCCTGTTTCTACAACGGCATTTGCGGGGGGGGGGGGGGAGAGAGGAGGAGGAAACGGGACAGATTTGGGAGGGAAAGGAGAGCGGGGCAGGGGGTGAGAGAGGGGGATGGGGAGAGAGGTGTGGGGGGGGGGTGAGGAGAGGGAAACAGAAACATAGAAATTAGGTGCAGGAGTAGGCCATTCGGCCCTTCGAGCCTGCACTGCCATTCAATATGATCATGGCTGATCATCCAACTCAGTATCCTGTACCTGCCTTCTCTCCATACCCCCTGATCCCTTTAGCCACAAGGGCCACATCTAACTCTTTCTTAAATATAGCCAATGAACTGGCCTCAACTACCTTCTGTGGCAGAGAATTCCAGAGATTCACCACTCTCTGTGTGAAAAATGTTTTTCTCATCTCGGTCCTAAAAGATTTCCCCCTTATCCTTAAACTGTGACCCCTTGTTCTGGACTTCCCCAACATCGGGAACAATCTTCCTGCATCTAGCCTGTCCAATCCCTTAAGAATTTTGTAAGTTTCTATAAGATCCCCCCTCAATCTTCTAAATTCTAGCGAGTACAAGCCGAGTCTATCCAGTCTTTCTTCATATGAAAGTCCTGACATCCCAGGAATCAGTCTGGTTAACCTTCTCTGTACTCCCTCTATGGCAAGAATGTCTTTGGCAAGGGAGATGGAGAGGGGTGGGGGAGGGGAGGGGAAGAGAGAGGGGAGGGGGAGAGTGGTTCGGGGGAGGGGGGACGGAGGGGAGGAGGGAGATGGGGTAGGGGAGAGAGGGGGAAGAGTGTGGAGGGAGGGGGAAGAGTGGGGAGGGAGAAGGGGGGTGGGAGGAGGAGGGGAGAGGGTAAGGAGATGGAGAGGGGGAGAAGAGAGGGGAGGAGAGAGGGATGGGGGAGGGGGAGAGTGGTGGGGGGGAGGGAGGGGAGGAGGAGGATGGGGAGGGGAGGGAAGGAGAAGATTGTGGAGGGAGGGGGTCGGGGGAGAGGGGAAAAGTGCGGAGGGAGAGTGGGAGGGGGAGGGGGGGAGAAGTGAAAGAGTGGGGAGGGTGGTAGGGGGGTGGAAGAGGGACAGAGGGGAAGGGTAGGGGGAGAGGGGTGGGGGACGGAGAGGGGTGGGGAGAAGTGGAAGTGGGGAGGGAGGGGTAGGAGGAGTGGTGGAAGAGGGACAGAGGTAGGGGGAAGGGGGCAGGGGGAGAGAGGGAAGGGGGTGGGGTAGAAAGGGAAGGGGGGTGGGGGGAGGAGAGGGAGGGGTGAGGAGAGGGAGATGGAGAGAGCGGTAGGGGAGGGGAGGGAGGCGGGGTAGGGGAAGAGTGGGGAGGGGGTGGGGGAGAGATGGAAGGGGGTGGGGGCGAAAGGGGGGGAGGCGGTGGGGGAGAGAGGGAAGGCGGTGGGGGAGAGAGGGAAGGGGGTTGGGGGAGAGAGGGAAGGGGGGTGGGGGAGAGAGGGAAGGGGGGTGGGAGGAGGAGGGAGGGGGGTGAGGAGAGGGAGATGGGGAGAGGGATGGGGAGGGGGAGAGTGGTGTGGGGGGGGGAGGGAGGGGTAAGAGTGGAGGGAGGGGGAGAGGGGTGGGGGGAGAGGGGAAATAATGGTGAGGGAGAGTGGAAGGGGGAGGGGTAGGGACAGTCCATCTGTTCCCCATTCCCTTTCACCCCCAATCCTCTTTCTCTATTCCCACACACGTGATGCCGAGCTTCGACACGGGCTGCGGGGGTGGGGGGGAGGGGCTGGGACTGCTGCAAAGGCATATGTAAATGGATCCATTCCGATTGGACATCTGTGAGCATTGGGCATTGTGACATCACACGATGGAACGTTCACCAACATTCTATGGGTGAGAAGCAGTTTTCTTTTGAAATTTTGGGGGGGTGAGAAGGATTTTATTAAAAATGTGTACATAAACACGACAAAATCAGGAGTGGATACTGAGAATGAAAAGTGAAATCTCTACTGAAATGGAAAAAATCTCGGCGATTCTGCGTCTGGTGTTGGCGTAGCAACGAATCAAAGGCTGGCAGCCACAAGTCAGGCAGAAAGCCGGCCGGCAGCCACATACCTTTATATAATAATAGATAGATAAGGATGGAAGACAAAGGGTAATTTCAGGAAGGGATTTATACTGCTGCCATGAGTTCATGACATAAGTGTTGTCATCTAATTGATCGTTCATTTTTAACCAACAGACTTTTATGCTTATTTATGTAACTTCATTCCTTTCCCCCCCGTGTGGTTAATTTCATCATCCTTAAAACCCTGATTAAGGAGATACATAAAGTATACTTTCAACCACCCGTGGGGAATGATGAGTGCTGGTTCCATGGGAATTGCTCAAAAAATAATGTTAAGTCATGCACGTGTATTCTATGCATGAACCTTTACATAAATTGCTGAACTCTGAAATCTCCTTACGCTTTTAAACAACAATACAATATTATATTTTAATGCTAAGCAGTATTGCTATAAAAGAGCAAAAATAAATCAATTGAATGAATGTTCTCACCATCATGCTGCCAAATTTTCAAAATATGTTGCTGTGAATCAACCAAATGCATTAGTCTATAGGAAAGAACTGGTTTAAATCGAAGGTAGGCACAAAATTCTGGAGTATGCTGCGTCTCTGGAGAGAAGAAATGGGTGACGTTTCGGGTCGAGACCCCTTTTCAGACTAGAAGGGTCTCGGCCCGAAACGCCACTCACGTAGTCCTTTTTTCCAGAGATGCTGCTTACCCTCTGAATTACTCCAGCTTTTTATGTCTATCTTCTGCAGTTCCTTCCTATATAATTATCAGTTCAAACTTTACTTAAACTAAAATTTACTGAGAGGTTATTTTCGTAACCAACATTATTTTTTCTTGTTTTTATGCATGAGACCTGTGCTAGGCCACCATTAAAATTAAAAAATTCTAAAAGGAGGTGCAATTTCACAATTCCTCTGCCGCTTCCATATCAGTGAAATCCTGTTTGGTGGAAAGATCTATGTTCAACCCGCATGATGAAATTTGGAGCGAGTGAGACATTGTTAGACAAAAATGCTGGAGAAACTCAGCGGGTGCAGCAGCATCTGTGGAGCAAAGGAAATAGGAAACGTTTCGGGCCAAAACCCTTCTTCAGACTGATGTGAGGGTAGTGGGGGGGCGGGAAGAAGAAAGTAAGAGGATGGGGCTGAGGAATAGCTGAGAAGGGGAGGAGACAGTTGGGACTACCTGAAATTAAAGAAGTCAATGTTCATACCGCTGAAGTACAAACTGCCCAAGCGAAATATGAGGTGCTGCTCCTCCAATTTACGGTGGTCCTCACTCTGGCCATGGAGGAGGTCCAGGACAGAAAGGTCGTATTCGGAATGGGAGGGGGAGTTGAAGTGCTGAGCCACCGGGAGATCAGGTTGGTTATTGCGAACCGAGCGGAGGTGTTCTAGTGGAGTATATCATGTTTGCAGGGGAAATTTTTCCTTGAACACTGAAAGGAAATTATAAAATTATTAGCACTTTGTGTAGCTTTACTACAGTAAATTCAGAGCCAACAGCTTTCTTGGTAATATTATTGGATTTTTTGTCGTCACCGTGTCACATAGCATGGGAGTGGGCCTTTCGGTACACAAGGTTTGCACCGATCATCAATCAAGTTTAGATTAATACTACGTATGTAACTAGATAAAAGAAACATCAAAATTATAGAATATGTAGAAATTTATTTTCTGGGTATGATTTGTGAATTTACCGTGTTGAGAACAGTCTTGGGCATTTTAATAACTCAAACCATACGATCTTTCTGTATTTTTGTTTTGATTTTTTTTGTTTTAGTGACATGTGACACTGTTCCTCATCATGTTCTGCCATTACCACCACCACCTCCACCTTTACCTCCCCCACCTCCTTTCCACCGGAGTGTGTCTGCAATTGACCTCATCAAAGAAAGAAGGGGAAAGAAAGTTGACAACGGTCAGAACCTACATTGTCCTAAACAACAAATGCCAAACATGCTGGAAGTTCTTAAGGACATCAGCAAGGTGAAACTTCGATCAGTGAGGAAGTATGTAATTTTTATACTTGGCTGGTGTTGTCCCTCATATTTCATTAACTTGTGCAGTATGTTTGGTCAGGCAGTGCCAATACAGATGCTGATTAGTTGAATCAGTTTGTCTTGGGTTTTGAAAGTGGTAAATGTTGACGATATGAGACATTGCTCGAGCCATCCCACATTTGCATTCAAGATTATCCTGGTATTGTTATGTGAACTGATTGTTCCCAAATAAGACCATTTTGGGAACAAAAAAATGGGAAGATGCTTATGGCATCCTCTGGAGAGAGGTTTGGTGTAGATATGCCAAGCATGACTTTCTATGTATGTCAATGTATGGCGATGATAAGGGTTGATAGAAGGGTGCCAGGGTGTGTGGGGACCATTGGGAATGGAAAAAATATGTGATGGAGCACAATAGTTTTGCTGATGCATCCTCGTGTCCAATAGCTGTTGCTATGTTGGATAGCAAGGGAACCCAAGTTCATAAAATATTTCAATTTTTATTTATTCCCTCATTGGATGTGGTCGCTTTTGACAATGTCACGTTCTTGCCCATGCCTAATTGCCCTTGAACTGTGGAGGCAGTTATGAGTGAGCCACAGTATTCTGGAGTTGTGATCAGTTGTCAAATCAGGTAAACAATTAAAGAACATATTTGAACTTGAATTGTGTTGTTACTGAGAGTCGGTCTTAAAATTTTGATTATTAAATTCCCCAGCTGCCATGGTGGTATTCTGGGTGAAAGGTTCATAACTGTGGCTGCTTAACAATTAAGCTTCCATACCTCGGAAGCTTTTGTATTTTAGCAATGTAATCTGTATAAACAGGACAATTATGCTTTTTATAAGGAATTGAACAGCACACAAGGAATTCAACAGCAAATAAAGAGATCATTTTAAAGCAAAACAGCAAGACATAAATAACGGCTAACAAATTCTTTTAACAAAACAATTACAAAAAAAAGTATATAAGGCAGCAAGAAGGATTTTTAAACATTGCCTCAGTTGTGCATCAAAGTATAATAATAGCGATGTGCAATTTTAGAATCTTAGTCATACTCATCCAGCACAGAAACGGGCCCTTCAGCCCAACTTGTTCATGCTGATCAAGATCTAGGCTAGTACTATTTGGCATGTATCCTTCTAAACCCTTCCTATCCATGTGCTTGTCCGAGTGTCATATAAATGTTCCCTCACCTTCCTCCTCTGGCAGTTTGTTCCATATACCTACTACCCTCTGAGATGGGGGGGGGGGGGGTAAAAATGAATCCACAACCAAGTTTCTAAGTAATTGCAAACACTTATAGCCATACAGCACAGAAACAGATCCTCAAACTAATGTATATGGGGAATAGAAAACAACATCTAACACCCAAAAGACCTATGGTTTAAAGAAGGCCGGCAAATGTACAGATTTGAAGGAGGAGCAAAAACAAAATCAGTGAAGAATTTGAATCAGTAACGAGCAATATTAAAATTATATAGTTACAAGATACAGTAATAAGGTAGCAGGACAGCGGAGGTTAATCTGAGTTGGGTTGAGAATTCTGTCACAGCAGTTCTTTAATACAGTCTAATAATAAATTCACCTTGATGATAAGGATTGTGCGTCTTGGTATGCTTTCTTGACACTAATCTCAAAATGAAAGGTAATTTATTGGCAGTTTATTTGGGGGGGGGTGAGTTTCCAATAACTTGTTTCAATATGTTCCTACCTCCACAAGGAAAGATACATTTGGTACTTGTAAACGAAGATAACTATTTTTTCATTGTATTTTAATTTTTTTATTTATCAGGTTAATAACACACAACTAATGACACAAACCGTCAAAGAAATCTTCCACTGATTTTTCAGAAATAATATAAGAGTGGAAAATAGATTCCTTCCGATGGAACTGTTCAATGCGCGGGATAGAGTGTCCATTGTATTAAATAGAAACCTGTACATGGTGTTAAATGTAAGACATGCTATTTTATGGCATGGGTATGGCACAAGTTGATGAGCAAGGTTTAGGAAAAATGTATTGGGGGGGGGAGGGGGGAATGTCTGCTTGCATTGACGGTTTTAAAAACATGTAAACAAATGGTTATTGCTGGGTTAGTATTTATATTTAAGCATTGATTTTACTTTGTAATAGGAATAAAGTTAGAAGTGGGAAAAGTTGATCAACTTCCACTTTTTGATGCTGACAGCAGCCTAACCACTCCCTTGGTTGAATTCTACCAAGTCAGTACCATGTATTGTATCCAAAATAGTGACGTATAATGATAAAATACATTTATAGTCAAACTTATTATGAATAATAAATTGCTTACGTAAGTCGGCATGCAGCACTTTTTTCATGAAGTTCATTTGTTTGAACTACCATCATTACAGTACAGATCTTGCATTGCAAGATGTTTGAAGTCCAGACTTTTAGATAAAATATTATAATTTGCTCATGTGATTAACAGAACCGTTGATTTTTTTTCTTCAAACAGGGCAACATTGTTCTGTAATTTGCATATGATGAAATGTAAATCTTTTTTGTAAATCAAATTAACAAAAGAGCAACCAAGAACCATCATAGAGTGCAGTTTATTTATGAATTCCTTCTCATATTTTTCTCCCGTAGCTGTCCTGGGGTTTGAGTTTGCGAGTTCTTTCCTCCATTTCTTTTAGTTGGATGTGTTCCAATACAATATATTTGCTTTTATTTGCCGATTTACAGTAGTAAGACTTTGCGTGAGTGTGTGTCCTGGTTAATATCTCCCAGTGTTTTTAAGATTTTTGACCTTATGCTGATGAGGAAATTATTCCACAACTTAAAGCTCCAGAGGAACCTTGCGCAGTATCATCTTTATTTTTTAGTTTCATTTTTTTTCCAGAAAGGAGGTAAAAAGCACAACTCCTCCCCACTCAGTTATTCTACTATCTGTAAAATATTAAAGGCCAACTAACTGCCCTGAGCTCTGTCTCTACCGTCTCACCATAGCAAATCCATCAGCAAATGAGTCTCCTTTAGCGTTGCAAATTGTGCCTACAAAGCAATTTCCAAACTCGGCAGCTAATAAAAGGTATTCGTGACTTTTAGAATTCATGACTGCTTCCGGAACATAACCCCTCTAAGTTAAGGGTTCACTCATTTCATGACAGATCTGTTGATGATGTAAAGTCCAAACGAGACGAATGTTCAGACAATCCAACAGATTTGATAGCGGCAGCTTTGAAACGGAAATTTGCACATCGCTACAAGAATGACAGCTCTGGTGAAAGTGGTTCTTCAGATTCTGACTTCAAGGCAAGCACAGAACTACCAAAGGTAAGTGGGAAAATTAAAGTAGTTACTCACGTTTCAATGCATTGATCTTCATGATTTCAAAGACGGTACTTTGCATTTTAGTGGTCATTCCTTTGCACAACCTTTGTGAAAAGGTTTTCAGAAAATAGCCTTTCAGAAAATACCAGGTTTTTTTTTTAATGCCTTATTCTCTCCCATTCGTTATTCTTCACAGGGTCTTGGTGAGACCACACCTGGAGTATTGCGTACAGTTTTGGTCTCCTTATCTGAGGAAAGACATTCTTGCCATAGAGGGAGTACAGAGAAGGTTCACCAGACTGATTCCTGGGATGGCAGGACTTTCATATGAAGAAAGACTGGATAGACTCGGCTTGTACACGCTGGAATTCAGAAGATTGAGGGGGGATCTTATAGAAACTTACAAAATTCTTAAGGGGTTGGACAGGCTAGATGCAGGAAGATTATTCCCGATGTTGGGGAAGTCCAGAACTAGGGGTCACAGTTTAAGGATAAGAGGGAAGTCTTTTAGGACCGAGATGAGAAAATCATTTTTTACACAGAGTGGTGAATCTGTGGAATTCTCTGCCACAGAAGGTAGTTGAGGCCAGTTCATTGGCTATATTTAAGAGGGAGTTAGATGTGGCCCTTGTGGCTAAAGGGATCAGGGGGTATGGAGAGATGGCAGGGATGGGATACTGAGTTGGATGATCAGCCATGATCATATCGAATGGCGGTGCAGGCTCGAAGGGCCTAATGGCCAACTCCTGCACCTATTTTCTATGTTTCTATGTTCACCTTTAATCCTTCCTGCATCATCTTTTGAAAACCATCTCAAAAGGTATTTTTTTAACTAAATCATTCCCACTGTGGTTTGGTATTCACTTTTTAATTTGTATTTACCAAATCATTCTGACAGACCTTTTTTGTTAGTGTTGAATAAACATAAATTATTTAAATTATGATAAATATTTCCTACAAATAGTAATCGTTTATTGTCAAAGATTCATCTTATTGGTCAGTATATCAATGTTTATATTAATGGGAATCATAGTGATATAAACATACTTGGTATATTATGTACTTTTATTTCTTTCCCATAGTTTGGGCAACATTTGCTGAAGCCAACAGGAAAAAGAAAATCGTCATTGGAAAACTTATCAGTCGTGATCAAAAGCTCAGGCACAAAAAATGACTTGTACTTTTCCTCCAAAATGAGTTCTAATGAGACAATTGTATGAAGCAATATTGACATCTGATTTCAATTTTCTATATCTGATGCTTATGAAATCGCACTTAACATTTGGTTCATTGACTTGCTGAGAAAGAACGTAAAGCAATTGTGCTTTGCACATGTCCTTTAATGCAATTACAGTAGCATATTTTTCAAGTCATATTTTGTCCTAATTTTTTAATTTCAGATATAAATGTTGCTCGTATCACTACAGTTATAAGAAGCCTGATCTGCGTGGATTTGCTACCTTGCGACTGCTAATGTTAGCCTTCCTTATAAACTAGCTACTTTTAAAGCCCACCCTTGTTGATGTTTTTTATAAATTGATAAAGGATTGATAAAATTATCATTTTGTTATATCTAAATTTGTAAAGCATCTTCAAAGTCTTAACACTTTAATGCTGATCCTTGACGTTCATTATTCTGGACAGCAGGACCTCAAAGGAATATTTTAGATACTGGATATACATGTATGCAGCAATTTTATTAATTTTGCAATGTGCACATCTTTGTATGATCTGATATTATATGGAAATGCTCTAAGAATAGAAGTTGTTTAAATAGGAAATGTTATGATGCTACTTCATGTTAGACCATGATGATTTAAAATTATGATGGGTACATTTACATTCAAACTACTCGACAGCATCTGGAAAAGCCCAATTCCTATTTTAGAAAAATATATGTATGGGTATAGTTTTAGAAAATCTCTGTGCATACCATTTGCTAGATTGCTAGCTGTTAATGTAAATATAAATTTGCACCATTATTATATGGTCTAAAATTAATTCTATTTCAACAGTGAGAAATATTTTAAACATGTTAATAGTCATACATTTTGTACTTTGGATGGAATGGGAAAAGTGCAAATGGTTTTCACCTTAAACATTGCCATCTTGTCTGTTTTCTTTGGGGTGGACTAGGGGACAAAAAAAATCAATGCTGTAAAGAAACATGTAATATATATAAAAATAAATGTTGCATGCTTTGGGTTATTAAAGACAATTAAAATATACTTCCCCTGCTCTGGAGCATTTCCCCAACCATGCCACTGGCATATTTTACCAATTCTCAGGATAAATATGTGATTTGGAAGAATTTTCTCCACTCTCCTTCTAGTTTCTATCTTCCTCATGTAGGATTTGAAGAATGAAACCATATTTTGTGTTATCCAGTGGCTTCTCCACCAATGCTTTTATTTATTTTTATTTTAAATATTTAAAATTTGTAGCCAAGACTCATTCGATCACACTTAATATTTGTTTGAAATTTGTTTTTTTTTTAAACTTTAAATATTGTACTATCTGATTTGGTAATGTAACGTAAATGTTAAGCTTTCCTGACAAATTATCTGAATGTAATCATTTATCATAACCTTGGAAATATGTTGGTTCTATTCTTGATCTGAAGTGCTTTATAAAATATATTTGAAAAACTTGATTGTAATGCCTGCATAAGTGTCACCTAATCTTTTAGTATGGTTTTACTGCTACTGGAATATCAGTAAACCTTTTAGCATGTTGTGCAAATTCACCACAAATCCAATGTAAAAGGTGATTGAATCATTCTTTAAACTTTTGGGTTTTCGAGAACAAGATACAAAATAGGATTGATTTTGTGGCCCTGTTGTAAGTTTGAGATTTGTGGACTCCATCTATTAGGTGTGCCAAATTTAAGATAGTAATTTATTAATACTTTTGATTAGGATGTGTGAAAAATTATTGCTGTCGGCTTTTGCGGTCAGTGAACAATAATCAAATAAACCAATGACCTGTTGAATTGTCTACTAAATATAATTTAAATAGCTTAAAACCAAAAGGGTCATATCCAGCTCTACTACCATTGTCTGTCAGTAATTAGAGCTATTTAAGTGCTTTGAGTACACTTTCTTGGTCCAAACACATGAACCAGCAGGATGCAGCTTCTGTTTTAGTTTTAGAGATACAATGTAGAAACGGGCCCTTTGGCCTACTGATAGTAAGGACCATTTACAGAAGCCAATTAACCTATATACCTGCACGTCTGGAATTAGAGGAAACCAGAGCACCTGGGAAAAACCCATGCGGGAGAAGGTACAAATTCAACCAGACATCACCTGTAGTCAGGATCAAACCCTGGTCTCTGGTGCTGTAAGGCAGCAGATCTACCACTGTGCTGTCCTGGTTCGCTCTTTGTTAATAAAGCACCAAACACTACTTTTGGTGTAGACTGAGGAGATTTGAGAAATGTTTCATACTTTAAGTTTTTATGGTGGTGATTCAATGATGAAGCTACTCTAATATATTAGTGAGCTAAAAGTTGTATTATCAGATCTACCTTGTATAGCTTTTTTAGCTACATAGTCCGAAATTGCCTAAGTTAAATAGCATTATACACAATTGGTGCAGGCGTAGGCCACTTGGCCCTTTGAGCCAGCACTGCCATTCAATATGATCATGGCAGATCATTCACAATCAGTACCCAGTTCCTGCCTTCTCACCATATCCCCTGAGTCTGCTATCTTTAAGAGCTCTATCTAACTCTCTATTGAAAGCGTCCAGAGAATTGGCCTCCACTGCCGTCGGAGACAGAGAATTCCACAGATTCACAACTGGGTGAAAACGTTTTTCCTCGTCTCCGTTCTAAATGGCCTACCCCTTATTCTTAAACTGGGACCCCTGGTTCTGGATCCCCCCAACATTGGGAACATGTTTCCTGCCTCTAGCGTGTCCAATCCCTTAATAATCTTATATGTTTCAATAAGATACTCTCTCATCCTTCTAAATTCCAGAGTACACAAGCCAAGCCGCTCCATTCTATCAACATATGACAGTCCTGCCATCCTGGGAATTAACCTTGTGAACCTACGCTGCACTCACTCAGCAAGAATGTCCTTCCTCAACTTTGGAGAACAAAACTACACACAATACTCCAGGTGTGGTCTCACTATGGCCCTGTACAACTGCAGAAGGACCTCTTTGCTGCTATACCCAACTCTAGTTATGAAGGCCAACATGCCATTAGCTTTCATCACTGCCTGCTGTACCTGTATGCTTACTTTCAGTGACTGATGACAAGGACCCCCCCAATCTCGTTGTACTTCCTCTTTTTCCAACTTGACACCATTCAAATAATAATCTGCCTCACTGTTTTTGCCACCAAAGTGGATAACCTCACATTTATCCACATTAAACTACATCTGCCCACTCACCTAACCTGTCCAAGTCACCCTGCATCCTCATGACATCCTCACAGTTCACACTGCCACCCAGTTTTATCTCATCTGCAAATTTGCTAATGTTACTTTTAATCCCTTCACCTAAATCATCAATGTATATGGCAAATAGCTGCGGTCCCAGCACCGAGCCTTGCGGTACCCACTAGTCACTGCCTGCCATTCTGAAAGGGACCTATTAATCCTGACTCTTTGTTTCCTGTCTGCCAACCAATTTTCTATCCAGTACCCTATGGTACCCCAATACCATGTGCTTTCATTTTGCCCACTAATCTCCAATGTGGGACCTTATCAAATGATTTCTGAAAGTCCAGGTACACTACATCCACTGGCTCTCCCTTGTCCATTTTACTAGTTACATCCTCAAAAAATTCCAGAAGATTAGTCAAGCATGATTTCCCCTTCGTAAATCCATGCTGATGCGGACTGATCCTGTTACTGCTATCCAAATGTGCTGCTATTTCATATTTTATAATTGACTCCACCATCTTCCTCTCCACCATCTTCCTCACCACCGATGTCAGGCTAACTGGTCTATAATTCCGTTTTCTCTTGCCGCCATTCTTAAAAAGTGGGATAACATTAGCTACCCTCCAATCCACAGGAACTGATCCTGAATCTATAAAACATTGGAAAATGATCACCAATGCGTCCACAGTTTCTGGAGCCACTTCCTTTAGTACCCTGGAATGCAGACCATCAGGCCCTGGGGATTTATCAGCCTTCAGTCCCATTTCCTGCCTTATGTGAATTTTCTTCACTTCTTCCGTCACCCTAGATCCTCTGGCCACTAGTACATCAGGGAGATTGTGTGTGTCTTCCTTAGTGAAGACGGATCCAAAATACCTGTTCAACTCGTCTGCCATTTCCTTGTTCCCCATAATAAATTGACTACTGTATTGGTACTATAGTCAAACATCAGGCTTTAGTCTCTGGAAAATAATTCTAGTTATGTTGAAAATCTGAAATTTACAAAAGTTTCACCGGGTCATTGAACTGATATGGAAATACTGTTTATCTGCATGAATGCGGCATGATCTAATATTTTGAGCATTTAACGTACAATAAAGTTCACTGGTACCTTTCCTATCAATAGTCCATATAGTTATCAAGTGACTAACATTTGCAGCCGCCTGTTTCATAAATGTTCCACTTCCGAGTTCCACTTGCAGTGATTAATATCAACATAACTTTGTTCAAGCCTGAAACTTGTACACAATTGAATGTCTACATGCAAGTAGTAACCTTTGGCAAATGCAATTTCTATTCCATCAGTTATGAATCACCCCAAATATAAATGCAAATTGTATCTCTAAATTTAATAAACAAAGCTCTTAAAGCAAATTTAACTATTTAATCCTTTTATAATTTCTATTTCAGTGCCTGTACTATATTATATTTCAATTGATCATCTAATTTTAGAACAGCCAGGTTTTGGGTGTGAAAAATTTCATTTTAGTTTATAGGTTAAAATCAAAAATAACGCGCGGCGATAGAGTTATGACAATAGACAATAGGTGCAGGAGTCGACCATTCGGCCCTTCGAGACAGCACCGCCATTCAATGTGATCATGGCTGATCATCCACAATCAGTACCCCGTTCCTGCCTTCTCCCCATATCTCCTGACACCACTATTTTTCAGAGTCCCATCTAGCTCTCTCTTGAAAGCATCCAGAGAACCTGCCTCCACCGCCCTCTGAGGCAGAGAATTCCACAGTTTTTGCTACCAAAGTGGATAACCTCACATTTATCCACATTAAACTTCATCTGCCCACTCCCCCAACCTGTCCAAGTCACCCTGCACTCTCATAGTATCCTCCTCACAGTTCACACTGCCAACCAGCTTTGTGTCATCCAAATTTGCTAATGTTACTTTGAAACCTTTCATCCAAATCATTGATGTATATTGTAAATAGCTGCGGTCCCAGCACCGAGCCTTGCGGTACCCCACTAGTCACTGCCTGCCATTCTGAAAGGGACCCGTTAATCCCTACTCTTTGTTTCCTGTCTGCCAACCACTTCTCTATCCATGTCAGCACTCTACCCCCAATACCATGTGCCCTAATTTTGCCCACTAATCTCCTATGTGGGACCTTATCAAATGCTTTCTGAAAGTGCAGGTACACTACATCCACTGGCTCTCTCTTGTCCATTTTCCTAGTTACATCAAAAAATTCCAGAAGATTAGTCAAGCATGATATCCCCTTCGTAAATCCATGCTGACTCGGACAGATCCAGTTACTGCTATCCAAATGTGCTGCTATCTCATCTTTTATAATTGACTCCAGCATCTTCCCCACCACCAATGTCAGGCTAACGGGTCTATAATTCCGTTTTCTCTCTCCCGCCTTTCTTAAAAAGTGGGATAACATTAGTTACCCTCCAATCCACAGGAGCTGATCCTGAGTCTATAGAACATTGAAAAATTATCACCAATGCATTCACAATTTCTAGAGCCACTTCCTTAAGTACTCTGGGATGCAGACCATCAGGCCCTGGGGATTTATCAGCCTTCAGTCCCAACAGTCTATCCAACACCATTTCCTGCCTAATGTGGATTTCCTTCAGTTCCTCCGTCACCCCAGATCCTCTGGCCACTACTATATCTGTGTCCTCCTTAGTGAAGACAGATCCAAAGTACCTGTTCAACTCATCTGCCATTTTCTTGCTCCCCATAATAAATTCACCTTTTTCGGTCTTCAATGGTCCAACTTTGGTCTTTACTAATTTTTCCTCTTCACATCCCTAAAGAAGCTTTTACTATCCAGCTTTATATTCTTGGCTAGCTTACCTTCGTACCTCATCTTTTCTCCCTGTATTGTCTTTTTGGTTATCTTCTGTTGTTCTTTAAACATTACCCAATCCTCTTGCTTCCCGCTCATCTTTGCTACGTTGTACTTCGCTTTAATTTTTATACTGTCCCTGACGTCCCTTGTCAGCCATGGTCGTCCCTTTTCCCCCTTGGAATCTTTCTTCCTCCTAGGAATGAACTGATCCTGCACCTGTATTATTCCCAGAAACACCTGCCATTTTTGTTCCACTGTCATCCCTGCTAATGTATCTTTCCAGTCAACTTTGGCCAGCTCCTCCCTCATGGCCCCATAGTCCCCTTTATTCAACTGCAACACTGACAACTCCGATCTACCCTTCTCCCTCTCCAATTGTAGATTAAACCTGACCATGTTATGGTCACTGCCTCCTAATGGCTCATTAACCTCGAGGTCCTTTATCGAATCCGGTTCATTACATAACACTAAACTTGCTGCCTTACAGACCAAGAGACCCGGGTACTATCCTGATTACGGGTGCTGTAAGGAGTGTGTACGTTCTCCCTGTGACCACGTATGTTTTCTCTGGTGCTTTGGATTCCTCCCACATTCCAAAGACGTTCAGGTTTTGTAGGTTAATTGGCTTCTGTAAATTGCTTCTTGTGTGTAGTATGTGAAACTAGGATAACATGGAACTGATATAGCCCCCCCTCCCCACCCCATAATGTTTGGGGCACAGCAATGTCGTGTAAATGAAAGTAGTCAAATCAGATTTGGGTCAGGCAGGTTACCAGGCCAGCCCAAGACACATAGCCCCTTCTGCTGGAAAGATTGGGTCACCATCTTTGTGTGGCACCGAGAAAGATCTCTGAAATATCCGAGCTCCATCTAGAAAAGTTTTTGCTATCTCCAGCATTAGTCTTCTCTGCGACACATTGATAGATTGTGGTGATCCCATCATTCTGTCAACTGGGTGCAATGGAACAACACCATTATAGCTGACATAACTGCAGAATATTATCTTGTCAAGATGTTTGATGAACTGATTTACGTGGCATTTTCTCACTGGTTCTCCAAACGTGCTGCCTATGTTACCAAATAATGCCAATCTTTATTTTAAGGCCCAATGTTTCTTCTTCATTATTGCAATTAGATGTCACATTTTCACAGGCCTTGTGGCTATCTGGCTGACTTCAATGAGGCATCGAAGACAGACAAAATGCTGGAGTAACAGCAGAACAGGCAGCATCTCTGGAGAGAAGGAATGGGTGACATTTTGGGTCGAGACCCTTCCTCAAGTCAAGTTATTGTCATGTGCCCCAGATAGGACAATGAAATTCTTACTTGCTGCAGCACAACATAATAAGTAAACATAATACAGAACACGATAGTAGTTCAGTGTGTCTATAGACCACAGACCATATATACACAATAAATAAACAGATAAAGTGCAATAGTAATAATAGACTGTTATTGTGCAGAGCTTATTTGATGTCGTGTTTAATAGCCTGATGGCTGTGGGGAAGAAGCTGTTCCTGAACCTGGATGTTACAGATTTCAAGCTCCTGTATCTTCTTCCCGATGGCAGCGGAGAGATGAGTGTGTGGCCAGGATGGTGTGGGTCTTTGATGATATTGGCAGCCTTTTTGAGGCAGCAACTGCGATAGATCCCTTCGATGGCGGGGAGGTCAGAGCCGGTGATGGACTGGGCAGTGGTCACAACTTTCTGCAGTCTTTTCAGCTCATTCCTCAGACTAGCAACTGTAGTTCCTACACATTCAGGTGTTGGCACACAGTGCTTCAGCTTATTGAGACTCCTGCCTCCAAATCTTTATTCAGGGCATTGCTTTTTTGGATCATCCTTTCCTGAACCAGCAAGGCCACATGTCTTGGAGTTGTCTGAAGGGCCTGTCCCACTTTGCAATTTTTTCAGCGACTGCAGTGACTGACACCCGCAGTCGCCGAAAAACCGTCAAGTTGTACGACAATCTACGACAGGCTACGATACAGTTGACATCAAACTGCGACAATCTGCGTCAGCCGACGTCACAATTTCCAGGACCTCAACAGTGATTGCAGACGTCAAACAGCGACAGCCGAAGTCAACATACGCCCACCCGCGATACGACAGGCTGCGTCACTGTCTACAACATCTGAGGACAACAGGTTGACGCATGATGACTCAGGCTGTCGCAAAATGAATTAGCTGGGGTCATGACCTGGCGTCATCATGCGTCACCCGCAGGACAGTTTAAGTCAGTGTGCGACAGGCCGCACGACATGATAAGACACGCAGGTGTCGTAGAAAGATTTTGAACATTCCAAAATCCGGTGGCTGTGGTGGCAAGGAGACACCCAAGTGGGACTGGCCCATTACTATTGTGGCCACTCCTTCCCATTCTCTTGGGTGATAGTGATCTGGCTTCCGACCCATGCATGACCTTCCTGGATACAGAAGCTTCGCTCAGCCCTACCAACTTGTGATCTTTCCTTGTGGAGTGATACCCGTTGAGAATTGCTTGATGTGTTCTTCTCAAATGATGATAAAACAATGGGCGGATGCAATGCTGGTTCAAGGTTGCTATTTTGTCTTTAATTTATTTTGAATGAAAGTTAGCTGCCTATAATTGGAGAATTCAATTTCATACCATAAGGTTGTGAGCTACCCAAGCGGAATATGAAGTGCTATTCCACCAGTTTGCGTGGGGCCTCACTCTGGCAATGGAGGCCCTTCAGGACAGAATGATCAGCATTGGAGAGAGAAGAGGAGTAAAAATGATTAACTACTGGGAGATCCATTAGGTCTTGGTAGGCTGAGCGCAAGTATTCGGAGAAACGGTCAGTCTGTGCTTGGTCTTACAGTTGGCCATGTCAGGATCATCGACTGCAGTAGATGAGGATAGAGGTGATGCGCATGAACTTCCGTCTCACCTGGAAAGACTGCTGGGCCCCTTGATGAGAACTTGTCTTTTCATCTCTGGCCTTTGACCAACCATCTGCCTATCAAAACCCCCTACTTCTGTATCCACCTATAACTTGCCTGGTTTTGTCTTCTCACTCCTCTCTTCCATCTTTCTTCCCCCCCTCCCCCCCCCCCAAAAAATAAATCTGAAGGGTTCTATGCTGAAACATTACTTATCCATGTTCTCCAGCGATGCTGCCTGACCCAGAGTTACTCCAGCACTTTGTATTTTTTTGTAAATCAGCATTTGTTTCTTTGTTTCTACATTTGTTTTTCAGTACTTTACTGTTTAATTATATTGCTGCCTGTATCTAATGCAAGATATCTAAATGTCACTTAGCTAATTGTGCCAGTGCTTAATAGTTTTTGATGACATTAAGAATTCTCTAATTCCTTGCCACAGTATTAACTATTGAACAAATGTTTGTTATATAAAATGTTTATATTGTATACAATTAGACATGGGTTGCTCTTTCTGAATGATTATTTGCATTGTTTTCTGGCTGGGAAGGTAAGCAACCAGTTTAAATTTATTGACGTAGAATTTCTTGTGCCATCAATCATTGTTTAAAGTGCAGTTGTGATACTATATTCAGTTCCCATTATCAGCATTTAAAATATTATTTTACAGGAGGGAATAGGAAGAGTATCCCTGAAGCAATTGGATTGCCATAAATACCTGAATGGTTCATTTGTACCCTTTAGGGAAGTAATTTTTGTGTCATTAGTCACACTGGTTTATATGTAGTTGGCTCTTTAATTCTCCTTTATACCACTTAGTTTCCTGAAAAGGTGCTAATGCGAAAATCGTTATCATTGTCGGTGAGCCTCCACGTCCTGAGAATGAAATAAACTCTTGGCACAATAGATTTAATTATCTGTGTCAGTTTTACTACATCTCTTGCATAGTAGTAAAATGCATTATAAATTTAATCCCATCACTCTTCATTCTCTTTTATGCTAGGTTTGTTTCTAGCCAGTGCTAGAATCCCACTTCAGGGGAATGTTGAGTTCTCCCGATCCTGATTGATTTTAAGGAATCCGAGCACGACGTATCACTGAAATGTTGCTTCTATGTTGGACATGGACAACTACTCGCACTTCCATATTTAGTATAGATTGTCCACATTTGCACCTAACGTGTAGACCTGGATTTGGCTGGCTTTGAGTTGGCCTCAAACCGACTTATAGTTAAGTTGCTTGGACTCTTAGGATATATTCTCTATCTTCTATAGTTGCCTTTTGAAATTGGGTTGGTCACCTTAGTTATTTGCAAAGAAAGCCACTATCTTGAGGAGAAAACATGTCCTCCCAGTGGCAGCCTAAAAAAAAACCAAGGTGAGCATTTGGTCTAATATTTCTGAACACATTTAATGATGTGGCATATCTATCTATTCAAATGTAGCATTTCTCCCATTTTGTGTCAAAGAAACAGGTTAGTTTTGTTGATAAAGAGCTGTTTTGCAAAATGCATTCCTGGGCATACTAACGTGTTTTCAACCAGTCTACTCTCTGTAGTCATATCAATATCTCTTTATCCACTTCTCACTTTTGCAAAGGGATAGCTGTTGCATATCATGAGACGGTGAGCCTGTAGCTATCAATGTTGGGGCTATGTTCAGTCCTGTATAATAGGGAATTCTGTGGTGATGCATCTTCATAGAAATATTTAAATGGGATAAAACAAAAGGTGAGAAGCCTTTTAATTGCTGTCAATTACAATGACACTTGGATTAATTCAAAACAACGTAAATGTGTGCAGACCGTGGTCAGGCCACATTTATGATCTGCGTATCAATAAGCTCGTAAAAAATGTAGAAATCATGTCCAAAAAAAATACTAGCGGCCCATTCTTGGGAAAGTGAACCAAAATGCCACACACGTGACCCGATGTCATCACAAGGTGATACATTAAAAAAATTATTGTAAGAGATTAATCTTATTCATTGATATTTTCTACCTACATAACTATAATGCATGTCTGCTAAAGATATGAACATTCTAGCATTTTAAAATCAGTTTGAAAAAAAATGCTTCCGTGTGATGTCACACACTTGACCAGTCATATTTGACCTCTGACACTAAACAAACATTGTCAGCATAACATACAAAGATTTCACTTGATAAACCGAAAAAAAAAATCATATTTTACAGCACAAAACAATACACCTATAATGCTTTCAGTATTAGAAGAGGTGTTATTCCACAATATTTAATCTTTTTTGGTCACACACTACGACTGGGCCTAGCCTTGGAAAAGACTAAACAGCTGATTGAGGTCTTAAATTATTTTTTTAAATGTAGAGACATTTCCGTGTGGCAGAATTCAAAACAAGAACCAATGTGTACAAGATGGTTACCTGCAAAATCAGATTGTGAAATAATCAATTAAAGGCGATTGAAATGTACTTTCGACTGCAGGAAGTGATGAGAGAAATGGATGCCTTCAAAAGGGAATCATGGAAAGCCGAGGCGGATGAAATACAATTTAGTAGCAGATAGTGCGGTTAAATAGCCTATATTCTGTAAATTCTGTTGTATTGAATTTTCAATGTTCTGACTAATATCTCTCAATCAGCATCAACATAACATTGATTATCAAGTCACTAGCACATTGCTCTTTGGTTGCTTGCTCTTGTATATTGGCTGCCAAAGCTTTCCATCACAATACAATATAATAATACTTTATTAGCCAAGTATGTTTTGCAACATATGAGGAATTTCATTTGCCAAGTCAGTCATACAAATAAAAAGCAACAGAACACACAAAACACATATTAACACAAACATCCACCACAGTGACTCCTCCACATTCCTCACTGTGATAGAAGACAAAAAGTTAAATCTCTTTCCATCTTTATTCTCCTGCGGTGGGGGGCACATCGATTGCACTTCAAATTAATGTGGTTTGGAACATTTGAGATTGTGAAATGCATTGCACCAGTGCAAGTTTTTCACTGTAATGTGATGTCGCATTGACATTTTTTGCACAGCTAAATCTGGCCATTACCTTCAGATTATTCCTTCCTCCAACAGGGTCAGCAACCTGCAGCTCAAGACTCGGCACTCACCTTCCACTGCTCTGGGAGCTTTTAACAGTCATAGTAATTCACACATCATGGAAACAGATTATTTGTACCAACTCATCCATGCTGACCACGAGGTACCATCTAAGCCAGTCGCATCTGCCCTATATCCCTCTTAAGCCTTTCTTAAATGCTATTATTGTACCAAGTTCAACTATCTTTGGCAGCTCATTTTATATACCCACCATCCTCAGTTGAAAAAGCTGCCCCTCGGGTTCCTATCAAATCTTGCCCCTCACCTTAAACCCATTTCCACTGGTTCTTGGTCCCACTACCTTGGGGTAAAAATTGGTGCATTCACCCTATCCCCTTCATGATTTTATATACTAAGGTGATCCCACAGCTGCCTGTGCTCCAAGGAATCAAGTTCTAGCCTGCCCAACCTTTCCTTGTAGTTTCAGGCCATTGAATCCTGGTAACATCTTCTTTTTCCAATTGGTTTGTTGCATGTTGCAGAGTGAAGCTTAGGTGCATTTAAGAGCATGGGAAATGTTTTAAATCAAAATGCTGCAGCCACAGAAAATACTCAAGTCCGACAGAATTTATACAAGCTCAGTGAAGGAGAAATATTGAGTCAGCACATTAAACTGTGTCTCTACAAATTACTGCCACATTAGCTGAAAAATATCTTATGAAAGATTTTTATAACATCCACTAGCCGGAAGGAGTTCCATGGCGTGGTGAATGGAGCGCTGAAAACTTATATGGTACTAAAAATCAGTATCTGATTATGTATGACTTTCAAGTAGCCATCCGAAGTGATTTGAATAGCAAATCTGACCTTCAAAAAACATGCACTTATGTACTGGGCCATTATGGGTTGCATGATTTGTATCCCTATATACAATATAGGTATACTGTCAATATATAGTAATTGACAACATCAGGGGGGAGGGGGGCTGTAGGCTTCTCCTGCAACATTGTGGTTTCATTGTATTTCTGTATCATTTTCCATTTCACTATATGTAGATGATAAGTATAACTTCACTGCTAATATTTGCTTTGGTTGAGTTATTAGACTGAAAGTTATTAAACTTTCTAAATAACGTGGCTCAATACTGGTTTTGTGAACAGCATTTTTTTAAAGATCATGTTCAGTGCTTTCCTATTTTTTACAGTTAAAATTAATATTAGTTTCTGTAGCTCTGCAGTAAAATTTGACAACATTGATTCAATGGAATATGTACAAAATATATTGAATTTCCAAATATTGAAAATGTTAAATCAACCAGGCAAGTAGTTTAAAAGGTATGTCAATGTTTTTATTTAAAATTTTAAACAGCAACAGGCATATCAAAATATGAATGTAGCAACTCTGCCAACAACCTGGTAACGTTCCTAAACTTAACATTGAAGCCTTCATCTCTCAAAAATGGCTGTTGCAACAAATTGTAAACAGAATTTCCTTAAACAGTCCTGAAATACAAGAAAACTAAAGAGAAAAGCACCAATTTGTTTCATTGGAAAATGCCAAACTTAAGATAGTTGTGCTTACTGTACATAATCAACTATTTAAAACATTGTAAAATACAAAATGGAATGTTTGAAATTTAAAAGAACATTTTATTATCCTACAAAGGGTTTATTTTTTTCCACATCAGACAAGGCCCACAGGGGAGTAACAATTCACTCGCAAAAGGTCGAGGAACAATGCACTTCTTTAAAAATAAAAACAGATTTGGTCACTTAGCTTTGTGCATAGTTTTAAGGCATTTTAGCATTTTTTCTTCAATCTGGCTGTTTAATTCATGCATATTTTCACATTTTGAAGAAAACAATGGTGAAGGTGGCAGTATGCTCTGATGTGCAGATTCCAGACATGCCATTATCACTTGGTTCAGGCAGACAGATATCTTGAGTTGATCTTTATTATAAACTACTGTCGTTATCATAAGTGCAGTTCATACATGTAAACTACTTTTGACTTCACCATTAATCTGTTTTTAAGTTGTTTCTTTAAGTCTCCCCTAAAAAGGCAAAGGCCAGCAGCACTTTGTTGCTATATAAGCTTGGCTATGACCAGAGATGAAGGCTAGATTCACAGTGCACTAAAGGAACACCATGGCAGAAGAGGCTTCCATGGAAACTTAAATGGCATCACAAAAGATTAAAAACAAACTGCAGCATATTTTGTTCTATCTTCTTACCAACGAGCATTTCCCAAATTAGTGGTTCCTTTTTTCACTATGCTTCAAGGCAAGAACCAGAACCAAAGTATCAAAAATACAGCATTGTAAACAAATCTCTGAGGCAGAAAAGGACTGGCTTCTTTGCATGCATTCAGTCATTCAAATGGTGGGAAGAGTATAAAAGCTCTTCTTGTACCAACAAAAGAATATTTTCATTAAGTTCATATTTTAGCCTTTAAAAAAAAAAACACAGAAAACCCCAAGTGCAGAAATTGCAAGTATCAATCTGTATTACAGTATTCAAACTAACCATTAATAAATGGCACTTCTTGGGACACTGCCACCTTCCTTTTCCCATTCTGTTCAGTGTAGCCACCACTGCAGTATATGTGCTCAATGTCTCACAAAAGCCAACTGAGGTATTTGTGTATTGCTTATGTTCAGGTCTTGCTAGGAGCAAAAAAAAAGCAACATGATGCTTTGAAGAAAGCATTCAATTACATTAATGTCAACATGACTACGCATACAACTGTGGCAGTCAGTGTCTACAAGTATATTTCAACCAAAATAATTATCCCATTTGCCTTCAGCTTATTAGGCTGAAAATTCATTGTCCATCTCCCTCAGAATGAGAGGAGTCAGTGAGATGAAATCATTCTCAGCTTTCCTGAGGTATAAATCAGTCCTTTTCCCGGCAAACCGAGTTAGTATCTTCTCTACTCTGGGTCTGTTCTTGTAGTAATCCCTTCCAGCTAGCATTATTCAAACTAAGATGTCCAAGCATTGTCTGTGACAGTGTGCTGTTGGTGAAGCGGGACCATTCCACAAAAAGAGGCTTCACTACATAAGTTATGAAACCTGGTAAACAAAGTAATGTTTGTTAATGACATGAACACAAATTTAAATGACCATTAATAAACTAATCTTCAGTGTTTACACAAAGCTCAAGTAAATGAGCAAATTCATCCTGGGCCAAATTCAGCGTTGTAAAGATTTTTTGCTCTAAACAAAGAACACAAATTAAACTATTAGATTAAAAATGTGCCACTTACTTGCTCTTTTCCTGGTTACAGGCAAGAATGATTTCAAGTAGGTTAAAATAAAACAATAATTGCCATATCTTTGCTATAATATGCCTATAAAGTTATTAAGTTCAAGTTCAAGTTCAAGTGAGTTTATTGTCATGTGTCCCTGTATAGGACAATGAAATTCTTGCTTTGCTTTAGTTCAACATTCAAACAAAATGTGTTCTAACAATTAGGATTTACACTCAACTTTCAGTAATATACATTACCAAACATAGAACAGCACAAGAACACACCATTTGGCTCACAATGTCTGTGCCAAACATGATGCCAAGACCATCACCCATCTATCTGCACATAACCCATATCCCTCTATCCCCTGCATACCCATATGCTTATCCGTAAGACTTTTAAATGTCACCAAACTATTTGTTTCAACTACCACAGGCACTCATCTTCCTCTGTAGAAAAAACTTGCCCTGCACATCTTTAAATGTTGCCCCTCTGGCCTTAAAGCTACCCCTCAAGTATTTGTTTTTTCCCCATCCTGTGAAAATGATTCAGACTGCAAATAAAACAATCCAAGCCTGTCAAACTTCCCCTGTAGCTAATAACCACTAATGCAGGCATCATTCTGGTAAACCCTCGCTGCACCCTATCCAAAGCCTCCAAATCTTTCCTATAATGAGGCGACCAGAACGGCACACAATACTCCAAATGGAGGCTCACCAAAGTCCTACAAAGCTGCGTCATGACTTCTTGACTCTTACACTCAATGCCCCAACCTATGAAAGCAAGCATATCATATGTCTTCTTTACCACTCTCTTCGTGTTGCCATTTTCTGGGAGTTATGAACGTGGACCCCAAGATTCCTCTGTACATTGTGCAAATGTATATTTTCCCCTTACATTTTAGATCCCAAAGTGCAACATCTCGCACATGCTTGGATTAAATATCTTCCATTTCTGTAGCTGATCTATATTCCGCTGTATACATTGACCTCACAGTCCGCAACCCCAACAATCTCGGTGTCATCTGCAAACTTCCTACCAACCTGTTGACATTTAGATCTACATCATTTATATATATATATATATATATATAAATAATATATATCACAAACGGCAACTGTCCTAGCACAGAGGCAACTGTCCTAGCACAGATCTTCACTGGTCATAGAATATTTTTCTTCCACCACAACCCTGTCCTCTATCAGTAAGCCAGTTCCAAATTCATATTACCAAGTATCTATTAATCCCATGCATCTCATTCTTCTGGATTAGTCTATCATGGGGGACTTTATCAAATGACTTACTAAAATCCATGTAGAAAATAACCACATCCATGTAGAAAATACCCTCAGCGATCACCTTTGGCACATCATCAAAAAAATTAAATCAGTCCAATAATTACTGATCCTCTCTTATCCTGAAGCAAGTTGTGTACAACCCAATAAACATGATATTCAATTGTCTAAAAATATTAAAGATTGAATAGAAAAAATTGAACACCTGATCTATTTTCCATTGCCTATTCTCTATTTTACTTCAGTATATAAGTAAAAGTCCATTTTTTAATATTATTGCCCACATTTATTGCAAGTCAAGTTCTTTTCCATCTCACTAGTTACACGATTGTCAAAATAACTGTGGTCAATAAATATAACAAAAGGCAATTGCTTTGTATTTTGCTGAAACTTAAATCACTCACCTATTTGAATGTTGGCAACAGTTTCTGTGTGGCGATCACATAGCTTACTTATATCTAGTTTATATCTTCTTTCAATATCCCCTACATAAGAAAAAACAATATGAATTATCTCATTGGTTCTATACTGAAAATTCCATGTTATCTTTTTAATGCATTATTCACCTAAACAGTTACACAATATAAACACCCTGCGGTCACTGCCTTACTTGATTTGAATTTTGAGCGATATAGCTATTATTACCCAAACTCTGTTTCCTTTTCTAGGAATTTTAAATCTCCAATTCCATGATTTTAATGTATTCACTGCATCTCACAAGTAGGCACTCAATTAGCCAAACAGCTGAGATAGATCTTACACTCTATTAACAAGACATTTCTCTTGATATTTCCAACAGCCATAATCTTGGGTGGGGGTGGGTGAGAAAGTTTAGTTAACATTGGGTCACTCTGCCTTGAATATACCTTGATGGAAGAATTCTTGGGATACTTTTTCACTCCATTGTTTACTCAGTTCCCAAGTCCGGCATGGGTTACTGATATCTGCACATTTCAGTGCTATCTGTAAAAAGAACATACATTTACTTAAGCAGCCAGAATTAATTTCTAAATGTTTTTGTCTTCCATTAGCCTGCCACTTATAGGATTTGTTTTTAACCATTTAAAAAATTATTGTTAACCACAAATCATAAGATCTATTACATCTTTTCCCTCTCACCTTAAAACGATGTCCTCTGGTTGTTGATTCATCTACCCATGGTAAAAGACTCTGTGCATCCTATAAATTCCTCTCATGATTTTATACACCTCTATAAGATCCCCCTTAGCCTCCTCTGCTCCAAGGAAAAATGGTCCTGGCTTGCCCAATCTCTCTGTAGCTCAGGCCCTCAAGTCTTGGCAGCATCCTCGTAAAACTTCTCTGCACTATTTTCAACTTAATGACATCCGTCCTATAGCAGGGTGACCAATACTGAATACAATGCTCCAAATGCAGCCTCATCAATGTCTTGTACAACTGTAACATAATGAACCAGCTTCTATACTCAATACCCTGACTGATGAAGCACCATGTACCAAAGGCCTTCACTACTATCCTATCTGCCTATGACATCACTTTCATGGAACTGTGCACCTGTACTCCTAGATCCCTCTGCTCTGCAACACTCACCAGGGCCCGATGATCAACTGTGAAGATCCAGCCCTGGTTTGACTTACCAAAATGCAAACCCTCACACTTACTTGCAAGGAACATTAAGCCCACCTACTCAAGATTCTGCTGTGTTGACGGGCATTTTCTACATTACAACAGCGAATAAGCAACTAGATTAAGAACAATGAGACAGCTAGCAACAGATCACCTTACATCATGGTATCTGAACGATAACCTAGCACCTTAAAAAGAGCAAAACAAAAAAAAATTTAGTTGTTGACCTATACCTTGATGTGGGGAGGATGGGATTGGTGGTGAGATGGTCAACAAATTCAAGTTCCAAGGCATCCATCTCATCAGCACCACATTGATGCACTTTAAGGAATCACAGGCTCATCACTTCCATCTCTCCACTCCATTGTCATGATGCATTGTATCAAGGTAAAAGTATCAACAAGAATGTTTAGCACCATGGACACTTTCTTTTCTCTCTCATACCATCTGGAAGAAGACACAAGAGCTTGAGAGCCCAAATGTCGACTTCGGAACAGCTTCTTCCACACTGTTATTAGACTCCTAAACCAATCATCTCTGGCCCTTCGGCCCAACTTGCCCATACCGGCCAACAATGTTCTAGCTAAACTAGTCCCACTTGCCTGCACTTGTTCCATATCCCTCTATCCATGTACCTGTCTAATTGTTTCTTAAACTGGGATAGTCCCAGCCTCAACTACCTCCTCTGGCAGCTTGTTCCATACGCCCGCCACCCTTTGTGTGAAAAAGTTACCCCTCAGATTCCTATTAAATCTTTTCCCCTTCACCTTGAACCTGTGTCCTCTGGTCCTCGATTCCCCTACTCTGGGCAAGAGACTCTGTGCATCTACTCCATAATTTTGTACACCTCTATAAGATCACCCGCAATCCTCCTGCGCTCCATGGAATAGAAACCCAGCCTACTCAACCTCTCCCTGCAGCTCACACTCTAAGTCCTGGCAACATCCTCGTAAACCTTTTCTGAACCCTTTCAAACTTGACAATATCTTTACTATAACATGGTGCCAAGAACTGAACACAATATTCTCAATGCGGTCTCACCAACATCTTATCCCACTGCAACATGACCTTCCAACTTCTATACTCAATACTCTGACTGATGAAGGCCAAAGTACCAAAAGCCTTTTTGACCACCTTCGACGACCTTCAAGGAACCATGCACCCGTACTCCTAGATCCCTCACAACAAGCTAATCTAAATTAAAGTACATAATTGTCCATTAAGATCTTTGAGATATTATGAAAAGCCCCATATAATGAGACCCTTTTATTAAAACTTCACAAAACACCAAAATGTCTTCATCAAAAGTCATAATTTAAAAATAAACAAAAACTTGCAAATTCATGTAGATATATTTGTAGACGTTGTGTGGAGAAATGTAGACAATATTATTCCTTTTAAATACGAAGCAAAATAAGTTTGAATTAGGCCTACAACAGAAAACACAACCACAAAAATATTTAACTAACAAAACAAATTGTGAGAAAGATTACCTGCAGCATGAAATGTCGATGGCTGGCATCATTTAAATATAAGTCACTCATGTCCAAATGAGTTCGTAATTGTGATAGAAACTCATTCTGGCGACTTATGTCCGTAGCTAGAATTAAGGAACCCAACTGTCTTTCCATTTGGTAGCTTCAAAGAAGGAAAAAAAACACAGCTGTCAATTATTTAATGAAAGATTTAAAACTAAATGTTACATTTAGCAGTGAGATAGTATTCCAGTCAGGCCTTTTATTACATAGAACAGATATAGATGCTTCAACTTTTTCCACTTGAAATAAATTCTTGTTTTATCCATTGAAATATTTTCTCCATAATACAGGTCACAAATCTAGACTACGTTGGTCAATGGTTTGACATATCCATTAATAATAATCATACTTTAATACCATGCCATAAGTGGATCCTGAAATTTTATGGGCATTTCTTTGAAACCACCAGCAAATTTTCCCGCTAATTTAACACAAATCATCCTATCAGCAAGAACAATTCTTAACAGGACATTCAAACTAATCAACAAAGAAGACCAGGCAAAACATGAAGACAAAGGATCAAGATTGGAAGTCTTTGCTCTTAAATTTAAAGCATCCATTGCATTACTACACATTTGGGGTCAAAAACCATAAGCAGCAATCTTTGATGATGGAGTTTTGATTTGTTACCGTAACACGACTTTACAATGAAACATTATAAAATGCTTTATAGAACCAACACGATTGTTACAAATTGAAGGTAGACACAAAATGCTGGAGTAATTCAGCGGGACAGGCAGCATCTCTGGAGAGAAGGGTCTCGACCCAAAACGTCACACATTCCTTCTCTCCAGCATTTTGCTGTCTACCTTCGATTAAAACCAGTATCTGCAGTTCTTTCCTAGATAAGATTGTTACAAAACTGAGCTGCACAAGTGATATTTGGACATGTGACTAAAAGTTTTAGAAAAAGGGCTAGGTCTTAAAGAGCTTTAAATTGTAATAAAATGAGAGAGGAAATACCAGTAAACAGTACTCTACTGCTTAGGGCATAGGAAGCAGAACATTTAACAGCCAATGAGAATGTACAACGCATGATACTAACTTTGCAGATTACTCTAAAATAAGTGTCGTAGATGGTTATCAAGAATTACAGCAGAACCTTAATTATCTGGGTAAGTGGGCCAAGGAATAGCTAATAGTTTAATTCAGATGAGTGCGAGGTGAAGCATTTTACAAAACCAAACCTAGACAAAACCTTTACAGTGCATGGTAGGGGTGTTGTAGGGCAAAGGGCTCTAGGAGTACAAGTGCATAGTTATCTGAAAGCAACATAGCAGGTTGACAAGGTGGTGAAAAGGCTTTTGGCACAAAGGCCTTCATCAGTCAGGGAATTGAGCATAAAAATTGGGACATTATGTTACAGTTGTACAAGACATTGGCGTGGCATCACCTGGAATATTATATTGAGTTTCCGTCACCGTGTTACAAGAAAGATGCTAGTAAGCTGGAGAGAGTGCAGAGAAAATTTTCAATGATATTGTCAGATTTGATCTGGGACTGAGCAATAGGAAGAGATTGGACAGGCTAGGACTTTATTCCTTAAAGTGCGGAAGTCTACAAGGTGATTGTACAAAAGTGTATAAAATCATGAGGTGGATAGATAGGGTAAAGGCACAGAGTCTTTTTCCCAGCCTAGGGGAAATCCAGAACTAGAGAGCATAGACTTCAGCTGAGAGGGGGTTTAAAGATTTAAAGAGGAACCGGAGGGGAAACTTTTTCACCCAGAGGGTGGTGGATATTGGGAATGAGCTACCAGAGGAAGTAGTGGAAATAAGTACCAAAACTGGCTGGCTTGGTCAAGTTAGACCAAGAGGATCCGTTTCCCATGCTGTATGATTCTAGTAGTTAAAAAAGAGAGATATAGAAGCTAAATCTGTAGTACTAAATAATTTAGAATCATCTGGACGTGTAAAAGTAGGAACAACCAGTATGTTTGACAATGTCATCAAATACCTTGACAAAATCACTGTGCAGACAAGGAGTGGAATTGTAATCTAGATTTTTAAAATACCGATTTGAAAAGTACCTTTAAAAAACTAGTGAAAGGTTAACAGTGGAAAAATAAAAGCATTTCTTAAATTTCCACACTGCTGAGGAAATATGCAGGAACAATAAGCGAGTTCGATATTCCTAAAAATGCAAGGAATCATAGGATTTGTCAAAGGTCACTCACTATAAAGAAAAAGCTAACAAAACGCTGACTGTATAAACTGTGTATAAATTCTTATCTTTATTCATGATTTACGTGTAAAAATATATTTAAACTGAGGAACGGGGGTGCCAGGTAGCGGGAGAGCAGGGTGTAACAGCGAGATAGAGGGGGCTGATGCGAGTGGGAGAGGGGAGACTGGACTGAGGGAGAGACATTCTCGGCAGCTGCGTGCACACAGACCTGCGCCTCATCTGCAGCCAGGATTGAACCTGGGTACCCGGCGCCACCCAGGGGGCGGCCGGAGACGCCCGGACCGATGGGACAGCAGCCTGGAGGAGCGGCGGCCCACAGCCAGCGCGGAGATGCGCCAACCCCAGCTCAACTACGCCTGCCCCGCCGGGCCAACCGACAGCCCCGGACCGACGGGACAGCGGCCGATGACCACCGGCATCGAGGGGGCCAACTGACAGCCGCTGGACAAGGCGAGAGACGCAGCCAACGGGCCCCCCGGGAGCCGGCTGCAAGTCCGGGGCTGCCACCGCCCCGCCAGTCCAGGGCCACCCCCAGGACAGGGATGGGACACCCGGGAGGGGACGGGGATAGCCCAGCAACAACTCAACAGCACCAGCAGAGCCAGAGACCCGGGCCCGACCCCGACCACGAATGAAACGCAGGTCTGCACCCATGCAGATTCACAGCTACCGACAATGTTTATAGCGAGTGACCTACGACCTGGGCATGCGCAATCGGAATACCAAACTCGCTTATTGGAACTTGGATTAAGGGAAACATATATATTTTGTCTCATCAACAAAGGTAGAAACACGCAAGTTAGAAAAAAGAACCAAAGCAAAAGCCGCTTAAAATAAGAATCATTAGTTATACATTATAGCATTTGTTTTAATTTTCAGACATGCAATAGATATAGTTGCAACCTGCAGGCATAATATTGAGGAAACCATCAGATACACACCTTTCCTCAACTGAAAAATGTGAAAATAATTTTGATTCATGAAGAACGCACACTGCTGACCTCCAGTGATGGTTTTCTAACACCGATGTATTCTGAGAGCAAAGGAAAAATAATTAGTTGCAAAAACAGCTTCCATTTAAATTATAACTGACACCGTCACATGGGAGATATTAGCATAGATTATGAAAAGCTTCGGCGCAGACAAGATTTAAAGAGTGCTTTAAGGTAGAAACATAGAGTGGAGGATCAGTTTAAGGAGAGAATTACAGATCTTGAGGTGATATAACCTGAAAGCACAGCCAATAATGGAATAATTAGATTTAAGGATGAATAAGATTACATAGATATATGTCAGAGGGTTGAAGGGTATTGTAGAAATGGAAAGGCTGGACCATGCATGAATTTGAACTCAAAGTTGAGGATTTTAAAGAAACCAGCCAATGATTAACCAGGAACTAAAGTAGGTCAGTAGGCACAGGTTTCACAGATAATATGGATGATATTCAAGTTTGAAGAGTGCAATGGGGAAGTGTTCAAACACAGGAGGTTCAGCAACAAAATAACTGAAGGCTTCAGAACTTTACAAGCTGAGGAGGGGTCGTTTCAGGCAACATTATAGTGTGGAAGTTCAACTCTGTGATGCTTCATAGTAACATTGCCAATATCCTGGTCCAGTTATAAACAGTTACTAGAACAAAGCATAGAATCGTTGAATAGGAAAAAAGGGTCTAAAAACAATCAGTTATTTAGTTGGAGGAAATTTCCGCTTGTGCAGAATTAAATGAGGAAGAGTCTGATAATTTAGAGGGGGTGGCGGGTACAAGAGGTAACGTGGCGAGGTAATATATCTGCAAACACATGGCAACTGACCATTTTTAAATAGCATGATTTTTTTTTTAGCATAATTAAGGAGATATAGTATTTAGATTATGAAACTTTCAATTACAACTCACCTAGGTTAAGATGGATTAATCCCCTCACCCCCCCATCCCGCACAATCATACTGAAGAAGGCTCCTGACCCAAAACGTCACCTATCCATGTTCTCCAGAGGTGCTGCCTGACTTGCTGGGTTACTCCAGCACCTTTGTGTCCTTTTTCCTGGAATCATTCTTGTAAACCTCCTTTGGACCCTCGCCAGTGCCAGCACATACTTCCTCAGATATGCTGCCCAAAATTGCTCACAATACTCCAAATGCAGCCTGATCTTATAGAGCCTCAGCATTACATCCCTGTTTTTGTATTCTAGCCCTCTTGAAATAAAGGCTATTGTTTTCTTTACTACCAATTAACTTGCAGGTTAACTTTTTGGGAATCCTACACCAGACCCAAGTCCCTTTGCACATCAAAATTCTGGATTCTCTCCCCATTTAGAAAATAGTCAACACCTTTATTTCTAACGCCAAAATGCATGACATCACTTTGCTACACTACTTTCTATCTGCCACCTCTTCCCACTCTCCCAACCTGTCCGATTCATTCTGCAGAGTCCCTGCTTTCTCTACACTACATGCTCCTCCACTCATTTTCGAATCACCCACAAACTTGGCCACAAAGTCTTCAATCCCCTCATCCAAACCATTAACATACGTGAAAAGTAGCAGCCCCAGCACCGACCCCTGCGGAACTCCGCTAGTCACTGGCAGCGAATAAGGAAAAGCCCCCTTTTTGCCACTCTTTGTCTTCTGCCATCCATGCTAGTATCTGCCTTTGATGCCATGTGCTCTCATCTTCCTTAGCAGCCTCACATGTGGGGCTGGTTACAAACAAAAAGCAAAATGTGGGAGACTTTGACGAGTGGGGTTGGTATTCGGACTAATGCCATTTAGAATCTAACAATTTGACCAAGAGGACCAAATGTCAAATTTAAAAGTTTGCTGATGATGGAAAAGTAGAAGGAAATTTGAGTACAGAAGTGGATGGCTGAATGGTGGAGAATGACCTTGCTGGTAAACAAGCAGTGAAAGTTGGCCAGTTTGGAAATTTGTAGGCCGTTCCACCAATCTTAGCCATCTTAATGACCAAAACTGGTTAAATACAGAAGAGGTGCGGGAAGACTGGAGGGTGGCAAATGTTGTGCCTCTATTCAAGAAAGGGATTCGACAAGGTTCTGCAAGGTAGGCTGCTCTGGAAGGTTAGATCACACGGGATCCAAGGAGAGATAGCTGAATGGATAGCAAATTGGCTTAATGGAAGAAAGTAGAGGGTGAATGTGGAAGGTTGGTTCTCGGACTGGATGCCTGTGACTAGTGGTGTGTCCCAGGGTTTGGTGCTGGGCCCGTTATTGTTTGTCATCTACATCAGTGGTTCCCAACCTTTTTTAGCTCATGGCCCCCTTGGGATCTTTTAGTTTTTCTGTGGCCCCCCCCCTGACATTATTAGCGGAAAAAAAGTACTTCAATATTATAATACCTTCCATAAAAATATCTATTAATTGCACATATATTCTCTTTTATTCTATTCCACAAACATCAAAAATATTTAAATTTATTAGAACTGAAATTTAAGAGGCAACTGGTGGCTCTGTGGCCCCTTTCATTGAACCTGTGGCCCCCAAAATCCCAATTTTTTTCTGTGGCCCCCCTGAAATTTGCCATGGCCCCAGGTTGGGAATCACTGATCTACATCAATGATTTGGATGAGAACATACAGGACAAGACTAGCAAGTTTGCTGATGATACAAAAGTAGGTGGTTTTGCAGATAGTGAAGATGGTTGTGAAAGATTGCAGCAGGATCTTGATCGATTGGCCAGGTGGGCAGAGGAATGGTTGATGGAATTTAATACAGAGAAGTGTGAGTTTTTGCATTTTGGGACTTCAAACAAGGACAGGATCTAAACAGTAAATGGTGGGCCTCTGGGTAGTGTTGTAGAACAGAGGGATCTGGGAGTGCAGATGCATGGTTCCTCGAAGGTCGAGTCGCAGGTAAATAAGGTGGCCAAAAAGACTCTTGGCACATTGGCCTTCATCAGTCAGAGTACCGAGTATAGATGTTGGGAGGTCATGTTGCAGTTGTATAAGACATTGGTGAGACCGCATTGGTGAGTATTGTGTTCAGTTTTGGGCACCATTTTATAGGAAAGATATTGTCACGCTTCAAAGGGTTGAGAGAAGATTTACGAGGATGTTGCCAGGACTAGAGGGTCTGAGCTATAGGGAGAGGTTGAGTAGTGAAAGAAAAAATTGCAGATGCTGGTTTAAATTGAAGGTAGACACAAAATGCTGGAGTAACTCAACGGGTGAGGCAGCATCTCTCGAGAGAAGGAATGAGCGACGTTTCGGGTTGAGATCCTTCTTCAGACTGATGTCAGGTGAGGGGGCGGGACAAAGCTAGAAAGTAGTAAGAGACAGTAAGATTAGTGGGAGAACTGGGAAGGGGATGGAGAGAGAAAGCAAGGGCTATCTGAAGTTAGCGAAGTCAATGTTCATGCTGCTGAGGTGTAAACTATCCAAGCAAAATACGAAATGCTGTTCCTCCAATTTGCGCTGGACCTCACTCTGACAATGGAGGAGGCCCAGGACAGAACAGTCAGATTGGGAATAGGAGGAGAAGTTGAAGTGCTGAGGCACTGGGAGATCAGGAAGGTTAAGATGGATTGCCGAGCCTGCGCTTGGTCTCGCCGATGTAGAGAAATTGACATCTGGAACAGCGGATAGAGTAGATGAGGTTGGAGGTGGTGCAAGTGAACCTCTGCCTCACCTGGAAAGACTGTTTGGGTCCTTGGTTGGAGTCGAGGGGGGAGGTAAAGGGACAGGTGTTGCATCTCCTGCTGTTGCTGGGGAAAGTACGTGGGGAGGGGGTGGTTTAGGTGGGAAAGGACGAGTTGACCAGGGAGTTTCGGAGGGAGCACTCTCTGCGGAAAGCAGAAAGGGGTGGAGGTGGGAAGATGTGGCCAGTAGTGGGATCCCGTTGGAGGTGGTGAAATTATTGGAGGATTATATGCTGTATGCGATGGCTGATGGGGTGGAATTGTTATGAATTGTCCTTGTTATGAATGGAGGGGGGGGGGGGGGGAGGTAGAGTGGAGCTGCGTGTTATCGAGGAGACCCTAGTGAGAGCCTCATCAATATTGGAACCCCCGTTTCCTAAAGAATGAGGACATCTCCAATGCCCTGGTATGGAACACCTCATCCTGGGCACAGATGCGGTGTAGACGGATGAATTGGGAGCTGGGGATAGCATCTTTATAGGAAGCAGGGTGGGAAGAAGTGTAGTCAAGATAGCTATGGGAGTCAGTAGGTTTGTAGTAGATGTCGGTCAATAGTCTGTTTTCTGTGAAGGAGACGTTGAGATCTAGCAACGGTAGAGAGATGTCAGAGATGGTCCAAGTGAATTTGAGTGCAGGATGGAAATTAATTGAGAGATTGAGTAGGCTGGGTTTCTATTCCTTGGAGCGCAGGAGGATGAGGGGTTATCTTATCGAGATGTAAAAAATCATGAGAGGAATAGATCAGGTAGATGCACAGAATCTCTTGCCCAGAGTAGGGGAATGGAGGACCAGAGGACATAGGTTCAAGGTGAAGTGGAAAAGATGTAATAGCAATCTGAGGGGTAACTTTTTCACACAAATGGTGGTGGGTGTATGGAACAAGTCGAGACTGGGACTATCCCATCGTTTAAGAAACAGTTAGACAGGTACATGGATAGGACAAGTTTGGAGGGATATGGACCAAGCGCAGGCAGGTGGGACTAGTGTAGCTGGGACATGTGTGGGCAACTTGGGCCGAAGGGCCTGTTTCCACACTATCACTCTATGATTCTATGACAGGCAAGTAGAATCCTGTCCATAACCTCTTTATAATTTTATCTTACATTGATAGTGCTCATGGAGCCATTTATCCTTGTATCTTTGATTAACTAGGACTTGTGGTTTTCTGTCTACATTAAAGTAATTGTGTGGCCTCAAATCAGATCCTTGATAGACAGGACGTCATATTCTGCCAATTGCAGAATCTGCCTGATATACCTATCTGGGCTCAGCTAATTTCCAAACAAGGTCAATAATTTGCCTTCAGTTCTCCAAGCTTCAAATTTTGTTCGTTTTTTTTCCACAGGAACGCCAGTTGATTTATTTTTAAATCCTAGATTGGAAACCATCTAATTCTGGAGATTTATCACTCTTTCATGTCATTATTTTCTTTCTTACTGTTATTTTCCATACATGAATTTTAAAGAGGGCCTATCCCTGATTTAACAATCCTTTCAAAATTAATCAGACAACCATATCATTCTCTTCCTATTATAAACGATATATCATAATCAATCAACATGTACAGAAATTCCTCTTTTTCATTTATAATATCAGTTTTTAATGCTCCCGACCAACCATTTTCCCCTCATATAATGGAAATAATGTTTGTATATTGGTGATAAATTTTTTTACATGTTGCCTCTGATAACTTTTGCAAGGACATTTTTGTATTACATTAACTGATTAACCACTTCTATTATGACTTTTCTAAACTATATTGTTACAAAAAAACTATCTAGAAATATTCAAGAACTCCGTCATGTCACTGACATGAAGTTTTCAGCTTATCCCAATTTGTGCAAAACTTAAAATTAAATCATTAAAATAACATCTCAGCATATGCCTGTCCAGTCTCTTTAATTATCTTTTGTTATCCTCTTAACCTTGAATTATTTCATCCATAATAATTACATGTTTTGCTATATTAGGCCGTTTTGTAATTCAGCACAAGCATTCATAAAATTGGAAGAATCTTTCTCCGAGACTAAAATAAAAGGTTTATACATTATTTCATATTATAGATATAATTCTAGTTGTGTCCAGGAAGACAATCAATAATATTGGTTGAGGTAATCTGATGTTAAGAGATCTTTTTACTGTTTAATAGGAATAACGTAATGTGGCAGAAGCACCAGTTTTCCTATAGATTCGGTATTTATCTCTTACACCAGAGGGTGCTATTTGCGCACTATCTTCATAGTTACTATTGATTTCCAAATTTAAGAATTATTGGCAAAGATGAATGTACAATTTACAGTAATATGCATAATTTACAACATGCTGTGTATTCCACGTATACTTTAATTAATTATTTTATGATGCCAGGAATCTCCAAACTATTAGGGCAGGAACTTAAACAGCTGATGCAAATTCCTCCTTGTGTACTTGTCTTCTCCGCACAGTTTCTAAACAAGTCACTGATCAGATTTAAAAGTCAATTAAGTATAAGCATTTATTTCATTTAATTTAACTGTATCCAGGTGTATTTATAGATTTTTATTGGCAAAGAATCTCCACCAGCAATTCACTGTACTGCCTCTGACATTTCTCCAGCAACAGGCAACCAAATATCACCAGACACAAAACCCATGTTTCCAACTTCACTTTCAACTGAGCTCTGGGGCATAACCTGCATCTTTCATTGGACACTCACAGAACTTGGAGCACATTGTGCTACTCTGTTACACTTGACTGTCTGCCTATTTAAGGGGACACGTCGCTGACATTGAGAGTCTGATTGGGCAGCTTCAATACTCACTGCTCGTTCCAAAGTTTCTGCTTAAACTAAACGTACCAAATAGGTGTTGGGACACTCAATGTAGCCAAAGTGGTTGCACTGAATCAGTAACCTCTCTAGTACATGCACAATGGCATCTAATAAAAAGCGAGTAGCTTCCACAGCAACATCACATGTCTGTACACAATGATTTGTCTTAAATGAAGACACATTTCAATGGTGCCGATCAGACGTCAATGTTATATCTTTGCACTAAATGTTGTACCCTTTATCTATGGACAACTTGATTGTATTCATGTATAGTCTTTTCATTGACTAGAAAGCATGCAAACAAAAGCTTTTCACTGCATCTTGGTACATGTGACAATAATAAGCTAAACTAAAGCTTTTGGGAGTACCTTAGCAATTCAAGAATGTCAGAATTACAGATGTCAGTAAATGCAAGCCTTGCCTGCACCATAAAAATAAAATTAAAAACTGTAGATTTTGCCATCAGTACCCTGCAAAGAAGTGCACGATATCCAAAGCGCAAGTCATTCATTGTCTTTTTGCTTCACTAAATTCTTGAGTGTATGGAGGTGGCCTCCACTATGCTTCTTGCACTCAGATTCCACAGCCAAAACAAACTACTGCATTTTGTGAGGATGGTCCAATAGTTAGCCAATATCTACATCAGCATTATTAAAGCAGGACCTCTATTCCAAAATGCCCTCACACCAACCTTATCTCGCGCAGTGCCTTTTTGCGATTTGATGTTGTGGCATGTCACATTCTGCTCCTCAGATCATCAACGACCCACTCCTCCTGCCTCTGCTGTAGCCATGCGCTGTCAGGCCCTTTTACTAATGGTCTCAGAGTCTTGCTTGCCACCCTCTCACCCTAAAAAAAGCTCTGGCACATCTTTTATTTTCTGCAACACGACTTCCACATACACTTGCAAGATTGTTTTACTTCATCTCCATTGCAGCTGCTTTGCGCCATGGTAACCATAATGGACGTTAGGCCGTGACCACCTATTATTGGTGGAGATTTTTCCAGTTGCACAAGATTGAGCTGGGTTTCATTTTGGTTCATGAATCCATGGGTAAAGGATTGGGTTTTCGTGAAATTCATAGTATGTATCAATAAAGGATGAAGTCCAATTTCTAAACAATAATTTCTTCTAAATACAGCATTGTATTTCCGGTGGCGCTGGTGCTAGCTGCCACCACCTTCAGTCCGTTATCTTTTTGTTTTTTTGTTATGTTGAAGTACGTTTTTGTTGTTTTTTTTAATGTCTTTATGTGGGGGAAGAGGGTACGGTAAGGGGATACCGTCCTTCAGTCGCTTCCTGGAGGATGTGACTATTATTCGAGTCGCATCCTCTCTCCTCCCCCCCCCCCCCCCATGCCATTCTGTGTTTGTGCTTTTTTAAAATATTAATATGCTTTATTTATTATTTATTTATTTTTATGATACTTGACTGTAAGGAAAATTCATTTTGTTGTCTCTATTATGAGATAATGACAATAAATTGAATACAATATAATTCATTTACTCCTATTTAAAATGTAAAGCAAAGAAGAGTGGCTCTTCTATGAATTTCAAAGTTGATCGACACCTACCTTATATAAATTTGCTAGGTGGTGACTGGTTTTGATTAGGAAAGGCTGGTTAACACCAGGGTGATCCATGTCATGTGTGGCAGCTGCCAGCAAACCCACCAGAATATCCCATGGCGAAACAGACGCTGCAAACTTGGAAGAGAAAGGAAATCACAAATTTATTCATGAAGAACGAAAAATGGAAATGCTGAATTCTGCTATTTTATAAATATTTAAGCGTAAACAACAAAGACTTTGCTGGCCTGGATCCTGTGAAAGATCGTCAGCAAGACCATCATCATTTACTGTAGTCATGTAGTCAATTAGTCAGCAATCTCCAGCATCCATACATGTCGAGGCAAAAATGGTTTCACAAATGTCTGCCCGATTTGAACTGCTCCATTGTGAGTGTCACTACATCATTACCTTGCTAAGAGATCAAAGAGCTTGAAACATGAAACTGTTGCACATCCCGATTTCAAATGGTCGGAAAAATTAGTGCTGGTACATGGCAGCATCTTTTTTTTTGCTCCAACTGACATTAATAGACAATAGGTGCAGTAGTAGGCCATTCGGCCCTTCGAGCCAGCACCGCCATTCTATGTGATCATGGCTGATCATCCCCAATCAGTACCCCGTTCCTGCCTTCTCCCCATATCCCCTGACTCAGCTATCTTTAAGAGCCCTATCTAGATCTCTCTTGAAAGTATCCAGAGAATTTAATTAAGCATTTTTATTTATAAATTCTGGTTTAGATTCTGCTTCGTGATAGTTCATTCTGAACTGCTTGAAAACATACACTGCTCCTTTCTTCACTTTACCATAAGCATCTATCTATATTACTAAAACTCTTCTGATATGTATATGTGTATCATCTGGCAACAATCTGGTTATTTCTTATTTTCTTCCAAATGCTGGGCCACAGCCTTCCCATTTTCACACATTCTACTCACATTTCCCCCCCTACGGGATAAACATCTTCCCGTCGCATTCTAACCAATATTAACAAAGTTTTTTAAAGTTTTAATCGTTTATTTAAAAAAATGAACTGCTTTTCAGTGGGAGACTCTTGCAGCACTTTCTATTAATGATGTCACAGTGCCATCTCATGGACATCCAATCACAATGGATCTCATTTACATCACAATGGGACAGGGGTGGGAGATTGCAACCTTCACGTAGTCCACCGTTTCGACAAATACAATCAACCCGACGTGCACAATCAAATAAGATCAGAATCCCCTCCCTCTACCTCTCTACTCCCTCCCTCTCCACCCCCACACCCTCCCTCTCTGCCCCTCAACCTCCCTCTCTGCCCCTCACCCTCCCTCTCCACCCCCTCACCCTCTGCTCCTCATCCTACTCTCTGCCCCTCACCCTCTCTCTTTACCACCCCTCCATCTCTACCACCCCTTCCCTCTCTCCCTTTCTACCACCCCTTCCTCTCTACCACCCCTCCCTCTCTATGCCCTCCCCCCCCCTCTCTACCCCCTCCCCCTCCCCCTCACTTAAAAGTCATGCAACAATAAAACAGGCCATTCGGCCCAACTCATCCATGCAGACCAAGATGCCCCATCTAAGCTAGTCCCATTTGCCAGTGTTTGATCCATATCCCTCTAAACCTTCCCTATCCATGTACATAGAAGCACAGAAAATAGGTGCAGGAGTAGGACATTCGGCCCTTCGAGCCAGCAACGCCATTTGACATGATCATGGCTGATGATCCAAAATCAGTACCGCATTCCGGCTTTTTTCCCCATATCCCTTGACATCCTTAGCCCTAAGAGCTAAATCTACCTCTCTCTTGAAAACGTACTTGTTCAAGTGTCTTTTAAATGTTGTTATAGTACCAGCCTCAACTACCTCCTGGGGCAGCTTGTTCCACATGCCCACCATTTCTGGGCGGGAAAGTAGCCCCTCGGGTTCCGATTAAATCTTTACCCTCTTGCCTTAAACCCGAGTCCTCTGGTTCTCTTCTCAGGGTAAAAGACGATGCGTATTCACCCTCATCCCTCTTGAACTTTCCTTCCCATTAATTTGGGAGTCTTTTGTAACTTTTCCTGTACTCGCTTCTCCTTTAACTCCATCTTTATGCTCCCAATTTGTGAAGCTCCCCCCTGCAACATAGAAAATAGGTGCAGGAGGCGGCCATTCGGCCCTTCGAGATTGCACTGCCATTCGTTGTGATCTTCTCCCCATACCCCAATGATTCTGTTAGCCCCAAGAGCTCTATCTAACACTCTTTTAAATTCATCCAGTGAATTGGCCTCCACTTCAACCGCAGAAGATGCAACACCTATTGCTATACCTCCTCCCTCAACTGTGTCCAGGGACCCCGACAGTCCTTTCAGGTTAGGCAGAGGTTCACTTGTACCTCCTGCAACCTCATCTACTGTATCCATTGTTCAAGATGTGGACTTATACATTGGCAAGATCAAACAAAGACTGGGCGATCGTTTTGCAGAACACCTTCGCTCAGCCCGTGAAATCCAACCTGATCCCCCGGTTGCTGGACACTTTAATTCTCCTTCCCATTCCAACACAGACCTTTCTGTCCTCGGTCTCCTCCATTGTCAGAGTGAGGCAAAATGCAAATTGGAGGAACAGCATCTCATACAGTATTTCGCTTGGGCAGCTTACAGCCCAGTGGTATGAATATTGATTTCTCTCATTTCAGTTAGCCCCAGAATTCCTTCTCCCTCTCCCACCTAATTCGTTCTAGCTTCTCATTTTTACCCTATAAACAGCTTACAATGGCCTGTTTCCTTTATCATCGTAACTTTTTTTCCATCTTTCATTCATTGTTCTTTATCTCTTCACATCACCGTCTATATCTCTCGTTTCCTTTATCCTTAACCAGTCTGAAGAAGGGTATCGACCCGAAAAGTCACCCATTCCTTCTCTCCAGAGATGCTGCCTGTCCTGCTGAGTTACTCCAGCTTTTTGTGTCTATCAACTATTTACACTTTTAAGTGTTGGTAAGTTGCATTCCTTTTTAAAATTATTACAAGACTATTTTCTACAAGATTTGTTACAATTTATTTTAATTCATTGAAGGAAATATATATAACAGTAACTAAATGCTTAATTTCACACAAAAGTTAATATAAAAACTTTGTAAGCCTCGGTTCTTCTTCTGGTATAGCACGACGTAAAGGCATTTCTAAGTGCGCTAAATCTTAATTACCTCTCTACTTCCAAAAGTTTAATTTATGTGTACAGTCCATTTCCTTCAAAGTTTTACACATTGATGAACTAGATGCAGTAGGGCTAAACCATCAGCGACAACTTTAAAAGATGTATTCTGGTTTACAGAACTGAAGATATTTCTACACCTAAAATTTGCTAAAACTAGAATTAAAAAGGGTCAAAATAACACATAGCCTACATGCTGCAATCACCACTTAAGTATCTGTAAAGATGATCATTGTGTTAATCTACCTCCAAAAGGTCAAGAAAGCTAAACCTTTCAGCAATAATGTTTCTTCCGCTCATCCCATTTCCATTTCCTGCCACAATTGAATAAAAGTAAATCGAGGAAATGGGCCATGCAATGTTTATGGCGTTACATACTATTTGCCTGTGCAGTACATTTTATGAATACACATATAACCAACATTTACACACATTTTTTTCTCAAGGTTAGATTTTTTTCAACAAAGATTTATAGAATTCAAAAATACATTTTTAGATTTTGAATAACCATATAACAATTACAGCACGGAAACAGGCCATCTCGGCCCTACAAGTCCGTGCCGAACAATTATTTTCCCCTAGTCCCATCTACCTGCACTCAGACCATAACCCTCCATTCCTTTCCCATCCATATACCTATCCAATTTATTTTTAAATGATAAAATCGAACCTGCCTCCACCACTTCCACTGGAAGCTCATTCCACACAGCTACCACTTCTGAGTAAAGAAGTTCCCCCTCATGTTACCCCTAAACTTCTGTCCCTTAATTCTGAAGTCATGTCCTCTTGTTTGAATCTTCCCTACTCTCAATGGGAAAAGCTTGTCCACGTCAACTCTGTCTATCCCTCTCATCATTTTAAAGACCTCTATCAAGTCCCCCCTTAACCTTCTGCGCTCCAGAGAATAAAGACCTAACTTATTCAACCTTTCTCTAACTTAGTTGCTGAAACCCAGGCAACATTCTAGTAAATCTCCTCTGTACTCTCTCTATTTTGTTGACATCCTTCCTATAATTGGGCGACCAAAATTGTACACCATACTCCAGAATTGGTCTCACCAATGCCTTGTACAATTTTAACATTACATCCCAACTTCTATACTCAATGACACAATGAGAGGATCTATTGCTAATGATTTAGTGAGAAAAACCAAATATAAAACAGTAAGAGTTTATAGCATCTACATTGAACTGATACCAGAGAGGAAATGCAAACATATCTTAATAGATATTTTACTCGGCATAAAATTAACAAAATGTATTTTTATTCTATTTTTTATTTTGTTATCCCTTTTTCATTACACTTTCCATTCTTCCAAAGACTCAATGTGTTCTCCGCCCATCTACATTTGTATTTTTAATTCTGTACACTTTCCATTCTTCCAAAGACTCAATTTGTTCTCCTCCCATCTACATTTGTATTTTTAATTCTGTTTTTTTCATTCCATTTCCAAGTTTGAATAAAAGGTCATTGAACTTAGCTCAGTTTCTCGCTCCACAAATGATACCTGACCTGCTGAGTATTTCCTTTATTTTCCGTTATTATTTCAGTTGCGGGATACAAGACTACATGGTATTTGTCTCCGACAGATTATTCCAACCTAACACATAGTACCCACTCACCCATGGTTTCAAGTTATTTAATTATACATTAAAGACATATTTGTAATTGCATACTTGACAATTGCAAAGTACTACTTAGAGCTAGTATTAGTGAGATTATATACATTAACATGACCTCACTCCCACCAGTGTTATTCTTCTAATAACTGTACACTTAGTCACAGTGCCAGTAATCTGTACATGGTTACGTGTGCCTTGCAAATAACAATGCACCATCCTAATTCCTGATCTACTCCGTTCACTTGAAGACTTTATATCAAACAACGCATGAATGGGGAGTTTTATAATCGATTGTATAGAGTCTGCAGTAAGAAAAACATTTATACATTGGAATTGAGTGAGATATGTGGGTAAGACTCTACATATAATGGAAATAATTGGTGGAAACATTTACTAAAATGTTAATTATTCTCTTATACAGGTACAATAACATTATATTGCAAATTCATTTTGAGGCATTTTATATATTTTGTCCCATTTCCCAGAATGGCAGATATGTAGGTTTTATCGTCTTTATATATATTTTTGGTTATTCCCCAAGCTAATATAAAGTTAACCTATTAGTTTCACTGTAAAATGGATTACACAAAGACAAACTACTTAATATATTTAAAATCTGAAATAAAACAAAAATATTGGAAATATTCAACATCAGGAGTTTTTGCTGCCTGTCCCATTGAGTTACTCCAGCTTTTTGTGACTATCTAGTGTTTAATATTGATGCCTTTCATCTCATAGACTTGAAACATTGTGTTTATCATTTTTCATATAAAAAGATAGCACCTGGTTATTTGTTGAATACGAATCATTTCTTGCTATTGTCAACATATTTCTAAACAACTGTATTTCAAAACCTATGGGTAACTTATTTTATTTTACCTTTGCTTCCTTCAGGTAACAGTGCATGGCCTGAGTTACATCAGCAGCATGTACTGCATTGTGATAAGGGTTGTTACGGTGGTAGTCCTCCTGAACCATAACTGCATAAAAAGAAAAAGTTGATTTGACCATTTACAACTTGGGTAAAAAATATCTGGAAATATTTTAATACTCCAAGAGACAATTTTATATTTCTCCAAGAGACAATTCCTTGAATATTTGCGAACTAATTTTTAATTTCAATTTGAGTTCTAATAAATTATCATCATTCTCAAATTGAAATCTTATGTTGAAGACATTACCAAATTCTTGTATTATTATTTACATTTACTGCTGCAAGTGGTGATGTGCAAAAGAGTAATTTTACGGTCATCCAATGACCATTTTAATCATAAGGCTGTCACAACAAAATTCAGGTCCAAAGCATCAGGCTCTGCCGAGAAGTCCTTCAGATCTTTGTGCACTTGATCACTGCAGCAATGTAAAAGGAAAACTCTAAAGAACAGGTGCTCCTTTCATGAACAGAGATGCGATGGGGATAGAGATTGAGGAAGTCACAGTCATAGGTCCCCAGGAAAGAAGGTTGGATCAGCTTAGTCAAGAACAAGATCAAGGAAACTTTGAGGAGTGCTGGCGAGGTCAAGAGTTAGGTATAAAGTGATGTATTTTTTCTAACAATATTCTAATATCATTCAATGTGCATTGGATATTGACATCACATCAGCACAAACACAATCCACCATTCAAATTTCCAAAGGGGAGCAATTTGACAGATATCACTAGTTGCATTCCACTCAAATAATAATTAATTTTCCTGCACACAGCACTTTTCGTTTTAGTCTTTATAGCTCCAATTCATCTAAAATATAATTCCTCTGATTTAATGAAGTATTGTAAGTGTTCCTTACCTGCTAGAGTCCAATTCACAAATATAGTGACTTCAATATTCTTATTTGCAAGTCTCTCTTCAAGTTCACTCCACTCTACACCTTCTCTTGCTCTAGATCTCAATTTACAAGCTCAGATTTGAACGTACAATAACCAGAGATTCTATATTCCTTATAGTCTTCCGAGTGAACAAAAAGATTAAGCATAATTCCTCCATCTCAATTCATACAGCAATCAGAGGCGATTCAGTGATATGACAGTCATGGTGACAGGAAAAACAAAACAGCATCGAGACACAGTAGAGAGTTCATTAAGCAAGGAGGATAGGCTAGAAATCAAAATTATCAGTATCAGGAGGAAGACAAAAAGGGCTTCATGAAAGCAATTTCTGGTTTACTAAAATGCTACAATCCTGTGGTAATAAAGCAAAAACAGGCATATTAGTGCATGCCTGAACACAAGAAGGTTTTAACTATTGTGCACTGGAATAATTCTGAGCAAAAAAGTCCGGTTGAAGGTGGATGTTGAATCTGAACAGGAGTGGGACCAATGACCTCATGGGTGTGGTTGGGGAGGGTTTAAAAAACGAAAGAATTAAAATGAGCATCAAGTAAAATCACGCAGTTAGAAAAGTGAAAGGAAAAATAAGATGGGCAAAGAGAAGATACAAGAGGAGAATGTGCTTTAATGTAAAACAGAAATCCAAAGGTCTTCCACATGCATGTAAACAGGAAGAAGAAAGGGCTGGAATTAACCTGGGATAAAGACATCATGAATGAATAAGTTCATCCAAGGATAGTGGCAGAGGACATAGCTGCAATACTAAATGACTGGTCTATCTGTGTTCCTGGTCCAAATGCAATATACCCTATCTTGCTGAGGGAGGTGGAGCTGGAATTTGCAAAAGGGGCTTACCAAAGTCTTACAACCCTCCCTCAATACAGGAGGTGCTAGCAGGTTAGATAGTGCCAATCCCTTGTTGCAAGGACACAGCTGATATGATATATGATGGCAATAGGTCAGTCCAATTTACTTTAGTTTATTATTACCATGTGTGCAGAGGTACAGTGAAACTCTTTTATTTGCTTGCTATCCAGTCAGACTACACATGAATACAATCAAACCGTCCACAGATAAAGGTACTTTATCTAGTACAACATTTAGTGCAAGATAAAAGTCTGATTAAAGATAGTTAAAAAGATTCCAATGATGTGGACTGCACTCCAGCTGATGAGAGGACCGTTCAGTTGCCTGATAACAGCTGGAAAGAAACTTTCCCCCGAATCTGGAGGTATGCATTTTTAAACTTTCATACCTCTTGCCTGATGGTAGAGGGGAGAAGGAGGAGTGACCAGGACTGGTCCTTGATTATGGTGGCGGCCTTGCCGAGGCAATTTAAAGTGTAGATGGAATCAATGGAAGGGAGGATGGTTTGCGTGATGATCTGGGCTACGTATTTGTGGGGAAGATTATAAAATCTAATATTAAGGGGAAGAACAATAATAGTAATTTAAAAGTGGCAGCTAATAACAAAACCCCAATAGCGGTTTGTTAATGTCAAGCAGTTTCCAATTAATTCAAGTAATTTTTCATTTTTAAAAGAGAATACAACAGACATCACATTCAGAGGGCTTTTGATAAAATATGCAAAAGATTGGTTAACAAAGTTGAGGATTATGGAATAAAGGGTCAGTGGCAACACAGATGGGAAATTGACTTTAAGGCAGAAAGTAGTGATCTTGTTTAGATTACAGTTACTGATGATCCAGAGTGCTTGGTGCAAGGACCATATCTTTTTTGATATCAATTAAGACCAAACATGAGTCTCCAGAGTAAAATATCCAAATGACATGTAGCTTGGAAATATGATAAACAGTGTGAAGGATAACAGACTGCAAGAGGACACAATGAGCACATGATATTTAACTCAAAAAAAGTGTGACGCCAATCACTTTGGATGAAAAAGGAAGAGAAAATACACCGATAGCACAATTCTAAAAGCCATTTAGCAAAAAGAGAAAATTATTTATGAACTAAAGTGGAAAGGCAAAAGGTTGTTAAGTAACATATAGCTTGTTGGTTCATCACAAGGGAATTGTCATCCAATTTTGGTAACCAACTTTTAAAAAGGCTCTGAGGAATTTAGAAAATGATGTAGAAAATAAATACTAGAATGGTTACAAGTGTTGAGGGAAGTCAGCTTCAAGGTTAGACTGGAGCAGCTGGGTTCTTCTCGAAGCAAAGAAGAGATGGGATAAAGGTGTCCAAGATCATGACGGGTTTACACATGATTGAAAGAAGGAAATTGTTCCCATTAGTAAGTTCAAAGAGCTAAAGATTTAAACTATCATGAAAAAGATATACAACAAATACAACAAAGGTCTTTTCCTGCAGATCCGGAACTCGCTTTTTGTAAGACTGGAATGATTAGAATCAGAAGTAATTTTCAGGAATGCCGAGAAAGGGCAAGAGTATGGAATTTGACAGGATTGTTCCATTAGGAGCAGAGATGGGCAATGGGCCAAATGGCTTCCAATGGTGTACTTTCTAGGATTCTAATGTTATACAGTTATCAAGTAGAAAAATCTGGTAAAAACAAATAGTTACTTACCTAAAAATCGACGTAGTTTAACCAAATCTAATTTGAAATGCTCTATAAGTCCATGGTATTTAAACAGATGAAAGGCCAAAGTAACTAGACTATTTCCTGTAAATGTAGAAAAAGTTAACATTATTGTGATTTTTCATACTAATTTCACTGTTGCACATTTAAAAAACTTTTAACAATAATAATACACTCTATAATTTGAGCACTCCAGACCATAATGACTAAATAATATTCTCAAAGCATTAACTGCTTTTAATGCTTAAATAGTTTGCATTTTGGAGAATGAAAATAACTTAATTTGAAACAAAATAAAATCACTATAAAAAACCTGCTCCAAAATAATAGTACACAATTAGCGCAATGATACATTTCAGCATGAATGATCAAGGGAGTTTCACTGCAAATAATCTACAACTATTTTCTCAGATCAGTTTTGCGTTATTTCGCACTGAATTTGTAAAACCCGCTGCAACTTAATAGTTTATCTCCTCTCTCCAGTTTATGCAATACAAGGAAATTCCGTGGTTCTATGTCAATATTAAAATTATATCTTGTTATTTTTTTACTGGTAAAACCTGCAATTAATAATATTTTCTATGAATCCAATTTCATAACAAATTAATAGAATTAAAAAAAATATACAAATTGTATTCCGTTCAATAGATGCTTATAAATGTTGTTAACTATGATGTTCTTGTTTAATTAAGGCCTTCAAGAATGAATTTGGAATAGGTATGCACTTTTTTCAAGAGAATATTTCCATTTATTTATGCGTTTTTGCTCATTCAGCGGCTGCTGGAGGATATTCTTAGATCATGTCATTTCAACTTTGTCAATGTTGAGTCAAAAATTAACAAAGATTAAATATTAATTTCTTTAGACATTCTGTAATTCTAATTGTAAATGAGTTTTGCTTTTTCTATATCTTGGGAACCCTAATTTAGTGAAATGAGTGTCAGTGGGGGAGCATTTTGGACATAGCAACCTAACTCTGTATATTTCAAAGCAGTATGAAAAAAGATAGGGATGAACCAGGAACAAAGATCTTAAATTTGAGAGGGGAAAATTTCATTAAAATTAGACATATTCTGAGAAATGCAACTGGCAGGATCTATTTGCAGGTAAGTCTACATCTGCACAGTGGGAAACATTCATAGAGAAATAGTGACGGTTCAGGGTCTATATGTTCCTGTAAGAGTAAAAGCCAAGGGTAATAGGTGCACAGAACCTTGGATGTTGAGAGATTATGAGGGTTAGAAACATAGAAAATAGGTGCAGGAGTAGGCCATTCGGCCCTTCGAGCCTGCACCGCCATTCGATATGATCATGGCTGATCATCCAACTCAGTATCCCATACCTGCCTTCTCTCCATACCCCCTGATCCCTTTAGCCACAAGAGCCACATCTAACTCCCTCTTAAATATAGCCAATGAACTGGCCTCAACTACCTTCTGTGGCAGAGAATTCCACAGATTTACCACTCTCTGTGTAAAAAATGATTTTCTCATCTCGGTCCTAAAAGACTTCCCCCTTATCCTTAAACTGTGACCCCTTGTTCTGGACTTCCCCAACATCGGGAATAATCTTCCTGCATCTAGCCTGTCCAACCCCTTAAGAATTTTGTAAGTTTCTATAAGATCCCCCCTCAATTTTCTAAATTCTAGCGAGTACAAGCCGAGTCTATCCAGTCTTTCTTCATATGAAAGTCCTGCCATCCCAGGAATCAGTCTGGTGAACCTTCTCTGTACTCCCTCTATGGCAAGAATGTACTTCCTCAGATTAGGAGACCAAAACTGTACGCAATACTCCAGGTGTGGTCTCACCAAGACCCTGTACAACTGCAGTAGAACCTCCCTGCTCTTATACTCAAATCCTTTTGCTATAAATGCTAACATACCATTCGCTTTCTTCACTGCCTGCTCCACCTGCATGCCTACTTTTAATAACTGGTGTACCATGACATCCAGGTCTCATTGCATCTCCCCTTTTCCTAATCGGCCACCATTCAGATAATATTCCTAATCGGCCACCATTCAGATAATAATGGAACAAAGGAGAAAAAAAAGGAAGTATCTGATAAATCACAGAATTCTATAAAACACGCCTTCATAAACTGGTTATGGAAAGTACACTGGTCCAAATGCTGAAGTCCTAAATTTGGGAAAGCTCAATTTAAAAGTTATTGCATGGGAACTCTTAGAAGTCGACTGGGGGAGGCTATTTGCAGATAGAGGGACGTCTGGTAAATGAAAGGCTTTTACTAGCGAGAGTTCATGGCCTGTATGTTCCTGTATGGGTGAAGTGCAGGTACGGGTGAGTCGGAACCCTGGATGACAAGAGCGATTCTGGTCAAGAAAAAGGAGGTACCAGTCAGGTACATGCAGCTTGGATCAAGTGAATATCTTCTTACTGACGGTGTGGGAACATACTTGAGGGAAATTAGGAGGGCAAAAGGAGGACAAAAGAGAGCCTTGGCAGAGAAGGTAAAGGAGAATACAAAGAGATTTTGCAAGTATATTAATGGGAAATAAGTAACTTGAGAGAGAATAGGTCTCTTTAAAGCTCAACAAGGTGATCCATGTGTGGGGCAACATGAGATGGGAGAGGTATTAAATAAATATTTATCCTCTACATACACTGTGGAATAAGACATGGATGCAAGAGAACTCAGGGAAATGAACAGTGATGCCATCCACAGAGTGCACATTGTGGAAGAGGTGCTGCTCATCAGCTTAAAACGCACAAAAGGGAAAATAACAAAGTTATTAATGAACATTTACATGTAAATATGCGAGATTGTAGCTAGTAGCTAATTTCCATCTCTAGTCCCTTCATTCACTCCTCAGTCACACTTGGTGGTGGTGAGCACCATGGCTGCTAATCAGCGGAAGCAAATCAGCCAATCAGCGCCTGGCTGCTAATTAGTTAATCAGCGGAAGCTAATCAGCGCCCACGGCCCCTCCACCACCACCAATCACTCACACACATTTAATCACTCACACACAGGCAAAGGTAGGTGAAGTGTCTTGCCCAAGGACACAACGACAGTATGCACTCCAAGCAGGATTCGAACCGGCCACCTTCAGGTTGCCAGCCGAACACTTAGCCCATTATGCCATCTGTCGTCCTTTAATAGCTCCCGATATCACCTTCCTCACTTGTAGCCTAACTCAGCCTAATATTAGTAGGAAAGTTACTGGAGGAAATTCTGAGAGTCAGGATCTACATGCATTTGGAAAGGTAAGGGCGAAGTTCCCTGGCTTTTTTTGTGGAGGCAGCTGCTGGAAGATGATAAGCATGAACACAAAGGCTGCCATTGCTGGAATCTTAACAAGTGAGGAAGGTGATATTGGGAGCTATTAAAGGAGTGGTGAATGGCAGATGGAACCAGAAACAGACAGGGCAAGGGGTAAAAAGTTTGTTCAAATATGTGTGGTGGATGGAGGACCAGGTAAGGGATCAGGAGAGAGAGAAACATACTTTTAAGCTGGAAAGAGTGCAGAGGTTTACAAGGATGTTGCCAGGACTCGAGAGCCCGAGCTATAAGGACAGGTTCAACAGGCTAGGATTTTATTCCTTGGAGTACATGAGGATGAAGGGTGATCTTATGGAGGTGTATAGCATCATGAGGGAAATAGATAGGGTGAATGCACAGTCTTTCACCCAGAGCAGGGAAAATCAAGAACCAGAGAACATGGGTTTAATTAAGGTGAGATTAGAAAGATTTTCATACAGAGGGTGGTGGATATATGGAACGAGTTCCCATATGAGATAGGAAGTGGGACAAAAATGCTGGAGAAACTCAGCGGGTGCAACAGCATCTGTGGAGCGAAGGATATATGAGATAGTTGAGGCAGGTACTATAACACTTAAAAGACATTTGGACAAGTACATGGATAGGAATGGTTTTTCATGCAACCACAGGATGTGTGATACCCACCCTTTTATTAATTTCCTTCTCACCATCCAGGGGTCCAAATCGATGAAGCAGCAATTCCCCCACACATCCTCCAAATTAAACTTTATTTAGTTCAATGTGGTCTCTATACTGAAGAAACCAAAGACAGACTGGGTTCCCACTTTGTGCAATATGTCTTTCATGATGCAAGAGCAACCACGAGTGTAGGAGCCATTCATGCTAGGCTAGTTACTGTTTTTATATTCGCATTTAATATTATTTTGTCTAGATATTCCTAGCAGAATTATTATGAACACTTGGGGATGGGCTTTTGATACTTAGATGCACGTTACATATATCATACCAGGGGAGGGGTGGCCAGATCAGACCAGCCACGGGATTTGGAGAGAATACAGTTCTTACCAGATAGTTAGAACGTAAAGCTCCAATTTGTATAAGAATAAAGAGGTTCTGGTACATTCACCTTTTTGTCTGTACAACTACTTGAATAAAGAACTAATTAAGCCGGAAATAATGACTGGAAGATCTGTTTTTGCTTGTCTGCGTACAGTCATTCCCACCTATCCGTGGAGTAATGGCAACGGAAGGTTGGACATTGCAAAAATTGCCATTACTCCGAGCTTAAAGTAGTCTATTAATATAATACTCTGTCCCACTCCCAACTCAAATATTTTGTGCTTTCACTATGTTGCTCAAGGATGTACTGTAGCTCTTCTTCCACCTGGGCATGTTGCAGCCCTCAGGACATACCAAATGTAATTACTTCAGCTAACCATACTTTTGTTTATGAAGGAACTGCAGATGCTGGAAAATCGAAGGTAGACGAAAATGCTGGAGAAACTCAGCGGGTGAGGCAGCATCTATGGAGCGAAGGAAATAGGCAACGTTTCGGGTCGAAACCCTTCTTCAGACTTAGAGGTGGCGAAAATGTCGGAGGATTATTTGTTGTATATGACGGCTGATAAGGTGGAAGGTGAGGACAAGGGGGACTCTGCCCTTGTGACGAGTGGGACAAGCCTCATCTATGGTAGAAGAGGGGAACCCCTGTTCCCTGAAGAATGAGGACATCTCCGATGCCCTGGTTTGGAACACCTCATCCTCGGTGCACATGTGACATAGATGGAGGAATTGGAAGTAGGGGATGGAGTCCTTACTTTCCCCTTTTCTACCACATACAACAAATAATCCTCCGACATTTTCGCCACCTCCAACGTGATCCCACCACTTGCCACATTTTCCTATCTCCTCCCCTGTCTGTTGTCCGCAGAGACCGCTCCCTCCGTAACTCCCTGGTCAATTCGTCCCTTCCCACCCCCTCTCTGGGCACTTTCCCTTGCAACCGCAAGAAATGCTACACTTGTTGCTTTACCTCCCCCCTTGACTCCATTCAAGGACCCAAGCAGTCTTTCCAGGTGCAGCAGAGGTTCACCTGCACCTCCTCCAACCTCAACTATTGCATCCGCTGCTCTAGATGTCAGCTGCTCTACATCGGTGAGACCAAGCTTAGGCTTGGCGATCGCTTCGCCCAACACCTCCGCTCGGTTCGCAATAACCAACCTGATCTCCCGGTGGCTCCGCACTTCAACTCCCCCTCCCATTCCAAATCCAACCTTTCTGTCCTGGGCCTCCTCCATGGCCAGAGTGAGGACCACCGTAAATTGGAGGAGCAGCACCTCATATTTCGCTTGGGCAGTTTACACCCCAGCGGTATGAACTTTGACTTCTCTAATTCCCCACCCCACCCCCACCCACCCTCACATCAACCATACTTTGTTTGCTTCAGTTGTTGCTTTGTTTGTTTCTATTTTTGCTTCTGACTAATTGTTTATTTTTAAAAAGTATGATCATCCGCACAGGTTTGGCATACACCTTGTTAAACATCCTATCAAACACTGTTCTCTCTACCACACCTCCTCTCTGCAATTTAAAACATGCTCATTTCTCACTTTTCCGGTTCTGGTGAAATGTTGACTGTTTCTCTCCCCAGATATGATGCCAGTCCAGCTGAATGCCTCCAGCATTCTCTGTTTTGATTTTGGATTTCTGGTGTATGAAACTTTGTCAAAGGTTTCCTCAGCAGTTTCATAAGCATGCAAGTTACCCAGTAAGGTTGCACACATCTTAGTGCAATAAGGAACATGAGGATAAGATTCAAGTTCATGCAAATGCAGGATAAATGGGATTTGAGCAGTGATTGAAGGCAGCTGGAACTATTCTACAGAATCTGGACCATATCCAGGAGAGGTAATGATACGCAGAGAGAATTTGACAGTTCAAAGATTTTACATATATAGTTAAGGTGTTGTAGTAGTGACAAACAGATAGGGAAGAGGATCAAAAACAAAAGAGAAAATGCTAAAAACACTCCATTGGTCAAGCAGCATCTGTGGAAAGAGAAAGAGTAAAAGTTTTAGGTCAAGTAACCTTCATTTCTTACCAAGGAAGAATGGGTGCTGCATTGGACAGAGTACCTAACTCTTCAATTACTGTAAAGCATTTTTTTTTTTTAAATGCTTTGCCACATTAATGGCTTCATCTATCAGAACTTCACGAATCCTTATAGCATAGTAGACAAACATTTATCCATTCCAGTCTTTACTTGGTTAAAATTGGAAACTTACAATAATTTGTACTGTATTTGAAATACAGTAGATAGGTATAGGGAGGTTTCACGGCAGTCGGGTCACGACCCATGACCCGTACTGTTGCTACGCTACTCCAAATGGATTACACGCGATGAACTGCAGGTAGGCACTTACCATTGTTTCCAGCGTAGCGGGCCCGTTAAAACCCATTGAAATTGTCAATTTTTGCGCTGTAAATAATTATGGAAATCGGGATAAGCGTGTGAGACATTTAGCCTACTTCAGAATTCCAAAAGTGAGGAGAAATTACGGTAGCTAAAAGCGAGAGCTGAAGGGACAACAACAGCCAGAGTGCTTGGCGAACATTGGCCGTTTGCTCACTGCATTTCATCAACAGTAAGGCATTATTTGTGTTTTTTCTTGATTCCTTTGGCATCTAAAAAGTTTCAGAAGTGATAAATCTGGCTGTAATTTTTTTAAATCGCCCATGGTTCTCGTGGGTTTTTACATACAAAATGAAAACGCATCTGAAGAAAAATTTACAGCCAGATTTATCACTTCTGAGAATTTTTAGATACCAAAGGAATCAAGAAAAAACACAAATAATGCCTTACTTGATGAAATGCAGTGAGCAAACGCGATAATTCCCAATATTTTCAATGTTTACTAAGCACTTTAGCTGCTGTAGTCCCTTCAGTTCTCGCTTCTCTATACCTTCATTTCGCTTCACTTTTGGAATTCTGAAGTTGGGTACATGTCTCTCACACTTACCCCGACTCCCACAATTTTTTTCAGCGCAAACATTTTTGGCGGTTTTTATCATGTAGGAAAGTACCCGTTTCAAACATTAATAACATTTACCGGAAGTGACGGATGTCTTCCAGTTGGATTGAGCGGCTCCGTGCTTCGAGCCCTATGACCCAGTGACTTTTCGTGCAACCTCCCTATAAGAGGAGCTGCAGATGTTCTTTATCTCTCCACATAGACGGATATGTGGAGAGATAAAGAACAATGAATGAAAGATGTGCAAAAAATTAACGATGATAAAGGAAACAGGCCGTTGTTAGCTGTTTGTAGGGTGAGAATGAGAAGCTAGTGCGACTTGGGTGGGGGAGGGACAGAGAGAGAAGGAATGCTGGGGCTACCTGAAGTAAGAGAAATCAAGAATCAGACCACTGGGCTGTAAGCTGCCCAAGCGAAATATGATATGTTGTTCCTCCAATTTGCATTTTGCCTCACTCTGACAATGGAAAAGGACAGACAGAAAGGTCTGTGTAGGAATGGGAAGGAGAATGAAAGTGTCCAGCAACCGGGAGATCAGGAAGGTTCAAGCGGGCTGAGCAAAGGTGTTCCGCAAAACAATCGCCCAGTCTGCGTTTGGTCTTGCCGATGTACAAGTCAACATCTTGAACAATGGATAGAAACATAGAAAATAGGTGCAGGAGTAGACCATTCGGCCCTTCGAGCCTGCACCGCCATTCAATATGATCATGGCTGATCATCCAACTCAGTATCCTGTACCTGCCTTCTCTCCATACCCCCTGATCCCTTTAGCCACAAGGGCCACATCTAACTCCCTCTTAAATATAGCCAATCAACTGGCCTCAACTACCTTCTGTGGCAGAGAATTCCAGAGATTCACCACTCTCTGTGTGAAAAATGTTTTACAAAATGTTTTACAGTAGATGAGGTTGGAGGAGGTGCAAGTGAACCTCTGCCTAAACTGAAAGAACTGTCGGAGTCCCTGAACAGAGTTGAGGGATATAGAAACATAGAAATTAGGTGCAGGAGTAGGCCATTCGGCCCTTCGAGCCTGCACTGACCGCCATTCAATATGATCATGGCTGATCATCCAACTCAGTATCCCGTACCTGCCTTCTCTCCATACCCTCTGATCCCCTTAGCCACAAGGGCCACATCTAACTCCCTCTTAAATATAGCCAATGAACTGGCCTCAACTACCCTCTGTGGCAGAGAGTTCCAGATATTCACCACTCTCTGTGTGAAAAAAGTTTTTCTCATCTCGGTTTTAAAGGATTTCCCCCTTATCCTTAAGCTGTGACCCCTTGTCCTGGACTTCCCCAACACCGGGAACAATCTTCCTGCATCTAGCCTGTCCAACCTCTTAAGAATTTTGTACGTTTCTATAAGATCCCCTCTCAATCTCCTAAATTCTAGAGAGTATAAACCAAGTCTATCCAGTCTTTCTTCATAAGACATATAGGGACAGGTGATGCAACTTTTTTGCGGTTGCTGGGGAAGGTACCTGGGGAGGGGTGGTTTGGGTGGGAAGGGATGAGTTAACCAGGAAGTTGCAGAGGGAACGGTCCCTGCAGAAGGCGGAAAGGGCGTAATTGTTTATTCATCTTTTAGAATCTGGACATCATTGGCAAGGTCAGAATTTATTACTTATCCTTAAGTAACTTTGATAATACGGTGGCAAGTCATCTTCTTAAACCACCGCAGTCTTTCTGATGAATAGACAGGTAGTCCCACAATGCTAGAGGTGGTGGAGAAGGGACCAAGGAACGTGAAGATCTAGATGCAATGACAATGACAAATTGGCAATATACTTGGTCGTGCACTTGCATGTAGAGGGGTTTGTATGACAGCTGTCTTTGTCTTTATTTCTGGTAAAAGATCACAGATTTGGTTGGAACTGTCACAGTAGCCTAGTCAAATAAGTGAATTTTGTAGATATGCACTGCAGCAAATTACATTATAATGATCAAAATGGTTGCTTTGCCTTGTATCCGTCAAGCTCCCTGCAAGTTGTTGGAGCCCACTAGAATTCAGGCAAGTAGTTCTGCATGAACCTGATTTTGTATATGTTGTAAAGGTTTTGGCGTATTCAGGGAGCTATGGACTTGGACCCCTAGATCATTCTGTATATCAATGCTGTAAAATTGATTGATTAGTAGGACTGGATGTTACAATCCCTAATATTCACTGCAATTGACATTCTTGTTATGACCACTAGGTGAATTTGCTAACAATCAAATTCACCTAGTGGTTTGCCATTAACTGTATATGTTCCCCCTTATATTCAATCTCCCAAAGTGAATATTCACTTGCTCGAATTAAACACCACCTGTCATTTCTCCATGCATATCTGTAGATCTCTATCCCATGACAACCTGAGACCGGATAGAAGCCTATAAAATCATGAGAGGCATGGGCAGAGTAGAGTGTCAGGTTGGAAATGCCAAAGGAGGGCATTGCTTTAAGTTGAGAGGAGTAAGGTTTAAAAGGAAAGTTGCTGGGTAAGCTTTCTTTTGCACAGAGTGGTAGATATCTGGAACACGCTGCCAGGCGTAGTCATGGTAGTCAATCCAATCGCAGCATTTAAGAGGCATTTAGACAGGCACATGAACATGCAAGAAATGGAGAGATCGTGTGCAGGCAGCTGGAGATGGTTTAATTTGCAATCATGGTTGGCACAGATAGCGTGAGCTGAAGAGCCTGCTCCTGTGCTGCTCTGTTCACATACTTGGTGTTTATCAATCCATGTATCAATGTTATCTTAGTTTTACTGCATGCAGTCATGGATTTGGAAATGTACATACTGAATAGATTCCTAGATACGACCCTCTGATAAAAGGAGTCATTCTTGAAACAGCTAAAGATTCTTGAGGAATTCTACTGGAACATCCTGAGGACTCCTACATGCACAACTATCTTCCTTTTTGTCAGGTAAGATTCTAACCACTGGTTTGACGGTTTTGCCGAGGTTCCACACACACCTTTATATCACATTCAGTCAAATGCTGCATTGATGTCCTGGACTATCACTCTGACCTTATCTCTAGAATTCAGACCATTATTAGACCACGATTGTGGGAGGTCTGTGGATGCAGGAGGGGGGGGGGGGGGTTGTTGTCGCTTGGTTCAACAATGTTATTTAGGGCCAATAATGAGAAAATACGAAAATACTTCTCACTTGGAGGAATATTTGTAATTTTGTGCCAGAGATCAGAGATTAATTCACTGAAGACATTTCTTGGCCCAAATAGCAGCAAGGAGTATGAATAGAAAGCAGGAATATGATTTTATACATGATCAAATTGAATTACAAACAAAATTTGAATGTATTTATATTCTATGTTTCAATGTAGTCTATTGCAAACAATAGTGGGAGCAAAATATTTGAGCATTTTAAAAGGAAGAGGAAGATTGACAATTGATAAGGAGAGATTAAAAAGTTATCACTTTTAGAAGAAAATGCACAAAAGTCACGATCAGATCAGCTACAGTATAATGGCAGAGCTGCTAAGTGACTGACCAAGTATGTTCATATCAACAGCACACATATGACCAGGAAGAAAGCAGAGGCAAAATAACTTAAAGGATCAGAGAGGCGCCAGGTGGCGCCGTACAATGGCAGCCTCGCCAACAGTCTGTCTCGTTCTTTTCTTTCTTGTTTTTAATATGTTGTTAAATGTATGCTTCAGTGTATCTTTAAGTTTGCATTATGTGGGGGGGGTTTGGGGGAAACTTATTTTAATCTCTTTCGACGGAGATGCTATGTTATTTAATCCTCGACGGAGATGCTATTTTTTTCCGTATCGTATCTCCGTCCGTGCTGCGGCCTAACATTGAGGAGCTATCTTGACTTTGGGAACTCCAACCGCGGGAATCTGCGGACTTAACATCGTGGAACTTGGTTAGGGACCAACTTCGGAAGCTCCAAGCCACAGGAGCTTCGACCGCCCCAATCGAGGGAGCTTCGATCGCCGGCTGCGGGAACTTCGATCTGTGGATGGTTCGACTGCCCCGTCCGCGGGGGAATAAGGAGGAAAGAAGATAAGACTTTATTGTTAACTTTTATGTAGTTGTGTGTCTTGTTGCTTTTCTCTAGTATGACTATGGTAAATCAAATTTCACTGTACCTTAAATGGTACACGTGACAATAAAGGACCATTGAACCATTGAGGAAGGGGAGACATTGCAATGCAAGCATATGCAACAGAGAGATTTGATAGGATAATAGCTGATGCAGACAGGAGGACACTGACAGATCTTGATGAATTTAGTAAATACTAGACCAAGTGCAGACCCGTTGGGTCTGTTCCCCCAACGTGCGGTTGTGGGGGGGGGAGGCGGCATGGGGGAAGAGAGAGGGTGGGCTGAGAGGGGGGTGAGATGAGGGGCGGGGAGAGGTGGGGAGCAGGGAGGGAGGGTGGAGGGAATGGGGTAGGGGTTAGGGGAGGGGGGTTTAGGGGAGGGACATGGGAGAGGGGGGTGGAAGGGAAGAAAAAGAGGGGAGAGAGAGAGAGGGGGGGAGAGGAGAGGGGGAGAGGTGGGAAAGGAGGAGGGGGGGAGAGGGGGAGAGGAGGAGAGGGGGGAGAGGAGGAGAGGGGGGAGAGGAGGAGAGGGGGGCAGAGGAGGAGAGGGGGGAGAGGAGAGAGATGAGGGGGAAGAGGAGGAGGGGGGAAGAGGAGGAGAGGGGGGAAGAGGAGGAGAGGGGGGGAGAGGAGGAGAGGGGGGAAGAGGAGGAGAGGGGGGAAGAGGAGGAGAGGGGGGAAGAGGAGGAGAGGGGGGAAGAGGAGGGGAGGGGGGAAGAGGAGGAGAGGGGGGAAGAGGAGGAGAGGGGAGAGAGGAGGAGAGAGGAGAGGGGGGAGGAGGAGAGGGGAGAGGAGGAGAGGGGGAAGAGGAGGAGAGGGGGAAGAGGAGGAGAGGGGGGAAGAGGAGGAGAGGGGGAAGAGGAGGAGAGGGGGGAAGAGGAGGAGAGGGGGGAAGAGGAGGAGAGGGGGGAGAGGAGGAGAGAGGAGAAGAGGGGGGGGAGGGGGAGAGGGGAGGAGGAGAGGAGGGGGAGGGGGAGGAGAAGAAGTGGAGGAGGAGAGGAGGAGAGGGGGAGAGGAGGAGAGGGGGGAGAAGAGGAGAGGGGGGGGAGAAGAGGAGAGGGGGGGAGAGGAGGAGAGGGGGGGAGAGGAGGAGAGGAGGAGAGGAGGAGAGGGGGGGAGAGGAGGAGAGGGGGGAAGAGGAAGAGAGGGGGGAGAGGAGGAGAGGTGAGGGGAGAGGAGGAGAGGGGGGAGAGGAGGAGAGGGGGGAGAGGAGGAGAGGGGGGGGAGGAGGTGTATGACGGCCGTAGGTGGTGGCGTTCTCTTGGAAATCGCAGCACAGAAGGCCAAAAGCGGTCAAGAACAGAGATTTAGTAATATAGATTAGGCAAAAAGGAAATTGAATGATATGGGGTTACATCAGCAGGAACGAGACGCACGGGGGCTGATTGCCACAGAGAAATATAGTTTTTGACAAGGTTATGAACAGCGAGGGAAGAATAGGACATTCTGGACAAGTCTTTGTAAAGCAAAATCATAGACTTTGTAACAACAATTTATGACCTCTTACTGGAGAAAATTACCACTTTGCACATTGTTATTGTATTTTTTTTTGTATGTAGATTCAATGTCAGCTGTTCAATAGACTGTTGTCTGCAGCGTTATAATTTTGATTGAAAATTTCATACTTTCAAAAATCCATTAAAACAATGATGAATAGAGATAATATTCTGAGAAATAAGCCTTCAAATTTGATCTCACAATTTCATAATTATCTGTTATTTTTTGTACATGAATAATCTCCATTGAAAATTTGTTTAAGTAGCTAAAATAGTATCTCCAAATATATAATTACAGAAATAATGACTTGAGTCATCCTAACTTGAGATTCCACAATTAGACAGTGAAGGAGACCATCCAGAGGAAAATAGCTTCTCCATGCAAACATTTGGTTGGATTCAACATTTGCATGACAAGTTCTGGGAGGTATAGTTCATGTTACATCACCTTTTGGCAGAACTATGTCCTTCATACATGCACTGTGTAGAAGAGGGACCCCTTTCTCATGAAAGACTTTCTACACATTTTTATCTCCTGGGGTTTATCTGGGTTATATTGATCACCCGCTGAACCGGAAATCACGGCTATTCGTCTATCTCCTTATGCATTGATCTGTGCACGAGTGAAGGGAAGAGGTAGAATGTTTTCCCCCCCCCCCCCCAATATACTTAATTCTGTGCGTATACATAATTTTGGGAAAATATTATGTGGAACATGGTAGGAACAGTAATGACATGGCCATGTTTTAATAGAATTTGATTCAGGACATAAATCCCCCATCTGATTTTTTCATGACCTGAAATGAAATGACTTAATTAGTTCTCATACCTTGCCCTTAACTGGCTGATAGGTTACAGATGCAACATTTATAAAGTCACAAACAACTTCCTTTTCCTCCTGTCTGCATTTTAGAAAATAAAGTTTATCAGAAATATTTGCTATTTCAAGAAAAAAAGTTTATCTTTAAACAATAAATTCTGATTTGTCCAAAATAAAGAATAGCAATCTTCCTCAGAAAGCAAAATAATTAAACTTAACTTACCGTTTGTTAATCTGTCAAAAAGAAAGATGTCAAAATTCCAATTTCCATTCTTTTCTAGCATACACTGAAAGCACAAAATTAATAATCCTCAGCAAAAAAAATCCTTGATCTGAAACTCATTTTTAAAGCAGTTTAATTCTGTATTAATGCAGTAAGTGCCTATCTCAGGGTTTCTATGTCCACCACTGAGAAAAGCTGACAGGACAGAACGGTGGAACCTTGATGGGTGAAGGCTAAAGTTGATGACAACAGTGAGAATGCATCCATTAAATGCGTTCATTAAATTGGTGTTTGCTTGGAGAAGACTGTAAATCATTGGTATAAACAATTGCCAAGAATAATGGAAAGATATGGAATGACACTTATAGTACAGACATCTACAAAGTGGAAACTTTGTTTAATTCAGAACAGTGAATAAAATCGATGAAATCTATACTGGGGATGAGATAGGAAACAATTTTAACTAGAACCTAGTACAAGATAAACCAATGATTTAACTTCTTAGGTGAAAGCTGTGTTGTTTGTTTGGTACACAAGTTCATACAAAATAATCAGCTTACAGATATGATTTTTTTTTAAATCAATTGTGAATTGATTGAAAATCCCAAATGGAACATTCACAATAATGTCTCCGATGAACATACAGAATAATCACTATCTGCCTGAATGACTGCAGCTTCAACAGCCCGCAAATAATGACAATAGATTCCTTGATTTATTTTAATAAGATTCATCAATTATAATTAAATTCCCCCCCCCCCATCCATCCTGTACTGATCCCCCCCCCATCCATCCTGCACAGACCCCCCCCCCCGTCCATCCAGTACTGATCCTCCCTATTCAACTCCTCTGACATCCCCCGCGCTCTCCTCACAATTTTACCTACTCCAACCAACACGCACTAATTCCCTAGCCTCAATCCATCCATTCCGCAACGATTGCCTTCTCAACCCCCCCCATCCATCCATCCCGCACTGATTCACAACTCTACATTGGATTTATCCAGGTTTTACTTCTACAGTCGGTCATATACATCACAAATTTGGTCAGGAGATATTTCAGCTGAAATTTTAACGTGAATTCTGAAGTGGGAAGGATGGAAACAGCATTTATCAATAATTTTTTTTAATCTGGTACGAACAAACTGGGTATGTTCATACATCTAATCTGAATGTCTGGTAATGTGGCATTTTGACACCTTTAAACATATTACCAAAAGAACATTTGCTGCAGTTATGTCCTTTGACCATCTCTTGTCAGTTGGTGTAACCGGCCAGATGGACATAGTCGGTTTTAACAGCTATTATCATAAAATGCCTTTAGAAATTTCCTTGCAACCTGCATATTTTGTTGTGGATAAATTACGTGGGAAGCGAGAGTGTTTCTGTACCAATAGCAATAATGACCCATGCTATGGGCATGTCATGATAATTTTCGGTCCTTCACAGAAAACATGCTTGCATTAATCTGTAGTGTGCATGGTTAAGCATATATGTTACCATGGTCCAGGATTTATTGAGATAGGTCGATCATACGCTGATTAATCCAACCACATTTTTGTTTGGAAGTGGAAAGAAATAATAGAAATTGCATTAATTGCAACGTGTAAAAAGAGTTGAGATACTGTATTATAATTTTGCTGCATGTCATTGTGGTATATATCATGTCTTGATTGGTGAATATGTTTTGTTTGTGACTTTATTTCAAGCAGAAATAATATGTGAATGCTTCATTGAGCATAATTCCGACAGTCCGAGCACATTATTGCACGCGTCATGCAAGCCGTCTTGAATGACCACCTAAACTGTCATTTGGCAACCTAAAAAGCTGCCAAGGTTGATTTGATTCCTTTATTGTCATTCAGACCTTTCGGTCTGAACGAAATTTCGTTGCCTGCAGTCATACACAATAATAATAAATAACAAAACATACAATAAACACAAATTAACATCCACTACAGTGAGTTCACCAAGCACCTCCTCATTGTGATGGAGGTGGCAACAGGGAAAAAAAGTTAAGTGAGAGCCCTGTCTAGTCTTAGTTGATGAACCCTGTATATTAATTAGCATTTGTGGGAAGCACAGAGTAGCATAGCATTTAACATAATGCTATGCTACTCAACGTTCAACGTTCATTACTGAGCGAGCCAGTGGCACAACGGCTCAAACAGCCTCAACCAACCCAAATGCCAGACTGTTGCAGGAGAGGAGAGAATTAATGTTCTTAAACAAAATTGAGGACTGTCGTAATTATCAACATCAGGTAGGAATGTACAGAACAATGGCTGTGGAGACAATTTCCCATTATCGTACTTAAGACACCATTCGTCATGTTCTGTTGCGCCATTGTTGTGCTAAATGTAACTATTCAAAACTGTTAGTTCAAAACGAGTATCTCAAAATTAGCATCAATGAAGCCTGGTGTTTCACTAGGAGCAGAATTGAATTCTCCCACAACTGTAATATCATGGACACCATATTCCTCATTCCATCATTAGCAAAGCCAGGAAACTGGCGTTTGTTCAGTAGGAAATATAGAAGCCATACCAGGAGTAGGACTATGTCCGGGAGTACCAGTAATGTGCTGAGGCTATGGAAATTGGCCAATGGCCACAATCATTTTGGACAATAATGAGGGACCAACGCAATGAACAACACCAGCATTTTTAAGACCATGTCGAAATTTGCACAGATATATCGCAAAGAAATAAATTAAATCCACCTAATTACCATCCAGTTAATCAACACGTGGTCACAAGGAGCACCATTATCTCTGTTATTAAACAGCAAATTACTTCATCAATGTTTTATTTGGATTTTGATCGGAACTCTTGGCTGCAGACACATTACTGCCCATGCCAAAAGATGGACAAGTTCAAATGCAAGATGAGTGATTTGCCCTTAACATCAAATTGGATCTAATCAAGGATACCAAGTTTTGATTTTTTTTAATATAAATCGGTGGAAATTACAGAAAATCACTCAATTCACATCTCAAAAGCCAAAAATTATGGTGGCTATTGATCGACATTAATATCGAATCTCCTTCCGCACTACGGCCTAACATCGAGAGTTGGCGGCCTTTGCTGGTGACTGACTTTTGAGAGTTCCACAGTGTGGAGCCAGTGTGAACAGTTAACATCGCGGAGCCCGCGATCCATTTGCCTGGGATCGACCTGAGCTCCAACCGTGGGTGCTTGTGGACTTAACATCACAGAGCTCGCAGTCTCTGGTCAGAGACCGATTTCAGGGACTCCAAGCCGCAGGAGCTTCGATCGCTCCGACACGGCAGCTTCGACCGCCCCGACGGATGGCTCGACTGCCTTGACCGTGGGAGAATAAATAGGAAGAAGATTGGACTTGCTTGCCTTCCATTACAGTGTGGAATGTGGGGAATCTGCTGTGGTGGATGTTTATATGTAGTTGTGTGTGTGCCTTGTTGCTTTTTTTTCGTATGGCTGTATGGTAAATCGCATATCACTCTACCTTTATTGGTACATGTGACAATAAAAGATCTTTGAAACCTATGAACCTTTAAGTCAAATGTGGGAAAGTGCACTGATAATTCTATTACAAACTCGGAAGAACAAGCAAACAAATACTTGTAAAACTAGATAACATGCAGGTGTGAACTGCTGGCAAAAATATTCATGCTACACAAGTGCCAGGCAATGATCATCAAGAGTCTAACCACCAATCTTTGACATTTAATATACCACTGTTGAGTCCCACTCGGCAATTATCTTACAGGGAGTTATCAATGACCAGAAATGTAACTGAAAGAGGTAAAACAAATCGGTAACTTGCAGTGCTAGTCTCCCATAAACATATAGAATAATCACTATCTGCCTGAATGGCTGCAGCTTCAACAGCCTGCCAATAATGACAATTCCTTGATTTTTCTAAAAAGATTCATCAATTATAATTAAACAATCATGCCACATAGCTAAAATGAAGATGGTTATCAAGAATTACAATGGGATCTTGATCAGCTGAGCAAGTGGGCAAAGGAATGGCAAATTGAGTTTTTACAAATTAGTGCGAGAGGTTTCATTTTGAAGTCAATCCAGGGCAGGACGTTCACAGTGAATGGTCGGGTGTTGGAAACTTTGAAGAACAGAGGGATCTAGGAGCACAGGATCATAAGTGATAGGAGTAGAATTAGGCCTATCGGCCCATCAAGTCTACTCTGCCATTCAATCATGGCTGATCTATCTGTCCCTCCTACCCCATTCTCCTGCCTTCTCCCCATAAAGTTTGACACCTGTACAAGTAAATACTTCGCAGCTAGATCGGGAGGGGGTGAATAAGGCTTTTGCCATGTCGGCCTTCATCAGTCAGGGGATTGAGTATGGAAGTTGGGATGTTATGTTAAAGTTGTACAAAACATTAATGGGCCACAGTTGGAGTATTATGTTCAGTTATGATCACCTTATGATAGGTATGATACCATTAAGTTAGGAAAAAGAATGTAGATGTTGCTACAACTCAAGGGCCAGAGCCAAAGGGAGAGGTTGGGCTGGCTGCGACTTTATTTCTTGCACAGCAATTTTTTCCAGGGTTGGGGAATGAAGAACTAGAGGACATAGGTTTAAGATGAGAGGGGATATGTTTAATAGGAATCCGAGGGATATTGCGGCAATGGAATTGATCACTTTGGGGACAGAAGGAAACAATCCCCTCCCAACCCTCAACAACCCCTCCCCATCTCAACTTCACAAGGAAATGTATGGTTCAAAGTTGAGTTATGCTCCTTTTCACATCAGAAATTATTTTTTGCATAGTACACTGTTATATGCTCCATACAATTGAATTTTCTGATCACAATCAAATTTGAATATAGTGGTCTGCAATTTAGGTTTTCTCCTCTATAATACAATCGTAACAAAAGCAAAAAACGTTGTGGTATTGTCTTAAACTGGCTACCTAGTAGAATTCTCTACCAAAAGCAGGTAGTTATTTTCCAGATAATCCAATGAGGAGAAATGTGTTTAAATATCAAACTCCAATGAGAATGAAGAAAATGATGCAAACCAACAAGAGAAAATCTGACTGAATTTACAAATCAACTTACATGATCACAAACATCTTAAAAATTCTATCCATAAATCAAAAATCTACTACTGCGCAGAAATATTTAAAAAGAATCATTATGTAACATTGATATTCAATTAGAATTTCAAACTCACCAGGGCTTGGCCACCATAGTCATCATCTAGTATGCAGAGAGAGTTCAGAGAAGAAACATCACGAAATAAATGAGCTGATCGAAAATATCTTTGAAAACTTAACAACCTTCTTATCTTCCTTACTGAAGCCAATTCTCCGGTTTCAGGTGGTACTGCAAAAATAATGGATGACATGAAGATTATTTCATACCCTACCTGCCCTGCAATTACTTTAATTGTAATAATCAAAAGTTCAGCTTCACTGGACTCTGCAAATGTTATCTTAATTTGTTTAACCGCTGAATGGTCTTTAAAACAAATGGGGCTTAAACCATCATCATATATTTCACAAACATTTGCATTAAATAATATTCCCCTCAGGCTAATATTGTGGGCAGCCGAAGGTAACTTCAATACTCTGGGCTACCTATAGCCCAGAACAATGTGTGGCTGAGGAACTGGTGCAGGGGGCAGGGATTTAGATTCTTAGATCACTGGGATCTGTTTTGGAGTAAGGGGGAACTGTACAAAAGGGACGGATTGCATCTTAACAGGTGGGGGCCAGCATTCTGGCAGCAGGTTTGCCACTGCTACACGGGTGGTTTTAAACTGAATAAGGGGGGTGGGGTGTCAAATGGGATAGTCGAGGATGGAGTTAAAGGGAAAGAGAGTAAAGGGATGGTTAATGACCCCAGAATTAACGGGAAATGCAGCTCACAAAGGGATAGGAGAGTATGGCCAAGTGTAATAGGGATGATGTTAAAGGTGAGATGCGTAAGGAATTAAAAGTATTGTATATGAATGCGCGAAGTATAAGAAGTAAAGTAGATGAGCTTGAGGCTCAGTTAGAGGTTGGTAGATATGACATTGTGGGGATTACAGAGACGTGGCTACAGGAGGATCGGGCCTGGGAACTTAATATTCAGGGTTATATATCCTATAGAAAGGACAGGCAGGTGGGCAGAGGAGGGGGGGTAGCTCTGCTGGTGAGCGATGGAATTCAGTCCCTTGCGAGGGAAGACAAAGGGACTGACGAGGTAGAGTCACTTTGGATTGAGTTGAGGAATTGCAAAGGCAAGAAGACACTAATTGGTGTTATTTACAGACCCCCAATTAATAGCCTGGATGTAGGGTGTAAGTTGCAGCAGGAGTTAAAACTGGCATGTAACAAAGGTAATGCCACTGTGGTGATGGGGTATTTCAATATGCAGGTAGACTGGGAAAATCAGGTTGGTTCAGGACCCCAAGAAAGAGAGTTTGTAGAATGCCTCCGAGATGGATTCTTAGAGCAGCTTGTAATGGAGCCGACCAGAGAAAAGGCAATTCTGGATTTAGTGTTGTCCAATGAACCAGATTTCATAAAGAGAACTCGAGGTAAAGGAACTGCTTGGAGGTAGTGATCATGATATGATTAGTTTTGATCTGCAATTTGAGAAGGAGAACGTTAAATCGGAAGTGGCAGTGATGCAGTTGAACAAAGGGGACTATGAAGGCATGAGGGGGGAGCTGGTCAAAGTAGATTGGAAAGGGATCCTAGCAGGAATAACAGTGGAACAGCAATGGCAGGAATTTCTGGGCATAATCCAGGAGACGCAGGATCATTTCATTCCAAAAAGGAAGAAAGATTTTAAGGGGAGTAGGAGGCAACCGTGACTGACAAGAGAAGCTAGGGATAGAATAAAACTAAAAGAAAAGATGTATAAGACAGCAAAGAGTAGCCGGAAGCCAGAGGATTGGAAAACTTTCATAGGACAACAGAAGGGCTGAAAAGATGAAGTACGAGGGAAGCTGGCCAGGAATATAAAGGACAGTAAAAGCTTCTTTAGATATGTTAAGGGAAAAAGAGAAGCAAAGTCAAATGTGGGTCCCTTGAAGGCAGACACGGGTGAAATTATTATGGGCAACAAGGAAATGGCAGAAGAGTTGAATAGGTACTTCGGATCTGTCTTCACTAAGGAAGACACAAACAATTTTGCAGATGTACTGGAGGACAGAGGATCTAAGGGGGTAGAGGAACTGAAATAAATTTTCATTAGGCGAGAAATAGTATTGGGTAGGCTAATGGGACTGAAGGATGATACATCCCCTAGGTCTGATGGTCTGCATCCCAGGGTCCTCAGGGAGGTGGCTCTAGAAATAGTGGACGCATTGGTGATCATTTTCCAATGTTCAATAGATTCAGGATCAGTTCCTGTGGATTGGAGGATAGCTAATGTTATCCCACTTTTCAAGCGAGCGAGAGAGAAAACGGGGAATTACAGACCAGTTAGCCTGACTTCGGTGGTGGGAAAGATGCTGGAGTCAATTATTAAAGAGATAATAATGGGGCATTTGGATAGCAGTAAAAGGATTAGTCCAAGTCAACATGGATTTATGAAAGGGAAATCATGCTTGACTAATCATCTGGAATTTTTTGAGGATGTGACAATTAAAATGGATGAAGGGGTGCCAGTGGATGTAGTGTATCTAGACTTTCAGAAAGCCTTTGATAAGGTCCCGCACGGGAGACTGGTGACTAAAATTAGAGCACATGGTATTGGGGGTAGGGTGTTGACATGGATAGAAAATTGGTTGGCAGACTGGAAGCAAAGAGTAGGAGTGAACGGGTCCTTTTCAGAATGGCAGGCAGTGGCGAGTGGAGTGCCGCAAGGCTCGGTGTTGGGGCCGCAACTGTTTACCATGTATATTAATGATTTGGAAGAGGGAATTAGGAGCAACACTAGCAAGTTTGCGGATTACACAAAGCTGGGTGGCAGTGTGAACTGTGAAGAGGATGTTAGGAGGTTGCAGGGTGACTTGAACAGGTTGAGTGAGTGGGTAGATGCGTGGCAGATGCAGTATAATATAGATAAATGTGAGGTTATCCACTTTGGCGGCAAAACAAGGGGGCAGATTATTATATCAATGGGGTTAGGTTAGGTAAGGGGGAGGTACAGCGAGACCTGGGTGTCCCTGAAAATTGGCGTGCAGGTACAGCAGGAAGTGAAGAAAGCTAATGGAATGTTGGCCTTCATAACAAGAGGATTTCAGTATAGGAGTAAAGAGGTTCTTCTGCAGTTGTATAGGGCTCTGGTGAGACCACATCTGGAGTATTGTGTACAGTTTTGATCTAATTTGAGGAAGGACATCCTTGTGGTTGAGGCAGTGCAGCGTAGGTTCACGAGATTGATCCCTGGGATGGCGGGACTGTCATATGAGGAAAGATTGAAAAGACTAGGCTTGTATTCACTGGAGTTTAGAAGGATGAGGGGGTATCTTATAGAAACATATAAAATTATAAAAGGACTGGACAAACTAGATGCAGGAAAAATGTTCCCAATGTTGGGCGAGTCCAGAACCAAGGGCCAGAGTCTTAAGGGCCTGTCCCACGAGCATGCGACTCCATGCGGCAAGCGCGACCTAAAGGGCCGGTCCCACCAGGATGCGCCTGCATGCGCGACCTAACGTGGTCGCTTGAGCCGTACGGCCTCGCGGGGCCGGTCCCACTTCGATCGCCGGAGCCGTATGGAGTTGTGCGGAGCTGATCCCGACATCGCGCGGGGCTCCAAAAAACTGACCGTGTTCAAAAATTCTGCGCGGCAACTGCCTGCCGGCCCGCAGCCGCCTCGACGCCGTACGTCACGCGCGACTTCATGTCACTCACTCGACCTCCGCGCGGCCCCCGCTTCTTGCCGCATGCAGCATGCTGGTTGGACCGGCCCTTTAGGTCGCGCTTGCCACATGGAGTCGCATGCTCGTGGGCAGGCCCTTTAGAATAAAGGGGAGGTCATTTAAGACTGAGGTGAGAAAAAACTTTTTCACCCAAAGAGTTGTGAATTTATGGCATTCCCTGCCACAGAGGGCAGTGGAGGCCAAACCACTGGATGTATTTAAGAGAGTTAGAGGGATCTTTAGGGGCTAGTGGAGTCAAGGGATATGGGGAGAAGGCAGGCACGGGTTATTGTTAGGGGACGATCAGCCATGATCACAATGAATGGCGGTACTGGCTCGAAGGGCCGAATGGCCTCCTCCTGCACCTATTTTCTATGTTTCTATACCTCCTCAGAATCAAACAATTGCCTAGAATTTCAAATATATTCTAAAAAGGTGCAGGATAAACACATGGAAACAGTAAAACCATCTTGGTGTTGTTCCACATCATTAAAGCCTCACTCACATAAAAATATTTACACACTGAATAAATATTACCTGGCTCTCCACTCGCAAGGCCAGGCTTGGTAGATCAGTTGAAAGCACAATTGGATGAATTGAGGAATTTCTTCTCAGCAAATTGTCATAGTTCAATCTCCACCAGTCATAATTTAACAGATTTTATGTTTGTGTTGTGGATTTGACATACAAACCTAAGACATACAAACAATCAAATTGTTTGCCACACGGAATCCCAATGCTTCATGTCACCCTGTAGATCAGGAAGAACCAAGTGTTTCTTGATGATGACTAATCACTTTATTTCCTAATTCTAAATATAAACAAATAGTCTATAATCTCCCAACCCAATTTTCACACTGTGCAATTTGGAGCTTTTCCAGAAAGTTCACCCCATCCAACCTTAAATCAGATGCTCAGTCTTTGCAATGTACAACAGCGGTGTCCAATTTAAACAAAGCAAATTCTCAAAAACTGAAATGTGACAGTCGTAGAGTCACAGCATGGAAACGGGCCCTTCGGCTCAACTTGTCCATGCCATCCAAGATGCCCCATTTGCCTGCATTTGGCCCATATCCATTTAAATATTTCCCATCCATGTACCTGTCCAAATGTCTTTTAAATGTTATTACACGTGTGTTAAGTATCTCCTCTGGTAGCTCTTTCCATATACCCACCACCCTGAGCAAAAAAGATACCCCTCAGGATCCTATTAAATATTTCTCCTCACACCTTAAACCCATGTCCTCTGGTTCTTGATTCCCCTACTCTGGGTAAAGGAATGTGCATTCACCCTATCAATTTCCTTCATGATTTTATACATCTCTATTAGATCAGCACTTAGCCTCATTCATTCCAAGGAATAAAGTCCTAGCTAGCCCAATCTCTCCCGAAAGCTCAAGGCCTCAAGTCCTGGCTTCATTCTCACAAATCTTCTCTGCATTCTTTTTAACTTAATGACATCATCCTATAGTAGGGGTGACAAAAACTGAACACCTCACCAACGTCTTTTACAACTGCAACATGACGTGCCAACTTCTTTAGACAATATCAAGACTGACGAAGTTAGTACCAGAAGTCTACTTTACCATTGTATCTACTCGTGACAAATAGACAATAGGTGCAGGAGTAGGCCATTCGGTCCTTCAAACCAGCACCGCCATTCAATGTGATCATGGCTATCCACAATCAGTACTCCGTTCCTGCCTACTCCCCATAATCCCCTGACTCCGCTATCTTTAAGAACCCTATCCAGCTCTCTCTTGAAAGTATCCAGAGAACCGGCCTCCTGTGAAGCAGAGAATTCCACAGACTCACAACTGTGTGAAAAAGTTTTCACATCTCCGATCTAAATGCCTTACCCCTTAATCTTAAACTGTAGTCCGTGGTTCTGGACTCCCCCAACATCGGGAACATGTATCCTGCCTCTAGCGTGTACAAACCCTTAATAATCTTATATGCTGCAATAAGATATCCTCTCATCCTTCTAAATTCCTGAGTATACAAGCCCAGCCGCTCCATTCTCTCAGCAATGACAGTCCCGCCATCCCGGCAATTAACCTTGTGAACCTGAAGGCGGTGGCTCAAATATCACACTCATCCCCGGCCTATTGACAATCCCGATCCTGAATGAAGCCCACACAGAAGGGGCGCTGCCGTGTCGGCGGCTTTGCGCAGAATACAGTAAGCAAAGATACTAGAGGAGCTCCTCTAGTATCTTTGGCGGTAAGCCAGAGCTCGGCATTTGGCGGCTCTGCCTTGTGGCCGCCAGCACGGGCTTCCTTGCGTGCTTGCGTCACCGCGCCTGGGCACCGCGGCCTTGGGCCCAGAGAAGGAGTCCGGCCTCACGCAGGGCGATGGGCAGCAGGATTGAATGCGTCTTTTTCCCCCCACAGTGTTTCACCTGACCTTTGGTCCAAAAATGACCTTCCAGGAACCGGAAATGAAGCAAGTCTGCAGGCCGGATGATTATGGAAAAGAAAACGCCTGTGGACCGGTTGATTTCGGGTTACGGGCCGCAGGTTGCCAACCCGATTTAGTTAATAATCTGCCTTCTTGATTTTGCTACCTAAGTGGATAACCTCACATTCATCCACCTTAAACTGCATCTGCCATGCATCTGCCCACTCACCCAACCTGTCCAAGTCACCCTGCATTCTCATAGCATCCTCCCAAGTTCACACTACTACCCAGCTTTGTGTCATCTGCAAATTAGCTTTTAAGACCTTCATCTAAATCATTAATATATTGTAAATAGCTGCGGCCCAAGAACCGAGCCTTGCGGTACCCCACTAGTCACTGCCTGCCATTCTGAAAGGGACCCGTTAATCTTTGTTTCCTGTCAGCCAACCAATTTTCTATCCATGTCAGCACTCTATCCCCAATACCATGTGCCCTAATTTTGCCCACTAATCTCCTATGTGGGACCTTACGAATGCTTTCTGAAAGTCCAGGTACACTACATCCATTGGCTCACCCTTGTCCATTTTCCTAGTTACATCCTCAAAAAATTCCAAGATTAGTCAAGCAAGGAACTGCTTTCAAGGAAGTGTGTACCTTCACTCCTAGATCTCTCTGCTCTACAACATACCCCAGAGCCCAGCCACTCAGTGTGAAAATGTGACACCTCATTAAATCTGCATTATACTCCATTAACCATTATTCAGCCTACTTGCCCAGCTGATCCCATTTTTGAGAAGCATATTCACTGTCTATAATACATTCCACTTTAGTGTCATCTGCAAACTTACTAATCATATCTTGGCCAAGCACCGATCCTTCTGACACACCACTAGAAACCGGCCTCCAATCTGAAAAACAACATTCCACCACCACTCTCTGCTTCCTTCAATGGGGCTAATTCTCTCCCTAGATGCCATGGAACCAAACCTTCCAGAACAGCCTACCATATAGATCCTTAAAAGGCCTTGCTGAAATAAATATAAACAACATCAACGACTTGCTCTATTTAGTTACTCTTTTAAAAAAAATCTAATTTACGAGACATAATGTCCCATGTACAAAACCATGTTGACCATAATCAGGTTCTATCTAATGCATATAAATCTTATCCAGTAACTTATCTACCACATATGTTAGCCTCACTGACCTATAGTTCCAAGGATTTTCCATGCAACTCGTTTTAAATAGGGGCACATTAGGTGATTCATACATCTCAGTCAGGGCTCCTACAGTCACTTCTCTAGCTCCCCAGTGACCTCAGATATATCCGATCAGGCCCAGAAGATTTATCTGCCTTTGTACACCAGAGGACGTCCAACACCTCCTAGACCATATTACAGACTGTCCTCAAGACATTTCCCGTGTGTCCCAAATTCCCTAATCTTCATGCTTTTCTGCACAGCAAAAACATAAGAGATACTCATTGAAAATCTTTCTCATGGCCTGTGGTTCCTCACAGATTGCCGGTTTGATTTTGGAGGTGTCCTATTCTAGGTGAGCCTACCAGGATTGGGCCCGGCTGCCAGCATAGCGAGGCAAGTGAATAGGACACTGGCGAGCGAGCAGGGCAGTCGGCGAGCGAATGGGGCATCGACGTGCCCTCGCCAGTGTGAGTGCTGCCGGTTAGCCGAGCCCGACGTGCCGTCGAGAACAAAGAAGCCCCCGGCATATGGGGGAGGGGGGGGGAGGAAGAAATGAAGGTAAAAGGACTATATTGAATACTTTTGTAACTTTGTTGGCGCCCTTCCAAATTTCCTAAGAGTAGGTAAAGCTTTGCCCTCTTCATTGTAGGGCATATTGCATTTTCTATGTATTTACCTATAACCAAACAGTTCATAGTCGACTACTTTTTAATGCAGATTTGAAAGAGCACAAGATCATTTTGGGAATGATACGCTTTAAATGTCAACCCATCTAATACGTTTCAAATGCCATCTTCGCACCCAGGACCCCCCCACCCCCATCATGTTGTATAGTACCAATATTCTCTTTATAACTGGATCCATCACTTTCTCATTGGTGGATCTCAATCAATGCAGATCGGTAACAGCATGTCATCATTACTGATCATCAACAGTATGATTAGTATAACATTTATACCTCACGCTACCTCGGCTAGGCCAGCAGCGTAATCGGGGACAAGTCGCACCCTGGCCACTCCCTCTTCTCTCCTCTCCCATCAGGCAAAAGGTACAGAAGTGTGAAAACGCACACATCCAGATTCAGCAACAGTTTCTTCCCAGCTGTTATCAGGCAACTGAATCATCCTACCACAACAAGAGCGCAGTGCTGAACTACTATCTCCCTCTTTGGTGACCTTCGGACTATCCTTGATTGGACTTTGCTGGCTTTACCTCGCACTAAACGTAATTCCCTTATCATGTATCTACACTGTAAATCAGGGGTCGGCAACCTACGGCCGCCAGACCAAATGCGGCCCGTAGCCCTAAATCATCCGGCCTGCAGGTGTATTTCTTTCCCCCCGTAATCGTCCGGCCCCGCAGACTTCCGTCATCTCCGGTACCTCTCGGGCCCGAGACTGCGGCGCCCAGGCGCGGTGACGCAAGGAGGCCTGCGCTGGCGGCTGCAATGGTGGAGCCGCCGGGCACTGGCTGTACCGCATCCTGCGCAAAGCCGCCGGCACGGCCGCGTACCTTCTGTGTCTGGGCTTCACTGTCGGGATCAGGGTTGTCAATAGGCCGGGGACAAGTGAGTGTGGACAGAGCCAAGGCAACGGTCCATAGGTTCGCCTTGTTCGTAAGCGCCCGTAACAGGGGGCTAGTGCTCTGGATGGCGTCCTCGAAGGGGCGGGATCTATGTGAACACGTGATTTATTGCCTGCCATCCAGGGCGGGAACCATGTGTAAACGTGATAGATGTGGCCCGCCATCCGCTCTCAGACATGCAGAACCTGGTTGCCGACCCCTGTTGTAAATAGATCGATTGTAATCATGTATAGTCTTTCTGCTGACTGGTTAGCACGCAACAAAAGCTTTTCACTGTACCTCGATACACGTGTCAATAAACAAAACTGAAATTGAAATTAAGCACTCGAGGTGGCGTGCTTAGCCCCCTGATGTTCTCTTTATACCTATGAATGTGTGGCTGAGCATCTACATTGCCATCTACATTGTCCGAGGCACCGGTGATGCATCAGCGTACAGGAGTGTAATAGAACACCAGGTCAGGTGGTGATGAAACAACCACCTTTCACTCAGTCAACTAAACTGAGGAACTAATCATTGACCTAAGAAATGGGAAGTTGGAAGACCATGTGTTAATTTTTGTTAGAGGGTCCACAGTGGAGAGTTAGATTCATAGAGTCTTCGTGGAAACAGGCCTTTCGGCCCAACTTGCCCACACCTGCCAAGATGTTCCAGCTACACTAGTCCCACCTGCCCATGTTTGGCTCCAAACCTGCCCTATCCATGTACCTATCTAAGGGTTTCTTAAACATTGGGATAGTTCCTACATCAACCAACTCCTCTGGCAGCTCATTCCATACACCCACCACCCTTTGTGAGAAAAAAGTACCCCTCAGATCCCTATTAAATCTTTTCCCACTCACCTTAAACCTATGTTCTCTGGTCTTCAATTCACCTATTCTGGACAAACAACAGTGCATCTACCCCATCTCTATAAGATCACCCCTCATCCTCCTGCGCTCCAAGGAATTGAGTCCCAGCTTACTCAACCTCTCCTGATAGCTCTGACCCTCTTGTCCTGGCAACATCCTCATAAATCTTCTCTGCACCCTTTCCAGCTTGACAACATCTTTCCTATAAACAGTTAGACAGGTTCATGGAGGGATATGGACCAAACGTAGGCAGGTGAGACTGGTGTAGCTGGGACAAGTTGGCCGTTGTGGACATCTTGGGCCGAAGGACCTCTATCACTCTATAACACGGTGCCCAGCAATCAACACAATACTCTAAATACGGCCTCACCAATGTCTTATACAACTGCAACACGACCTCCCAACTCCTATACTCAATACTCTGACTGATGAAGGCCAATGTGCCAAAAGCCTTTTTGACCACTCAATCTACCTGCGACTCCACCTTCAAGGAACCATACACCTGCACTCTGAGATCCCTTTGCTCTACAACACTCCCCAGAGTCCGACCATTCACTGTGTAGGCCCTGCCCATGTTAGACTTCCCAAAATGTAACACCTCACATTTCTCTGTAATAAATTCCATCAACTATTCCTCAACCCACTTGGCCAATCGTTAGCAGTTTCAGATTCTTGGATTTTAACATCTTGGATGAACTGCCCTGTGCCTAGCACATAGATATAATCACTAAGATGACGAACAAGTGTCCCTTTAACGTCTTAGTGCCTCCAAGAAGTTTCCAAAGATTTGTCATGTCACCAACTACGGTTGATGTGGCAGAAAGAAGAAATCAAAACGCCAGTTGGGAAGAAGTAAAATTATGGACTATTTTGGTATTCTAATATGATCCTGAAGTACGTAAAAGATTTTGGTCCTCGGTAATGTTAATGAGTTGACTTTTATTGAAGTAACACAAACTTTAACACTATGAAATGTAACTCCCACATAATTTTCTGGCACACATTTCCTTGCTTTCAAACTTACTTTAATTTGCTATTGAAAGTATAAAATCATGCAGCTTCTTGCAATTAAGTCTGTTTATTTGTTAATAAATCTTCAAACTCCTAGGAAAATTATTTGTCAGTATTATCACAACACCCAAATATACTTACAGTGCAAAAGGCGGAAATCAATGTAAGGATGAGAGTCCCTTCTTTCTGGTTGAAATCCTGCCCGGCTCCTCACTCGTACATCCCCTGCAAAAAGATGTTGAAATATTTTGTATAATTAAGACATTTCATGGGTTCATTGATGCAGACAGAATCATACCAAGCATGAGGCATAACCTAAAAAGCAAAAGATAACTAAACCAACGAATGGTTTCAAATAATTAAATAAGAGTACACCAAGTGCAATTCATTTGGAGAATCTGATATTAATGCATTTTTTAGTTGACCAGGTTGTATTGTCATGCTGAATATTCTGACATTTTTGGTCAGACATTTTCTATGGTTGAAGGATTTTTAAATGTTGTTTCTCAGGACTAATTCTCTACATTAAGGTCCTTACCAATCTCAAGCTAAAGCACCCATGCAGCTAGATGGAACATTAATCATTTCTTACCAGCTGACCCCAAACCCCCAAGTCGCGCTTTTAAGCCAATTATCTTCAGCAGCACAAATCCACCCTCCTGGCATATTTGATCATGCCACAGTTATGTTGATTATCTCCTCTCCACAATGCTTTTCTTAGCACACAATAAACATTCTTCTCCTGCTATTCGCCTGCACTCTTTACTCACTATGGATGTATTTCTCACACATATGCACATCATGTCACTAATTTAATAATGAACTGATTATAAGCATTTTTAAAAATCAAGAGATTTATGATTTTTCACAAGTATCCTTGTGAATGTTTAGTGTGCTTTTAGTGCAACAACTACAGACTTCTTGGAAAAGCATAATTTTTTTAATTTATTCTTATTTTCATGGTTCTTCCAACAATGTTACTTTTTGAAGTTTTAAGGAAGGGGAGAGGATATGGTTAGTGACAATAAGAGGGCACTACAGTTGCCAAAATGGTACCACAGAAATTTAAGTAGAAAGCAGCATTAGTGATTAAGAATAAAGAATAGAAAGTTAAACAATTATAGTGGAGGGCAGTCCACATTTGCAAAGCCCATGAGGAGAATTTTGCAAACATAAACTGAAGTCATGAGAGCAAAACAATGCAAGTCAGGGAAGTAGTGGCCGGGGGGGGGGGGGGGGGGGGAGGGGATTTATTGAAGTAACACAGCAACAGACTGATAGCAATCATTAAATCCGAAACTGATCTTGTGCAAAGAGCAAATTAGCCAATCTAATAGAATTATAGCCACTTAAAGGATGTTACCTCACCACATAAATTACCTGTCCCCTCCTGCCTGAAATGAGAAGAGACAGACAAATTAGAAGTTGCTGTAGCAGAAAATGGAGCTCGAGGTGGAGGGAAAAGAACCAACACCAACATCAAAAGATAACAGAAGCAAACCAGACTAATCAGAATGAATGCTATGGACATTCCAGAGCAAGACTGAGAATGAGAGCAAGCAAGAGATAACTTTAAATAGATATTTACTTTCTGCTCATTTGGGTCACTTCACAATAATAAGTGTTGGTTTACTCACCTAACATACGAATGTACAGAGCAGTCTGGTCTGAGCTTTCATACGATATTGCCCCCCGTCTCTGAAAAATATAAATTGGACAGAGGTTTTGATATAGTATTCAACTCCAAGAACCTTTCCACCATTTGTAATGCACTATTAAAAATAAACTGTTCTTTATGTTTAGGATTACACAAGGGAAAGAATAATCTCTGCTTAATCTGATGTTCCTAAAAATCAGTTTCTTGGGGGAATAATAATGCTCTAGACTTCCACCATCTAGAATATTTCCACCATCTAGACCTCAATTTCTTCCTTGGGTTCCATCTCCTGAATGGAACATAATATCCCTGATAGACACAAAATGCTGGAGTCGGGACAGGCAGCATCTCTGGAGAGAAGGAATGGGTGACGTTTTGGAAGGGTCTCAGATTCAGATTCAGATTCAACTTTAATTGTCATTGTCAGTGTACAGTACAGAGACAACGAAATGCAGTTAGCACCTCCCTGGAAGAGCGACATAGAATATGATTTCAATAAATAAATCTATTTACATGCATACAGTCATAGTGTTTTTCCTGTGGGAGGAGTGACGAGGGGGGGGTGATTGGTAATCACCGAGGTACGTTGTTGAGTAGTGTGACAGCCGCAGGGAAGAAGCTGTTCCTGGACCTGCTGGTCCAGCAATGGAGAGACCTGTAGTGCCTCCCGGATGGGGGGAGGGTAAACAGTCCATGGTTGGGGTGAGAGCAGTCCTTGGCGATGCTAAGCGCCCTTCGCAGACAACGCTTGCTTTGGACAGACTCAATGGAGGGAAGCGAGGAACCGGTGATGCGTTGGGCAATATTCACCACCCTCTGCAGTGTTTTCCGGTCGGAGACAGAGCAGTTGCCATACCATACTGTGATGCAGTTGGTAATGATGCTCTCGGTGGTGCAGCGGTAGAAGTTCACCAGAATCTGAGGAGACAGATGGACCTTCTTCAGTCTCCTCAGAAAGAAGAGACGCTGGTGAGCCTTCTTGACCAGAGTTGAGGTATTGTGGGTCCAAGAGAGGTCTTCGGAGATGTTGACCCCCAGGAACCTGAAGCTGGAAACATGTTCCACCTCCGTCCCGTTAATGTGGATGGGAGTGTGCGTGCCGCCCCTAGACTTCCTGAAGTCTACAATGAGCTCCTTGGTCTTCTTGGAGTTAAGGGCCAGGTTGTTGTCAGCGCACCATGCTGCTAGGAGCTGGACCTCCTCCCTATAGGCCGACTCATCGTTGTTGCTGATGAGGCCAATCACCGTTGTATCATCTGCATACTTGATGATGGTGTTAGTACCATGTACAGGTGTGCAGTCGTAGGTGAAGAGGGAGTAGAGGAGGGGGCTCAGCACACAGCCCTGTGGAACGTCGGTGTTCAGGGTGAGGGTTGAAGAGGTGTGCTTGTCTAGCCTAACAGACTGGGGTCTGTTGGTTAGGAAGTCCAGTATCCAGTTGCAGAGGGAGGGGTCGATGCCCAGGTTACCGAGTTTGGTGATCAGTTTAGAGGGTATAATGGTGTTGAATGCTGAGCTGTAATCGATGAACAGCATTCTTACATAAGTGTCTCTGTTGTCGAGGTGGGAGAGGGCGGAGTGAAGTGCCGTTGAGATGGCATCCTCCGTACTCCTGTTATTGCGGTAGGCAAACTGATAGGGATCCAATGTTGGATTTTATGTTGGATCCAATAGGCAGCCTTTGAGGTGTGCCAGGACCAACCTCTCGAAGCACTTGGTGATGATGGGAGTAAGTGTCCAGTTGCAGTTGGAGTTGGTCTTCTTGGAGTTAAGGGCCAGGTTGTTGTCCCCGACCTCTACCTCCGCTACCTTTACCCAGCCACTGACACTCTCCTCCGCTTAGCGGAGTTGGTCCTCACCCTCAATAACTTTACATTTGACTCCTCCCATTTCCTCCAAACACAAGGCGTAGCTATGGGCACACGCATGGGCCCCAGCTACGCCTGCCTCTTTGTCGGGTACGTTGAACAATTCTTGTTCGATGCGTACCAGGGCCCCATCCCCGACCTCTACCTCCGCTACATTGACGACTGCTTTGGTGCCACCTCCTGCACCCACACACAACTGACTGACTTCATCCACTTCACCACCAACTTCCATCCGGCACTCCAATACACCTGGACGATTTCCGACACTTCCCTACCATTCCTTGACCTCACCATCTCCATCGCAGGGGACAGACTCCTGACCGACATACATTACAAACCCACTGACTCACATGGCTATCTGGACTACACGTCTTCCCACCCTGCCCCCTGTAAAGACTCCATCCCCTACTCCCAATTCCTCCGCCTACGCCGCATCTGTTCCCAGGATGAGACATTTCATACCAGGGCATCGGAAATGTCCTCGTTCTTCAGGGAACGGGGATTCCCCTCCGCCACCATAGATGAGGCTCACACCAGGGTCTCATCCATACCCCGTAACACTGCTCTCTCTCCCCATCCCCGCACACGCAACAAGGGCAGAGTCCCTCTGGTCCTCACCTTTCACCCCACCAGCCGGCAAATACAACACATAATCCTCCGCCATTTCCGCCACCTCCAACGTGACCCCACCACTCGCCACATCTTCCCATCTCCCCCCATGTCTGCCTTCCGCAAAGACCGCTCCCTCCGCAACTCCCTCGTCAATTCTTCTCTTCCCTCCCGCACCACCCCCTCCCCGGGCACTTTCCGTTGCAACCGCAAGAAATGCAACACCTGTCCCTTCACCTCCCCCCTCGACTCCATTCAAGGTCCCAAGCAGTCGTTCCAGGTGCGACAAAGGTTCACCTGTATCTCCTCCAACCTCATCTACTGCATCCGCTGCTCTAGATGTCAGCTAATTTACATCGGTGAGACCAAGCGTAGGTTGGGTGACCGTTTCGCCGAACACCTCCGCTCAGTCCGCCTTAACCTACCTGACCTCCCGGTGGCTCAGCACTTCAACTCCCCCTCCCATTCCCAATCCGACCTCTCTGTCCTGGGTCTCCTCCATTGCCAGAGTGAGCAACAGCGGAAATTGGAGGAACAGCACCTCATATTCCGTCTGGGGTCCTTGCGCCCTTATGGCATCAACATTGAATTCCCCCAATTTGGCTAGCCTGTGCTGTCCCCTCCCCTTCCTTCACCCTCTAGCTGTCTCCTCCCACCCTCCCATCCGCCCGCCCTCGGGCTCCTCCTCCTCCCTTTTTCCTTCTTTCTTTCCCCACCCCCCATCAGTCTGAAGAAGGGTTTCGGCCCGAAACGTCGCCTATTTCCTTCGCTCCATAGATGCTGCTGCACCCGCTGAGTTCCTCCAGCAATTTTGTGTACCTGGGAGTAAGTGCAACTGGGCGGAAGTCGTTGAGGCTCGCCGCAGTGGAGTGTTTTGGCACCGGCACGATGGAGGTGGTTTTAAGGCACGTGGGGACAACTGCTTGGGCAAGTGACAGGTTGAAGATGTCAGTCCAGACGTCTGTCAGCTGCGCAGCACAGGCCCTGAGGACGCGCCCGGGGATGCCGTCATGGCCAGCAGCCTTACGTGCATTAGTCCTACTCAGTGCCACGTACACATCGTAGGGGGTGAGTGTGAGGGGCTGGTGATCAGCAGGGAGCACAGCCTTGATGGCTGTCTCTAGATTGTCCCTGTCGAAGCGGCCATAGAAGTAGTTAAGCTCCTCAAGGAAGGAGGCATCGTTGGATGTGGGGGCGGTGTTGGTGGGTTTATAGTCCGTGATGGTCTGGATGCCTTGCCACATGCGTCGGGGGTCGGAGTTGTTGTTGAAGTGCTCCTCAATCCTGAGTTTATGGCAGTGCTGGCCTTCTTGATGCCCCTCTTCAGGTTAGCCCTGGATGAACTGTAGGCTCGAGCATCGCCTGACCTGAAAGCGGTGTCCCGTGCTTTCAGCAGTAGCCTGACCTCGCTGTTCATCCATGGCTTCTGATTCGGGAATATGGTCACCCGTTTGAGGGAGGTGACACTATTGATGGTGGAGTTTATAAAGTCCAGAACAGAGGATGTGTAGGAATCAATGTCCGTGTAGGAGTCAAGGGTGGCCTGGGCTGCAAACGCCTTCCAGTCAGTGTTTCCAAAACACTGCTGAAGTGTGAAGTCCGCTTCCTCTGACCAGACTTTAAGTGTGGGGAGTACTTAGGGAGCAGGAACAATGAGAGGTGATCAGACTGACCAAGGTGGGGGAGGGGGACGGCTTTGTAAGCTTCAGCCATGTTAGTGTAGACTTTGTCCAGTGTCTTGTCTACTCTAGTGGCGAAGGAGACATGTTGGTGGAATTTAGGGAGTACAGTCTTCAGGTTGGAGTGATTGAAGTCACCCGCAACAATGAAGGCTGCCTCGGGGTTGTGAGTCTGTTGTTTGCTAATGGCAGTATGCAGTTCTTTCATTGCAAGCTTGGCATTAGCATCAGGAGGGATATAGGCTGCAGTCACAACAGTGGAGGTAAACTCTCTGGGCAGATAGTACGGAGGCAGATCTGGGCAGATAGACCCGAAACGTCACACATTCCTTCTCTCCAGAGATGCTGCCTGTCCCACTGAATTACTCCAGCATTTGGTGTCTATCTTCGATTTAAACCAGCATCTGCAGTTCTTTCCTACACATAATATTCCTGATGGTAACTGATGAAGGTTCTTGTATAAAGGGTCATCTACTCCCCTTTGCATTCCAACATTCTAAAATAAATAAATCCACATAATCTGCTCCTCGTGGAATACGCCTCCGTTAAATTTACAGCATGGTAACTGGCCCTTCGACCCAGAGTTCCTTTTGACCGTCGATCACCTGTTCACAGACAAACTCACCTGACAAATAGTGGACAAGAATGATTAAATCTTGGATGTAAACAACAAATTGGGCACAGTATTCAGCAGCAATATCAAGAGCCTTTATGTAACTGGTACCAATGTCCCAATCGAATCAAGCGCCCAGGAACAAAGACTACAGAACATGGTAAACACTGCGTGGGCCGTCGTAGGCACTGGCCTCCCCTCCATTGAAGGAATCTATAGGCGGAGCTGCCTCAAAAAAGGCAGCCGACAAAAACCCATGCCACTTTGGCCATGATGTCATTTCAATGCCAATGGGTCCAGGAAGTTACATGAGCCTGTAAACCAGGTTCAAGAACAGCTTCTTCCCAGCAACCATTATGCTCTTGATCACTACAGAACACCAACCTCTGCAACTATGACCTTCTTAGGACTGCAGCTTTAGTTGCACGACAGACTTTATTTTTGCACTATATGGTTACCTAGTATTACGATGATTCATTTATAGTATTTTGATTATTATATATTTATCTTGTTTGTTATTGTATTTGAAAGGACTCTTAAGCTGCAGCAAATAAGAATTTCATTGTTGCATTGTCGGTACATTAAGCACTCTGCTCTTGAAATGTATACCAATAAGTAAAAGAGCTCTAGACACTTTTGCAAATCTTTCTCCTAGCCTTGATGCTTGTGATACAAAAATCTATAAAAATCTCTGAGCAATTTGAACAAGCTGGCAACCCTGTACACAAAGGCATCTCTTCTTTAGGTATGTGTCCTCTCTAGAGAATGAACAGGTTCCAGCTTACTTGCCTCAGGAATTCCTTTGAAACAATTGGTCCATAGGAGGGTTCAGCAAAGGCAATAGTATGAATTTAAAACAAAAAACACAATTTCTATTGGCAACAAGGAAGACTGGCAAACACTGGAAAGGGAACAAGTCAACTAAACAAGTCAGTAATAGGGGAGCAACTGAGATTGATATACAAATTAATAAAGAATCCAGAAAGACACAAGTGATTTTAAAACAGAAATCAATTCCAAAAGGCCAAGTAACACTTAAGTAATCTGCTAACTGAAAGAATGGAGAAAGATAAAGCAGTAGTTTTTAATCGAGTTTTCAAATGAGTCTTCAATAAAAGGCACCTATGAAAGAATATGGCATGGAAGATAGGATTAAATAACAGAATCAATATAAATTGGCTGAATAACAAAATCAGGTAAAGGTAAAAGCAATGTACCATATGTATAGAGCAGGGATGCAGTTTACTATTAATATTAACAGTTTAGATTCAGAAAATAAACTCAATTATCAAAACATATAGATGACAGAGGGATGGTTTTTATAACATATAGACTAAAGCATAATGAAAGATTTGGTCATCCATCATGTGCAGATTACGCACATACGAGGCAAAATTATTTTAATGTGCTTTCCTGAGATTATGATAATGATAAGAAAATCAAAATTGTCAACATAAAATAAAGAAGAGAATATGGTAGAAGAGCAGAGTGATCAAGGCGTACAACATTATTGTTTAACAAATCATTTTAAATTACAAACACAGCATTAAAATTTCTAGAGGCACAAATTCAAAAGAAAAGTGGAGAGGACTGATAGAGAGAGGAACAAACGTTCAAGATCGAGGAAGCTAGAATCAATACATTATTTTGGAAAGATCACTTGTTCCAATGCTTTATATCCCATGTGATTCTTTAAATTGACTATAACCAAAACATTTTTTTCCCCCATTCCAATTCTGCTTTCTATTATTATGTCAAAGAATTTTACTATATTTTACTATATACACAGGTCAAAAGATATGGGCAGTAGGAAAATTAAAAATGTACCCCACCTTCAGAACACATCTGCTACAAATTCAAAAGATCATATTCTTTTTGAAATTAAACCTCCTTGAAGATCCATTTTACAAAGCTACCACAGGTGCACAACTCTTGCGAGACTGCAGATGTTGTAATCTTGAGTTAAAAAAAAGTGCTGAAGGAACATAGTGGGTCAGGCAGCATCATGAGGGGGAAATGGACAGCCATCTTCAGTGGAAAAGTTGCCACCCATGTTCCTAATAAATGTTTGACCTCTCACCCAAAAACCTATGTCCTCTTGTTCTCAATTCCTCTGCCCTGGAAAAAGAGTTAACTATCACCTAGACCAAGCATTCGCCCAACTATCTCCTTTGTGATTTTATACAACCAAATGCCATACTATAGGGGATTGAAGGCTTTGTGGCCAAGTTTGCAGATTATACAAAAATAGGTGGAAGGGCAGGTAGTGTAGAGAAAGCAGGGACTCTGCAAAAGACTTGGACAGGTTGGGAGAGTGGGCAGAGAAGTGGCTGATGGAATACAGTTTTGCAAAGTGGGGAATCATGCATTTTGGTAGTAGGATATAGGTGTAGACTATTTTTGAAAAGGGGAGAGATTCCAGAAATCGAATGTGCAAAGGGACTTGGGAGTGCTGGTTTGAGGATTCCCAAAAGGTTAATCTGCAAGTCCAATCGGTAGTAAAGAAAGCAAACTCAATGCTGGCATTTATTTCAAGAGGGCTTGTATACAAAAACAGGGATGCAATGCTGAGGCTCTATAAGGCGCTGCTAAGGCCGCATTTGGAATATTGTGAGCAATTTTGGGCAACGCATCTGAGTAAGGATGTGCTGGCTCCAGAGAGGGTCCATAGGAGGTTTACAAGAATGGTCCCAGGAATGAGTAGGTTAAACCATGATGAATGTTTGTCTGCACTGGGCCTATACTCACAGGAGTTTAGAAAAATAAGGGGGTCCTCATTGAAACATACAGAATAGGGAAAGGCTTGGATAGAGTGGATGTGGAGAGGATGTTTCCACAAGTGGGAGTGTCTAGGACCAGAGATCATAGCCTCAGAATTAAGGGCATTCTGGTAAGGAGAAGAAATGTCTTTAGTCAGAGGGTGGTGAATCTGTGGAATTCTTTCCCACAGAAGGCTGTGGAGGCCAAGTCAGTGGATATATTTAAGGCATAGATAGATAGATTCTTGATTAGTACAGATATCAGAGGTTATGGGGAGAAGGCAGGAAAACGGGGTTAGGAGGGAGATAGATCAGCCATGATTGAATGGCAGAGTAGACTTGATGAGCCGAAAGTCCTAATTCTACATGACCTTATGACTGAGGTCCGTGTGGACAATATCTGCCTGGGTTGGCGGACTTTTGTTAAAGGTAGACACTGGATAGGCAGTGTTTGTTTTTCCTGTAAGGAAGAGGCGTATGGGTGACCCGACAAAGGTATATACAATCATGAGGCATGAATAGGTGTAGACAGACTGACATACCATGCACCACAGGATATCTAACCTCTTGTAGTCACAATATATATATTTTTGAGTTTTTGATTGTTGATGATTTCCAGTGTTATTAGTGCCAAGGGTACCTCTTCAAATCATCTCTCGCTGGATGTGATCAATGTTTGGCACTATTGTGACATTAATGTTATCAGCCCATACCCAAATACTGGGTAGATCTTGTTGCTTGCGGGCATGGGCTGCTTCAAAAGAAGAGGCCACATTGGTATAGTAAAGCATTACAGCTTCTGGTATCCTAGCTTTTTGATCATTAGAAGCCCCCATATCATCAAGGAATTCATCGTCAAATAATTAAATATTTAACGAATTACTAACATTTTAGGGAAATAAATCGGCCATAACAGTCTGACCCATACACAATTTCACACCCACCCATCAATTCCCTTATTGTTTCAAAAGTGGGATGGGTTAAACTTCCTGCAACAACTCCTTGCAAGGTGTTCCCAGGTGCTGTCCTGGAGAGCTGGACATGTGTTTAAATCCAATTCCAGTAATGCAATCACTAACAAAAACGTATAAATCTGACTTACAGTAGCTACCCAAAGTTAACAGAACCCAGACGCAATAGCAGCCATACTGAGTGCTTTTGTGAACTCGGAGGAAAAGATATATCATGTTCCCAGACCTTTAATCTCCCTCTTAGCCCTCCGCCCTTAAACCCACTCCACCTCCCCCTACCATCCCTCCAATCTCTCATCCACCTCTGACTATCCAGGTTTCCCCAACTGCAGTGTCTTGCTACAGTTTTTTTCTTGCTGTTGGAGGGAAATTGAGTCAGATCAGAGAAAGAGATCCTACTGATTAATCTGACAGCCAACACGTTCTCATTCTTGACAAATTATCACCTTCCCGTAAATATTGAGGCTGATGCCATCAGATATAAGCACACAAAAAAAAAACTCTGGTAGAAAGGACTGATAGACTGATTAGATAATTTCCAACAAGACAGTTCAGGATCTTCAGTCTTTAGATAATTTCCAACAAGACAGTTCAGGATCTTCAGAATGAAATAAAAACAAATAATTCCATTTATTAGCACTGCCTATTATGAAAATGTGAAATTAAAACAGAAAATGCTGCAAATATTAAACAGATTCATGGAATGGTGTCACTAACAAATGATCTAAACCAGTCCTGCTGAAACACTACTGATTTGCATCGTTCATTCTGCTTCCAGCATAAAAGTTTCTTGTATTTTGGGGCTGTAAAAATATATAAATAAAAACCATAAATATTATATATTCAACTGAATACTTCATAGCTAAAGATATACTCTTCGAGTGGCTTTAACAGCAAGTAACTGGTGATCATACCCTTCTGCATTGCATATTTGCAAAACTCAAAACACAGATTAGTTTCACTACCTTTCACAGGCGTTTTGAATGGATTTCACATCAAACACTACTCATACCATTATAGAATTTTTTTGAATGCTAAAACCTTCAAATTTTTTAAATTGTGCTCAATACCTACAAGTTATTTGCAGGACCAGATAGATCCATGGATCGAGTTCATCCATTAATTACGATAGAGCAAGCAGGAATTGCAGATTTCTTTCCCCAGCATATCAAGCCGCCTTGTGAAATCCAGTTCAATACCCACTGTTATGGCTGCTAATAACAGTTTTATGCTCTATATACTTTTGACATATTTTGCCCAAGTTATCTGCGTTTCTAAACATCATTTTATTGTTTTGGCTCCCCATCATATTTTTTGAAACACAATTTCTGGAGAATTATCAGGTGTGCAAACTACTTTGCTTCCTGAGCACCAAGAACAATTTTAGCCATTCCTCCCACTGCTTCAGTTTAAGTGCAACCAAACCAGCACACATTTAGGAATTAAATCCAGCGGCTTCCCAGTCTATCTGGGTAAGCTACTCACCAGATGGACTATCAACTCTCCGGTGGGCATAAACGTGGTTCACCGACAAGACTACCACAAGTAAAAGGGAAAAAAAGAGACAGACAGTGAGAGAGAGTAAAACACCTCAGTATTTTGATAGAGGTTGCTGGACAAGTGAAGGTTTGCACCTGTTAACTGACAAAAAAATCAGTTAAGATATTGCAACATTTATTATCACAACTAGGTTGTACACGGTGATCCCAATTTGTAACAATCTTCGATTGAAAGGCATCTGGGCAAGAAGTTATTATTTTTACAACAGGATAATGCTTCTTGAAAATCTGTCATTACTCTGTCGGCAAATATTCTGTATATTAAAATGTATTTTCCTCCCCAAGAGAGCAAAAAAATTGTTCATCATTATTCATTATGACTGTCAATGTTCACTTTATCCTGGTGTATCCTTTTCTTCACAAAGCCAAAATTCCCGCTCGTTCCTTCTGCCCTAGCCCTGATCTTGAACTCGCCACAATTTTTCTACTATTTTATCTCCAAAATGCATGAACATACTATAATCTTCCAAATCTGTGTTCACCTTTTCCACAAAATAGTTTTATACTTCAGTGCTGTACGAGCAGAGACATCAGGCAAAATGCTAAACAAGGGTCCTGCCGGCATCTCCCATGCAGCACAAGGTACTACTTTGAAATGCAGGATTATGCAAATGCTTATCCTTCAATTAACTTACAATTATCTCATTTTATGATTTGTAGAATCTTTACATGTCATGTTTCCTAAATTACAACACCTCAAAAAAAAAACTTGCAGCTGTAAAACAATTAGGGGCCTTCACAGGAAAATTAAAACTTATTGCAGGTGAAAATCTTTCACTTGTTCATTCTATATTCTGCCCCAGAAACACCATTTATTCTAACTTTTTTTTTCTGTTGTAATTTTAAATTGACTACTCAAATCAAATTATAATCCAAGTTTTTCTGTATCTCAGCCTATCCACACCATTATTTATGGATCAATATTTTGCCGACTACTCCATCAAGCTTGCCTCTAGGATACATCATCTGCAGACATGGGGTCAACTTCAGTTCAAACTTCTGCTCAAACTTTCCACGGTGAAGATGCTTGTCACATTCAGACTTGAACTATCTCCAATTTTCTCTTGTTATGCACCAACATAACTTTTGAAAATGAAGGGAGTCAAATAGAGAAAGTTAGTAGACAGCCGTGAGGCAGGAGGCAGAGAAGGGAAGCACTCATACACAACATGTAGGGGAGAAAGAAGAAAAAGATAATAAACAGAGAATAAGAGGTGGTGGGTTTCTTAAATATGTATATTTTAATGCTAGGAGCATTGTAAGAAAGGTGGATGAGCTTAGTGCCTGGATTGACACCTAGAAGTATGATGTTGTGGCGATTAGTTGCATGGTTGCAGGATGGCTGTGATTGGAAACTAAATATTCCAGGATTTTGTTGCTTCCGGTGTGATAGAATTGGAGGCGCAAGAGGTGGAGGTGTTGCATTGCTTGTCAGGGAAGATATTACAGCAGTGCTTTGGCAGGATAGATTAGAGGGCTCATCTAGGGAGGCTATCTGGGTGGAACTGAGAAATGGGAAAGGTGTAGCAACACTTATAGGAGTGTATTATGGACCGCCTAATGGGGAGCGAGAATTGGAAGAGCAAATATGTAAGGAGATAGCCGTAGTAGTAGTAGTAGTAGTAGTAGTAGTAAGCACAAGGTAGTGATTGTGGGAGATTTCAATTTTCCACACAAAGACTGGGAAACACATTCTATAAAAGGGCTGGATGGTTTGGAGTTTGTAATATGTGTGCAGGATAGATTTTTGCAGCAATACATAGAGGTACCTACTAGAGAAGGGGCGGTGCTGGACCTCCTGTTAGGAAATTAGATGGGTCAGATGGTGGAGGTATGTGTCGGGGAGCACTTCGGGTCCAGTGATCACAATACCATTAGTTTCAATATAATCATGGAGAAGGTCAGAACTGGACCAAGGGTTGAGATTTTTGATTGGGGAAAGGCTAACTTTGAGATGCGAAAGGATTTAAAAGGAGTGAATTGGGACATTTTGTTTTATGGGAAAGATGGAGAAGAGAAATGGAGGACATTTAAAGGTGAAATTTTAAGAGTACAGAATCTTTATGTCCCTGTTCGGTTGAAAGGAAATAGTAATAATTGGAAAGAGCCATGGTTTTCAAGGGAAATTGGACACTTGGTTCGGAAAAAGAGAGAGATCTACAATGATTGTACGCAGCATGGAGTAAATGAGGTGCTTGAGGAGTATAAAGAATGTAAGAGTCTTAAGAAAGAAATTAGAAGAGATAAAAGATATGAGGTTGCTTTGGCAAGTAAGGTGAAAGTAAATCCAAAGGGTTTCTACAGCTATAATATAGCAAAAGGATAACGAGGGATAAAATTGGTCCATTAGAGAGTCAGAGTGGACAGCTATCTGCAGAGCCAAAAGAGATGGGGGAGATATTGAACTATTTATTTTCTTCGGTATTCACCAAGGAGAAGGATATTGAATTATGTGAGGTAAGGGAAACAAGTAGAGTAGCTATGGAAACTATGAGATTCAAAGAAGAGTTTTGACACATTTTAAAAATATAAAAGTGGATAAGTCTCCAGGTCCTGACAGGATATTACCTAGGACATTGAGGGAAGTTAGTGTAGAAATAGCAGGGGCTATGACAGAAATATTTCAAATGTCATTAAAAACGGGAATGTGCTGGAGGATTGGCGTACTGCGCATGTTGTTCCATTGTTTAAAAAGTGTTCTAAGAGTAAACCTAGCAATTGTAGACCTGTTAGTTTGACGTCAGTGGTGGGGAAATTAATGTAAAGAATACTTAGAGATAATATATATATAAGCATCTGGATAAACAGGGTCTGATTAGGAGCTGTCAACATGGATTTGTGCGTGGAAGGTAATGTTTGACTAATCTTCTAGAATTTTTTGAAGAGGTTACCAGGGAAATTGATGAGGGTAAAACAGTGGATGTTGTCTATATGGACTTCAGTAAGGCCTTTGACAAGGTTCCACATGGAAGGTTGGTTAAGAAGGTTCAATTGTTGGGTATTAATGATGGAGTAGCAAGATGGATTCAACAGTGGCTGAATGGGAGATGCCAGAGAGTAATGGTGGACGGCTGTTTGTCAGGTTGGAGGCCGGTGACTAGTGGGGTGCCTCAGGGATCTGTGTTGGGTCCACTGTTGTTTGTCATATACATCAATGATCTGGATGATGGTGTGATAAATTGGATTAGTAAGTATGCAGATGATACTAAGATAGGTGGTGTTGGGGATAATGAAGTAGATTTTCAAGGTCTACAGATAGATTTAGGCCATTTGGAAGAGTGGGCTGAAAGAAAGCAGATGGAGTTTAATGCTGATAAGTGTGAGGTGCTACATCTTGGCAGGACAAATCAAAATAGGATGTACATGGTAAATGGTAGCAAATTAAGGAATGCAGTTGAACAGAGGGATCTAGGAATAACTGTGCATAGTTCCCTGAAGGTGGAATCTCATGTAGATAGGGTGGTAAAGAAAGCTTTTGGTGTGCTGGCCTTTATAAATCAGAGCATTGAGTATAGAAGTTGGGATGTAATGTTAACATTGTACAAGGCATTGGTGAGGCCAATTCTGGAGTATGGTGTACAATTTTGGTCGCCAAATTATAGGAAAGATGTCAACAAAATAAAGAGAGTACAGAGCAGATTTACTAGAATGTTGCCTGGGTTTCAGCAACTAAGTTACAGAGAAAGGTTGAACAAGTTAGGTCTTTATTCTTTGGAGCGCAGAAGGTTAAGTGGGGGACTTGACAGAGGTCTTTAAAATGATGAGAGGGATAGACAGAGTTGACGTGGATAAGCTTTTTCCATTGAGAGTAGGGAAGATTCAAACAAGAGGACATGATTTGAGAATTAAGGGACAGAAGTTTAGGGGTAACATGAGGGGGAACTTCTTTACTCAGAGAGTGGTAGCTGTGTGGAATGAGCTTCCAGTGGAAGTGGTGGAGGCAGGTTCGATTTTATCATTTAAAAATAAATTGGATAGGTATATGGACGGGAAAGGAATGGAGGGTGATGGTCTGAGTGCAGGTAGATGGGACTAGGGGAGAATAAATGTTCGGCACGGACTAGAAGGGCCGAGATGGCCTGTTTCCGTGCTGTAATTGTTATATGGAAGTGTGCTTTTATAATGAGAATAACTTCCATTCTTATAAATGTGCTATCACTGTGCCATGTCAGTAGATATAGCAACTCAAAACACTTTTTTTTGAAGTTATTTTTAGTAGAATTACATTCCTTAATCCAGAATGGTAGATTATTTTTAAAAATAGGACGGATCTGGTGTTCAATACAATGACCAGTTAATACAGCCAAATACAATTTCTACGCAATGTATGCTAATGCGTGAATCAATATATACTATACAATAACTATTCGTCAGATTATGGCCCTACAGATCTGTTCTAGTGAACATGGAACAGTACGCCACAGGAACAGGCCTTACAATCCACAATGTATGCGCTGAACAGGATGCCAAGACCATCACATCTACTTGCACATAACCCATATCCTTCCATATCCATATTTCCATCCTGGGCAAAAAGATCCCTGTAGGGCTCCACTGGTCACACATCCCCTGTCTGAATATTGGCCTTCCACCACAAACGTCTGTCTTCTATCAGTAAGCCAGTTCAAAGTCAATATGATCAAGTCACTGTGAATCACATGTATCTTAATTCTCTGGATCAACCCACCGTGCAGGACTTTATCAAATACCTTACTGAAATCCATGAAGCCAACATCAACCACCCTATCCTCCATGATAGCCTTCATCACCCTCACTGAAAATTGAACTAGTTAGTAAGATATGACCTGCCATGTACAAGGTCATGCTGATTGTCCTTATGAACCCTTTCTCTTCCATGAATAATCAAACATGCAGGAATGCTCCTTGAAGGTAGGTAAGAAGTGTCGAATGGACTATTAAAATTGCAAATCTTTGCTAAGCTAGTTCACAAGTTTCATAATTTTAGCTTGCAAACATTAGAAAATGTTCTGGTAAAGGAAAGATCATTTACAATACACACTGATTTTGGGGGTGGTTGCATGCCAACAGGTTTCCTACAACAGTAATCTTACCAAAAAATAAATCAAAATACATCCTCAAAAATATACTTGGCACCTTTGATGCATTGAACAAATCCTCAAAATTGTATCTATCCATCTTCCACATGATAGACTTTACAGTAAATAATAAATTGAGCAGTTTTCAGTTGTAAACACCTAATGTACAAAAGAACAACTCTCAAATCATTCCAATATGTATGAAAACTGAAACATTTAATGAAATACAACCAAATTTGTGAAACTCTTCATTGCAGATGGGTGGCATGGTGGTACAGCGGTAGAGTTGCTGCCTTGCAGCGCCAGAGACCCGGGTTTGATTCTGGCTACAGATGCCGTCTGTACGGAGTTTGTACATTCTCCTTGGCTTTTCCCTGGGTTCTCCGGTTTCCTCTCGCACTCCAAAGACATATGGGTTTGTAGGTTAATCAGCTTTGGTAAAGATTGTAAATTGTCCCTTTTGTGCTGGTGTACAGGGATCGCTGGTCAGCACGTACTCAGTGGGCTGAAGGGGCTTTGTCCAGGCTGTATCTCTAAATTAAAAGTCAAACTATTTCCTTTAAAGAATAATTAAATATGTGCAAATCCAAGTTGACAATTGAAGTTAGCAATTCCTTAAACACGGGTTTGCCTGAAAAGCCAAAGAATCCAACATCCTAAAAGGTGAGGAAAGTCAACAGAAGTGATTTGGTGACATTCAAAAATTCTTTGAACCATATGATAAGGAATGAGGTAATTTGAAAGTTTAAAAGCTCAAGGAACATTCATACCCAAAATGGAAATGACAGTGCTCTCAAGATTGCTAAACCTTAGAACCCATTCCCATCAATTATACTGTAGTGGTTTGTAGTTTCCTTACCAATATTGTCACAATCAATGCAAATGTAGGTCCATCCAGAACTATGTACACTTTGATGAGGGAATCGACAATGACTTGGAGCTCAGCCCCAGGATATGTGCAAAGACAAGTATAACAAGTATTTACAGCAACTACAGCCCTGAGCAAAGACCATCTGAAATTGAAATTGAAGAGTTTTCCATTAGCATGGAAGAACAGTTTCATTCCCACAGGAAGCTTGTTGGAGGCGAGAAAGATTATCAAATATAGCTGCATCATTGCCTTAACATTTTTCACACTCATCTTCCCTTATATGATGGCTTGCAATGTTCACCTTTCTCAGGTCTCAGCTCTCAATCAAGGCTGTTACTGATACTGAAATATACCAGTACCTTCAATGCACCAGCTCAAATGTCAGATTGATGGAGGAAAATTGATATTTTAACACTATTACCTCAAATCTAGCACAAAATTCTTGAGTGACTAGGAATCAATGATCACTGCCGTCCTATAAGCTTCCAAAACCTGTACTACCAATAACAAGGCTGTGGGGGAAAAAATAATATCAATGCTTTTTCCACAAAACCCTCGCAATTCATTGGAGGAATAAACAAATGTCAGTGTCCTCTTCCAGTCCAATAGTACCAGAATCGAGGCCTAATTATTCTCAGTTAACTACATTGGCTGATCACTGCATTCACAGGCCTCAAAAGAGACTTTTGAAACAGAGGCTCCCTTCCAAGCTTCATTTTGAGGCTGACAAAGGGAAAAAAAGGAGCTCAAAGTAGAGGAGGAGCATTCAGAATGTCACGGGAAACAAAAGCCAAAGGAAGAACAAAAACGTAGCCTATCATCTCAAGAACTACCAACTGGCCTGCCTATGTACCAGCTCCAGCCCTGTCTGTGGTAGGTTCACACATTGGTCTCATTAGCCAAAGTAGAGTCATCCTCCATTCCAATGGATTTCCTAAGAAGAGTTGGTCTCGCCCCATTTTGCTTTGTTATTAGTTCATGCTTTGATACAATTCAAAAAAATGTTCATGCTTCTGAAAAATTAAAGCCATTTCAAAGGTTCGGTTCATTGTCACATGTACCAATTAAGGTACAGTGAAACTTGAATTACCATTTTGTACCAAAAGCGAGGATGAACAAGATTCAGTTGAGCTTCAAGGAAGGGTGTAAAGAAGGAAAGGTCACCAAAGAGATTGACTAGTTTAATGAATTAATGATGTGCATCATTAGGGCATTTAGTCAAGTTCAAGTAAGGAAGTTGTGTGGGAATCAGTAATGAACAACAGACCAGATTCTGCAGGACAGGGTTCAGGTGGAACGAGTGATGGGCCTAAAGGTCTTTCTTGCCTCTATTCATCACAAAAATATATTTTTTTTTTAAACTGTAATCGATCCACTTCTCACCACAATTTAGCAAAGCAAAAAAAAAAAAAAAAATGCGTGTCAGACACAACCAGAAATCTAAATTGAAATGGCTTTGAAACGATATTCCATATAACATCAATTCAAAACTTATCTACTTATCGTATAGATTGGCAGACCAGAAAATTTCAGAATCAAATCTTTCGGTGGCTGGGAGTGGGAGGGGTAGTGTCAAAGCAGAAGACACAGTATTCAGAAGCCCAAATACTTTTGCCATCATGACCTGGGACCTCTACTGGTTAATTCTAAATGATCTACCCCATTCACATATCTTGATTTTGGCAAAGATGGTGAAATTGAGAAGTGTAATCAGTGTGGTTTATAATAAAAATCAGGAGCACAGGCACAATAGGTAGGTATGTTACAAAACTTACCTTCAGCGGCGCTGCAGTTCTGCCACTGGCCATGTGCGCAATTTTGGTGCCTTTGAGGGCGGGGGGGGGGGGGGCGGGGTTAAAATGCTGTTTTCACTTACCTGTCCTGGATTATATTTTGTTGAAGCGCAAGCTTTTGCTGAAGAATTGTTCCGACAGGTGTTCTGTGAATTTATTTATCTATTTTTTTTTTTTTTTTAAATCGCCTGACAAGTTCAGCGCTGGAGTAATTTAAAAATCAGTTTCTAAAGCCGTCAACGCCGACAACAGGGACGGATTTCACGTACGGGACAGGTAAAGGAAAGCCGTTTATTTCATGTATAAAAGTGCTCCTTAAGATGCCTTTAATTCACATTTTACGTTGCGAAACTGATTTTTTCCCCTACGAACCGGCAGTATTTTTCCTGCCGATATGGGGTTTAAATTCACCGCAACCGCAACGTTCCAAATGATCGCATTCCAGAAAAACCCACTCGCAAGATGATTTAAATGGCCATTAATTTGCAGGTATTAAACACTAAATTCCTTCCATTTGGCCCATAAATCCATGACAATGATATTTAAAAATCATGTTATAATGTGAATTCTTGTGTGTATGTTATTTGGACACTTAGGCTATTTAAAAATGTTGATCTTTTCTTAAGAAATGGATAGATGTTTAGATTTAGTAATTGAATTATGTAATTAGCTACAATTGGGTAACTAACTAATTATTTGCTTTAATTTCAGGTCATCTAAGTAAGATTGTTTCATATTTGTTTCCGAATGCTTCAATCTATAATAACTGAAAATTTCTTTCAGTTCTCTTAATTTTTAAGAAAGTTATGGGCTTTTGACTGTCCTCGATCACAGCTTTTGTGTTAAGTCAATGGAAAAGCAATAGGGAACAAGATGCTAATTTCCGAGTACGAAAATGGCCATAACCTTTTTAATACTGAGGATATGAAAGTGAATTGGGTGTCAAATTAAACTCCTTTTTATACTTTATCTGATGGGATAAATTGCAGACTTGATTTTTAAAATCTCAACATTTTGTAACATTGCTACAATAGGTTAAAAAAAAATTTGTACACTGAACATTATGATGTTTGGTGAAGTGAAACAAATGCAGACAGACGAAAGTCCAGCACCAGGAATCTCACAAAAATATGCAGCCTAATGGCCGGTTCTCACGGTGCGACCTGACGCAAGATGTCACCAGAGTGAAGTGGTCGTGGTCCAGCACGAGTTCCGCACGATATAACGGGGGGTAGACAAAGAGTTCCCACGGTACTCGGCAATTCTGTCATTTGTGCGAGTGACTTGTCCGTCTCCCGATCTTTCCGTTAATCGTGAATGAACATCGTGGACTGTAGTGTAGTTAATCACGTGGCATAAATGATGTCACTTTTTTTCACACACTATATAAATATCCTCCGTTTGTAGAATTGGCTCATTTGCAGACATGCCTATACAAAGTTGGTTCGAGTACAGGCTGGTTGTTATTTTCATTGACGCGCTGTATGCATTAGCGCAACATGTGCATCGAAAACGCTTGCGTGACGGCAGAAGGGTGAGATTAATTAAAAAGAGAATTAAGAGGAAGTCTCACTGGGTTAAGCCCATGTTTCAACGGAGACCTCAATTTGGACAATATGAGCAACTGCTTAATGTGCTGAGCGAAGAGGATAAAAGTGCATTAAAAAACTTTGTCAGAATTTCACCCGAGCTCTTTAATGAGTTAAAGAATAATTTGGGACCTCTGCTGAAGAAGACTGACACTGTAATGAGAAAGGCACTGGAACCAGGGTTGCGCATAGCAATCACCCTCCGCTACTTGGCCTCAGGCGATTCTTATAAAAGTCTATCTTACAACTTTCTTGTCGCCACCAACAGCATCTGTGGTATTGTCCGAGAAACCTGTGAGGCGATCATCCAATTTTATTCAGCTGAAGTGGTGGAATGCCCCAGTACACCAGATGCGTGGAAGAGAGTTGCACTGGGGTTTGAAAACAGGTGGAACTTTGGATGTGGGGCTTTGGATGGCAAGCATGTGGCAATTCGTAAACCACCCGGAGGTGGCTCAAATTATTTCAATTACAAGAAATTCCACTCAATTGTACTCATGGCGGTGGTTGATTATAACTACAACTTCCTGTATCTGGATGTGGGCACACCTGGAAGTGTTGGTGATGGCCGGATTTGGAAAGAAACCTGGCTTGGAAAGAAAATGGAAGGTGGAACAGCAGGCATGCCTGATCCAGAACCTATGTCAGGAGAAGACAGCCCGGACATCCCATATGCGATGGTTGCTGATGAAGCCTTTGCACTACGTTCCTGGATTATGAAGCCATATCCACAGAGGAATCTAACTAGGGAACAGAGGATCTTCAATTACAGGCTGTCAAGGGCCAGGAGGGTAGTAGAAAATTATTTTGGCATCTTGGCAAACAGATTTAGATGCTTGCTCAAGACAATGGAGCAGAGGCCCAAGAATGTGGAGAGTATAGTATATGCAGCATGTGTTCGCACAACCTGATCCGAATGAGAGGTGCAGCTGCTGGATCAGCAACATCCATCCAGGACGGTGACATAGTGGACAGTGACACAGGTGAAGTAACACTAGGTGCTTGGAGAAGTGGTGCGAACAAGTTGAAAATGGTCTCACTGCAGCGTTTGAAAGGTAACTCGGGCACATCCAGTGTGAAAGAGCAAAGAGACCATCTCTGCGCTTACTACAATTCACAATTGGGGAGTGTGCCGTGGCAGGACAGCTATATTGATGGGTAGCCCACCACAGGAACACTACTGCATGTTATAAGCTGACTTCCTAGTGTTGTCCTCTGAAAGGTGCTTCCTATAAGATGTTCGTCCGCAAAACCTGCTGTTTAGAACATTGCATTGTCCCTTTAAATGCCTGAGTTCACGCTTGTAGCGGAGGTTGATGGATATAATGTGTTTTAAATCCACCTTGATCACCCTCTCCCTGCTCCAAGGAGCCCACAGGCAGTGGTATCTCTGGCATCTCCTCTTGCCTCTCCACCTGTCCCTCTTGCTGAGTCTCCTCCTCATTTACCTGCATGGCTAAAAACTTTCTGACTTTCTTTGACCCCTTTCTTTGCGCTTTTCTGAGAGGCATCTCTGCAAGTCTTACTGTGAAAAAGATTCTCAAACAATGACAATTAGGTTGGACGTCCTCGATGGACACATGGTCCATTGGCGATATTGAGACCACCTTTTTTACTCACCTTATGTCCCCTCTGTCAAGCTTCCGGGTTTACTGTTCGCAGGAGTTCCCATGGTACCCGCAAGAGTCATTACGGATATCGCACGGATATCGCACTGGCATCTGCGTTCATACAATGTTGCAACGCTCACCAAAAAGTGCTCAAGTCACTCTTGGAGAAATTCAAAAATGTTTGAATTTTCTCCCGACCGTACAAAGTTACACGACTACCTGCCGTTAGCGCCACGGAGGTCCTCGGTGGTCCACGAATGCCGTACTGTTATCGCAGGAGGTTCCCACGATGTTAAACTCTTGTTAAGTCTTGCGTCAGGTCGCACCGTGAGAAAGCCCTTTAACAATCAGAAAGTTAACAGAGAGCATGATAACAGGGTTGGAAAACAAGGGGAGTAAAAATGTACAATGTAGTCGCGGCCTCATTATGGTCTTCACAAATTTTTCAACATATTGAAAAATTAGCGGCGACCAGAATGAAGCTGCCATGGAGCGAGAATTCTCGTGCCGTAGGTGGGTCGCCAGGAGGTCCTAGTGGGTCGCCAGGAAGTCGAAGGTTCTCGTAGGTTGTAGCTGGTGCTGACCGGTGAATTTCATTGGCTCATTGGGGAAAAAAAATGTAAGCAGTAGTTTTCAGAACCAAGGATAACTGACCAGTAATGTTAATGTCCGCCGAGCTTCACAACCGTGTATCTCTGGCTTTTTAAAAGTTGTCTCCAGTCCTTATCCCCCCCCCCCCTCTTTTAAAGGACTTTCGTGATCCTTCCCTTACACGGTGCTTTGACCGTCTTAATTACAGCGCCAACCTTCCTGTTCACCGCGGTGTGTGTCTGTATCACATTGGCTTTGCACCGTGTGAATTTCACTCAGACAGCGCTCCTCCCCGCTTGCCCTGTCCCCACCTGCATATCGGGCTGGTGAAGGAAGGTGTGTGTGTGTGTGTGTGTGTGTGTGTGTGTGTGTGTGTGTGTGTGTGTGTGTGTGTGTGTGTGTGTGTGTGTGTGTGTGTGTGATCTCCTTTAAGCTTTGCCCCTTTCACCTTAAACATATGCCCTCTAGCTTTTGACATGCCGGGGCAAAAGGTTACTATGCACGACTCATAATTTTAGGTGCCTCTATTAGGTCTTCCCTCAGCCTCCAATGCTCCAGGGGAAACAATACAAATTTGTCCAATCTCCCCTCATAGCTAATAGCCCATAATCCAGGGGGCATCCTGGTAAACCTATTGACCACAGAAGCTTAAATTAACCAGGTATATTAAAAACCATAGCCACAAGGGTGAGCCCAGAAATGATATATCAACTCATTTAGTCTGAACCAACGTCGACTTGCATAGCTGTTCCTGACCTCCCACCAAATTAGAATGATGGAAATCCCCAAGGTGCAACATTTTGGGAGTACCACCTTCCATGAAATGCAGCACTTAGAAATGGGAAAGTGACAACCATCATCTCAAGTGGAAGTAGATATGAGTAATATATGCTGGTCTTGCCAAGGGCAAGCACATTTTATGTGCAAATAAAATATCAAGGCAGATAGGAGAGAGTTAAAGAATGTCAATGCAATGGCAGAGATTACCATGCATTTATCCTACAAGTTCAATTGCATTAAATATAATGTAAAAGGAGACTTTAATATTTTGCTGATAATATTGTACACGTGTATGATTTATTTCCTGTGGCAGTGTACAGAATCATGATGGAAGTAAAGGGAAGATTACAGGGAAGCGGATGAAGTGATCCATACAAAATTGAACTCCTGCCCTTTTTATTAGTAAAACATTGGACTTTTAACATTTCCCTTGCCTATATTTATACAAAAATGTCCATGTAAATCTGTTCTACAGGCATTAGTGCCATGGTAGCAATTTTACTTACGTCGACACTGTTGAGAACATTTCCATATAAATATACCAATTTATGATGGAGAAAGTTAATGTGTGTACTTTCGAAAAACCATACTCAGCTTCTTATATATGCAGATACATATACACATACACAAACACAAACACTACAATAGTACCTCCAAGAATCGTTCTTCCCACCCAGATGAAGGGATCCAAAGGTTAGAAGAGTTTGTGAAGGTCTATAAGAAAATTAAAAAAAGTAGGTAGTACAATATCAAGCATCCAATATATTTGTAGCCGCATTATTTTCCCAAAAGTTCCTTTCTACAGTGGAAAATTTCAGGTTCTTATACATTTTAACAAGACACCTTTATGTCAATCAATTGACACATTCATATTGATGTACAAGCTTGACAATAACACAACTACAAAACAACCACCAAATATTAAGCTTTAAAACATCAACCACACAACAGAAACAAAGCTTCAACTAGTTGGATGATACATTCACATGAAATCTCTCTCAAGAGTTCTGCTGATTGGCCTTTGCAATGTCATGCTTTACCTGCAGTGTTTTTTTTTTGCTGAAATCACACTTATAAGATGCACTCTTTAAATATAATTCGGAAGTATATTGCCCAAGCATCTAACAATCAATATTTAATAATTAATAATAATGAGATAACCCTTTATCAGTTAACTAATGGTTACTAAATAATCTTTATTATTATAAAACTCTGACCTTGGATGTTTACTTGTGTGGTTGCTTGCTTGAACTTTTTATTTGATTCACATCTCCTCGAAAACCCGACGCAGTAACAGTGAAATGTTTACATATTCCAGTAGAGATTTACCTCATGAATCCAAAAATTTCCCTCATCCGAAAATTTGATTAATTATTTCCCGAGTTTTCTTACTAAAATTGTTCATGTCACCAATCTGACATCTTTTTTTAAATCTAACTTGCTGAAGCGAGCTGGATGACATCACAATGCCTCTGCTCCTCACGCAAGCTGCGCAGAATTTTCAACGCGCAGCCCCACTGTTTTCCACGAGCTGCGAGATATGTGGCCCAACCGCCCTCCCCCCCCCACCCCCAGGGCTCTGCATTGAAGCCGCAACAGATCAACGGTGGATGCGATCTCGCTGGCCCTCCACTCCACTCTGGACCACTTGGACAACAAAAACTCATATGTCAGGCTGTTATTCATTGATTACAGCTCGGCATTTAATACTAATCATCCCCTCCAAGCTGGTTACCAAACTCGCAGAACTGGGTCTCTGCGCATCCCTCTGCAATTGGATCCTCGACTTCCTCATCCACAGACCACAGTCTGTTCGTATTGGTGGAAATGTGTCAGACTCGATAACAATCAGCACGGGAGCACCCCAAGGCTGCGTGCTCAGCCCCCTGCTGTACTCACTCTATACTCATGACTGCGTAGCCGGTCATAGTGCGAACTCCATCATCAAGTTTGTTGACGACACCACTGTTGTGGGACGTATCACTGATGGGGATGAGTCCGAGTATAGAAGAGAGATTGAGCAACTGTCCATATGGTGCCAGCACAATAACCTGGCCCTCAACACCAGCAAAACCAAGGAACTGATTGTGGACTTTGGAAGGAGTAGGATGGGGACCCACAGTCCTGTTTATATCAACGGGTCAATGGTTGAAAGGGTCAAGAGCTTCCAATTCCTGGGCGTGCACATCTCTGAAGATCTTTCCTGGTTCGAGAACACTGATGCAATTATCAAGAAAGCACATCAGCGCCTCTACTTCCTGAGAAGATTACGGACAGTCGGTTTGTCAAGGAGGACTCTCTCCAACTTCTACAGGTGCACAGTAGAGAGCATGCTGACCGGTTGCATCGTGGCTTGGTTCGGCAACTTGAGCGCCCTGGAGAGGAAGAGACTACAAAAAGTAGTAAACACTGCCCAGTCCATCATCAGCCCTGACCTTTCTTCCATCCAGGGGATTTATCGAAGTCGCTGCCTCAAAAAGGCTGGCAGTATCATCAAAGACCCACACCATCCTGGCCACACACTCATCTCCCTGTTACCTTCAGGTAGAAGGTATAGGAGCCTGAAGACTGCAACGACCAGGTTCAGGAATAGCTACTTCCCCACAGCCATCAGGCTATTAAACCTGGCTCGGCCAAAACTCTGAACATTAATAACCCATTATTTGTTATTTGCACTTTATCAGTTTATTTATTCATGTGTTTTGTAGTCAATGCCTATTATGTTCTGTGTGCTGAAGCGAAGCAAGAATTTCATTGTCCTATCAAGGACACATGACAATAAACTTGAACTTGAACCACGTGCTCCCTCTCTGCCCCCCTCCCTCTCTAGTGAGTGGTAAATATTGGGACCTATGGGCGAGTGGTGGAGTATTGCGTTCGGGAACCAGCCCTCCCCTGTGACGCCGCACCACCCCCCATCCCTCAATCTCTGCTCCACCCCCCCCCCCCCTAGCAGCGCCTGCACAGTTGGGGGTTAAGCGTGAGTGAATAGGGCGGGAGATGGGGTAAAAGGAGCGAATGAATAATATTAATATAATATCAAGGGGAGGGGGTTAGTGTGCGTGGGGGATGTGTGTGTGTGCGTGCGTGATGGTGTGTGTGTGTGTGTGTGTGTTCGCGCGTGTGTAGGATGGTGTGCGTGGGATGGTGTGCGTGTGTGTGGGATGGTGTGCGTGTGGGATGGTGTGCGTGTGTGCGTGCGTGTGGTTGAGGGGATGGGACCCAACTTTTTAAAATGTGATTAAAAAATATGCCAAGATAACATTACTGCCATACTTTGGCCCTGTTGGAGCTATGGTGTTTAACTCTAATCCTAATCTCCTACTTTCTGCTTCATCTATTAACATCAATTCCCGTCATTTGTACTTAACTGTTTCATTGAATGAAACAATGATCTACTGAGGCAACACGAGACATCTAGGACTTTTCTTTTTGTTCCAATTCCATAAACATGCCCTCAACTCCTCGATCTTCCTAGTTGACAGAAGGGGCATTCTACCCCACCATACAAATTCCCTTCCAATCAATACCTCCACCAGATCAATCATTATCACCTTATATATTATGGCACGTAATTCAAATATATCCAATCCATCAACACCCACCCCTCTACTAATCTCATAATTTATCATTTGCTTTTCTCCCAGATTTCCAAGGATAGGGTGCCCGAAGGTTGCCAAATGAAGATTGACCATCATAGAATGTCTTGTAGATAGACACAAAATGCTGGAGTAACTTAGCGGGTCAGGCAGCATCTCTGTAGAAAAGGATAGGTGACATTTCAGGTTGAGACTCTTCATCAGTCTGATTCGGTGTTCTCAACGTGAAACATCACCTATTCCTTTTCTCCAGAGCTGCTGACTGGACCCACTGAGTTACTCCAGTATTTTGTGTCTATCTTCAGGATAATCCAGCATCTGCAGTTCCTTCTTATATAGAATGTCTTGTGTTTTGATTAGAGAGGACTTGCAACAAAGTCTACATTTTATTGTCATTGCAGTTGTTTAGATATTTTGGTTCAATAACACATTTCCTTGGCAAACTTCACCGAATTAAAATAAAAGCATGACAGGTACACAACACAATGGGCTTAATACACCTGGATTTTCAAAAGGACTTTGTTGAAGGTACCAAGGCTAGAGCGTGTGACATCTGGGGAAAAGGGTCTGAAGAAGGGTCTCGATCCGAAACGTCACCTATTCCTTCGCTCAATAGATGCTGCCTCACCTGCTAAATTTCTCCAGCATTTTAATCTACCTTCGATTTTCCAGCATCTGCAGTTCTTTCTTAAACACGTGTCACAGGGAGAATGTGCAAATTCCACACAAGCTTCATTATGGTAAGATAAAAACAATTTCAAATAAGAATCTGAACAAAACACAATTTTTAATTAATGGCTAATATGTAGCAAAGATTAGAGGCCAGAATACTATTTTGGCACAGATCAGAGATTAACATTCTAGAAAACTAGATCTTTGGAAAAGGGTGGGAAATGGGGAAAAAAATGAACTAAACAAAGAGGAAAACAGAGGGGAATAGAAAAAGTTGAAAAGGAATAAGAAGCTGACAAATTTTGTACTGTTACCACAAATCACAGTGTATTTGTTGTTTAGTAGTGTTGTTGCATAATGCAGTTGTTGATAAGGATCAAAAAATAATAATTAAAAAAATCAGAAAGCACCCAGAGCACTTCTGTATAGATCATAAAGGAGAAAATAGGGCTTCATTTTCAATTCTCATTCAATTGAGAGTCAAGCTTTATAAAGCATTGCCGTGAAGTAAATTAAGAGATTTGGTAGTACAGGTATTTAGGAAAATAAAAATAAATTATTCGATAGTTTTGTGACAAATGAAAGATCATGAAATCGGGCATTAGACTCTTTGAATGACTGAAAATGTTATTTTTCCTTCCATAAGAGAACACCTCAAGTAGAATTTCTGGACTGCATTAGGAGTTTTTTGACCACTGGCATGAATCTACAGCTGACAATAGAGGAAGAAAAAAAAGTCAAAGGATTTAGTCAGGTACACAGTACGATTTTCTTTTCAGAGAAATTCTAAATTGTGCTCTGCGTATAATAGATGTGCAGTGCTGCTCAGCCAATGATTGACAAATTGGGAGTATAAAGATGGAGTTAAAGGGGAAGTGAGTACAGGGAAGTTACAAAAGACTCCTGAATTAATCGGAATGAAAGTTCGAGAAGGGATTAGAGTGTAAGGTCAGGGCCAATTGTGGGCAGTGCGAGAGGGGAGGTGAATACCAAAGTCAAAGTGGTGTACATGAATGCGCGAAGTATAGGAAATAAAGTGGACGAGCTTGAGGCTCAGTTAGAAATTGGCAAGTATGATGTTGTGGGAATTAGAGACATGGCTGCAAAGAGGGCCAGGGCTGGGAACTAAATATTCAACGATATACCTCCTATCGAAAAGACAGACAGGTGGGCAGAGGGGGTGGGGTAGCTCTGTTGGTGAGGAATGAAATTCAGTCCCTTGCAAGGGGTGACATTGAAACAGGAGATGTGGTGTCAGTATGGATAGAACTAAGGAATTGTAAGGGCAAAAATACTCTAATGGGACTTATCTACAGGCCCCCAAACAGTAGCCTGGATATAGGGTGCAAGTTGAGTCAAGAGTTAAAATTGGCATGTCGTAAAGGTAATGCTACGGTTGTTATGGGAGATTTCAACAGATTATTATCTAAATGGTGTCAAGTTGGGAAAAGGGGAACTACAACGGGATCTGGGGGTCCTTGTTCATCAGTCAATAAAAGTAAGCATGCAGGTACAGCAGGCAGTGAAGAAAGCGAATGGCATGTCGGCCTTCATAACAAGAGTTGAGTATAGGAGCAAAGAGGTCCTTCTGCAGTTGTACAGGGCCCTAGTGAGACCACACCTGGAGTATTGCGTGCAGTTTTGGTCCTCTAATTTGAGGAAAGACATTCTTGTTATTGAGGGAGTGCTGCGTAGGTTTACAAGTTATGGCGGGACTGTCATATGCTGAGAGAATGGAGTGGCTGGGCTTGTATACTCTGGAATTTAGAAGGATGAGAGGATATCTTATTGAAACATAAGATTAAGGGTTTTGAAACGCTAGAGGCACGAAACATGTTCCCAATGTTGGGGGAGTCCAGAACCAGGGACCACAGTTTAAGAATAAGGGGTGCCATTTAAAATGGAGATGAGGAAACACTTTTTCACACAGAGAGTTGTGAGTCTGTGGAATTCTCTGCCTCACAGGGCAGTGGAGACCAGTTCTCTGGATACTTTCAAGAGAAAGTTAGATCGGGCTCTTAAAGATAGCAGAATCAGGGGATATGGGGAGAAGGCAGGAATGGGATACTGATTAGGGATGATCAGCCATGATCACATCGAATGGCCCACTCCTGCACCTATTGTCTATTGAGACTTAACACTTCTTACTGAGCAAAGTAAAAAACATAAATTATAATTAGCTGTTAATCACTGTGCAGAAATAACTAGTGGGGACAAATTAATAGGAAAATGTAATAAATTTAAAGCATAAAAATAATCCTTCAAAATCAAAAAAATTTAGTATACTCTGAGGTAATAAAAAAATAAACCAATTGGCATAGTGAAATGTGTGGTCGCCATACAGCCATTCGAATAATAAAGAGCACAGAACACGATAGTCTTTCACACAGACATCCCCACACAGCAGGATCAAAGTATCCCACTGTGAGGGAAGGCTCCAAAATTCAGTCATCCTCCTCGGTTGTCCTCCCGTGGTCGGGGGACACCTGAACCCCCTGCTGTCGCCGCTACGGGCGACCCGATGTTCAGGCCCGCTCGCTGGGGTGATGGACGTCCTGCGTCAGGACTGGAGGACATCCTTAGCGGCTTGGACCTCCGAATCGGCCACTTCTTACCGGAGTCCGTGGCTCCCAAAGTCCACAGGCCGCGCTGGGCGGAGATTCAAAGCTGGCAGCCCTCGGCAAAGGGCCCCAGGACTCCACGATGTTGAAGTTAGCACCGCTCGCGCTGGAAGCTCTACGAACCACAGCTCCGATGTTAAAGCAGCAGGCCCAACACTCCGGAGCTTCAACAGCGATCCAGGTAAGCAATTGTCCACTCCGCGATGTATCCAGCGCTGCACTTCCGCTGTTGAAGCTCTGGTCCGGGTCCCCGGCAGGACCCGGCCGCTCCAATACAGGTGGTAGACCGCGAGGCCCTGGGGGGGGGGGGGGGGGGGGGGGGCGAAGACGTGACTCGGAGAATAGTCACGTCCTCGCCAGGAAGTGACTGGGAAACGGTTTCCCCCTTACCCTACCCCCCTCCCCCACATAGAAAAGCTAAAGAAATCTCCGAAACAAACTTTTTAAAACTGACTAAAAATTTTTTTAAAAGACAGAAAAACAGACTGTAGGCAGAGGCTGCCATCAATGCGGCGCCCCTAATAGCAAAACTACACATACCTCTGAAATGAAAGAGAATTAAAGAACATGTTGAAAGTTAAAACATCATGAATACTGAGCATGCTAATATTCTATTTGATTCGAGTTTTGAGAGCCAAAAGTACACACAGATTAGGTACCAAGTATTTGGAAAGCAAGCTTGCACAAGTTCTGCTATCAATGATTCAATTCAATATTTCAAAAGCAGCAAGGAAGCAGTTCATGGCTATTTCACAACGAAAGCATGAAGGCTTTGAGATAGGTATGTCAATGTCAAGGAGCATGAAGGGTCAGCTAAGAATTTGACACAGATCCTTTGTACAAACTCCATTAAAACAACAATCAGGAGCCAAATAATAATCAAAGTCTCAGGTTTTTAATGCAGCACAGCAGATGCCAGCCAATGAGCAAGGTTGGTTTTTCCTACAAATCTGTAAAGGCCCTGTCCCACGATGCGAGTTTACCCAAGAGCTCTCCCGAGTTTAAAAAAAAAAAAATCAAACTCGTGGTAAGTACGTAGAATGCGCGTAGCTGGTACGTCGGAGCTCATGGATGTCTTGTAGCGGCTCGTACTCGGGGAAATGCGGAAACTCGTGGAATTTTTTCAACAGTGTGAAAAATTGGCAAGAGTAAAAAAATACTTTTATGTAGAATGCCAAATATCTTCTCACAGCTGCATTTCTAACAAACTCATGACGTGTCTCTCAGCTTGCCAAAGTGATGACGTCCAAAGCCAGGCCTGTAAGAACCATTGCTGAAGTTGGGTCAAAGTCATGTGCCCCATCTCTTATTGAAAGTTGCCTGTCATGCTGTATGGGGAAGGCTGCTTGGCAGCACAAGGACCTACACACACATAGGAAGCACTCAAATATGATGATTAATTGATGATTTTTCACAAAACAGCATGGTTTGCTTGAGAATTTTGGTTTGAAATATTAGTATTGTAGTTTTGCACTATGCTCAACAGACAATGTAACATCCTGCAACATTGAGATTGTAATGATTAAAATCGTTGGAAGGAGAAATGCTGATAGCAAATGGATGAGAGTGTCAGCTCACTGACAGCAGTATGTGGCGTCAGGGAATTAAGCAACCACTTAAAGATATTATTAGAGGCGAGGTTTGTGGAACAGTGGAATTTGAAGATAATAACCCAAGAGATTCACAGACAATCCAGCAGTGAAGGTGGTGCTCAAATAGGCTTTATTGCTCTTTCATTATTATCAGCTAAACGATGAGCAAAATCTATGGCCTCAACATAACAATTTTGTGTAGCATACAGCTCACCACCATCTTAACATCCACTCTGTTAAGTAGTGTACACCCATTGCTACAGCAGCTCAGGTAACAGAAACTTGCTCTTTTAGAATTTAGAAGTGCGATATAAAAAGTGAGACACAGAATAAAAATTTGCTTTTACAGAATTTACGAGATTGAACAAAACGAAACAAAATGCAACAGGAACTACAAATGTTGTCAATGGTTGGAGTTACAGAAAATCATGATATGAATGGTTTTCTGAGAATGCAACCTTTTTTAACGTGGGAGTGTGCTATACTTAAAATCCAGGCAGCAGGAACATCCATCCAGCACAACAAATTCCCATATTCCAAAAAGCAATTGGCTTTCAGTGTGCACTTTGCAAAGTCAAAGTCCATTTTAGTCGTCACATGCACCGGAAGGTGCGGTGAAATGAATTTGCCAGCAGCGATACACTTAAAAAGAACACACAATACACAATAGAATTTAACAAACATCCACCACAGCAATTTATTTTTATTTTTTTTTAATCAAAAAATGTATTCAATTATTAAAAAATATTACACTACAATAAAGTAAACCAGAACCCACCACCATAATACAATACAAACAAAAATATCCTTAATAAACTACTATGTTTTAATCTTTATTGAGGATGCATTCAACATCCTGCAAAGCCCTGCGGTCCCGGAACTCCCCCAGGGTGCCCGTGGACAGGGTGTATTCCCTTTCTAACCCCACCCGGGCGTGGACGCAACCCCGGAAAAGGGGCAGGCAGCCAGCTCGGGTAAAACCCTCCACCGCCTGGCACCGTGACTCGCGGAATCTTTATTGAGGATGCAATACCGTGACTCCAGGCCCAGGAGCAACCCAACCAGGACATCTTCGCCCCTACCCTCTCCCCTACGCACAGGGCGTCCAAAGATGAGGATGGTGGGTGTGAAGTGCAGCCAGAAGGCAAGGAGCAGCCCCTTTAGTTATTCAAACAGTGGCTGCAGCCTCACACATTCCATATACGCGTGGTACACACTCATCCAGCCCGCAAAAGTGGCAGGCGGCTGGCGAGTCTGTGAACCGCGAGAGAAACAGGTTGCAGGGAACTCCTCAGTGCAATACCCTCCACCCCAGGTCCCCACAGCATTTTTCACTGTGGTGGAAGGCAACAAAGTTCAGTCCGTCCTCCTCCTTTGTTCATCCATGGTCGGGACCATAAACGCTCCGCAGTCGCCGCTATGGATGGCCCGATGTACAGGCCTCTCATCGGGATGATCAAACCTCCTACGTCGGGACGGTCAAATACACTCCGCGACTTGGAGTGCCAAAATCGACACTTTTCTACCGGAGACCACGGCTTCAGGATGCTATAGGCCACAGGCCGGCGGTTGGAGCTCTTCTCCGGCGATCCCAGCAAGGGATCCCAGGGTAAGTCCACACCACGCCCGGGGCTAGAAGCTCTGCAGACCACAGCCCCATGATGCCAAAGTCGCCAGGTCAGCGATCGGAGCACTCCTGTCTGGCGTCCCCCAGCGAGGGTTCGCCCGCTCCGCAATGGAAAAATCCACGCTGCGCCTGCTGCTGAAGCTCTTGGTCAACTCTGGGAAAGGCTGCTCCAATCCATGCTGTTAGGCCGCGAGGGAGGCGATATGGAAAAAGTCGCCTCTCCGTCGAGGAGGCGACCAAAAGCAGTTCCCCCCTTCCCCCCCTCAACACGAGACACACCAAGAGACACCTAAACTAACATTTAGACACACCAAAAAAAACAAAAATTCGAAATAATGAACACGCTGCTGGCAGAGCAGCCGATTCGCAGCGCCCCCACCATCCCCGCACACATACATTGACACATCATTACCAGTTCTCTCATCACTAGTAGCCTCTTTTGCATTGAATTGCAGGTGTGTGCAGCAGCCCGTGTGCCTCTGCAGAATGTTGGTAAAACTACAAGTAGGATATTCAACATTGACCCACAGGTTCTGCTGCCTATGGTCACACACCAATGCATAGAGTATGAGGAATAGCATAGACATGGTGTGGTACGTCATAGGTAACTATTAATTGTAAACCACACTCCACCCTAGCATGTTAACACTTGCAAAGTCAGGAAGCTGAACATTGTGCAAGGTTAAAATTATGACACAAGTCAGAGTATTAAGCTCGAAATGATAGAGCTGGCAACAAATGACATCAGAATCTGCCTGCACTATATATTTCCGGTAATATCAGGTACATATGGACTTCAACCTTCAATATAGTGACAGTGGACACAAATGCATTTTGTAGGCAAAGACAGAACTAACTAATCATCAAATACCATCCAGGGACCAAAATGTTATGGCTAAAACAAAATCCCAGTTGCAATTGAAGCTGTAAACAAGTTTTGCAATTATTCCCACACCCTAAATTTCAAAATACGACAAAGGGGCATACTTTGGCAGATAAGATGTCCTTGTTGCTCATACACTGAACAGATAACCACAAATTCATGCTTACATTTTTTTTTAATCAAATGTTTAAATTTTTTAAATCTAAAGATATTATTGGAGGTGAGGTTTGTGGTACTGTGGAATTTGATGATGTTCTATTCACAATTATACCATTGAAATTCTTCAGCATTGCAGATACCTAGAAAACTCATAATGGAAATATATTTTTTATGACTCATCGACATTCTGTTCTTTTATTATTCTAAACAGGGCTATTCAACATATTCTAAGACTAATATTTGCTGTGTTTTATTGCTATGACATATTAAGTAGATAGAAGATTATTGGATTGTGGTTACCCTAATTTGATGAATTGAAAGATCTTAGTTATAGTTATAGTTACAGTTATAGTTAATTGGATTAGGAATGCTTTGAAACATAATGAGGATGTTAGTTAGATGTGGATCATTCTGGACAATCTGCTACCTGGACACTCTAGGCTGAAGGTCTCGACCCAAAACGTCACCCATTCCTTCTCTCCAGAGATGCTGCCTGTCCCGCTGAGTTACTCCAGCATTTTGCGTCTACCTTTGATTTAAACATCTGCAGTTCTTTCCTACACACCTGGACATTATAGCTACAGTCCCGAGCCATACACACTTCCATTTTCAGGCAACTCACTGGCTGTCAAAGGCCATAAGATTATTTAATAAATTTAAAACAATTCTCAAAAAGAACATTTAAAACTATTATAACAGTTTGAAATAAGTACTTAAGCTTCCCCAAAATATCAGCAAACATTAACTATTAGTACATTAGATTTCGCCAACACAAACTTGAGGACCGATGAAGAATGCATCCAAACATTCCTTTCAGAAAGTCAGTGCTATGCCATTGGATTCAAAGGCTAGCCTGGCAATGAAGAAATACATTCCTTGGAATAGAATGCCTTTTTTATTGTCATTCAAACAAACAAAAGTTTGAACGAAATTTTGTTCCCTGCAGTCATAACTGTAAAAAAACCCACAATTAACGCAGTTTAACACAAACATCCATCACAGTGAATCTCCAAACACCTCCTACTGTGATGGAAAAGTCTTATCTCTTCCCTGTTCTTCTCCCGCAGTCAGGCAATCAAACTGCTGCGTCGATGTGATCGAGGCTCTTGATGTTAAAGCCCCCGGCGGGTGATGGTAAGTCCCGCAGCTGATTAAGCCGCGCGATGAAAAGCCCTGTGACGGGCCGATTCAAACCCCGCGATTAGGGGCGAGTGAAGTTGCCGTTGCGGGAGCTCCCGAAAATCGGTCTCCTACCTGCGAGCTCCCGATGTTAACGTCCACAGGGCCTGCGGCCGAAGCCTCCGAAGTCGGGTCGCAGCCACAGCGCCACCACAGTCTCCGAAGTCAGCCAGCTCCGTGATGGTAAGTCCACAGGCTCTACTCGGATCTATTCCAGTTGAAGGCCGCCAGCTCCACGATGTTAGGCCCCAGCGAAACAGAGACACGACAAGGAAAAGGTTGCGTCCCCGTTCAAGGAAGAGATTTCAAAAGTTGAAGAAGGTGTTGCCTGGCAATTTTAGCCATCAGCGAACACAATTTCAACAGATGGAGCTCTATATGATTATTTTTAGCTCATTAATCCAAGCCAGCTCCCGGTAGAGTAATCACATCATTACCATTCCTCCACTCCTTGATATTCTTGTAGTCCTGAAACATTCTCTTTCACATGCCAATTTTGGAATTCTTTGCTAGTCAGCAACACCCAGTACTTACTGTGATAAGTTGGAAGGAAACGCATGGAAGCTTCATGTAGACATCACCCAAGATTAGGATTGAACCTTCCACCAAAACTATGGTCTTGCCACTGTGTCATTATTTGTTGGCAAATGATTTAATCACAAATTCTTGTACAAAAGCTACAAGACAATCAAATGTGTTTGGAGATTCCAAACAAAATAATCTTCCATTGTACATTTAAAATATCAAAAGTCTAAAGATAACTAACCATAAATTGATCAGCACCTTTAAAGACCTGTTGCAGTCAATTCCTACGAGCCAAATATTTTGTTCAAGGTCCCTTAGCATGAAAATTCAGCAACTCACTAGGACCAATGCCTTGTAACATTAAAACCTTTCCTTTGCCTGCCAGTAAGAAGCATGCAAAGGAAATGAGTTAAGTCCAGCACCAGTGAGAATGGATAAGCATCAAGTACAATCAAAGAGTAGAAAGGTTAGGGCAAGTACCTGCTTTTCAAAGATTAGTATTGATGAGATCATCTTTTAATGAACGGTGATGGTGAATCCAGAGAAAATAGTTTGCTGTGAAATGGAGTCAAGAACATTCGTGTCAAAGACAGAGCTGCTTTGAATTGTTCTTACCAGTGATTGCTGACGGACTCTTTGTCCTCGATAGATTCACCTTCATTCTTGTTTTTTTGGGCCACAGATGCCTTTGACAACACTGAAGAATTCACACTTGTCCCGGTCCAAAAATAATTGCATCACAGAAGGGGTGGGGGGGGGGGGGGGGGGGTTCAGCCACAAGATCCATGTTGGCAGAAGAAATTCATCAGCCTCTTCCCCACTTTCCTCATTTCCAACAGGTCGGTAAACCTATTCTCTATTCATGCCCATCAATTCTCTTTTTGATGCTTTTACCATTTAACAATACTCGGATGACAACTACAACTGATACAGAGTTCAGGAGTAGATGGTTTTCCATTTTGCATGTAGAAAAGGTTAAATATAATTGCCAATATAAGTTTCCTAATGTACAATTATTTCAATCTCTAGCGCTAGGGCTTCTCAATATGAAAACAAAGCCAAAAACAATTAGTGCAGATCAATCATGTCACACAAATTCTGTCTGTGTCTTATTTTTTTTTAAAGCAGATCCCCTGAAGCATTACTTGGATCAAATAATCAAAGGAAAATTTCTAATGACAGAATTGAATATCACTAAATGCTGACAAAAAGTGTTTTAACTGTCATATGAACTGAGAACAGAACAATAAAGTTCATATTTGCTGTAGGGATTATCCCAACATTTAAGAAACAATTAAGACAGGTACATGGAGAGGATAGGTTTGGAGGGAGATGGACCAAACGCGGGCCGGTGTGGCAAGTGTAGCTGGGACATGTTGGATGGAGTGGGCGAGTTGGACCGAAGGGCTGTTTCCACACTGTATCACTATATGATTCTACAGGTCCATTAATGTAATAACACCGGTAAATATACAACAATTACAGTAAATTAATTATCAGTAATATAGCCTATCAGAACACGATAGTGAAAAACTGAAGTACATAGCGCAAATAAAAATAGTTCATGGTAGATCATGGCTGAAGTAGGGTTCTGCAACGGGGAGAGGGGGGGGGGAGAGGGGGGGGGGAGAGGGGGGGGAGAGAGGGGGGGGGGAGAGGGGGGGGGAAGAGGGGGGGAGAGGGGGGGGAGAGGGGGGGGAGAGGGGGGGGGAGAGGGGGGGGAGAGGGGGGGGGGAGGGGGGGGGGAGGGGGGGGGGAGGGGGGGGGGAGAGGGGGGGGAGAGGGGGGGGAGAGGGGGGGGAGAGGGGGGGGAGAGGGGGGGGGGAGAGGGGGGGGGGGAGTGGGGGGGGGGGGAGTGGGGGGGGGGAGTGGGGGGGGGGAGAGGGGGGGGGAGAGGGGGGGGGAGAGGGGGGGGGAGAGGGGGGGGGAGAGGGGGGGGAAGAGTGGGGGGGAAGAGTGGGGGGGAAGAGTGGGGGGGAAGAGTGGGGGGGAAGAGTGGGGGGAAGAGTGGGGGGAAGAGTGGGGGGGAAGAGTGGGGGGGAAGAGTGGGGGGGAAGAGTGGGGGGGAAGAGTGGGGGGGAAGAGTGGGGGGGAAGAGTGGGGGGGAAGAGTGGGGGGAAGAGTGGGGGGGAAGAGTGGGGGGGAAGAGTGGGGGGGAAGAGTGGGGGGGAAGAGTGGGGGGGAAGAGTGGGGGGGAAGAGTGGGGGGGAAGAGTGGGGGGAAGAGTCGGGGGAAGAGTCGGGGGAAGAGTCGGGGGAAGAGTCGGGGGAAGAGAGGGGGAAGAGAGGGGTTGAAGAGAGACGGGAAGAGAGGGGAGAAGAGAGGAGGGAAGAGAGGGGGAAGAGAGGGGGAAGAGAGGGGGAAGAGAGGGGGAAGAGTGGGGGAAGAGTGGGGGAAGAGTTGCAGACCCGACAAGAGAACACCACCTAATAAAAGTCCTCCCGAAATACCTGGCTCCTCGCCTTCATTTCAGACTTATCGCCCGCCACATTGGTGACCTCGACGCTCCATTGGTGTCATAATGGAGTCAAAGGACAGAGCCGCCCGTTCGTCCGCCTCACAGTCCGACCGGGCCCTGTCTCTGTTAAACTACCTACGTTCTGGACCGCCTGGCCTCGCGTCTGGTTTCAGAAGGCGGAGGCCCAATTTCAGCTGCGGGGCATTACTGTGGATGATACCCACTACTTCTATCTGGTGGGGCCCTCGACCAGGACACGGCCAGAGAAGTCACTCAGTTCCTCGAAGACCTCCCCGGCCGCCGAGAAATACCTTAAGGAGCACCTGCTCGGTGCCAACTTCCTCCGGGTTCACTCCCTCCTGGTGGATGTCAGGCGGCAGTGCTTGGTCCACGAGGCCACGATGGAGCCAATCACGCTGTGTCTGAGTGAGCCGATTGCACGCCCCCTGTCGTCCGTGGATTCCCGTTTTGCTCGGGTCTTGGTCGCGTTCCCGGACATCCTGACCCCAAAGTTCCGGTCATCGACCCGCAAGCACGGGGTGGTGCATTTCATACCAACTACTAGCTCACCCCTCCACGCACGAGCACGCCGACTGCCGCTTGATAAGCTACGTCTGGCACGGCAGGAGTTCCGCACGATGGAGTCCTTGGGGATCGTCGGCCCTTCAAACAGCCCATGGACATCACCACTCCACATGGTCCCCAAAACAAGCAGAGGTTGGCGACCTCGCGGGGATTATCGGCGGCTGAATGCCGCTACCGCCGCAGACCGATACCCCGTGCCCCACATCCAGGACTTCAACGCCCATTTGGCCGGGGCTACTTTCTTCTCAAAAGTGGATTTGGTTTGGGGTTATAACAAGATCCCGGTCCACCCAGAGGATGTGCCCAAGATGGCAATCATTTCGGCGTTTGGATTGTACGAGTTCTTGAGGATGTCGCTCGGCCTTAAGATCGCCGTGCAGGCATTTCAACGGTTAATGGACGGGGTATGTCGCGGTCTCGAGTTTGTGTTCGTCTACCTCGACGACATCTAGGTGGCCAGCCGCTCGCAGCAGGAGCACTGTGCCCACCTTCGGCAGCTCTATCAGTTGCTCAGTGTGCATGGTTTGGCTGTCAATCTCGCCAAGTGCTGGTTTGGGGTGACCACCATCGACTTCCTCAGCCACCACGCGACTTCACAAGGCGCGGTTCCCCTTCCGGACAAGGTCAACGCCATCCGCCAGTTCCCCCATCCATATACTGTGCGCGGCCTGCAGGAGTTCATCGGCATGGTGCCCTTTTATCACCATTTTGTGCCATCCACGGCCCACATCATGCGGCCGCTGTATCATCTTCTGTCGGGTAGGCTTAAGGACGTCGAGTGGAGCGACAAGGCGGTGGCGGCATTTGACGGCGCGAAGGAAGCCCTTGCTCGGGCTGCGCTGCTGGTTCACCCGGGGGAAGATGCCCCGACCGCCGTTACGGTGGACGCCTCGGAGTCGGTGCCGTGCTGGAACAACTGACGGACGGGGGTTGGCCTTCTTCAGCTGGCACCTCAGCCACGCCCAGACGAAGTACAGCGCATTCGACCGCGAGCTCCTGGCTTTGTACCTGGTGGTGCGCCACTACCGCTACTTCCTGGAGGGCCGCCTATTCACCGCTTACACGGACCACAAGCCGCTCACATTCACCCTGGCAAAGGTTTCCGATCCCTGGTCCGCACGGCAGCATCGGCAGTTGGCGTACATCTCGGAGTACACCACCTCCATCCGCTTCATCGAGGGGAAGGAGAACCTGCCTTGTAACAGTCAGATATGGAAAATGGTTATTTCCCAGTGAAACGGATGTTAACGATGAAATCTTTGATGGTCAGCACAGCTGGAGGCCTTGAGGAAATGAATGGCCGATGCGTTGTCCCGCCCCCCCGTTACGTCGTTTTCGAGGTGGCGCCCGGCATTGACTATTCTGCCCTGGCGGAGGCTCAGCTCACGGATAGTGAAATGCCCGCCTACTGGACTGCCATCTCCGGCCTTCGCCATGAGGATGTCCCTCTTGGCCCTGGAGGAGCAACAATACTGTGCGATGTGTCGACCGGTCAGCCGTGCCCCATCGTCCCTGCCGCCTGGCGCCGGGGGGCTTTTGACATGATCCGCGGGCTGGCTCACCCATCCATCCATCCGGGAGACAGAGCATTTGTGGCTGCTCGGTTCATGTGGCACGGTCTGCGCAAGCAGGTTGGCCACTGGGCCCGCACCTGTATTCCGTGCCAAACGGCAAATATCCAGCGCCATGTCCGGGCGCCTCTCCAGGAGTTCGGTCTACCACACCGGCGGTTCGACCACCTCCACGTGGGCATTGTGGGGCCTCTCCCGCCGTCCCGGGGCATCACCCACCTCCTCACGATGGTGGACCACTTCACGTGGTGGCCAAAAGCCATACCGCTGGCCAATACTTCGACAGCTACGTGCGCTCGTGCGTTGTCCGCGCACTGGATTGCTCGCTTTCGGGGTGCTGGTGGACATCTCCTCGGACCGGGGGGACCTCTGAGCTGTGGACGGCCATGGCTCACCTGTTGGGTGTGCGGTTGCACCACACCACGGCCTATCACTCACAGGCAAACAGCCTGGTGGAGAGGTTCCACTGGCAGCTCAAGGCAGCGCTGAAGGCGCGACTCTCCGGCCTGGACTGGATGGACGAGTTGCCGTGGGTCTTGCTGGGCATCCAAACTGCTCCTAAGGAGGACTTGGCCTCATCTTCAGCGGAGCTCGTTTACGGGTCGCCACTCACGGTGCCCGGGGAGTTTGTGCCGTCGGCGCCCGACGCAACAGGGACTGCCCTCATCCACCCTACAGCGCCCGTGTCGATGTCGCACCATGCACTGCTCGCACGTGCCATCAGCCCTCCGGGACTGCCCCTATGTTTTCCTGCGCCGTCACGCCCACCAGATGCCGCTCCAGAGGCCTGTTCCGGGTGCTGGAGCACGTACAGACGACCTTTGTGTTGGACATGGGGGTCGGCTGGAGGCAGTGTCGATTGACTGGTTAAAGCCGGCACATTTGGACATTGGCCAGCCGGTGCTGGTTGCCCAGCCTCGGCCGTGAGGTCGCCCCCCCCCCCCCCTTCACAGCTCCCTCTGCCTGTCCCTCCACCTGTGCCTCGTTATGCAGTCCGGTCGAGTTGTAGTGCTTTTGTACCTCCTGTTCTGGGGGGGGGGGGGGGGGGGGGGGGTGCTGTGGCGGCTCCCAAGGGTCGGGCCATTCCACTATCAAACCCCTCGGCACGAGAATGAACTAGTCCGTGGGCGGCCCTTAGCTATAGGGATAAAGGGCAGGGATTTAGGCGCGATCTCTCTGTTACAGACCCGACTGGACAAGAGAACAACACCAAAATAAAAGTCCTCCCTAAATACCTGGCTCCTCGCCTTCATTTCTGGCTTATCGCCGCGCCACAAGCTAAATCTATTTCATTGAAAGATACAGCTCGGAAACAGGCCTTACCTATTGACGATAAGCCGATCATCAATCACCTGTTCATACTAGTTGTACATTTGTCCACTTTCGCATCTACTCCCGATACACTAGGAGCAATTTACAGAAGCCAATTAACCAAGAAACCACCCATCTTGAGGATGTGAGAAGAAACCGGAGCACCTAGAGGATACCTACACAGTCACAGGGAGTACCTGCAAACTCCACACTGACACCACCCCAGGTTAGAAGCAAAGACAGGTCTCTGGCACAGTGAAACATCAGCTCTATCAGCTGTGCCACTGTGCAGCCATTCATTCATTTTAGAATATTATCCACTCGAGTTGTTTTTTAGCTATTTCTCAGTCTCAATTACATCTTGTTGCCACTCCAATTACGTATTCTGAGATGATTAATTGGGTCATTATGGGAACCACAGACTCTTCCACAGATAGGGTGGAAGATGGTGGGTTATTTGTGTAGTGCCAAATGGTCATCTCTTACCTTATCGGAGTTCAGACTAGAGTATCTGTTTCGGGACTTTGTAGTCAGACATGCAAACAATGTGGCCTGTCCAACGGAGCTGACTGAGTGTAACTAGTGGGGACAGTGGTCTGGAAAAAAAAATGCATAAGTTGGTTTACTTATCCCTCCAATTAATATGGAGGATTCTGCAGAGACAGCATTGGTAATATCTTTCCAATGCCCTGTAGTATCTGCTGAAGATTCACCAAGCATCAGAGCCATACAAGAAGATACGGATCACTGCCACTCCAATATAGACCAGGCACTCATTTCCTCAAGGCCTCCAGCTGTGCTGACCATCAAAGATGTTGTATTTCATCATTAACATCCGTTTCACTGACAAATAGCCATTTTCCATATCTGACTGTTACAAGGCAGGTTATGAAAATACATTTATCTTTTGTTTGATCATGTTGAGTGCATGGCCCATCCCTCCAGACAAATTGACAATTCCTTAGAGCTCAGCCTCTTTGGCTAGAAACATTATCCACAACATAGCACAGAACTGCTTTCTAGATCGGTGTATTTTTAATCTAATAAAAGCATTGACTCTAGTTTGTAGCACTGCGATGAAAAACAAACCCGCGTGATCTTTTATTTGTGACTTGCTATAAAATTGTAATCACACGGCATGATGAGAACTTAGCTAAGGGTTAAAGAATTGTGCAGTTAATATGCAAACCATAGACGCACTGATGGTTCTTTTAGCCGCGATAAGGATCTTTGGTTTTGTAATTACTCAAGGAGATTTTGCAAAACCAAGAGGAGATGCAAATGTGTCTTTGTTGAACTACATTTGTTTATGCAGTGACTGTTGGTTCATTTAGTTGAGAGTAATGAATTTTGCTGACAAGGACAATGCTGCCTGTCTGTTTGTATTGCTGTGATCATGCAAATTCCACCTCCCTGTTCTGGTTTTCTCCCATTTCACAAAAACATGATGCCTAGTGAGTTCTGGTCAAACTCAAGTCTCTGGAGCCATGAAGCATAAGCACCACCTAGTAAAGATCCTATCCCTCTGCACAAGGCCGTTCCCTGAAGGAATTTGTCCACCTGCACCACAATACTCGTATGTCTGGTTCAAATTCTTCATCAACATTCTTCAACTCTTCATTTTCTCCAAGTCAAAAACGTGACTATGATAAATTGCATGGACCCAAATTATACCCGCCACTTTGTAGGATACGTGAAAGTCTTTTTCTGTTACAGTGATAATACATTGGTGCCACTTCCTGCATTTGTAGATTCAATAATTTCATGCCCCTTTGTTACTAATCTCCACCGCGCTCTCAATTTTACACAGTCTATATCTAATTCTTCTTTTCATTTTCTTGACATCTTCATCTCAGGCTAGGGTTTTAGCTTCCAATGCCAGACTTCCACAGTTATATTGACCACCAAACCCAAAATGTCAACACAAGAGACTGCAGATAATAATAATAATAATAATCTTTATTGTCATTGTACAAGACAACGACATTTTGTTGGAGCAGTCCTCCAGCTGCACAGGAATATGAGTATAAAAATACGTTTAAAAAAGAACTATTAAAAAATTAGACTATAAACATATAGGAGTATGGGCGGAGACCACCAGCATCACCCTGAACTGGTGATGGTGTGAGAGAGAGGGGGGGGGGGGGCAATCAGTGTGGGATGGGGGGGGGGGGGGGGGGGGGGATGGTGTTAAAGGCAGAGCTATAATCTATGAATAGCATCCGCACATAACTGTCCCGCTGGTCAGGGTGTGTCAGGATGGAGTGGAGAGCCAGTGAAGATGTTGAAATCATGAGCAAAAAGAAAACTGCTGGTGGGATTCATTGGGTCAGGCAGCATCCATGGCGTGAAATTGAAGACGATGATTTAGTACTGTGCAAAGCAAAGATAAGTTTAAAAGGTGCAGGAATAAAATTTTAAAATTAGCATGACATAGAAGTTGCATGAAAAAAATAAGCAGGAAAAAACAAAAACACTCAGATGTTTTATAAACATAACAAAGAAATCAAAATAAGGGTGGGGCCTTTTAGATCAAAATAATAACCCAAGGATGGAGGCAGAAGATGCATATGATTTTGAACAAATATTCTGAATCCATTTTCATGGCAGACACTTTTGTTACAAAGAACAGGTAATACTCAAAGGGTAACTATCAAAACATTACACATTAAGCAATATGACCTCTATAAAAGTGGATAAATGCCAGGTCTGAACATACATCCCAGATCCATTAAAAGGAAACTAATGGAGCCTCTGACAATTTACTAAAGTCTCTTCAGCTACAGGTGTCGTGCTAAGGATCTAAAATATTGCACATGTTTAGAACATAAATTCATACATTAATGACATTGTTCATTCAGCCTAACATTGCAATAGGTAAATTTTTATTTTATTTTTTTAAACTGGACAACAATACCAGTCAACATTTAGTGGCACAGGTTAATCAAGGTCAATTAGTAAGGACTTGTTAACACAAGATAAACAACTGAATTTTTTTGTGGTGGTACCAATCTGTGCACATCTGACATAGACTACTTGGATTTTAATAAGGTAATTGACTAAGAGCCGACAGGATCCAGACACAAATGTCAAAAATATAAAATGCTGGAAAATAGCAAACCAAGTAACAACTATGGAAAGATAAATAATCAATGTTTCAGGGACTTGGGGAAAGTGATAAACTGTGTTCTAAACTAGCTCACTGGGCAGAAAAGGATAGAAATCAATAGTGGTCTTCACATCTGGAAGGCATTGGTTCAATCACTTGCTAATAGTGGAATATATTAAGATTTTGATGCAAATGAAGGTACATGATTAAACAGCTTGCATATAACATACTGCAGTCCTTTACAGCTGAGCATACATCATGCATGTTTACATATCATTTCCATATACCTGCCAATATCCTGGAACATTTACTCTGCATCTTCTATGATGTTATCATCGTATAGGGATAATGTAACATGAATGCAACATGCAGTACCAGTTTTGGAGTAAAATACAAGAAACGCTGCTCTTATATGTTATACTTTTATCTTTGCAAGTTTTCTACCTTGTTACTATTTCTACCATCTTATCTTTCTGTCATTTTACCTTCAGGGATCTGTAGACATGGCACCCAATCCATATTGCCAGCATGAGTTAAGCAAGGAAGAAAACTACAAACTTGAAGATCGATTTGGTGGACATCTAAAACAACAAATGGAAATGAATCCAAAGTCATCACACATTTGGTGAAGACAAAACAAAGGGAATACACAATAAGTAGCAGAAAACAAATTTAGTTGAATCTACTTACAAGGATCCCTGAAGGTAGCAGGACAGGAAGATGCATATTTGCCAAGTGAAAAATATGAGCAGAGGATCATATCGAGTGACTAGTGTATACTACTGCACTAGAAAACTCGAGTCACCCTATAACTATGGTACTACATAACATTATTTCAATCATATAGCAGAATTTGACCAGAACATTGGTACGTCTGTTTTTATGTTTGTGGAAATCATCAGTGAACATGCACATCTTCTCAGTAGTAAAGGTCTGCAGCACACTAAACTTCTTTAGATTGGTGGAAATATGAAAAACGATGACAAATAGTTTTAATCAGGCTAATGCTTAGAAAGTCAGTGGGAGAATAGTTTGGAGATAGTGACCATACCTCTACTCTTCAAGATAATTATGGAAATGGACTTTGATGACCAGAAATTTAAAGTTCCAAATGTTTCCCATTCCAATATCATAGGAGAGAAACTCACAATAAAAGACTAGGAACAGCTACTTGCAAGTAAGTCTGCATCCAACAATGGAAGTAATTCAAAAGGAGAAATTATAAGAGTTCAAAGCCAAGAACTTCAGGAGGTGTGATAAAAGAGAAAATGTTGGTGTCAAGGTAGGGCTGGATAAAAGAAAAATGAGGAAGCATACAGCAAATGGAGAGAGGTTCATCAGGAGTGCTCAAGAAGGAAACTAGGATGGCAAAGAGGGAGCACAAAAGATGACTAACAAAGAAGATAAAATAAAGTGTTTGGGAATTTAGTTGTAGTATTTTAAGGACACAAGGGTAATCGCGGAAATAATGGGGTCATTATGAACCAAAATGGAATAAGAAGTAGATGTTAAAGTTTTATTTTTTATTTATATATATATATATTTTTTTTTTAATATTTTATTTATTAGAAGTGAGTACAATGCATTGGTACAAAAACGATGTTAACATATTACATTCTCTGTACAACTTCCCTTTTTTTTTTTTTTAATAGAGAGAAGTGAGAAAGGAGAGAAGAAAAAGAGGTTGTGAAAAGTGAATAGATTAGTGAGCGTTGGTGAAAAACCAATAAAGAAAAAGTGAAAGAGAAGGAATAAGTGAAGAAGGAAAGCAGGAGGGAGATTATTCCATAGCCACAGTGAGATGATTTTTCTTAAATATTCTAAATCATCTTTCACCCATACCTGAAACTGTTGGTTTTCATGATACTATGTCACCACATGAATCCAAGAAATCAATAAATGGGGACCAACACCTTAAGAATAATCTTTTATGATGAAATTTTGGTTGTTGTTTTTTTTGTTTTTTTTGATTTTGGCTTGACTGGTTACAATTTATTTATTTATTTATTTATTTTTTCCTCTATGTAGGTTAAGATTTTTGGCTATATTAAGGGGAAATGGCATGATATTGTCTAGGACAGCTTAATTTGGGGGGCTGAGCTCAATGTACAATTCCAACGGCGGAAGTCAATAATATTCGGACCACCTTAGGTGGCAATGAGAATTTAAGGTGTCCCATTTTTGATACCTTAAAATCACTCTTTTTTTTAAATTATAATTCACTGTTATATGGTTTACTTAATAATAGTATTCTGTTTTTTCTATGTATTTTTCAACTCACTTCTTTCTTCTTCCTATGGAGGTTCAATAGACGGAGGAGATGTAAAATAACGTTAATAGGGGACGGTTACCCCACACCCAAAACCTCAAGGTATTTAACCACACCACATGAATTAAAACTAGCAAAACTAATTAAGAATGCAAGACATTAGGGGAAAAAGGAATGGAGGAATTACATTTTGTAGTTGGAACATTAGGGTTGCGAACGATCCAATTAAAAGGGGTAAGATTATGGCTCAATTAAAATCTATAAAGGTGGATATTGCGTTTTTACAAGAAACGCATGTGAAATTACAAACACAGATGAGACTAAAAGCAAATTGGATAGGCCAAACTTATTATTCGTCATTTACTTCTAAAGCTAGAGGTACGGCTATTATTATTCGGAAAGGTATACCATTTATATCAAAGAACACTATATCTGATAAGGAAGGAAGGTACACTATAGTGGCAGGAGAAATCTATTCTACACCACTGACTCTGATAAATATTTATGCACCAAATTTTGATAACCCACAATGTTTTAAGAAAATCACGGATATAATAGATGAGTATAATTACCAAAATGTAATATTAGGGGGGGATTTTAATTGTGTTATAGATACATATTTAGATAAATCAATAAAAGTAAGGAAGAGTAAGGTTAAATCTAAAACTAGTGAATTTTTAAACATATATATAAAAAACACTAATATAACAGACGTATGGAGAATAGTCAACCCTACGGGAAGGGAATACTCATTTTACTCAGCGGTACATAAAACTTATTCGAGAATTGATTATTTTTTAGTGGACACAAAATTAATTCCTTATACGATTAACCCTAAATATCACAATAGTATTATTTCTGATCACTCACCATTGACCTTTACTTTAAAACTAGAGGGAACGCCAGGTATAAAATCGTTTTGGCGTTTTAAAACACAGTTAATTAATAATCCACAAGGTTATGAGTATTTAAAACAACAAATGAAATTCTTTTTTGATACAAATGAGACACCAGGCATTTCACCATCTTTTTTATGGGAAACTTTTAAGGCATTTATACGTGGAGTTATAATCTCATATCAAAGTTACCAAAATAAAAAGAAATCCATAGAACAAGAGACTTTAGAAAAATAAATTAAAATATTAGAATTAGATAACGCAAAAGACCCAACTATAGATAAACATAATAAGATCACATTATTGAAATTTAAACTTAATCGAATATTATCAGCAAGAGTAATAAGATTATTTCAGATCACAAAACAGGCACAGTTTGAATTTGGTGATAAACCACATAAACTTCTGGCTAGACAATTGAAGAAACAGGAGAAGGAAAAGACGATTACTAAAATCAAATCAGAGAATGGGAAACTATTAATGTTACCCCAGGATATTAATAAAAGGTTTGCCCAATTTTATCAAAACTTGTATACGTCTAAAACGAAAATAGAAGACAATATAATTGTAGATTTTTTAGATAATTGTAATCTGCCAAAATTGGATATTTTGGAACAAGAGGAATTAGGAGCACAGATCACAAGGGAAGAAATAAGTGAAACAATAAAAGAGCTGAAAAATTAGAAAACGCCAGGACCAGATGGTTTTAATAATGAATTCTATAAAGGTTTCCAGGAGTTAATGGTACCACGGTTATTTAAGTTATATAAATATGCCTTTACCGAAAATAAATTACCAGAAACATTAGCCGAATCCACAATTACGTTAATACCTAAAAAAGATAAGGACTTGGAAGAACCGGGCTCATATAGAGCCATATCACTCCTAAATACAGATCAGAAAATTTCAGCGAGAACTTTAGCAAGAAGATTGAGTAAATATATTAATAAATTGATAAATCCGGACCAAACGGGGTTTATACCTAAAAGACAATCATCTAACAATTTGAGACGCCTTTTTAATATAATGTATTCATACAAAACGGAAAAGGAAGACTTGTCAGTTATATCTCTGGATGCAGAGAAAGCATTTGATCAGGTAGGATGGCAGTATTTATACAAAGTACTCCAAAAATTTAATATGGGAGAGAATTTTATCAGATGGGTTAAATTACTATATGATAAACCAATGGCAAGAATACTAACTAATAATATATTATCTTCAAAATTTCAATTATCGAGGGGCAATAGGCAGGGCTGTGTTTTATCACCCCTGCTATTTGCACTTATGATAGAGCCGCTTGCTGAAAAGATAAGGCATCCGGATATTCAGGGATATAATACTAAGGATACTATTAATAAAATATCACTATATGCAGATGATATACTTTTATATATTACAAACTCCCAAACGAGCATCCCGAATCTATTAAATCTAATAGAGGAATTTGGCTCTTTCTCCGGTTATAGAATTGGAATAAAAGTGAAATTATGTCATTAAAACCCCAGAAAGCGAATCACCTATTAAAATTTCCATTTAAAATCGCAACGGAAAAATTTAAGTATTTGGGTATTCAAGTTACTAGAAGATATAAATCATTATTTAATGCTAATTTTATACCATTATTAAATACATTTGATTCACTGATTAAATTCACTGGAGAACGCTCCCACTGTCACTAATCGGCAGAATAAACGCTATAAAAATGATAGCGCTACCACAAATAATATATTTATTCCAATCTATACCGATATATATACCAAAACACTTTAAAAAAAAAATTTAGACTCGAATATTTTTAATTTTATTTGGGATTATAAAGCACATAGAATTAAAAGAAATCACTTGTGCAAACCCAAAGAGGTGGGGGGGGGTTTGCATTACCTAATTTTCTATACTATTATTGGGCAGTACATATTAAAAATATAATTTATTGGTTGGACAGTTCTGCTCAACAGTTGGAATAGATAAGAATGGAGAAAGAGGATTGCGGCCTCTACGATCTAGGAGCGATCATTTTTTCCCCAATAAAGCTGAATAATATGTTATATAAGAAGAATCCAATTATACAAAATACAATACGAATCTGGAAACAAGTAAAATTAACTTTAAAATTAAGAAATTTATCAGTGTTAACACCAATAGTGAATAACCCAGTATTTAAACTATCTGGTATGGATAAAACATATAAACAATGGGGAAAAGTGGGAATTAAAAAGGTAGGTGATTTGTATGAATTGGGAAATTTATTATCATTTCAACAACTAAAATCAAAATTTAAATTGAATAACAATCAATATTTTAAATACCTACAGGTATGTGACTTTATGAAGAAATATATACCAAGATTCCAAAGTATAATTTTAGACCCACTGGAAGAAGTAATGAATATGAATGCGGAGTCAACAAAATTAATATCATACTTGTATAACAGTATTTTAAATATAGAATTACCATCAACAGAAGCAATTAGAGAAGACTGGGAAAAAGAATTAATGATAAAAATCTCAAAAGAAACATGGGAAAAATATTTGATACATATACATAAATGTTCGATCAATGCTAGACATAACTAAATTCAATTTAAAATATTACATAGATTATATTATTCCAAAACTAGGTTGAATAAATTTTATCCAAATATTTCTCCCATTTGCGATAAATGTCTTTCTCAAAAGGCCAATATTACGCACTCATTTGTCTCTTGTTCAAAACTTTATAAATTTTGGTGTGATATATTTGATATATTCTCAAAGCTATTTAAGACAAAAATGGAACCTAACACTGAAATGATTATATTTGGAGTAAGTGGAGATAGGAACAAATTAAATACACACCAAAACTCATTTTTCAATTATGGGTTAATAACAGCAAAAAAACTTATACTTAAATTTTGGGAAAATGCTAATATACCAACATTTAAAATGTGGATCAGTAATATGCTGGACACAGCACATTTGGAAGAAATGAGACTCCTCCTAATAGACAAACAAGACCTATTCTTAAGGAGTAGATGTTAAAGTTAAAGAACATTCTGGTCAATAAATTCAAGGAGTTGACAAATTACCATTAAAAAAAGGTTTAGTTTCGAGATACATCGTGGAAACAGGCCCTTGGGCAAGCAAGTCCGCACCGACCAATGATCCCCACACATTAACACTACCCTACACACACGTGGGACAATTTACACTTATACCAAGCCAATTAACCTACAAACCTGTAGGTCTTTGGAGTGTGGTAGGAAACCGAAGATCACGGCGAAAACCCACGCAATCATGGAGAGAACATTCAAACTCCAGACAGAAAGGACCCGCAGTCGGGATCGAACCTGGGACTCTGGTGGGGCAAGGTAGCAACTCTACTGCTGTGCCACCATGCCGCCCTAGGGTATCCTAAGGCGCCCAGGTATCTTACTTAATAGGCCAGTCCCTTCAGCAGTTTACTTTTTGCTCAAGATTCCAGCATCTGTTGTCATAAGGTCATAAGTGATTGGAGTGAAATTAGGTCATTCGGCCCATCATGTCTACAACGCCATTCAATCATGGCTAATCTATCTCTCCCTCCTAACCCAATTCTCCTGCCTTCTCCCCATAACCTCTGACACCTCTACTAATCAAGAATCTATCTCTGCCTTAAAAATATTCACTGACATGGCTTCCACAGCCTTCTGTGGCAAAGAATTCCAGATTCACCACCCTCTCGCTAAATAAATTTCTCCTCACCTCCTTCCTAAAGGAACATCCTTTAATTCTGAGGCTATGACCTCTAGTCCTAGACTCTCCCACTCGTGGAAACATCCTCTCCACATCCACTCTATCCAAGCCTTTCACTATTCTGCATGTTTCAATGAGGTCCCCTGTCATTCTTCTAAACTCCAGCGAGTACAAGCCCAGTGCAGGCAGACACTCATTTTGTAAAACTCCTCTGGACCCTCTCTAGATCTAGCACATTCTTCCTCAGATATGGTGTCCAAAATTGCTCATAATATTCCAAATGCGGCCTCACCTGCACTGTATAGAGCCTCAACATTACATCCCTGATTTTGTATGCAGGCCCTCTTAAAATAAATGCTAGCATGTTTACATTGAGTTTGCTTTCTTTACAACCGAATCCTGCACCAGCACTCCCAAGTCCCTTTGCATCTAAGATGTCTGGATTCTCTCTCCATTTAGAAAATAATAATCTACGCCATTATTCCTACGACCAAAATGTATGACTCCACACTTTGCTATGCTATATTCCATCTGCCACATCTCTGCCCACTCTCCTAACCTGTCCAAGTCCTTCTGCAGAACCCCTGCTTTCTCTACACGACCTGCCCCTCGATATTTTCGTATCATCCACAACCTTGGCGACAAAGCCTTCTAACCCCTCGTCCAAATCATTAATATACAACGTGAAGAGTAGTGGCCCGAGCACAGATCCCCGTGGAACTCCGCTAGTCACTGGCAGCCAACCAGAATAAGCCCCCTTTATTGCCACTCTTTGTCTTCTGCCATCCAGCCAACGTGCTATTTATGCTAGTATCTGCCCATTGACACCGTGGGCTCTCAGCTTCCTTCGTAGCCTCACGTGTGGCACCTTATTAAAGACTTTCTGAAAATCTAAGTAAACAACATCTACTGACTCTCTCCTTTATCTGTCATGCTATTTACTTCTTCAAAGCATTCCAGCAATTTGTCAAGCAAGACCTCCCGTTCACAAAGCCATGCTGACTTTGGCCTGTTGTCTCTTTCGGAAGCCTCAGCAAGCTCAAAGTAGATTAACCCCCTTCTCCCGCAGTGCCTAATGTGATGCATCTCAGGCTGCATATGCAGGCAAGAGTGATTACTGACGCGTTGACAGACCTTTGTTTTGTATTGTATTATTTATTATGAATTTAAAAAACAAAATCTTTTTCACTGAGCACTTAAAGTGTGAAATAACTGCATGACAGCAAATGTGGTTTGATTTGATTTGATTCAATTTTATTGTCATTATCTTCAACTAAGAGACAACGAAATGCTATTTCCCATAGTCATACGAATAAAAACAAAACAAAAACACAGAACACAATAGTCCACAACACAAACATCCCCACAGCGGCACCAACGTTCCCCACTGTGAGGGAAGGCACCAAAGTCCAGTCAACCTCCTCATTAATGTTTCCCGATGTTCACCCGTGGCCTCCCAAGCCCACCAAAGTCGCCGCTACGGGCAGCCCGATGCTCAGGCCCTCTCGCTGGGAACGATGGAACCCCGACGTCGGGCGGAAGAACATCCTCAGCGGCCTGGACCTCTGATTTGGCCACCTCCCACCGGAGTCCGTGGCTCCCGAAGTCCACAGGCCAAGCTGGGCGGAGATTCAACGCTGGCGGCCCCTGGCAAAGGTCCCAGGACTCCGTGATGTTGGTCAGCGCCACCCGCGTTGGGAGCACCACGAACCACACATGGATGGCAAGTCCTATAAGTTAACACCCATGAAATCCAAGACATGTTGACAACTTGGATCCAAAATTAGCTTGCTAATAAGAAGCAGAGGGTAATGGTTAAGTGTTGATATGTGGTTAGAGATCTGTGACCAATGTTGTACCACAGGGATCCATCCTGGGGCCCCTAATGGTTTCGTACATTAACAATTTGGGTGTGAATGTAGTAAGTATGAAACAAGATCACTGATTACACCAAATGCTGTTGTTGTTGGTGGCCCTGGTGGCCTTAGGCTACCAGACAATATTGATAACCTGTTAAAGTGATCAATGACAAATGTAATTTAATCCAACTAAATGCGTTTGATGGCACTGAGGGCCTGTACTCGCTGGAGATTAGAAGAATGAGGGAGAATAAGAATAAGGTCCCAAATAGTGAAAGGCTTGGTTAGAGTGAATGTGGAGAGGTTGTTTCCACTCGTGGGAGAGCCTAGTCGTAGCCTCAGAATTAAAGGATGTTCCTTTAGGAAGATGAGGAGGGATTTCTTTAGTCAGAGGGTGGTGAATCTGTGGAATTGTTTGCCACAGAAGGCTGTTGAGGTTAAGTCAATTAATATTTTTAAGGCAGAGGTAGATAGATTCTTGATTAATAAGGGTGTCAGGGTTATGGGAAGAAGGCAGGAGAATGGGGTTAGGAGGGAGAGATAGATCAGCCATGATTGAATGGCTGAGCAGACTTGATGGGCCTAATGACCTAATTCTGCTCCTATCACTTATGACCTATTTTGAAGGACACGCACAAGGAATGGTTGGAATCTAGGTTATTGAACAACAGAGGACTTTAATATACAAGTTCAAGGATCCCCAAATGGGCAACACAGGTAGATAAGGTGGAGAAGAAAGCAGAGGATACTTGCCTTCCTTAGCCCAGGTATGGAATAAGAACAGACAGGTTATGGTACAATTTTATTAAATATCGGATACGCTACAGCTGGTGCACTCCAAGCAGTTTTTATCACCGGACAAAATGACTAAATCCGGACAAAATGACAAGAGTGCATTTGAAATCCCCCCTGGAAGTCCCCCCGAAAATGTGGTGTAGAGGCCTGGTGAGGCGGCCGATCTCAACCTCATCGTGACTTCTGCAGCGATCAGCGGGTCGAATATGCACCCTGCGGTCGGGGGTCTGCGTTCCCCACCCCCACCCACATGGCTGTGACCTCCGTTGGTCCTGCAAAACATATAAATCCAGCAAGGGTCTGGAATCAAGGATGCCAGAAAATCAATGGTGAACCTGTTCAGCGTGTGTGCTTTTGTTTTGGATGTATCTTCGACTCCAAAACTAATTAAGTGCACAAAATAATAAAAGACATAACAAAGTGGTAAAGTATTTTATAAATCCACGAGACCAAAAAAAAATGTTTTACAACGATCTCATAGCAATGCAAGTATTAGTATTTGGCTTCGGTTTTACACAAATGAAAGTTAACACATGGTTTGATCCAAATCACAGTTTCTGCAGTATGTTCCCTCTTCAAAGACCCAATCACAGCTCCATGGGTCGCAGTCTTGCACCAACACACCTCCCCAAATGGACCGACGGAATATTTAGCAGTTGCTGACAATCGCAACCCATAATCACACCATCAAATCGAGTTTCAGAAGAGATTACCAGATTCATAAGCGTCTCACTGCAGAATCCATTAAGGACATCCTTTTGGATGCACTGGTATTTTATGGCCCACATTATGTCATAGCACAAAATTTACAACGGATTAACAACATTGGCCCTTAATTAGGTGCAATTAATATTTGAACACATTATTGCTATACCAACTACACATGATTAACCAGGTGCAAGTCACTGAATAAACACCCACTTCTACCCAAACTACACAGAATGCTGCAATGGCAAAATGCTATGTTATTAGGTTTGTTACTTTCAAATAGGACAATAATGATAGTGGACACCCAAGTCCTACTGCATACAAAATAGATTTAAAAATATTGAATACAATTCCAGCTCCAAACACCACACTTTTTCTGCAAGACTTGAAGAGCAGTCATACTTCAAATGCTAAGTATCAAATATCAGGCAAAAGTTATTCTCCAACAAAATAATGTACAACATGCTTTCTTTACGTTAAACTCTAATCAGAAATTGAACAAAATAGATCACTAAGATATTGTGGCTATAAGAGTGGGTCGGAGGCTGGATATTTTGTGGTGAATGAATCCTATGTCGTTTTACCATCTATTACTAAGGAGAAAGGATGACAGAGAACTCCCCTCAACTCACTTGGTTCAATACAAATGCAACAGCACAAAAGCAATCTCAACTTCATTCAGCACAAAATATTATCTCCATCACTGCCATATCTTGACTACTGTTTACTATCAACAAGACACTCTGCATCAACTCATTAAACTCCTTGACAGCACTTCCAAAACCACAATTTACATTGCTTACAAGGATATGTGCATGTTTGATATAACATTAACTCCATTTAATTCACACATCATTGTGATTTGAGACGTTTATCTCAACGCCTTCACTGTTGTTGATTCAAAGGTCACCGTTTTAATATAAAGTGCTGTGGGCCAAATTACAACACTTCAAACAACAAGCCTATTACCTCTTCAGAGCCAACCAGAAATGGGCAATTGATGTGAGCTTTGTCAGTAGCAACAATACTTTTATAGCTTCATTGCATCTTCCACGGTGGAATATCCTGTATGAATGCCCAACATTTCAGGATACCAAGAATATCTCATGGCTCCAGATTCAAAACTTGCTCTACAATGTTAACTAGCCAGGGGTCAATGCGCCAATTAAAGAACTGGCGTCAATGAAATTGACAATCTTTTAAATTTGTTCGCAATCATGCGAGTGGAGGTTAGGCTGGATGATGATTCACATAAAAATCAACATTTACACATATTAATGCCTTGTAATTATATTCTCAAATTGGGCGCGAGTCGAACAAAAACAATTAATTTGTTTCCATTTGATCAGATTTACGACTGCAGCAGTGGTCGTGAATATAAATTATGCGTACCTATAACCGAGGACTTCTCACGAATACAACAAAGATGAGTAAATCTGAAAAGGGGTGAATTCCTGTAAATTTTGGAGACATGAGGAGTTGAACAAGTGAACAACTTTACTTGGGGAGAGACGGCGCTGGGCACAAGTTGAGGGAGGTCTCCTCTTACCTGTGACAGGAGTCTCGGGTTGGCGCAGCCGAAAAGGGACGAGCTGGAGCTGAAGCTGATGGCCCCTCGGCGGCTCAGGACGTGCTTGGGTACCGGCCTGTCGAGAGGCAGCACCGGTAACTGGTACTGATAACATACTGCCATTGAACCGGGAACGGAACGGCTTCTCGGAACACACGGACGCTGGGGGAAACAAAGTAGAAAGAATGGGGTTAATAAAGGGGAAAGGGCTGAGGCATTTGACATGAGAGGGGGCGACTCGAGGAAGCCGGGTCGGACCGGGTCCGGGTGGGCAGCGGCCACCGAGTCGACTGCACACACACACACCTCGTTCACTCCTCCAGCAACCGCTTGCCTTCGCGCTGATACAGCTTCAGGTATCTCGCTTTCCCAGCGAACTCGAGTCCGCGTCAATCTCGGTCACCGACACCTGGACGCAGCCGCTTCCTCCCAGTCCCATCATGGGTGCGCTGCCTCCTGATGGGGTGTTTTCTTCTCTCTCTCTCTCTTCTCTCCTGTTGCGGAATCTCCCTCCTGCTCGGATGCCGGCGGCGCCTATCTGAGAAAGCCCATGGGCGACAGGGCCAGGCACGGCCTACACATCAAGGCCTTCCCCTTTCTTCTTTTTTCTCTTTTCCTCTTTAGAACAACGCTTCCTCATTTCTCGCCGCCTCTTTCAAAACACTTCATCTCCGGCCTGAGAAGGACGGAGCTGAAGTACACGGGCCCGCGACCGGCGGTTGCTCGGTGACCTGAGCTTCGTCCTGGAGCCGCGCTCAGCACGGCCGCCCCGACCCACCGACTGCCTCGGCGCGATGTAATGCAGCAAAACCGTTCTGCATCTGCTGCTGCTGCTGCTGAATCTCTCCACCGCCTCTACCAAGAAAGATCACTGAACAATGCAAGCAGAGTAATTGTGCCGCTGCTTTAACCTGCGCAAGGAGAACTCGACAAATATTCTTTTTGCCTAAGTGATTTTATTTGTTTTCAGAAACCAACCACCTGCCATGTGTGGTTGCTTTCTTGAAAACAAGAAATGAAACAAACCAATTACAAATAGGAAATGTTTTCATCATTTTTTCTTATTGGCACATTTATGGTTTTAAAAATGTCATCTGACAGTCGATTGGATAAACTGGAGAGTACAGCCCTCCCTGAGGTTTTCACGTTACCGGAGAACCTGTACTCGAAAGCGTACAGAGCAGATAGGGTATTCCTGCAATCTGGGTTTGCCCTTTGGTTGATGAACACTAATGTAGGTAACCACCTCCTTGTGACTCATCTATCTATTATATATTAAGAGTCTGTGGCTACCGCCGTCCGTCCGGCTGCCTTTCTGCCTTTTGATTCGTTCCATCGTGTGATATCCAATGCCCAATGTTCACATATGTCCAATCGGAATGGATTCATTTACATATGCCTTTGCACCAGCACCAGCCCATGGTGAACGTTCCTTCGTGTGATGTCACAATGCCCAATGCCCAAAGACATTCTTGCCATAGAGGGAGTACAGAGAAGATTAACCAGACTGATTCCTGGGATGTCAGGACTTTCATATGATGAAATACTGGATAGACTCGGTTTGTACTCGCTAGAATTTAGAAGATTGAGGGGGGATAGAAACGTAGAAAATAGGTACAGGAGTAGGCCATTCGGCCCTTCGAGCCTGCACCGCCATTCAATATGATCATGGCTGATCATCCAACTCAGTATCCTGTACCTGCCTTCTCTCCATACCCCCTGATCCCTTTAGCCACAAGGGCCACATCTAACTCCCTCTTAAATATAGCCAATGAACTGGCCTCAACTACCTTCTGCGGGAGAGAATTCCACAGATTCACCACTCTGTGTGAAAAAAGTTTTCCTCATCTCGGTCCTAAAAGATTTCCCCTTTATCCTTAATTATGTTTCTATGTTTCCCTCTCCCTCTCCCACCCATCCCTCTCTCCCCCACCCCCCTTCACTCTCTACCCCACCCCCTTCCCTCTCCCCCGTCCCCTTCCCCCTACCCCTCTGGCCCTCTTCCACCACTCCCCGTACCCCTCCCTCCCCACTCTTCCACTTCTCTCCCCCCTTCCCCCTCCACTCTCCATCCCCACTCTTTCCCCTCTCTCCCCACACCCCTCCCTCCCTCCCCATCCCCCACATCTCTCTCCCCATCCCCCTCTCTCACCCCTTACCCCGCTCTCCTTTCCCTCCCAAATCTGTCCCGTTCCTCCTCCTCCTCTCCCCTCCCTCCCTCCCCTCTTCTCACCCCCCCTCCCCCCACCTGTGTGTTTGGGGGGTGGTTAATGTGAGTGTGATGCCTCAGCCCGCAAACGCCGCTGGGGAAACAGACCCAACGGGTCTGCACTTGGTCTAGTTATTATATAAAACTGTGTGCCTGCCGGCGTCCGTCCGTCCGGCTGCCGACTGCCTTTCTTCCTTTGATTCCTTGCTACGCCGAAACCAGATGCAGAATCGCCGAGATCTTTTCCATTTCGGTAGAGATTTCACTTTTCTTTCTAAGTATCCACTCCTGATTACATTTCGTCGTGTTTATGTACACATTTTTAATCAAATCCTTCTACCCCCCCCCCCCCAATATTTAAATATAAACCCATAGAAGCAGCCCCAGCCCCTGGTGAACGTTCCATCGTGTGATGTCACAGTGCCCAATGTTCACATATGTCCAATCGGAATGGATCCATTTAAATATGCCTTTGCAGGAGCCCCAGCCCCTGGTGAACATTCCATCGTGTGATGTCACAATGCCCAATGCTCAAAGACATTCTTGCCATAGAGGGAGTACAGAGAAGGTTCACCAGACTGATTCCTGGGATGTCAGGACATTCATATGAATAAAGACTGGATAGACTCGGCTTGTACTCGCTAGATTTTAGAAGATTGAGGGGGTATCTTATAGAAACTTACAAAATTCTTAAGGGGTTGGACAGGCTAGATGCAGGAAGATTGTTCCAGATGTTGGGGAAGTCCAGAACAAGGGGTCACAGTTTAAGGATAAGGGGTAAATCTTTTATGACCGAGATGAGAAAAACATTTTTCACACAGAGAGTGGTGAATCTCTGGAATTCACTGGCACAGAAGGTAGTTGAGGCCAGTTCATTGGCTATATTTAAGAGGGAGTTAGATGTGGCCCTTGTGGCTAAAGGGATCAGGGGGTTTATGGAGAGAAGGCAGGTACAGGATACTGAGTTGGATGATCAGCCATGATCATATTGAATGGTTGTGCAGCTCGAAGGGCCGAATGGCCTACTCCTGCACTTAATTTCTATGTTCTATGTTTTACCTCTATCACCCCTCTCCCCTACAAACCACTACTCCCCACCCCCTGACCTAGCTATCCCACCCCTTCCCTCGCTCAAACACACCATCCTCCTACCCCTGTCCCTCTCCATCACTGACCCTAACCCCTCTACCCCCCCCCAACAGGACACTTCTCCCCACACTCACCTCAACCCCCCCCACCAATCGGTCCCACTCCTCCACCCACCCCTCTACCCTTCCTCCCTCCTCCCCCCCCCCCCCCCTCCCCAATCTCCCCACATCTCTCTCCCCATCCCCCTCTCTCACCCCCTACCCCGCTCTCCTTTCCCTCCCAAATCTGTCCCGTTTCCTCCTCCTCCTCCTCTCCCCTCCCTCCCCTCTTCTCAACCCCCTCCCCCCACCTGTGTGTTTGGGGGGTGGTTAATGTGAGTGTGATGCCGCAGCCCCCCCCCCCCCCCCCCCCCGCAAACGCCGTTGGGGAAACAGACCCAACGGGTCTGCACTTGGTCTGGTATCTTACAATGTGTTCATGTTATCAACTCTTCTGAGGACACTATTGCAATGATTTGTAGCAACTTTTTACAGTAAAACAGTATCCGTCATGAATTATTCAACGATGTTATCGGCTGCATTACTAATGGCATTCGAAATGGAGAATCACATTAAATAACTAATTTTTGACTTTATATGATAGAACTTTGTCTATTAATTTTTTTTTTAAGTACATTATTTTGTAACAAGATAAGATATGCAATTGCAGCTGAGTTTTCACCTAACAAATTAGTAAACCACGTTTGCTATTTAAAATAAAACAAGTTCTCAATCTGCCATTTGAATAACTTTCAATATTCATAAAACTGAGCTCGATGTGACCAGTTTCCTGCCAATCAGTGATCCAGGACCAAGATTAAAATGAGATCAATATAATCTGGAACTTCCTTCTAATTTTTAACGGTTCAATGGTACTTTATTGTCATGTGTATCTAAGTACAGTGAATTATTCTTTTGCATAGTAAGTGACTATCCTACTATACATTTGACACAATCATACTAAGTATAAGAGTGTAAGTTAGTAGACCACACTGAGTCAGTACACAAGAGTCACCACATTTTAAGCACAATGTTATACCCATCAAGTACAATTATTTTTTAAAAAAGTTATATTCTTAACTTGGCTAATAAGGCACATTGTCTTGGCGGTAGCTCTGGGTCAGAGTTGCAGGGGTCGGCCTGGCCAGACTATGTGTTGATATCCTCCTCGACTGCTCTGCGCTGCTGCAGGTCGCATCCGTTCCATGTGCTCAGCCACTTGGAACAGCGCTGCATTAATGGGAGCTCCAGGCTGCTGCAGGGTTTCCAGCGACCCACTTGACCAATCCAACGCCTCGACATTGATTTGCGAACGTGCCATCCTTCGCTTCCACGGCCATCACTCAGTCTCCATGTCTTGGGACAACTCCTGCAGCCGACCCAGAGTGCCTCATAGAAACTTAGAAAATAGGTGCAGAAGTAGGCCATTCAACGCTTTGCGGCAGCACTGCCATTCAATATGATCATGGCTGATCATCCAAAATCAGTACCCCGTTCCAGCTTTTTCACCATATCCCTTGATTCCCTTAGCCCTAAGCTAAATCCAACGCTCTCTTGAAAACATCCAGTGAATTAGCCTCCACTTACCTTCTGTGGCAGAGAATTCCACAGACTCACAACTGCTTGGGTGAAAAGGTTTTTCCTCATCTCAGTGCTAAATGGCCTACCCCTTATCCTTAAACTGTGACCCCTGGTTCTGGACTCGCCCAACATCGGGAACATTTTCCCTGCATCTACCCTGTCCAATTCTCTAGGAATTTTATATGTTTCTATAAGATTCCCTCTCATCCTTCTAAATTCCAGTGAATACAAGCCCAATTGACCCATTCTTTCATCATATGTCAGTCCCGTCATCCCGGGAATAAATCTGGTGAACTATAATGTCCGCTGCACTCCCTCAATAGCAATAATGTCCTTCTTTAAATTAGACCAAAACTGCACACAATACTCCAGGTGTGGTTTCACCAGGGCCCTGTACAACTGCAGTAGGATCTCCTTGCTCCTATACTCAAATCCTCTTGCTATGAAGGCCAACATGCCATTAGCTTTCTTCACTGCCTGTTGTACCTATTTGCTTACTTTTAGCTTCCTGTCTGCCAACCAGTTCTCTATCCAAGGCAGGCACAAAATACTGGAGTAACTCAGCGGGACAGGCAGCATCTCTGGAGAAATGTTATCCATGTCAATACCCTACCCCCAATACCATGTGCTCTAATTTTGCACACTAATAGTAAGATTAAACGAGAACTTACCAGTTCGAAGTTTGATCGTTATTTTATGAGGAGTACGTTGAGGGTATACGTGAAGAACCTCGCCAGGACGCATGCGTGTCATTCTTCAAAGCAGCGGTGTGAAATCACAGATAACTGTAATGACTTAAACATAGTAAGATTAGAGAAGAAATACCAGTTGAGTATATGATCATGGGTGGGAGCGGAGGGCACGTATTCCCTCAACGTACTCCTCATAAAATAACGATCAAACTTCGAACTGGTAAGTTCTCGTTTAATCTTACTATTTTACTTCAGAGTCACGTGAGTGACTACGTGAAGATTTCAAAGCTCTGTGATTTCATGCCGTGGAAACGAGTCCATGCATCACATCTGCCTTAATGACTGTAGGAGGAATTGTGTCAACATAATTTAGACATGAATCCGACATTGAAATCCATGAAATTTATTAACACAAATTATAGTCCCTATTTATGGGGTAAATTAAATTACAGAATTTAAAATTGTTTCTGCAAACGTTCCAGGTTTAATGACTGGTTTATGATAAAATAGTTGGAATGTTTTTTCCCCTGACCATCCTGCTGCCTTGAGGATTTGGTCCATTGGTACATCCAACTGCATAGATGCCGATGTAGCTGCAGCCCTGGTGGAATGAGATTTAAAAATATTAGTATCCACCCCAGCCTGTATTAGAACCTGTTTCAGCCATCTTGAGATGGTCTGGACCGTCACTCTTTTGTGTGGTTGCTTATGGCTGACTAAAAATGCCTTCTCATTGCCTCTGATGATTTTCGTGTTCTCCATGTATAACGACAAATGTCTTACTATACAGAGACGATCATCTGTTGGGTAAGACCTAAATTCTATATTGAGGCCTGCTGATCCCTGTCTGTTCTGCTTTACTAATTCATAAATATGAAACGTAATATTTTCAGATGAAGAAGTCATGTTGTCCAGTCTTAATTTATGTAATGACTGTACCCTTTGTGCCGTGACCAATGCCATTAGCATTAATGTTTTTATTGTCAGTCTATGTAGGGACAGAGCTGTTGCTGGAGACCAATTCCTGAGCATCTTCAGGACAATACTCACATCCCATATTTGGGAGTACCTGGTTCTTGGGGGATTGGTATTAAAGATTCCCCTCATAAGTTTAGTTACCAGTGGGTGAGTCCCAACAGAGTGACGCTCTGTTCCTTGCCATAGATAAGTTGATAGGGCACTTCTGGCGCAGTTGATGGCACTATAACTGAGCCCCTCATCATAATGGAGGCCTGCCAGGTATTCCAGAACAGACGGGATGTTCATATCTCTGTAGGTGATGCTGTGTTTGTGACAATACATCTCCCACTTCCTGATATAGACCAGATACTGTTTTTTGGTGGACTGTCTGTGGGCCGCCAAAATCATGTTCACTGTTCGGTCCGTCAGTCCCAGCTGTAGTAGTGGTATTTTTAAACTCTACAAATTAATAAATTCAAATAGTTATGGCATGGGTGGCTATCCCTAGTTACGGGATGAACCAATAAGTCTGGTCTATTCGGGATGGTGATACATGGTTCTAATACCATGTTCAGTATCACTGGGAACCATGGTTGAGTAGGCCAATCGGGTACTACCAAAATACCAGACGCAGAGTCTTGCTGTATTTTCCTTAATACCGACTGATGAGGCAGAAAGGAGGGAATGCATAAATAAACAATTTCCCCCAATGCAGAGAAAATGCATCTGTCGCCGCTGCCCCAGGGTCTGGTTCCCATGAAACATAGTTTGATAACTGGTGATTAAGCCTGGATGCGAATAGATCGATATCTGGTGTTCCATATCGTGCTGTAATATCAGCAAATACTTTTTTATTCAACATCCATTCGGTGTTTTCATTAAATTTGCGTGACCTGGTGTCTGCCACTAAATTTAGTTTACCTGGTAGGTAAGTAGCTGATATCCAAATATCTCTCTGGATACACCACTGCCAAATTGTATTAGCCAGATTGTCACATGATGTCGATTTGTTTCCACCCATGTGGTTGATATATGCTACCACGGTGGTATTGTCAATCTGTAGTCTAACATGCTGGTGATATGACCCAGTACAATATGACTTTAGGCCATAGAATGCACCCAACATTTCCAGGTAGTTTATGCCCAGTGTTAGTAATAATGATGCCTCCTGAGCAGTCCATCTACCTCCACAGCTGGAGATGGAATTGGTGGCACCCCAACCAAGTGCACTGGCATCAGTTTGTAGCACCATAGAAGGGTTGCTGATAATGATTGGATTGAAACAAAGCCAAATGTTATCTATCCACCATTTTAGTTCCATTATAGCTTTGATTGGTAGCTTCATTGGTCTGTCAAAATGACCAGCATTGATTTTGAGTGCTTGTATTTTTGCTCTCTGTAAATTTTGGTAATGTAAAGGTCCAAATTGTGTGGCTGGAAAAGCAGCCACCATTTTGCCAATTACTTTTGCTACCAATCTGATGGACGGTTTACTGATGTCAATGAGGTTATTGCAAGCCTCTATTAAGTCTATAGCCTTTCCCTTTGGCAAAGTCACCGACATGTGAACTGAGTCAATGGTGAACCCCAAATAGTCCATAGTAGTGGAAGGCGTTAATTTAGATTTAACTGGATGGATAATAAACCCGTTTTTCAAATAACTGTTTTGTGGCTGTTAGTTTGTTTGGCCAATTCCAAAGTTTTGCCCACAATTAGTATGTCATCTAGATATGCCATGACCATGTGTTTTCGTTTCCGTAGAAACGCTAGGGCTGGTTTCAAAATTTTAGTGAACAGCCTGGGGGCTGATGGTAACCCATTTGGCAGCGCTCTATTCTATTGTATATCCCTGGATACTGCTTAAAATATAAGTATCGGTAGTTAACATACTCCATGCATCCAGAAAGGAGTGTAATCTCCCCCCAACCTCCATGCTCCCTGCAATTTGTAGGGAACCAGACCCACCTACCTCCATAGTTACCAGTGGCAGGTTTACTTCTTTTTGTAAATCCTTCGTTGATGTTGAGGCGTCGGTGTCTGGGTTTGTGGTTTGGTTGATGTTGGAGGCTTGCGTATCTTCCAAGAAGGCCGGCCTGGGCCATGGCCTAAAAAAGACTCATGTTCGGTGTACCGGACCTTCGAGCTTTCACCAGTCGGTCTTGTTCTACTGGTGGGTGCGTAAGGGTGCTGTCTATGGCCGTAGTGGGTTTTTGATGAAGTCCCTTTTATGAGTCCCAGGGTTTTTGCTTCCTCATCGAGCTCCTTGACTTGCTTTGATAGGTTACCTCCAAATAGTAGTATTGGTGGTTTTATGTTTCCAGGTTTGCACAGACCCGCGAATTTTGGGTTTAAAGTAGGTCGGATGGCACTCTTCCTGATGCTGTTTATCTCGTATTGAGTGTTGCAAAGCAGTGCCAGTGCATCCTGTTGGTCCTGGGACATGTCCTTCTCATCCACTGTGCGGGTGAATGCTGTTATCCCTGCTGTTAGGAGTTTTAATACCTTTTGGAGTTTGATATCCATGCCTTTAACTCCTATTCCAATATGTTTCCATATACAAGTATTTACTTCAGGAACATTCAGGGATATACAGTTACCCGGTGCCAGGTGCCTTGACGTGATGTCCAATACAGCCTGTTCTTGTAGCTGGTTAAAGGACATATAATCTATACTGGCAGCTAGTTTTTGCTCCAGGTTTTGGCCAGTCTGGTCTGGCTGTATGAAGTTGGACACCATGTCCAGTAGATTTTCACGTTCCTGCACCCCCTGCACACTTGATTTCTCTTCTGCAAACCCCTCTTCAGGATCAGCCCAGTACTGACCCCCAGTGCTCCCCTCTGATGAGGGAGAAGCACTGTGCAGCCCTACAAGAGGTGCTGCTGTGGGTTTTACATAGAGCCCACAGTGACTCGACTCCATCTCCCGGAGCCTGTCACGTTGGAGCAAATGCTCCACACACCGCTCCATCCGGCTCCAGCGCTCACGGTCGCTGGCCGCCCGCGGTTGCTCAAAGTCGGACTCATCTGAGTCCACGACTTTGTTAGTTTTTTGTCTTGCCTTACCGCCCGGCCGTGGAGTGGATCTGGCCAGTGCGGAGGCGACATCGGGCACAGCTGATCCCATTATAGGTGATTCAAGTGCCGCTGGCCGCTGCTGGCTGCCCGCTACTCCGCGGTCCTCCCCCACCAGCTTTGTCGCAGCCCTCGTTGCTTTCTTCGACTTGTCCATGCTCCCCACCTGTAAATCGGTATGGGAAACACAAAAAGACCGCAGAGTAACTCTTACCTGCAGGTTCCGGCTTTTAAACTGCCGCTGCGGGGGAACGTCGTTCCACCCCGCCTGACTGTTTCGCAATGCGTGTAGCGATATGACACGCATGCGTCCTGGCGGGGTTCTTCACGTAGTCACTCACGTGACTCCGAAGTAAAATCTCTTGTGTGGGACCTTGTCAAAGGCTTTTTGAAAGTCAAGATACACCACATCCACTGGCTCTCTCGTATTCATTCTACTTGTTACATCCTCATAAAATTCCAGAAGATTAGTCAAGCATGATTTCCCCTTCATAAACCCATGTTGACTTTGACCGATCCTGTTACTGCTTTCCAAATGCGTTTCTATTACATCTTTAATAATCGACTCAAGCATCTTCCCCACTATTGATGTCAGGCTAACTGGTCTATAATTCCCTGTTTTCTCTCTCCCTCCTTTCTTAGATCCCCTCCAGTCCACATTAGCTCCCCTCCAGTCCACAAAAAGTAATGATACAGGTAGTCAGGATGATGAAGAAGGGGTTTGGCATACTTGTATTCATTGGGTGGGATAATGCGTATAGGAATTGGGACATCATGTTGCAACTGTACAAGATATTGGTGAGGCTGGACTTGGGATTTTGTGTGCAAAACACTTGGATAGATAGATGGATAGAAAAGGCTTAGAATGACGTGGGTCAATCACAGGCAAATAGGATTGGCTCAGGATGACCACATGGTCAACTGATTATCTGAAAGACATGTTGATATGATATTTGACTGTTGCAAATTGTCCCTTAGTATAGATCAAATGTCAACAAAAATAACTGGAGGAGTTGATGTGCAAAAGAGCACAAGAAAATAGAATCTGGACCCTCAAACCTGCCCCATCATTTGATATGATCATGGGTCAGACGGCATTGCCACCCTGGAAGCCAGCATAGACCCTAGGAACTAAATGCCTTTTTCTGTTCTGTTACAAGTTTAAGGAGAAAAGTTAAAATAAAGTGAAGTTGATCATAAAGTTAGTCAAATTATGTCATACAGGTTCAAAACAGTTTAGTTATTTAGTATTTAGGAAAGAAATGCAGTTGCTGGTTTAAATCGAAGGTAGACACAAAATGATGGAGTAACTCAGCGGGACAGGCAGCATCTCTGAAGATGCTGCCTGTCCCGCTGAGTCACTACATCGTTTTGTGTCTACCCTCAATTATTACCTACCTTATGATTTCTAGTTAAATCAAGGCTAAAAGAGAAATACTTATCTGGATTTGTTTCTTCTGTAAATCCCTAATTCAGAATAATTTACAATATTATTTGCCGTGATCTTGTATGAACTGTATGGAGACATGGCTGGGGAAATTAATAGTTGCAAGCAAGGAAACTTTGTATTACCAAATATTTTTAAAACAAAATTACGTGGGATTATAGAAACATAGAAACATAGAAAATAGGTGCAGGAGTAGGCCATTCGGCCCTTCGAGCCTGCACCGCCATTCAATATGATCATGGCTGATCATATATCTCTGTCCAAAAAAAACATTCATTTGCATTATAAAAAATTAATATTGAAAAATGAAGAATGTACAAAAGATAATGATAGAAGAGTTCAACAAACCTCTACTCCCCATGAAATAAAAAGAATAGTGTGATTATGAAGCAGGCAAAGATCCACATCTCCATTTTTAAAAGACCATCCTACCGAGTTGTATCTTCACAGAAGGAGGAAATCTAACTTCTATGAGGATCATCAAAACCTCTGTGATTTGGTCAGGTTCTGATTTTTCAAAACACTTTTGCAAGACTCTTTTGCTCCTATCTGTTTACAGCAGTCCTACTGTTGTAATGAAGGTTAGGACACGGTACTTGTTTTAAAACGTTGAAGTGTTCTGTTGCCATGGTTTCCACAGACTTTTGTTATGCAACACAGATTACAATGTCAGTTTGAAATGGTGAAGTGTTCCATTGCCATGGTAACAGACATGGTTCATATTAGAATGTTAAAATAACGATCCTACAAGTTAAATGGATATCACTAAGGCTTTTGGTAACATTCTAAGGCATTCCCACGATTGAGGACTTAAACCCAGAAATCAATTAAGTCACAAGTAAGTTCTTGAATTTTTCATAAAACCAGGTATTTCGATTCCATTTTGAACTTAAAAGTTAACCATATAACCATATAACAATTACAGCACGGAAACAGGCCATCTCGGCCCTTCTAGTCCGTGCCGAACACTTATTCTCCCCTAGTCCCATCTACCTGCATTCAGACCATAACCCTCCATTCCTTTCCCGTCCATATACCTATCCAATTTATTTTTAAATGATAAAATCGAACCTGCCTCCACCACTTCCACTGGAAGCTCATTCCACACAACTACCACTCTCTGAGTAAAGAAGTTCCCCCTCATGTTACCCCTAAACTTCTGTCCCTTAATTCTCAAATCATGTCCTCTTGTTTGAATCTTCCCTACTCTCAATGGAGTTACTCTCAAGTTCAGAGTTGTCTTACACGCAAGTCATTTCCTCCCTTTGGTTTCCCTTCTAACAGTTTTTCTAAACACAAAGGATACATCTGCAATATTACGGTTTGTTTCTACCATCTGTTGGGGTTGGTTGCTGATCTGTTCTGTGATATTTAATTATCCCAACTTAAGTCTGCCAACGCAATCAGTGACAGCCCATCAGTGCTTGAGATCTGAAATCAGCAGTCAGAACCAAGTTAGGCGTTAGGGGAAAATTACTATTTAAACATCTAGCAAAGATGAATGGAATAAAAACTGATAAGGATGTTTTATTTTTTAATATAAACTAAGATATGAAAGAATCCTCTGTGATGTGTTATCTGGGAGGAAGATAGACTATACAATAAAAACTTTATGGCAGCTGGTGGGGAAGGATCATTAGCATATTAACAAATGTGTCTTGATCATTTGGTTGAATATCTCAGATCAACTAAGGGAACAGATAATATCAGTGTTGGCTGACCTCACTTTAACAAATCGTGAAATTTAACAATTGACCAACAAAAAAGCTTGGTTGTATTCATTTAGTTACCACATAACATAGGTTTGAATTCTTTTTCTGCATGATTTTGTACCACATCTTTTTCCCAGGTGTGCTTTTTAAAATACTGTTTAATTTATACCCTATTTCAGGCTTATTATCTTACCTACTGTAGATTAAACATCTACATCGCTTTCCAGTCAGGTGGAGTGAAAAAACAGCTGAAATAGCTGATCAACTTGGACAACTTTCCAGTTCTTTTGAACAACTGATTCATGTTTCACCAAACCAGTACCTTTGCTCTGGAGTGGTTTCCCAGCAATCCTGGTAATGTGTTGGAGAACAAATCTCCATTTTTATGGTCCCCAAAATGAAGCCCCTTTAAACAATAACGTGTAGAGCTTGCCTGAAGTCAGTTCTGCAGTCCTCAAAAAATGGTGGGTCACTTGTGCCTAAGCTACAGTGGAAGCTGAACCTCAGCTTTCTGATTCAACATCATGGTTGGATCTGTAGTGTTGAATTGGAGCATATTGGAAAAGATAGATTCCAGATCCAAGTAAAGCCCTGTGCAAGTTAGGAAGCTGGACTCCATGTACGTTATCTAATTTGGGGCATAACTTTTGGATTTTACCTGTTATTTCTTCACCTGAGTCTTACGAAGAGAACTTTATGAGATATCATTGTCGTTTTTTAATGGGTCCTAATATTCCTGCCCGCAATCGATTGCTCTGGTTGTTGACTGTTATTGCACTGTCGTTTCTTTATCTAAATAATCTTCTACAGTATGTGGAGTGCTGGTATCTAATATGTTAAATGCAAGGGTCAGATTGAGTAATAGTTACAACCTCTTTGCTTCCTTATGCTCAGCAGCTGTGCCGATCAGGAGGGATTATCGGATGAGGAGGAAGTACGAAGTGATCAGGCAGAGACTAATATGATTTTGTTTTCAATTATCTTAGTCCCCTAGTAGGGCTCCAAAATAATCACCAACACACTTTCCTTTAATCCATTGATCCAGTGACTGTGGGCTTGCTACTTCATTCGCCTGCTTCCGGCAATAATTTTGTATCAGCTAAAAAGAGGAAAGTGCTTTTTTTTGTGAGTTTAAATATGTTTGGGTGAAGAGCCTCTGTAATTTAATAAATGGTTATATGCATAAAGTATGGGTGTGAATTTTGTAGCTGTGGTAAGTGCGTATGATTATGTGGATTTGACATAGTGGTTATACTGTAATTGATGAGATTGTTGATGGATAAATATTGGGATGCAGTTCATGGTTTGTCTAGCGTGCAAGACTTGTGATACATGTGATGGCAATTGCAAATATCTTCACTGACATTGTCAGTGTATGTAAGGTCTTTACCTCTATGGCTTTCTAGGTTCCTGAGGGTAGAGGTTATGATTGTTCTTCCCTTTCTGTTCCATTTGGCTGTCCAGAGCCACGGGGGAAATCAGAGTGCCTGCTCTTTGCTTTGGCTTCTACTAACCTTTGCAAACCTTTGGAATGATCTCTGCCAGCTGTTGCAGACAATGAGCCCTTCCATTTAATTTTTATTTCTTCTTTGCATACCCTTGGGTGAGGGATAAGATATTTCTATCCCAGTTTTGTAGCTTCAAAACCTAAACACTACAAGCTCCAGATAAGCTCTGAAGGGGCATTGTTTTTGTCTTTGCACGATTATTGTTTGCTTTTTGAAATATATATTTAATATTTTTGAGGGAGGGAGCTGAGAGAGGGTGATGGACAAAAGGAATATTGGGGACAGAATGAGAAAGGGAATAAGACGAGGAGGAGGCTGAATGAAAGAAAGAAAGGAGGAGCTAAGATGGGAAATGGGGCATGTGTCAGAGAATGAATAGAATAGATATGCAAACCTTTGCACTATTATTTCTAAGTGCTACGTGTATGCGGCAGCACCTGTTTTCCAATTAGCTTGGATTTACATAGAAGCATAGAAAATAGGTGCAGGAGTAGGCCATTCGGCTCTTCGAGCCAGCGCCACCATTCAATGTGATCATGGCTGACCAAAATCAGTTGCCCGTTGATAGGGAAAACATGATACTGTTAATTTTTCCTGAAAGCCGTGGGGGTCATTGTGCAATGGAGATTTTATTGTGTTACTGTCTGTTTTTTTTATTTTTTGTTAGGCTTGTAGTTGACCAACACTTGCTGGCTTATCAGGCTCTGCAAGAAGTAATACCTCAGTTTCTACCTTTTGTAACACATATTGGCTACAAAGGAAATTGCCCCTGGACTGTTGATGTCAGGTGGAGCAAAAGTGCAACCCCATTCTCCAAAAGAAAACCAAGTTAGGGGACCAGGGAGGGGTGGCTGAAAGCAAGTCTAACAATTGTGTGTTAATGGAAGAAGGAAAATAAGAAGGAAAAAAAATACTTCAACAACAGGCTTGATTGCAGCTTTTGGTTTTAAACCCATTCATGAAAAGAATATTGCAAAGTGTCATATTTTTTTACTGCAAATACATTAATGATAAAGATAAATTGTCAATCTTAATACATGTAGGAAGGAAATGCAGATGCAGGTTTAAATCAAAGATAGACACAAAAGTGCTGGAGCTGCAGTGGAAGCTGAACCTCGGCTATCTGATTCAACATCATGGTTGCATCTGTACTGTTGAATTGGAGCAAGTTGGTAAAGATAGATTTCAGATCCAAAGACCGACCTGTGCAAATTAGGAAGCTGGACTCCATGTACATTATCTCCTTGGGCACAACTTTTGGATTTTACCTGTTACTTCCTCACTTGAGTCTTACGAAGAGAACTATGAGATATCATTGTGCTTTGAGTGGGTACTAATATTCCTCATCTCATTCCTAAATGGCCTACCCCTTATTCTTAAACTGTGACCCAGGTTCTGGACTCCCGCAACATTGGGAAAATTTTTCCTGCATTTAGTCTATAAAATCCCCGAAGAATTTTACATGTTTCTGGTGAACCTACGCTGCACTCCCTCAATAGCAAGAATGTCTTTCCTCAAATTAGTAGACCAAAATTGCACACAATACTCCAGGTGTGGTCTCACCAGGGCCCTGTACAAATGGTCCTACACTCGAATCCTCTTGCTATGAAGGCCAACATGCCATTGGCTTTCTTCACTGCGTGCTGTATCTGCATGCTTACTTTCAGTGACTGATGTACAAGGATACCCAGGTCTCGTTGCACCTCCCCTTTTCCTAATCTGACACCATTCAGATAATAATCTGCCTTCTTATTCTTGCCAACAAAGTGGATAACCTTACATTTATCCACATTATACTGCATCCGCCATGCATCTGCCCACTCACCCAAGTATCCAAGTCACCCTGCAGCCTTATAGCATCCTCCTTGCTGCTCACACTGCCACCCAGCTTCGTGTCATCTGCAATCTTGGAGATGTTACATTTAATTCCTACACCTAAATCGTTAATATAGTAAATAGACAATAGACAATAGGTGCAGGAGTAAGCCATTTGGCCCTTCGAGCCAGCACCGCCATTCAATGTGATCATGGCTGATCATACCCAATCAGTACCCCGTTCCTGCCTTCTCCCCATATCCCCTGACTCCGCTATTTTTAAGAGCCCTATCTAGCTCTCTCTTGAAAGCACCCAGAGAACCTGCCTCCACTGCACTCTGAGGCAGAGAATTCCACAGACTCACAACTCTCTGTGAGAAAAAGTGTTTCCTCGCCTCCGTTCTAAATGGCTTACTCCTTATTCTTAAACTGTGGCCCCTGGTTCTGGACTCACCCAACATCGGGAACATGTTTCCTGCCTCCAAGCCCTTAACAATCTTACATGTTTCAATGAGATTCCCTCTCATCCTTCTAAACTCCAGAGTGTACAAGTCCAGCTGCTCCATTCTCTCAGGATATGACAGTCCCGCCATCCCGGGAATTAACCTTGTAAACCTACGCTGCACTCCCTCAATAGCAAGAGTGTCCTTCCTCAAATTAGGGGACCAAAACTGCACACAATACTCCAGGTGTGGTCTCACTAGGGCTCTGTACAACTGCAGAAGGACCTCTTTGCTCCTATATTCGATTCCTCTTATTATAAAGGCCAACATGCCATTCGCTTTCTTCACTGCCTGCTGTACCTGCATGCTTACTTTCATATACTGATGTACAAGGACCCCACGATCACGTTGTACTTCCCCTTTTCCCAACTTGACGCCATTTAGATAGTAATCTGCTTTCCTGTTTTTGCTACCAAAGTGGATAACCTCACATTTATCCGCATTAAACTTCATCTGCCATGCATCTGCCCACTCCCCCAACCTGTCCAAGTCACCCTGCATTCTCATAGCATCCTCCACACAGTTCACACTGCCACCCAGCTTTGTGTCATCTGCAAATTTGCTAATGTTACTTTGAATCCCTTCATCCAAATAACTGGAGCCCCAGCACTGAACCTTGCTGCACCTCACTAGTCACTGCCTGCCATTCCGAAAAGGACCCATTAATTCCTACTCTTTGCTTCCTGTCTGTCACCCAGTTCTCTATCCATGTCAATATCCATGATGAGGGGTTGATCTTCTAGAGTTGTACAAAATTGTGAGAGGGATAGATCGGGTAGATACACTCTTGCCCAGAGTAGGGGAATCAAGAACAAGAGGACATAGGTTTATTGTGAGAGGGGGAAAGATTTAATAGGAACTTGAGGGGTAACATTTTCATACAAAGAGTCAAGGGTCAAGAGTGTTTTTATCATCATACGTCCCAGATACAAGATGAGTTAAGTATAGGAATAAAGAGGTCCTTCTGCAGTTGTACAGGGCCACAATGAGACCACACCTTGAGTATTGTATGCAGTTTTGGTCTCCAAATTTGAGCTAGGACATTTTTGCTATTGAGTGAGTGCAGCGTAGGTTCACGAGGTTAATTCCCGGGATGGCGGGACTGTCATATGTTGATAGAATGGAGTGACTGGGCTTGTATACACTGGAATTTAGGATGAGAGGGGATCTTATTGAAACATATAAGATTATTAAGGGACTGGACATGCTAGAGGCAGGAAACATGTTCCCAATGTTGGGGTGTCCAGAACCAGGGGCCACAGTTTAAGAATAAGGGGTAGGGCATTTAGAACAGAGATGAGGAAACACTTTTTCACCCAGAAAGTTGTGAATCTGTGGAATTCTCTGCCTCAGAAGGCAGTGAAGGCCAATTATCTGGATGCTTTCAAGAGAGAGTTAGATAGAGCTCTTAAAGATAGTGGAGTCAAGGGATATGGGGAGAAGGCAGGATCGGGGCACTGATTGGGATGATCACATTGAATGGCGGTGCTGGCTGGAAGGGCCGAATGGCCTACTCCTGCACCTATTGTCTATTGTCTATTGATAGGAGGTTTCAAGGGATATGGGCCAAATGAGGCAGGTGGGACTAGTGTAGCTGGGACATGTTGGCCAGTGTGGGCTTTGGGCCACAGGGCCTGGGTCCATGATGTAAAACTCTATGATTCTATGGTGAATGGTGGGCGGTATTGGAAAACATACAACTGGAAGCTGCTCAAAGATAGAAACATAATGCTGGAGTAACTCAGCGGGTCAGGCACCCAGTTCCAGGTGCTCTAATTTTGCACACTAACCTCTTGTGTGGGACCTTGTCAAAGGCTTTTTGAAAGTCCAGATACACCACACCCACTGGCTCTCCCTTATCCATTCTTCTTGTTACATCCTCAAAACATTCCAGAAGATTAGTCATCACATCACATGGTCTGGAACACCTCTTGGGCACTGCACCAACCCTGTCTACCTCGGTGTAACACTGGATCGCACTCTCTCCTATAAGGAACACGTCAAAAACACCAAACTGAAAGTTAATTCCCGAAATAACATCCTCCGAAAGCTGACCAACTCCAAGTGGGGAGCCACAGCACACACATTAAGATCTACTGCTCTGGCCCTGTGCTACTCCTCTGCGGAGTATGCGTGTCCTGTTTGGGAGAGATCATCCCATGCCAAGAAATTAGACCCAGCGTTGAATAACACCTGCCGCTCAATTACTGGCTGCTTGAAGCCCACCAACATAAACAACCTGCACCTCCTCGCTGGCATTGCCCCTGCTGATGTGAGACGGGAAGTCGCCAGCCGAGTAGAGATGACCAAGGCCACCAGTGATGAACGCCACCTCCTCTATGGACGTGTACCCCCGGCCCTACGGCTGAAGTCCAGGAGAAGCTTTCTCAGCCATGTCCAGCCCCTAATAACATCACGGGAAGAAACCAGACTCCAACTATGGACAAAAAGGCTTGAGGACGACCCCCCTCCTACTGACATGGGTATCCCTCCTTCTGAAGCCCTCCCTCCGGGCTCAGAAGCACCATGGGTCCAGTGGAAGACGCTCAACCGCCTGAGAACAGGAACAGGGCGATCAAAAGCTGCCATGGCCAGATGGGGCTATGAAACTGGCCAAACCACCTGTGAATGTGGAGAAGAGGACCATACAATGCAGCACTGCCTTGTCTGCCCCCTACTACCCAACCAGTGCAGCTCAAAGGATCTTGCAGTGTTCAATAAAAACGCAAAGGACTGTGTAAAGGAATGGGAAACTGTCATATAGTCAACCAGCTTCAAAGACACGAAAAGAAGAAGACCCCTTCATAAATCCATGCTGACTTTGACCGATCCTGTTACTGCTTTCCAAATGCGCTGCTATTACATCTTTAATAATCGATTCAAGCATCTACCCACTACTGATGTCAGGCTAACTGGTCTATAATTCCCTGTTTTCTATCTCCCTCCTTTCTTAAAAAGTGGGGCACATTAGCTACCCTCCATTCCACAGAAACTGATCCAGTCTATAGAACATTGGAAAATGATTACCAATGCATCCACGATTTCTGGGGCCACCTTGAGTACTCTGGGATGCAGACCATCAGGCCCTGGGGATTTATTTGTACTCTGGGATGGAGACCTTCAGTCCCAACAGTTTATGTAAAACATCATTTCCTGACTAACGTGGATTCCCGTCAGTTCCTTCCTCTCACTAGATCCTCGGTCCCCTAGTATTTTTGGGAGATTGTTTGTGTCTTCTTTAATGAAGACAGAACCAAAGTGCTTGTTTAACTGCTCAGCCATTTCCTTGTTTCCCCTTATAAATTAATCTGTTTCTGACTGTAAGGGACCTACATTTGTCTTCACTAATATTTTCCTCTTCACATATCTATAGAAGCTTTTACAGTCAGTTGTTATATTCCCCACAAGCTTTCTTTCATGCTCTATTTCCCCTTCTTAATTAACCCACTAGTCCTCCTCTGTTGAATTTTAAATTTCTTGCAGTTCTCTGGTTTTCTACTTCCTCTGGCCAATTTATATGCTTCTTCCTTGGATTTAACACTATCCCTAATTTCCCTCGTTAGCCACGGTTGAGCCGCCTTCCTTGTTTTAATTGTTCAGACAGGGATGAACAATTGTTGTAATCCATCCATGCTCTCTTTATATCTTTGCCATTGCATAATAATAATAATAATAATTTTATTTATAGAGCACTTTAAAAACAATCATAGTTGCAACAAAGTGCTGTACATCACTAATCATTGACAAAAAAGTTAATACACACCAATAATAACAATTAAAAGATGGAGTAAGTAAAGATATTCAAAATAAAGAAATATTAAAAACACTAAAAACAGGAGCAAAGTCTCATGCATGGTCAATAGCCAGGGAGTATAAATATGTTTTAACACTGGCTTTGAAGATGGACAGTGAGGGGGCCTGTCTGACGTGCAACGGCAGAGCGTTCCAGAGTGCCGGAGCAGCAACAGAGAAGGCTCTATCCCCTCTGAGCTTCTGCTTAGACCTCGGTACCTCCAGGAGCAGCTGATCAGCTGACCTGAGGGACCGGGCAGGAGCGTATGGGTGGAGCAGCTCAGGGAGGTAAGGCGGGGCGAGCCCATTCAGAGATTTAAAAACAAATAACAGAATTTTAAAATGAACTCGAGAGTGCACCGGGAGCCAGTGGAGGGAGGCCAGAATTGGTGTTATGTGCTCCCTCTTTCGAGTTCCAGTTAAAAGGCGAGCAGCAGCATTCTGAACCAACTGGAGACGAGCCAGTGAAGAACGAGCAACTCCAAAATAGAGTGCGTTACAGTAATCCAGCCTAGATGTAATAAAGGCATATCCATTGTCAACCCTTTAAGTATCATTTGCCTGTCTATCCTAGCCAATTCCCTGTCTCATACCATCAAAGTCACCTTTCTTTAAGTTCAGGACCCTTGTCTCTGAATTAACCGTGTCACTCTCCATCTTAATGCAGAATTATACCATATTATGGTCACTATTGCCCAAGGGGCTTTGCACAACAAGATTACGAACAATCCTTCCTCATTGCACAATGGATGGCCTGCCCTCCAGTTGGTTCCTCTACATATTGGCTTCGATAAACATCCCATATACACTCCAGGAAATCCTCCTCAGTGTTGTTACCAAATTGGTTAGATATTCTATATGTAGATTAAAGTCACTCATGATATCTGCTGTACCTTCGCTACACACATCCATAATTTCCTGTTTGATGCTATCCCCAACCTCCCGACTGCTGTTTGGAGGTCTGTACACAACTCTAACAAGCGTTTTCTGCCCTTGGCTATTTCGACAGATTCTGCAGCATTCGAGCTAATGTCTCTCCTTACCATTGCATTAATCCTAATGTCTCTCCTCACTATTGCATTCATCCATTGTGCGAAGAACTTACTCTGTCAGGTTCAAATGATAGGTTTGAAAAATGCAAGCTTAAGTTTAATCAGTGGCAGCAAGGTTCGCTGGGTAGCTACTTATGAAATGCAACCCTATGCTTAAATACTGTTCAAGTTCAGCATGCTAGCTCTGACTGTTCACTGTCATCATCAAGTGTAGGTGAGAGCACAAAGGTTGCAGAGTGAAGAATATAATGTTACCGCTACAGAGAAAGTGCAGATTTTTACAAAGTGCGAGGACCACGACAAGGTTGATTGGAAGAACGTGTCGACATCCTCAGCTAATGAAGAATCCATTCACTAGTCTGATTATTTAACTTTGGCTAGTATCAACATTACATAACATTTCAAAGCTCTGTTTGGATCATTCCTTCCAGGTAATGTTCCTATCATATCATCTTACAATGTAATGAAAAATGAAATAATGAAAATTAAAGAAATAACGAAAATTAAAATTCTGGAGCTGTTATTGAAAGAAGTTAATTCTTTATTGCATAGATTTATTATAGAAAGACATTTTTAGATTTTTATGTGGTGTTATACTGTTCTATGGGAAAAAAATAAGGAAAATGAATTAATATATTCTGTATGGATATTTTATTGAAGGAATAATGAAAGATCTAATCACTTTTAAGATCATATACCATTTTGCTTTCAGTTGCAATCAAGTATATGTAAATCCTTTTTGATAAAATGTTGGCACTGCAATTGCAAATTTTAAGATTTTAGTGGAATGAAAATGATTACTTCAATGGGAGCAGCATAGTGGCACAACCGATAGAGGTGCTGCCTCACAGCACTAAAGACCCTGGTTCAAACCTGACGTCTGTGTGGAGTTTGCACTTTCTCCCTATGACTACGTGGGTTTCCTCCGAGCGCTCTGCTTTCCTCCCACAATCCAAAAATGTGGGATTTGTAGGTCAATTGGTCTCTGTAAATTGTCCCTAAAGTGTAGGAAGTGGATGAGAAAATAGGAGAACTAGTGTGAACGGCTGATTGATGGACAGTGTGCAGTTAGCGGGCTGAAGGCCTGTTTATATGCTGTCAATTTTAAAGCTAAAAACTTACAAAAAAAACTAGAATTTTATGAAAAATATAAAGTTTGTTAATTATAATTCTCCTGCAAATAATTCTTAGAACTACAGCAGAGAGCATGAATGAGGCTTCATAATAAAACAACTTCTTGGTGTTTGGAGAACAAGTTAATTGTTACACTTCTGTGACTGTAAACTTAGCTAACTTTTCATTTGTCATAGACTATGAAGGCATTTGTAATCCGTTTACTTATATGTCACCAGAAAAAAGTTAGGCTGTTTTAGATTCAGATTCAGCTTAGTTTATTGTCATATACACAGGGGTGCAATGAAATTACTTGCTGAGATTGTAGAATGATAGAGAATTGGCCTAGTTTAATAGATGTAATTTCCACTGGGTTTCTCTGTATCGACTACCTTAACTTTGGTGGAAGATCTAGTATGATTTGCTTACAGCTGGAATCCCACGTGCAAACAGAGCTATTTTCAAAGTTACTTCTTTAAAAGGAGATCTTGTGTGACATTACAATGAAATAAACTAAGTAAAATCCTGTTCCAAACTGGGCATTTGCACAGATTACTTCGACCAATACCAAACATAGCACAATAAATTTACTGTGATTACTATTTTGATTCTTGTTTAATGACTAATAAATTGGAATAATGCTAAATTATATATTTTTATTTTTATTCCGTTTTTTTGTACATAAAGTCCCTTCAGCCCACGGAGTCCATGCCAACCATTGATCACTCGTTCACATTAGTTCTATGCTATCCCACTTTCTCATCCACTCCCTATACATTAGGGGAAATTTATAAAGGCCAAATAACTCACAAAACCTGCATGTATTTGGGATGTGGGAGGAAAGCAGAACACCCAGAGAAAACCCGTGTGGTCACAGAGAGAATGTGCAAACTCCACACAGACAGTACCCAAGATCAGGACTGAACCTAGGACTCTAGTACTGTGAGGCAGTGGCTCTACCAGGTGCGCCACTGTGCCGCCCTGTTTACAGGATGTGAGTATTATTGGAAAGAATAGTATTTGATTGCCATTCCAAAATGCTCTGAGCTGAGTGGTTTATCAAAGCTTTGCATGGTACAGTTAAGGATGCAGGAAACGTGATTCGATGTTGGGGGAGTCCAGAAACAGGGGCCACAGTTTAAGGGGTAGGCCATTTAGAACGGACATGAGGAAAACTTTTTTCACCCAGAGATTTGTGAATTTGTGGAATTCCCTGCCTCAGAAGGCAGTGGAGGCCAATTCCCTGGATGATTTCAAGGGAGAATTAGATAGAGCTCTTAAAGATAGCGGAGTCAAGGGATAAGGGGAGAAGGCAGGAACGGGGTACTGATTGTGGATGATCACAGTGAATGGCGGTGCTGGCTTGAATGGCCAAATGGCCTACTCTTGTACCCTATTGTCTATTGTCTATTGTGTATTGGATCAACGTTGCTATGTGTCTGGGATCACATATTGACCAGACAAGGTATGGATGGCAGATTAAGCAACCCTAAAGGACATTAGTGAATCAAACGTGTTTTATCAATTTAAAAGTTTCATAGTCAACATTTAGAGATTCTTTTTATTTGTATTTATTAAATTAGATGAATTTAATTCTCCAGATTCTATGATGTGGTTCAAATGTATCTTTGTAGTCCACATAATTAGATATCAGTCTACAATCTAACACTGCATTGAAATCCCTGATGCAAAGGTATTGCTTTGTCTATCATTCTTGTTTCTTCTCAGATGATATTAGGACAGGGATGCCCGGCAAGAGAAAGTAACCGAGCTTAGTGCTTGGGATTAGGACGAAGTTGACTAATGGTTATCTGGTTAAATATTGCACCTTTACTTGGAAACTAGTGAAATGAGGGAGGAGTTTTCGAGAGCTTGTTGACATCAAGAAGGATGAGGTGTTAGGTTTTGTCAAGAATATTAAAATGGCCAAGTCCCTGGGCCTGATGGGATCTATCCCAGGTTATTGAGAGGGGTAAATCAAGAGATTATTGGGCTTTGGACATGTAGCTGTGTATAAGCATTATCTATGTGCAAGTTCCCAGAGATTTGGAGAATAGACAATATTGTTCCATTGTTAAAGAAGGGCAGTGGGAAGAAATAGGAAAGTATTCACCAGTGAACCTTACATCAGTGTTTGGGAAATGTTTGGGAAAAATGCAAAGGGAAAGAATTTACTCATATTTGGAGAAGCATGGGTTTATTCGGGATAGCCATCTTAGATGTGTGTGTGTGTCAAAGCCTGGAGAAAGATATAGTTTCCGAGAACCTGATTTATGCAGACCATAAAAGATTAATTGTGAATATAAAGTTCATACCTAATTCCCTGGAACTGAAGAAGAATGTATGGCTTAATCATGGCCTTGTACTTGCCTTTCCAAACATTCTTATCTAAGTTCCCTTTGCCTCATATCCAGGCCGCAGAGAAGTACAAAGATGCCTCAGAGAAAAGACACAAGTCTCTCCCTACAAAAGTGCAATTTTTGACCATTTGCTTCAGCTTATTCATCCATCTGGAGAAGCAGGAAAGTAGGCAGCCCCAAATCCAGAGCTCAGCATCCGGAGAGATCCGAGTTGAGTTTAGTTTATTGTCACGTGTACCGAGGTACAGTGAAAAGCTTTTGTTGCACGCTAACCAGTCAGCGGAAAGACGATATATAATTACAATCGAGCCATCCACAGTGTATAGATACATGATAAAAGGAATAACCTGAGTAACGTTTAGTGTAGGATAAAGTCCAGTAAAGCCTGATCAAAGATAGTCCAGGGGTCTCCAATGAGGTAGATAGGAATCAGGACTGCTCTCTAGTTGTTGGTAGGATGGTTCAGTGCCTGATAACAGCTGGGAAGAAACTGTACCTGAATCTGGTGGTGTGCATTTTCACCCTTCTATACCTTTTGACCAATGGGTGAGGGAAGTGGGAGTGGCTGGGGTGTGACTCATCCTTGATTATGCTAGTGGCCTTGCCGAGGCAGCGTGAGGTGTAAATAGAGTCAATGGAAGGGAGGTTGGTTTGTGTGATTGTCTAGGCTGTGTCTACAATTCTCTGCAATTTCTTGCGGTCTTGGATGGAGCTGTTCCCAAATCATGTTGTGATGCGTCCCGATAAAACGCTTTCTACAGCGCATCTGTAGAAGTGGGTGATAGATGTTGGGGGTGTGCCGAACTTCCTAAGCCTTCTAAGGAAGTAGAGGCTTTCTTGGCCATTGCTTCAATATGGGTGGTCCAGGAGAAATTGTTGGTGATATTTATTTCGAGGAATTTGTCAATGCAAACCTTCCCGAAGTCGATCACTATCTCCTTTGTCTTGCTGACATTGAGAGAAAGATTGTTGTCTCGACACCAGATCACAATGTTCTTCATCTCCTTCCTGTGCTCTGTCTCATCATTTTTGATTGGTACGTTTCTTGATTAGTACGGGTGTCAGGGGTTATGGGGAGAAGGCAGGTGAATAGGGCTAGGAGGGAGAGATAGATACGCCATGATTGAAAGGCAGAGTAGGCTTGAAGGGCCAAATGGCCTAATTCTGCTCCTAACACTTATGATCATTATTTGGTATCCAGCCCACAATGGTGGTGTCGTCTGCAAATTTGTAAATTGAATTAGATTTGTAAATGGCTGTACAATCGTGGGTGTACAAGGAGTAAAGAAGGGGGCTGAGAATGCATCCTTGTGGAACACCAGCATTTAAATCTGGATTTGGGACTTCCCACTTCCCTACTTCTTTTGTCTTATGTCATATTTCACCCCCTTTTGATTTGTTTTGGGATGTATGAGATACTGGGACGTTCACATTCATTGTCATACTTAACTCCTATTTTATATTTTCTTATAGATTAGACATTCCTTGGGTATCATATGCTGCAAGTGAAGAAGATTATGCTGCGCCATATATTAACAGATATATGTGGGGCTAGCGGCTTCCGGGAATGCGGACTGTGGATCCTCAACCAGCTATATTGAAACACAGGATGAAGAAGGATTAATTGTGATTGGCAGAACACTCCTTGTAAGAGATTTTGGGAGCCAATAATATGGGTTTGTGATACCAGGTAATGTCTACATTAATAATATCTCTGAAGTGAAGTCCAAGAGCTTGTAATTTATTTGCACAATGCACTTTCTTTATTGGCTACTTACAAAAAAGCAGGTTTTAATGGAGGGAGTTAAATACAAACTGCTGGAAGAATTCAATGGTACAGAGAACATCTACAGATGGAAAAGGTCAGATGATGTTTCAGTTCAGGACCCTTCTTCAGAATGGGATGTAGTTTTACTTCTGTGCTAATATTAGTTACAATAGACTGATGCCCAGTTTGAGCTTTAATATAGCCAAGAACATATCATAAATACTGGGAAGAAATTTCAAAATAGATGCTATATGGGTCATTGTGGAAATGATATGTTCATACTCATACTTATTTTAATCCATCCATTGAAGATAATGTGCTGCTTAAAATACTTGATCCCTATACCATGCATGGCAAGGTTGACCCATTTTTCAAATTTCCACTAAGCATTATTTTTTGTCACTGTTACTCAAATCTTTACTATTTAATGCTTTCTACCATTTACAGAGACATACATAATTAAAACAGGCCATTCAGCCCATCACAACCACTCGAATTAGTGGACACCCATCTGTACTAATGCCATATGCTAGCACTTGGTCCGTAGCCTTCAATGCCTGGGCTTTGGCTGGACACCACTTAAATGCTGTTAGCGACTATGTTTCCATGACTATCTCTGGCCATAAATTTCATGTGTTCACCATTTTCTGGGGGGAAAAGGTTCCCCTCCAAATTTATTACATTTTACCTTAAATATATGTCCTCTAGTTTTAATCATCTCTGTTAAGGGGAAAGGATTCCTGCAGTCTACCCTATCTGTACCCCTCATCATTTTATATACCTCAATATATATTGAGGCTATATATACTAGTATATAGGCTGTATACTAGCCTCTCCAGTCTCAAATAGAGTGCTCCACCCCAGAAAACATCCTGTTGATTCTCCCCTTGCGCTGATCCCTTCTTGAATCCTGTATAATGACTGTTTTACAAAGGTATAACATTCATATGTCACGAAGAAAATTTAAATATTAACTACTTCAATTTTTTTTCAATTTCAATTGATCCTAATAAATATGAATGACCTGGCAATTGAAGGATCCTCAGTGCAAACATAAATTATAAATTTCTTAACATTGACGACCAGGATATGTTTTATGGAGTTATTTTATATCATGTGTATATACATGGGTTAACGTAACTCGCAGCTTGTGCAGAAAGAGTGCCAGTAGGCAGCTGGCCGTGAGGAGCAGAGCCATTGTGACGTCATCAGCTCGTTAGCTTTAAAAAATATCTCAGATTTGTGAACAATTTAAATTAAAAACTCGGGAAATAATTAATCAATTTTTCAGATGATGCGATTTTCGAGGTAAATCTCTATTGGAATATGTAAAAATGTCACCGTTAATCTGTTGTGTTTTCGATCAGATGTGAATCACAGAAAAATACACAAATACACACACAAATACATCCACATCCAAGATCAGAGTTTCATGAGTAGATATATATATATATATATATATATAGTATACTAAGTGGGACCCGTTGGGTCCCATGGGAGGGCTGGTCCCCCAACGCAATATTCCACCTCTCCACCAATTCCCGTATTGGTGGCCAATGGGGGGGGGGGGGGGGGGGGGGGGGGGAGGCGCGCTTTCTGGAGTGGTAGTATGGATATTGTGGGCTGAAGGGACTGATTTCCAGAGGGCTAGTATGGACATTGTCGGCCAAATGGATTCTTGGTGTGACAGCTCAGTCACTCAAGCCTGATGTGCTGGCAGCTCACTCACGGCTGGTGGGCTAGCAGTTGACTCACGGTTATTCCTTGAAATTCCATTTCAAGCAGGGTGCAAGGTCACCAAATTCAAATGCAGTTTCCTACCATTTCAAGCAGGGTGCAAGGCCACCAAATTCAAGTGCAATTTCTTACCACTTCAAGCAGGGTGCAAGGCCACCGAATTCAAGTGCAGTTTCCGACCACTTCAAGCAGGGTGCAAGGCCACCGAATTCAAGTGCAGTTTCCTTCCACTTCAAGCAGGGTGCGGGGCCACCAAACTCAAGTGCAGTTTCCTACCACATCAAGCAGGATGCAGGGTCACAAAACTCAAATGCAGTTTCATGCCCCTTCAAGCAGGGTGCAAGCCCACCAAATGCTAATGCTGTTTAATGCCATTTCAAGCAGGGTGCAAGGCCACCAAATTCAAGTGCAGTTTCATACCACTTCAAGCAGGGTGCAAGACAACCAAATTGAAATGCAGTTTCATACCATTTTAAGCAGGGTGCAAGGCCACCAAATTCAAGTGCAGTTTCATACCATTTCATGCAGGATGCAAGGTCACCACATTCAAATGCAGTTTCATACTATTCCAAGCAGGGTGAAACCACCATAAAACCACCACAAAACCACACAAAACACCACATAAACACCACACTCACAGTTCAGTAGACATTCAGTGTGTTCAGTTGATTCACAGCTCAGACAGAGTCGTGACCTCTCCCTCCCCCAGTTTGCAGAGACTGAGCTACACCCACACTTCCGGGTTTTATAATCCCTCCCCCCTCCCACCGGAAGGGGCATGGCTTTCATGTCGTGATTGACAGGAGAGAGATTCTCAACATTTTTTAAACACTAATAACACTTTTATTTTTCATTGATGGGAAGAATCCTCTGCACCTGATGAGCGGAGGGAGACTGAGTAAGATGGCCAAATATCACAGCCGTAAGTGGTAGCATTTTATCTAAAATCAATATACAGTGCAAACAGGAAGCTGTCAAGTTACCACCACCAACAACCATTTGCAGTGCAGCATTTCAGTTATCACCGCAGACAACCATTTTGCAGTGCAGCATTTCAAAGCAGTTACCACCGCCAACAACCATTTGCACTGCAGCATTTAAATGCAGTTACCACCACCAACAACCAGTTGCAGTGCAGCTTTTCAAAGCAGTTACCACCACCAACAACCATTTGCAGTGCAGCATTTCAAAGGAGTTACCACCACCAACAACCATTTGCAGTGCAGCATTTCAAATCAACCACATTTTCATTTTCAAACCACATTAAGGGCACTCACAGTTGAGTAGATATGTGTTCAGTGTTATTAACAGCTCAGACTGAGAGACGTGACCCTCTCGCTTCCTCCATCTTGCAGAGACTGAGTGAGGCACAACACTTCCGGGTTTTATGGTCCCTCCCCCCCTCCCACCAGCAGGGGCAACAGAGAGATTGTCAACATTTTTAAAACATTAATAACTCTTTTATTTTTCATCGATGGGAAAAATCCTCTTGTCCTGCGCAGCGGAGGGGGACTCTGAGTAAGATGACCAAAAATCACAGCCGTAAGTGGCAGTGTTTTTTCAAAAATCATGAAACTGAAAAACAGGAAGTGGTCAAGATCTTAATTTTAGTAATATAGATATCCTCTTCAATGGCATTTTCAATCAGAAAGTCCATATTTACAGAATTGTTCTGGGATACCTCCATTAAAGTAGGCTGATAGTTGAATTTCATGTATGTTCTTAAGATGTATGCATCTCTAACATTAATCCCTGACTATGCTGATCGAGGGATTATTTTGTACCTAGACGTTTTTTGATGCCTTCAAGCGTGACCATTTCTGGCATTTGTATATCAACAACCCGCTTATCCGATAAAATTTAGATGCCGTATGGAATCTAGCAATCTTATAAACTTTCATCTGTTGTACCTGTAATGATTCTAAGATACAGTAGCTACACTTTTAGCTATATTGAAATATGTTGCAAATAATTCATTGGCTATATTTAAGAGGGAGTTAGATGTGGCCCTTGTGGCTAAAGGGATCAGGGGGTATGGAGAGAAGGCAGGTACAGGATACTGAGTTGGATGATCAGCCATGATCATATTGAATGGCGGTGCAGGCTCGAAGGGCCGAATGGCCTACTCCTGCACCTATTTTCTATGTATCTATGTAATAGCAATATTTTTAGAAAAAAACATATGAGCTCAATTTTTGAAATAAAAACTCACTCATTTTCTAATGGACTTAAGAATATCCATGACAATACTAAACTCAATTTTTGAAATAAAAACACTTATTCTCTAATGGACATAAGAATATCCATGACAGTATTAACAAATAGGCAAGATAAAGTGTATTCTAGTTTAACTTCCTCCCTCCTCCCTCCCCCCCCCACTAAGAATGGGCTTAGTTTAGTTTATTGTCACGTGTACCAAGGTACAGTGAAAAGCTCTCGTTGCATGTTAACCAGTCAGCAGAAAGACAATACATGATTACTATCGAGCCATCCACAGGGTACAAATACATGATAAAGAGAATAATGTCTAGTGCAAGATAAAGTCCAGTAAAGTCTGATTAAAGATAGTCCAAGGGTCTCTAATAAGGTAGATGGTAGCTCGGGACCACACTCTAGCTATTGTTAGTTGCCTGATAAAAGCTGGGAAGAAACTGTCCATGAATCTGGAAGTGTGCATTTTCACAGTTCTTGCGTGATTGGTGAAGGGAGAAGAGGGGTGAGACTATGCTGGTGGCCTTGCCGAGGCAACGTGGGGTGTAAATGGACTCAATGGAACGGAGGTTGGTTATATGATGGTGTGGGGTGTGTCCACAATTCTCTGCAATTTCTTATGGTCTTGAAAGGAGCTGTTCCTAAACCATGCTGTGATGCATCCCGATAAAATGCTTTCTACGGCGCAACTGTAGAAGTTATTAAACTGTTGCAATTCTTCTGTTACAGTGATTGTATTGATATTGCCAATTAAGTGAATCATTTGTATCTAGCTGTGAGTACAGATATGGGAATTAATTTGTGTCCTACTGTGTCAAAGGCTTTTGTTAATATGATCAAATCCATCACCAGATCTTAGTGCATTTTATTATATTTTTGTGGATTATAATATTCTTATAGAAGTCTGGACTGACTAAAACACCCTTCAATCTGAAGTTGTACTTGTTTCATTGAGAGTAATGGGAGTCAGATTTACGACATTTTCATCGGTACACAAAAAAGCTGGAGAAACTCAATGGGTGAGGCAGCATCTATGGAGCGAAGGAATAGGCGATGTTTCGGGTCGAGACCCTTCTTCAGACTGATGTCGGGGGGGGGGGGGGGGGGAGGGAAGCGGGAAAAAGAAAGGAAGAGGTGGAGACAGTAGGCTGTGGGAGAGCTGAGAAGGGGAGGGGAAGGAGGGAGAAAGCAAGAACTACCTGAAATTGGAGGTCCTACTGTCTCCGCCTCTTCCTTTCTTTTTCCCGCCCCCCTCCCCCTGACATCAGTCTGAAGAAGGGTCTCGAAACATCGCCTATTCCTTCGCTCCATAGATGCTGCCTCACCTGCTGAGTTTCTCCAGCTTTTTTGTCTACCTTTGATTTTTCCAGCATCTGCAGTTCTTTCTTAAACAAATAAAATTTTCATGGTTCTTTTCTACATTGCTATCATCAGTTATTTTACCATCAGATCTACCTACAGCAATACTATCCCCATACTTGGGTCGAAGCCTATCAGTTTCAGTTGCCCTTCACTAACCCTCTCTTTATCTTTCTTTTATAACTATTGGTTTAAACTTAACAATAATAATGCTTTAGAAGAAGGGTGCTGACTTGAAATGCCACCTATCCATTTTCTCCTGAGATACTGCCTGAGCTGTTGAATTACTCCAGCATTTTGTGCCTATCTTTGGCATAAGCCAGCATCTGCAGTTCCTTTTATTACATTAATAATAATAATAATTTGTCTGGCAATTATTTTTTTTAATCTTCAAATATTTGCTTACAAATATTTATAGTTTTTTCCATATCTCTTAATGTCTGATGATTATAAGACTCATGCTGTCCAAATCAATTTTTTGTACAAAAGGTGTTTCCACAACTAATGCATATCGAAATTACTTTGGAGGAAACATAATTACCAAATTTGATTTTTTAACCAACTCATGTTATGTTTTGATGAGCAATTTCATGGAAATTGCTGACTCTAAATGGAATCACTAGCACTTCTGTGTGAAGTTGCACTAATTGTCAAACTGGACTGTGCACTGAATCCGCATTATTGTTTCTGATATTTTCTCAGTATCAGATGTGCATCTATTTACTTCACCGTTTGCACACTCACATCTGCCGGTGTGAAACAAATTGGAGCTCAAAGCGTCACATGATGTTTGGAACAGTTTCACTTAAACCAGGTGCCCATGCTGTTCATTTGCTGGTTTCCTGGCTATTTAAGTGAATGCTGTGCTGACATTGAGTGATCTTATTGGACAGCTTTAAGTCACTCAAATTCCTTCCAAGGACTGCAGAGCATGCTCCTACTAACGGCTACAGGTTTCTCCTGCATTTAGCTGCTGGGATGTCCATTCCACAGACGCAACAGTGGTAACACCACTGGTAGCGTTCCATTGTAGGCAGTGTGGCGATGGGTATAGCTGGCCATTTAGAGAGATTCAAGGACCTCAGGATATGAAGCAGTGGCATGACCGTCATTCTTCAGAGACACTAAATCCTACCTGGACACTCTTATGATGAAAATACAGGGGTCCCTGGGTTAAGGAAGACCTGACTTATGAAAATCCGACTTTATGCAAATTCTCCCAGACTTTTGTCCCTGGTATAGTATATGTTCACCAGAAAACAAAGCAGAGATCACCCATAGACAAAGCCAACAGCTTCCCCAAAGCTGGAGCTATCTCTCGTTAGTGCACACTTAATTTTGTTAAACTTCTTCCTCGTGTGCGGCCATCTTCCATTTCACGTCTTTCTGGTCGGTCAGTGACGGTTGACGGTCGGTGGTTGCAGAATTGGCTACTTCAGTCAGTCACTGTGGTACAGCTTCTGTCGTCAGCATTGCCCGGGATGCGCCACGTGGAGGCTTCTGCTTGCATCCCATTTTGTTAAACTGCCAATAGATTTCTCACGGAATAGCAGATCAGAAGACTTCCCCCCCCCCCCCCCCCCCCCCCCCCTCCTCACTCCACTCCAGCTGCATTCGGAGAAACATTTGCCGCATCCTGGTAACATGCTGCTCCGATCACCAGTGCTGACCTTCCCCAGTCTATTTCCTGTAAATCAGTCATCAGGGGCGGTTAGGGCTCAAGATTTCACTTTATGATTTAGGGGGAAATTAATTATTTATGACTTCTGGAAAATTCTGTGTGCGGGCAGTTTTCAAAAACTGTAACCTTGCGTAACCTGGGGACCCTTGTATTTGCAAGCTCGCACTATCCATTCTGCTTTGTTGAGGTAAATATCAACTTAGTATGTTATAAAGGGTGGATGCAGTTCTCTTGTTTGCTACATGGAAAATTGTTGAAAAGTGCATTAAAGTAAGGCCAGTTGCATTTTTGTGCACATTCGTGGAAATGAAATAACCTAATGTAATTTCAGACTACTTTATGGTGATACTTTTTCGAGATTCTGATTTGACATTAGCACTAAATCTAATATTGTTTCAGCACAACAAACAAAGGTCCATTCCAATTTTGTGGCATGACTTTTGTATTATAATGAATACGTGCGATTTCAATTGTATTATTTAACGTTTGATCTTGACCTTTTTTTTAAAACCTCATTACATAAATTGCAAAAAACGTTTGAAAGAATATTGGACATAATATCGTTAACATGATTAATAGAATTTCAGCAGCCAACAGGTTCAAGTTTGACATTATATAATCAATTATAATCAGCATTGTTTTCTTTACTGATATTACTCTGTAAAGATTGTTGAAAATGAAAAACATACTAAGATCATTAATACTGGTATGATTTTAATGCTGTTAAAATAATCAAAACTGTCAAGATTCTTAAAACACAAAAAAACTTTAGATAGCCTTGAAATTATTATTTTTTCATTTCACAGCATCTAAAACACATGGTGCTCGAATACAATGCTATGTGAATATTGTGTAATTTGTGGAGATCAAAGTCTTTCTCCAACAGCACCAGGATTTACCGCTTGCATCATCCGCATTCGTTGGTCCTGTAGATTGGTTGCCTGATTCAGATTGGTGGAGCGATTCAAAGGAAAATGACCTAGAAAATATAGAAAATACGGTTGGGTATCCAGCCTCCATCTGTCAGCATCATTTCCAGTTGTACCCATCATTCCAAAGAAATGTTCTTTACAGTGAGAAATGCGTCCATCATGAATTCACGCTGCCTTTAATCTGACAACGAGGTCAAAGTCACGCATTTGATGCTGCATATGTGGATGATGTCACAGAGACATGTAAATGCAAATTGAGAAAGATCGAAGGATAATATTTTTGCATGACAACAAAAAAAAGTACTGGCAATGGAAGGCACGTGGTTTTAGGTGATTCTGACTCCAAAACTAGATGGATACAATTGGAATTGAGCACATTTTATCTCATGCAATTGTGCCATGGAGAGATTTTAGTGGAGAATGAGGTGGATGGCTCTCTCAAGAGCTGCAGACAGATTGAGAATAAGGAAGGACAGATTAAATTGCAACAAAGTTAATGAACTATTGGCACAACTGAAAGCAAACAGACATGATCACATGATCATGCCATTATGGTAATATTGCTACAGGGTGATCAAATCTGGGAAGTAAATATTACAAGATATTCAACATTTAGTTAGAATAGTTTGCTGCCTTAATTGCGCCTACAGCGCCAAAAACCCAGGTTCCATCCCGACTATGGGTGCTTTTGTACGGAGTTGTACGTTCTCCCCATGAACGCATGGATTTTCTCTGAGATCTCCGGTTTCCTCCCACACTCCAAAGACGTACAGGTTTGTAGGTTAATTGGCTTGGTATAAATATAAATTGTCCCTAGTGTGTGTAGGATAATATTAATGTGCGGCGATCACAGGCCCATGTGGACTCAGTGGGCCGAAGGGCCTGTTTCCATACTGTATATATAAACAAAAAATAAAGCTACAGGACTTTTGTCACATTCCATGCCGATTCAAGAAAAGTAAGCAATTGTGGCTGATGCGATCAAGAATCCGTGACACTCTTTGTGGTTCAGGAAGATAAGTAGGTGAATCACTCACAAACCACATTCATTTCGGTTTATGACCACTTATGGAGCAGAAATGTATCGGAAAACATCTGTCTGACGAAAATAATAATGCTTTTGATGGGGACATGGCTATGAAAGGTGGAAGTGGACGAGTAAGTAAGTAAACAAACCATTATCTGCAGAGACAAACTGATGAATCAACAGAT